>NC_085137.1:312755238-313377113 GCF_035046485.1 Aedes albopictus | reverse complement strand
ACACCCGTGATGTTTTTCTAGCAAACATGCCTCTCCATGGGAACCAACATGCTTACCAAAATGAAAAGTCCACTGTGATTTGTTTACACAATATTGTTTACGATATCGGAAACGCATTCATTCAAAAATAATTTTGTTTGGGTGTTTTCTCGGATTTCCTGGATACTTTTGAACACGAACCTTTCGATTCCATATTGGAAGCCGCATGGATTGTCCTATTTATCTTTCAATGATTTCCAATTGGATTTACCAAATGCTCAAAAACCAACATCTCTTCTCGGCATTACGTCAAGCAGTGATGAGGAAATTGAGTGTTTGTGGATGCCCCCATGCGGGAGTCTTGCCATGACTTTTGAGGAATCTCGTAGCAGAAACGCAATTGTGATAACTCAATGTGGTTTTCCTACTTATGATTTTTTCCATCACAAGCCTCAACAGGCTGCTTCATTTGTATATCTTAGCTGAGAATCCGACTGTGGAACTTTGAATCATTTGATATGTAACTACCCAATTTTTACGCAACTGCGTTTCCGAGTACTCGGTAAACACTTGATTAAGTGAAACTGACCTAAGAAGCCTGAATCTTCAGGATGTTCTGTTGTTCTGAACCCGTTGTGGCCAGTAGCTATAGGCTTACTTTACGCTTTATGCGTTTTCTACAGTGCCCTTTTCAGGGCGCTGTTTGAACCCGTTGTGGTACGCTTATGCGATTATATCGACCCTATTACCTTACCTTCCCTTTCCCTATCCCATCCCTTATTCCTCCCTTCGCTCTCCCTCAGGTAAATGATGAATAGGCTCGTATTCATGGCGATGGCACAAATTTCCCAAATGGAGGAGAACGTGCCTCTTGAGCCGACCTACTGATACCTGAACGCTAAGCTAGGCTCCCCCCTCCCCCTATAGCGTTACGTAATTTGTGTACGATGCCTTACCTCTAAACGTTCGCACCATGGATCCTGTCCAACACACCTCCTGCAGCGCTACGATGCCGAACCCGCGGTCCTTCAGTAGATCGGCGAGTATGCGGGTGCTCCCAATGAAGTTGAGAGATCGGCAGTTCCACGTACCGAGTTTCCAATCGCAAGTCCTTTTTGTTCGCTGGGATCATTGCCGTTGTTGTTTTTCAACCGGCCAACCTCCTCCTCAATCTCTTGGTGGTTAGGGGCTGGAATTTTTTCGTCCTGCGCACGTACTTCTAGATCTGTTACCGCACCACCTTCGCTACTTGCAACGTCGCCATTGAGGTGCTCATCGTAATGCTGTCGCCACCGCTCGCTCGTGAGAAGATTCCCGTGATTGTCTCGACACATGCCGGCTTGTGGCCCAAAGCTTCTGCGCGAGCGGCTCAGCTTCTCGTAGAACTTCCGTGTGTACTTAGCGCGATGTAGCTCTGCCATCGCTTCGCGATCTTGTTCTTCCTGCTGGCGCTTCTTCCTCCGGAAGACTGAGTTCTACCTGTTCTTTGGTATAGAAGGTAGCCGCTCGATGTCCGCTTTTCTAACAAAGTTCTTGCAACGGCACGATTTCGAAGTTGTGGGGATGTTATTCGTCGTAGATAATCCTATCACATCATGCGAAACCAAGTGACTTGACATTCTATGTTCCAAGTTTCCAGTCGTTGTCCTTTTTTCGTCGCGTGGGTCTTTGCCGATTGTATGCAGTCGTATTTTCTCCAATGCAATTCATTATGGGGATTTTTACGGGTGGCTTATTGGGCCTACGCCATCACTTCTGCCTCGCCGGAGAGCCATCGTGTCAGTTCTGTTTTTAGCGTCTTAACCACCACTGGGACGACCACGCTGATGGGGCTACCACTTTGGATCTAGCTGGGCGTGATGCAGCATTTTTTACTCAGCCGCTGGATGCCAGAACAGACGCTATTGAGACGCACCTCCTTTGTGAACAAACGCTCGGGTCGTATCTCCTCAATCTAGCTGAAGTCAGAAGGACATTAGTGCCCAGGCTGCACTACCAGCTAAGCACACAGTTCTTAGCTGGCGGCCTTTGTCATCGGTTGACCCGTGGAAGCATGAGGAAGGAACTTGTGAGGTCCAGAGCTATGTTGGACGCTCTCCTTATAGACTCACCGTTTTGTAGCCCATTATAGTTATGTTATAGTGCACACGACACACTCAAGGTTAGCATTTATATGTGGAGAACAAAAAGGGATTTGGGTTTGATTGGTATGTATTTCCAATTAACCCATATTGATAATGCGTTAAGCTTCCTTAACTCGCGCGGTTGGCCACCACCACTAGGACCACGCCAATGCCGAATACAAAAGCGAGATTTTTTCAATGTGTTGTAAAAAATACAACAGCGCGATCGCTCGAGGGTTGACTGAATATTTCGCTAAAATAAATTTCATTAATGTTGCTTTGAATAAGTATTTTTGCTCAACCAAATTCACAGCAATGCAAACCCCAGCTTTGCACCTGCTGCTTTCGAATTCTCCACCTTCGTTAGCGGAAAGGTGTCGGTATGTTCCACACTTCATTTATCACAAAAATGGAAATGGAAATATTAATGTTTTGTTTGTAAAAATTACTCTCGCCGACACCGTAATTAATGCCGCGCGGCGAACGATGATTAATGCTTCTGTTCGTCCCGTTCTCCTCATTTCGGTAAGTATCGTCCCACTTTTCGGTTTCGATTTTAGCTCTTCCCGAAATCACTTTCCTCGCCCGATCTTCCATTATTTAGGTAAATAATTAGCAGCGATCGTCGGCGGTCGTTTGCTAAGGTCCTTCCATCCTGGCCAAATGTGCTTGCATCATGCAGGACAGGTAGGTTCTAATAGGAACGCCCTCGCTTGGTTCACGTCGTCGCCGTCGGGCGGTTCAGAGGTGAGTTTTCGGTTTTTTTTTCGGCTGTGACTAGTCCATAGTCGGCCAAATCAAACACAGAAATGTGTTAAATTATATGTTTCAACATCACATTAGACCACTCTGGCTGAATGAGACACTGGGAAGATGTAATCCATCTCGAAAATGATACAGATTTTCGCACCTGCTTATAGCTTATGATGTTGGTTGGTTTGGATATAAACAAGAATAAAAAAATGTTTGAGTATCGTGAATCTGTTATATGTTAGATTGAGTTTGAGTTTTTTTAGTTCTCCAAATATTTATATGGATTTAAAAAAAAAGACACTACACCGTCTTCAACCAGAGGTTGCACAGATTGAACAATCACTAACATTAGGCAACGGACAACACGGAACACCCAGTGGACCAGTGGAGGAGTTTTCGTTTGACGAAAAGTTTCCTCCGGCTGGAGCGGGAATCGAACCCTCACTCTGTGGCACTCACAATACGCCTAAACGACTGACCCCGCTAACCGCACGGCCACGAAGCCCATTTATATTGGAGAAATGGCGGCCTCGACGGTTTCTTAACGGTGAATAAAGACTTTAACTGATTTTATGCATGAATAATCTTCATGAAGATGTGTGTTGTACATTATTATGACAAAAAAAAATAAAACTAGACCTCGATGTTTTCATTTATCCGCTGACGATAATAGGTTTAAAAATGACCAATGTTATCAATATCGTCTATGTCCACTATTCATATAGAAATAGATATTCGAGAACTACGACCAAAACTACTAAAATCATTTTTTGAGCTTTCTGCATCAAAAACATTATACAAAATTATAAATCTGTTCTTGACACATACACAAAATTTCGTATTTTGGTGTTCAGAACATTTTGTTCGAAGCAAGCATTAAGGAATTTCAAATAATGATAGACGAAATCGCACAACACCAATGTTAAGCCACAAACTTGAAAGTGGCATAAAAAATTAGAAGTAAACTAAAAAAAGCCAAAGTTTGTTTTGCAAGTTTTTATAGAAACTTTCAGAAGCTGAAGCTGAAATTGAGTATAGTCTTAATGACATATCAATAATGTTGCACAGGGGTAAAAATGAACTCTGCAGATAACATCTTGTCAAGCTTGGTAAAAACACAGTTTTTGCATTCGGCTGTGACATACACCAAAAAACATGAATTTTAATGCAATGCCTATCTTCTAACGCCATCTTAGCTTGCCGCAAAATTATCATACTTCCCTGCAACGGATGCAATGACCGCGTCATTAAAGTTTATTTTGTCATGATTACTCGCTACATTGCTGTTGCAGGAGGCGCCCAGACTAAGTCCTCAATTATGGACCCAAATAACAGCGACTTTTGAAGGCACTAAACCCAAGCGCGAATTTCGTCAACTTTTATGACGCGTCTCGTCGAAACAAAGCATCCTGCCATGCCACATCATCAAGCCAGGTCCGCCTGTGTCCTGTCCTGGTGTCCATTTCAATCAGCAATCGGCCGGGTTTTTGGCCAGGACCGGAATTTTCTGCTCTGTACTTCGGGACCTTCCGGCGAGACTATAATTTACTCCTTAAATTGCCCAACTCGAAAAACAAACAAACCCTTTGGACATGCTATGCACTTTACATATACTGCAGAAACAGGGAGAGATAATTTCAATCATTTTATGCAACGACTAGTTGCTCGTGTGGCTTTAGTCGCAGTATCAGATGGTTAAACAAACATGAGACGGGAAGTATGATCGGCCGGAATTGTGCGATTGATGGACCACTTGCATTTTTTCTCGCAAGATATACCTACTGTGGCATCAGAATTTTGCGCCAAGAAAGTGATTCCCTCCAATGAGGGATATAATTTGGTGGAATTTATGGCCCACTATTCGGACCAAACTTGCCTTTCTGGAATGATGCGAAGTATGCCTCTAGCTGCTCGTTAGCAAGGATGTTTATTTGTTTAAGAAAACGATATTAGAGACGATCGCCAGGTCCGAAAAAGCAGTAAACGTGTGATTTCGAATAACGACAGGGGTAAATAAATTAAAGGATGCATATTTAAGAGGCAGGTTGAATCAAAATTTCACAACACGCGGAATGCAATCAAGCAAAGTGTAGAGAACAAACAATGAAAACTCAATGTCATGTTAAAGAAGAAACGTTACAAGTGAACCAAATCAGTTCAAGTTTGTTTTTTTTTGCTTTGATCAATGCAGCAACAATTGAGATAGAACGAAGTCAATAATTTGTCGCCATAACACTTAATTTGTAGCTGCAGCCTTTCATTTTCGGTTGTACATAACATTTCCCTACTTGCTGCTCCCATCTGACAAAGAGAAGTGGCTTCTATTTTGGGTACTTTCCCACTGCAACTCAGTCAATTTGAAACCAACATACACATTTTTTATCCGCGATGAAATGCGTGTACAAGAAATCAAGTCAATTGGTTTGAAATTATCTGTGTTATAGCGGAAAAGTGCCCAAAATATCAGCCACTGCCCAAGTGGTTCTGCACCCTAGACAATAATGAGTCCACAACTCTTAGGGACTGTTTTTTTACCCCCTGTTGGGCTTGATCCAACATAAAGGAATTTTCCGGAATTATGATTCTCCACCGGAAGTGAAATAAAGTACATGCGATCCGGTTCATAGTAATAGTGATAGAGAATATAATTTTCATATTGGGGAAATTCGATTCTGTGTTGGAGTTACACTTATTTTAAGCCTTAAGAATTGCTAGAAATATTAAATGCTTAAATGCTTCGTCATTATAGATTTGAGAACCCCTGTTGCAACTCTCGCATGGTATTTCGTAATCTGCTATTATTTAACAATTTAATGACATGTAATTCATGAAAATTGAATTTCATAAACATTGAAATAACTCGATTTTTCCTTAACTATGTTTCGTAACGCAACGAGATACATTGTCAAACATTCATGCTTAGACTGAATACTAGATACGATATGAGGTTAGAAATCAGTGTATGCCTTCAATATGATATCATAGAGTTGGATTTCATAAACGAAACTTGTATGTAAATGCTCGTTCTTCAGTAAAATATACGATTTATTTGGATAAGGCTATGAATTCCTTAAGTCATTGCCTACCTTTAGGCGTTATTCTCGGTTTGGGTGATTTTAATCTCAGAAAGTACATAACTTGTAAGAATTTGGACAACATGTTTGAAATCAGAGTTCCCAAATTTAGTAAGTAAGGGTATCAAACGAACATACGTTTTTCCTGTTTTGGTTCCAGATTGAATTTTAATATACTGCGCTTCTGATACGTTTGTACCAATTAATAAATCCAAAGCTTGCAAATCGGTGTATAGAGATGTAGGTTACTCAGAGTTCAATTTTTCCAACGAATGGAACATCTTTTCGTCGTCAGGAGGGCTTACTTGTGATACGACTTTCAGGATATTTGCCACATCTTTTTCACCTGTGTAAAGAACAAGCTTAGGTCAAAATTCATGAAAATAAACATATCTAAGTAATCTTTTTCACATGATTTTCTCAGTTTCATCTGTGTTGCAAATGCAAGCTCCTCCAACGGATAGTTTTGGCGAATTTCTGCGGTTTTCTTTCCTTTGGTCGTCTCACTTTCAAAAGGAATACGATTCCGTCCTGCTACCCTCTTCACGTTTTCAGACGTTAATGGAATCAGGTTAAAACAGTTTTCCGGAAGCTTGAAGGGCTAACAGAAATATTCATTGTGGTATCGGATTACATTATCTTTATCGCAACCGTGTTAAGTCCACAGTTTTTGAAAAAAAAAATCACACATTTTCCTAACAGATGCATCTGCAATCACTGCTGCTTCTGGCATAAAATCTAAGCATATAGCGTAGCACCGTAGCACTCGAGAACTTTTTCATATACACAGGCCAATTTCGTTGATCGACCGCCCCTTGATTGTGAGTAGAGGGACAGGAGGTCACGCTTGTTAAGTTCAACTAAATCAGAGCAGGTAAAACTGTTATTATTTTTACAATATTCAAAATCGAAAAATGTACCATGTAATGTCATTGTAGAATTCTTCACAACACCATCTGCTCTTGTTAATCAGAAGGAGGGTCTTGGAGATTCTTGAGTAAATGGACACTAAAAGTAAGCAAATTTAACTGGCCGGCTTTTAATTCATGATGCTTCTGTTTTGACTTCTGGGAAACATTTACGGAGCAATATTGCGTAGCTGCAATTTGTAAGATCACTTTTGTTTAGTAATACGGTTACCATAGAAATACACCTAAGGGGCCGTCCATATACCACGTGGACATTAAAATCGTGATTTTTGACCCCCTTCCCCCTCCCCGTGGACAAGCGTGGACTTTTCACTGACCCCTACCCCCCTCCCCTAATGTCCACGTGGACTTCAGAAAAAATATTTCGATTTTTTTTACTTGAAAAAAAAGTAATTTTTTAATTTTAATTTTTTTTTTTTGAAAATGATGCAATAATGGATAAAATATTTTTCTTAGTTTTATATATTACGAATATTTCCGTATTACAAATTAACTACATAGGCTACCATGGCTCTCTGAATGTTCAACCCATGATTTTCTCATATTTTTAGATTACTTTTATGCTTTTATATACTATCTATCAAAGATTTTATTTTTTAGATCATTGCCGAAAAACATTTTTTACAGCAACACTTTGAAATTGCACAATATAGTTTCAAAACTCACTCATAGTGATATGATTTTGTACTTAATGTTCTATAAAATATTTTATATAGAATTTTAATGAAAATTTTATACACTAGACAGTTCGAAATTCTGATAATTTTTCAAGAATGTTGCCATTATAATTTCAAAATTGGTTTTAAAAGTTATGATTTTATCCTTTGAGTAGCCGTCGCAAAATAAAAACAAGTTATTAAAAAAAATAATATAATAGATAACTGTCATGTAGTAGAATCACATCAATAATACAACATAATTTGTTACACTGATGAATCTCTTTTTTTTTTTCTTAAATCAATATTGTCCACGTGGACATTTGACAAACCCCCACCCCCCTCTCCGTGGACAAGCGTGGACTTTTCTCAAACCCCCTCCCCCCTCTAAGTTGTCCACGTGGTATATGGACGGCCCCTAATGTAACACAGCAACAAATTATTCGCAGTAGCCATGAAATACACTTATACGTTTGAATATATTAAAAAAAAATGAATTTAATATATGTAAATGATAAAACACATAATGTTTCTATCAAGTATAACTCCTTCGCAGACAGTCGTGGATGAACATCTGTACCCCGATTTGAAAGCTCTAATAGTGTACTTTCATGTATGGAAATCCTCATCTGCACCTTTTTGCCCCTTAGAAAGTTATTGGCATCGAAAATATTGTAAAAATGGAGACAATTTCTCCAATAACTCATTTGGATGAATTTTTGGAGCTTAGGTATGTTCGGCAAAATCGTATTATTTTTTAGTAGAAAAAAAACCTTGTAGAACATAGTGCAGGCCTAAAAATTGAAAAAAATACATGTTTCGTTTTTTTTTATCTGTATTAACGAGATTTTTAGCCCTAGGCTAGTTCATCTCAAAATGTTTCGTTGGAAAAACGTATTTTTAAGGTCCGTTCTCAAAAATAGCTCAACCCTCTATCTCAACATTGAAAACATATTTTTGCCTTTCTCGTACACTAAGTGTACTGGAAAGGCTATATGTTCACTCCAAAAATGACTTTTCGACAGAAGGCCCGGAGGGTCGAGTCACATATACCAATCAACTCAGCTCGACGAATTGAGGTGAGGTCTGTGTGTATGTATGTGTGTGTGTATGTATGTGTGTATGTGTGTGTACAAAAAAACTCACATCACTTTTTGGCAGTAAACTTCATCCAATTTCAATGACCGACGGTTCATTCGACGCGGAATCTGGTCCCATTGTTTCCTATTGAAAATGGTTCGAATCGGTGCAGCCGTTCCGGAGATATGGCCATTTAGGTGTTCCGGAACGGTACCCCAGGAAGGGACCAGATATGAAAATGCATCAGACCTATGCATGCGACACATCAAACCACGGCATTTTCTATAACCTGATGAGCGGTAAGCAGGAAAATAGTCTCAGACCATATCTGAACCGGCAGTGTTTCGGAACCGGTTCTAGGCGTCCCGTGGAGGTGGCCAAATATACAATTGAACCAAACCCATGCATGCGGCACATCAAACCACGGCATTTTCGATGACCTGATGGACAATGAACAGGAAAATCATCCCAGACCATATCTGAACCGGTAGTGTTCCGGAACCGGTTCTAGGCGTCCCGTGGAGGTAGCCCGTGGAGGTGGCCAAATATACAATTGAACCAAACCCATACATGCGACACATCAAACCACGGCATTTTCGATGACCTGATGGACAATGAGCAGGAAAATCATCTCAGACCATATTTGAACCAGTAGTGTTCCAGAATCGGTTCCGGGGTTCCCGCCGAAGTGGTCAAATCTGAAAGAGAAACAAACCCGTACATGCGTAACATCAAATAGCGGCTTTTTAGATTACATAATGAACGGCCAGCAAGTGTTTCGTAATCGGTTTTGAGTGGCCGGGAGAGGCCAAATGTAAAAGTAAACCAAATCCAGGCATGTGACACATCAAATCGTGGCTTTTGCAATAACCTGATGAACAGTTAGCTAGAAAATAGCCTTAGGTCACATTAAAGACAACTGGTAGTGTTCCGGAATGGGTTCCGAGAGTCCCGTCGAAATTGTCAAACTCTGCATGTGACACCATCAATTTGCAGCGTTTTTGGTTAACCGATGAGCAGTTAACAAGACAATAATGTCAGACCATATTTGGTTCAGCCGGTAGTTACCCAGAACCAGATCCGGGTAGTAAAATGTAAAATTTAACCAAACCCATGGATGCGGGGTATCAAATCACAACCAGTCTTGTAAACATTCGACACTTTTCACTACCTTCATTTCGTTGCCGCAGTCGGGTGTCAGCTTGCTTTGTTACATTCGTGCGCTACCGTTACCTCTTACCTACACAAAACACGAGCAGTAGAACGAAGATCAATAAACATAAGAAAGAGTCAAATCAATGTCATCTGACACGATGACACGTGTGTAATTCTAGCATAACGCGTAGATTCTCAGCCAATTCCGATTATGAATGTTAATATGAGTTTATTCTTGCATATTGCATTGAATACGGCACACAGATGGGCAACATAGCTCTTGTTATGGAAGAAGACAGGAATAACAAAAGCCGAACCGTCTTCCGAAGCCGCTATCGTGGTGAAGTGCATTCGTTTGACATTTTTGTTTCGAACAGTAGTTTGATTGCTTGTGTTGCGAATACCGGAGACAAAGAAGGCCGAATATCGACGAAAAGGTTCAAATGACTGTGATCTCTAACAAGACTGATCACGACTTATCGACATCCTGATGGAAAAATAGGGTCAGACCCGGTAGTGTTGCGGGTTCAGCTGTGGCTTCGAAAGTCGTTAAAAGTAAAAGTGAATCAAACTCATACATGCGATATATCAAATCGCGGTGATTAGGTAAAGGTGAAAAATAAGCAATAAAATAATCTCAGACCATGTTTGGGACAACCGATAGTGTCATGGTCCATGACTCATGGAATCAGATTCGGCTATCCCACCGGATATTACCAATTATAAAAATGAACCAAACCCATATATGTTAGAATTATTATAAAGCAACTGATTATTTTGTGAACCATTGTCACTTCAGCCAGTTTGCCTTCTCCAATGTACGGGCAGATGAGCTATATAAGGGAACCTAAGAAAGTGCACGGGCAGTTCTTACATTGGAGAAGGCAAAGGAAGTATCCTATTGCGAGAGTGCGCGAGAATTGTTATCGTGAATAAACGGTTGAAAGTATTCGAAGTGTTTCAAGTGTGCAAGCGATCCGAACGTCTTCCCAAACTTGGTTGGATAGATAAGCCAACAATTTGGGGGCTCGTCCGGGAAGTGTCGGAATCGCAAGTGTGTCGAAGGACACGAAAAGATTGAGAATAAGTGAAGAATAGTGTAAATAGAGTTTAGTTATAGAAACTTAGTGATTAGTTTGAATTAGAACATTGAATTTGAAATTTAGCTTTAAGTGAAAATTTGAACTAAAATTGAATTAAAAGTGAACTAAAATATAGGCAACGAGTGAACTATTTGATTTTTTTTCTCTTTCATCAACGTGTCAAAGCGCACGAAGGTGCGTTTTCAAAAAGTACGCGCTCAGCTGTGCAAACAGCCTACTTTGTGTGTGGCGCCAAAATAAATTGTTAGCTGGTCAAAGCGGACCGAACCAGCGGACTCGAAGAAGAAGTGCAAATAATTCGCATTGTAGTGAACAATTGTGCTCGCAAATTTGCGAACCATAGTGATGGCAAATTTACCACCATATGGGAACGGAGCACCTCCGTCCCATCAGCAATATCTTCAACCTCCTCCCTTAATCCCACCTCATCACCCTTTACCTCAACCACCAGTGATGCACTATGGTCTACCACCATTTGATCCGAACAATAATACTTTCACGCGTATGATTGACCCAGTGACGACAATTGTCAAAATACGGTCGTCTCCACCGACGCACAGCGGCGCCAGCGTCGTTGATTTGTTTTTGTTTTGATAGTCGTCTTGACAACCCGAGCGGCATTCTCAGAAATGTATGCTTTCGAAATTCTTTTGACCGCTGTCTGCTGAACTTCAATCACCTACTGATACTCAAAGTCAGTATTTTCAATTTCAACTGATTATTTTTAATTAAGCACGATGCAGAAGCAAAAAATGCAGTTGTTTTGCATCACTCACCAAAAGTAACTATAATGCATTGAATTAAGGTAACATATCGGTATTTGTATGCCTAAACCATAATAAATCAATTTCAATTCATATTCGAATTCATCGAGCTGAAGTTCAGCTGAACTGAACTTCAATTACAGTGGATGACACCACAAGACGCCGCTTTCATTGTCTCGTCTCTCTTTGTCATGTTCATTCTCGGCCTCGTGTCTCTGGGTAACTGTGTTTGTTTATTTGTGCTCGTTTTCACACAAATTGAACATCATTGTGCTGAATTTTTTCGACACTGGATTGACCAACTGAATTTCTCGAACATGAGTGTTGTGAATTTGAATGAACAAATGACTGCTATGCGAAATGAAATTGATAGTTTGAGGATGGAGAATTCCAGACTTAGACTAAACAGTGCATTGGAAGATGAGCGTACCAATAATGCGGCACCTCCAAGTTGCAGTACGCCAAATGGCGTGCATGCTTACCAAGCAATAGAAAGACGCGGTAGTGAAATATTGGGACATGATGAACAAAGAAGTGTGATAACTGCAACCAATATTCCTTTCGGCAACGGTCGAGGGGATGATAGTTTTTCAAGGGCTATGAGGAACGATAACGAAGGCAATTCCATTCAATTTAGTGCACCGCATAGTATGTTCAACGATTACTCTACCGCTAGAAATTGTAATGTGCCGGAAAGGTCTGTCGGTGGTGTGCGAAACACTTGGCCAACCGCGGAAATGCGCTACCGGACATCGCGTGACAATTGTTACGAAGGCTCTGATCATCGTTTGACGGTAAGTGAAGTTGAATCTGCCTTTTCTGAATTTTCTGGTACCGATCATTACCCAGTGCACAAATGGATCTATGATTTCGAGGAGATGGCTGAAACGATCGGTCTAACTGATTTGCGGAAATTTGTTGTGGCGAAGCGCAAGTTGGTCGGTTTGGCGAAGATGTCACTCAATAGTGCTCACCACGTTACCAATTGGTGGTCTCTCAGAGATTTTTTGATCGATGAGTTTGCGCATAGAGAAAATAGCGCTTTAGTTCATAAGAGACTCAGAGCACGAAAAAGGCACTTGGGAGAAAATGTTCTCGAATACTTTTTGGTAATGAGAGAGATTGGCGCAAAGGCACAAATTGATTCCGAGTCGATTATTACCTACACGATAAACGGAATCAATGATAATGGCCCGGATAAGATGCTGCTCTATGGAGCAAATTCGGTAAGCGCAGTCAGAGACAAATTACGGATTTAT
Source organism: Aedes albopictus (assembly GCF_035046485.1). Lineage (NCBI taxonomy): Eukaryota > Metazoa > Arthropoda > Insecta > Diptera > Culicidae > Aedes > Aedes albopictus. Next base: position 313,364,238 of record NC_085137.1, on the reverse strand, counting down.
CAGGGAATTAAAGATAGCAAGTATAATAGGGATAGTCGATTGACACCTACTAATACAGAAAAGAGGTACGGGAATTCTCGTTCGGAGGGTGTTTATAAACCAAGATCGCCAAACAGATTTAATAGTGTACCAAAATCAACAGCATGTTATAGTTGTGGTAAAGTTGGTCATTTAGCGAGGGAATGCCCTAGAAGGTTTGGCGAAAGACAAGTTAATGTTTGTAAATCCTCAACGGTTTCGAAGGGGACTTACATGACTGTTATTTTAAACGACTGCCTTGTAGAAGCATTCTTCGATTCTGGGGCTGATGTGTCTCTGTTGCGAGAGGAATGGGCTAATAAATTAAATCTGATTGTTGATGAAACTGAGAAGAAGAGACTAACAACGCTGAATGGCACTATTTGGACTTTGGGTACAGCTCGGGTCGACGTACAAATAGAGCACACTCCTCTCTGCATAGTTTTTGATATTCTCGCCGAAGTAGATATGCCGCAGAGTGTGATAATTGGGAGGAATTTATTGATGTACGGTGACGTCAGTGTCACGACTGAGGGTGCTAAATTTCATCCTAAAGAGGAAAATTTTGCTTTGAGAATCACAACAGATGAGATTCAAGATGACCCGTTGAAGCATATCAACGACGTTGAGATTCGCGATAAAGTTAAAAATTTAATTGAAAATTACACTCCACATCAAAACGCAGAGACAAGAGTAAAATTGAAAGTTGTATTAAAAAAATGATTCACCCATACAGCAGTTACCACGAAGACTAGCTCCCCTAGAAAAGCAGATAGTGGATGAACAGATAGCCAATTGGTTGGAAGAGGGAATTATCAGGTCGAGTACTTCTGAATACAGCAGCCCACTTGTTTTAGCGCACAAAAAGGATGGGACCAGGCGTCTGTGCGTTGATTACAGAAAACTCAACAAATTGATCGTGCGGGATCATTTTCCAATACCATTGATAGAGGATATAATAGATGATCTTCATTCCGCGAGAGTATTTTCAACATTAGATCTTGAGAATGGATTTTTTCACGTTCCAGTAGATGAGGCGAGCACAAAATTTACGGCTTTTGTCACTCCTTGCGGGCAATACGAGTTCCTTAAAACTCCGTTTGGGTTGAGTATTTCACCAACAGTATTTCAGCGTTTTATTAACGATATCTTTCGAGAGCTTATAGAGAGAAAAATTGTAATTATTTACATTGATGATTTGCTTATTCTTGCGAAAGATGAAAAGGAGGCTTTGGAGAGATTAAAAAAATCAGAGGGGTGTGTGCAAGACACAACCGCATGACGTAAACTACGTTAAGCAGTTTGATGTGAATACTAAAGGACTTTTGTTTGCTGTTTTGTCGAACAAATCATATGATATGTCAAGACCAACTTGAGCTCGCTTTCAAAATATTACTCACTTATCATTTGAAAATTAGTAGCGCAAAATTGTAATAGGTAGCACACAATTTCTATAATTTATTTAGTTCTGAGTTTAATGTACTAGTGGCGTGGTTCCATTTCGGCACAGCGCTATTATAATAGTTGGCGGATATGACACTAGGAATGTTCACCGTTAACTCTTTTAGCATATAACAAACTTTCAACATAGGAAGATTCTGTAGAAAAGATAGAGATTTCTTTGTTTTAGGCAGCGGGAGCCAGAACAGCGACGGTGGTGCAGACTTTGATGCTAAAATTGTAATTGTCGATGCCGTGGCTGTGACGCACGGGTGAACAAAAATCTTTACTTTTGCACATTCTGATTGAATTTATCATGGATGCGAAAGAACTGTTAATTTTTGCACAATGCAAACCAAATGCTTTCGAATAATAATTATCACATTGATTCAAAAATTTTGCGAAGACTTACATACATTGAAATATGGCAACACTGAGTAATGCATTTCATCAAAATGAAAATTTCACAGTTTTCACACTTTTGAATTCAATGTCTCATTGTTGCGGCAAAGCGCAGTTCAATTTTCACACAGCGCTCACAGTGATTGATTTTCCTCCTGAGAAAATTATTCGGTTCATTCCCGTGGGACATTTTCGTAGCCCTTACAATGGCTGTTTTAATTTAATTTACTTGCAGTATCACTGCAAGCGCGTTTCATGATACTGGTACCGCGCACGGCGTTGCCATGACGACTAGCATCAGCCAGCCGACGACCACCGCGCACGCCTAGACAAAACATACTGAAATTATTCGGTGGGACATTTTCGTAGCCCTTTCAAGGGCTGTTTTGATTTACTTGCAGTATTTCTGCAAGCGCGTTTCATAATTTTGTTGATTTCGATGTTGGCTTGTGCTGCCCGGACGCCCGATAGAGAAAGTTATCGTAGATCCGATCCGGTGTGAACTGGTTGGCGCACAGCGATGCGACAGTTGACAGTCGACGACCGCCGCGCTCGGCTAGCCAAAGCATACTGACGGGAGAAGCAAACGGAGAAACTGGCTAGCTGTCCTCCGATGCGTCCCCCTCGAGGTGTCACGAAAGAATGATGGAAGATAAGAAGAAGACAATAACTTATATACTAGACGGCTGTACGGCAAAGAGGGACATTTTCGTAGCCCTTTCAAGGGCTGTTTTGATTTACTTGCAGTATTTCTGCAAGCGCGTTCCATAATTTTATTGATTCCGATGTTGGCTTGTGCTGCACGGACGCCCGATGAAGCCAGAATGAAGAAAATTTTCGCAGATCCGATCCGGTGTGAACTGGTTGGCGGCCCCACTGGTACCGCGCACGGCGTTGCCATGACGACTGGTATCAGCCGACGACCACCGCGCATGCCTGGGCAGAACATACTGAAGGAGGTTTTCCTCCTGAGAAAATTATTCGGTTCACTCCCGTGGGACATTTTCGTAGCCCTTTCAAGGGCTGTTTTAATTTACTTGCAGTATTACTGCAAGCGCGTTCCATAATTATGTTGATTCCGATGTTGGCTTGTGCTGCCCGCACGCCCGATGAAGCCAGAATGAAGAAAATTTTCGCAGAGCTGATCCGGTCTGGTTGGCGGCCCCACTGGTACCACGCACGGCGACGCGACGACGACTGGTAAAGCAAGTGGCAACAGCCGACGACCACCACGCTCGGCTAGCCAAAGCATACTGAAGGGAGAAGCAAGCGGAGAAACTAGCTAGCAGTCCTCCGATGCGTTCCCCTCGAGGTGTCGCGGAAGAATGATGGAAGATGAGAAGAAGACAATAACTTATATACCAAGCGAGAAAACCCAAAAAATGTGCTCGCTCGTGATTGGCTGGATAAAATTAAATCATAGGTTCACTTTTCCGCAATTTTCAATAGTTTGCTGTTGAAAATCAATAGTTTTCTCTATTTGACATGAAAGGGATATAGTTTTGCGATTGTTTGATGGCAAAATTTTAAAAATCGGTCAATAAATGGCTGAGTTATTAGCGTGCAAAATCTTTCATAATTTCGTGACGGTTGCAAAATTTAGATTTTCATTTTACACCCGGTGCCGTGGTACAGTACCGTACCTTCCCCATAGACGTAGTTTACGTCAAAATGGTTTTAGAGATAGCGGCGAAACATGGTTTGAAAATAAAATGGAAGAAATGTCAACTACTAAAGACAAAAATTGAACATTTGGGGCATGTAATTGATAATGGTGTGATTCGCCCAACTCCAGATAAAACTTTAGCTGTGTATAATTTTCGAGAACCCACAAATTTCAAGGAGATTCAACAATTTTTGGGGCTAACTGGCTATTTTCGGAAGTTTGTAGAAGGATATTCAATTATTGCCAAACCACTTACCGATTTATTACGAAAAGAAATGGTATTTTCATTTGGTCCAAAGGAAAGAGAGGCCGTAAAAAAGCTCAAAGATGCGTTATGTAATGAGCCTACGTTGAAACTGTATAGTCCATATGCACAAACAGAGTTACACACAGATGCTTGTAAAGTAGGATACGGAGCTATTCTACTTCAAAAGTCTTCTAGTGAAAACAATTTTCATCCAATTTATTATTATAGTAAAAAAACGTCCTCTGCTGAGTCAAAATATCCTAGTTATGAGTTAGAAGTCTTTGCAATAGTATCTGCACTGAAAAAAATTAGAGTTTACTTACTTGGTGTTCCTTTCTCGATTGTTACGGATTGTGCTGCATTTAAAATGACAATGGAAAAACGAGATATTTCTCCAAGAATTGCAGGGTGGGCGCTTTTGTTAGAAGAATATGAGTACACATTAGAACATCGTCCTGGAGAGCGTATGAAACACGTTGATGCACTTAGTCGTAATCCAGTTGTGTTATTATTACAAAGCAATTTTATAGAGCAAATCAAAGCTTGTCAAAAGAGAGACGAAAAACTTGCTGCAATAATTCAGGCTCTGGCAGTAGGAAATTATGGCGATTATTTTTTGGATCATGGAATTTTGTATAAAAGTCATGCCACTTACAACTTATCATATCGATCATTTAGGTCCTCTAACTGCGTCGAACAAACAATATCGCTACATATTCACTGTCATAGATGCTTTTAGTAAATTTGTATGGATTTATCCAGTAAAATCAACAACAGCAGATGAAGTCTTGAAGAAACTCGATTTACAAAAGAGTGTTTTTGGTAGTCCAAAGAGAATTATATCTGACAGAGGTGCAGCTTTTACTTCAACAGTTTTTGAGTCGTATTGTGAAACAGAAGGAATTGAGCATTTACTAATAACAACGGGAGTACCTCGTGGCAACGGCCAGGTAGAAAGAATTCATGGTGTGATAGTTCCAGCGTTGACAAAACTTGCCATTGATAATCCAGAATCTTGGTATAAGTATGTAGGCGATTTGCAAAGATTTTTGAACAACACTTTACAGAGAAGTATTGGCAGAACTCCTTTTGAATTGTTATTTGGTACGAAAATGAGGTCACGTGAGGATGTGAAACTAGCAGAAGCGGTAGAGCAAGAATGGATAAACCTTTTCGAAGAATCGAGAGATGAGATTAGAGAAGAAGCGAGAAAAAATATCCAACAAGCACAAACGAAGATGAAAAAACAATTTGATCAAACTAGAAAAGAATCAAATGATTACGATATTGGAGATTTAGTAGCAATTAATCGAACTCAATTTGGAACACATCTTAAAATAGCAAAGAAATTTTTAGGACCATACCGTGTGATTAAGAAGAAGAGAAATGATCGTTATGATGTAGAGAAAGTAGGTAACCATGAAGGACCCAATCGTACATCCACTTGTGCCGAGTTCATGAAGAGATTTATTCCCTTAGAAGAAGATAGCGATGATGAAATAAATGAGGGTAGCGATAGCGAAGACGTCATTCGGGTCGAATGACGGTCAGGATGGCCGATTGTTAGAATTATTATAAAGCAACTGATTATTTTGTGAACCATTGTCACTTCAGCCAGTTTGCCTTCTCCAATGTACGGGCAGATGAGCTATATAAGGGAACCTAAGAAAGTGCACGGGCAGTTCTTACATTGGAGAAGGCAAAGGAAGTATCCTATTGCGAGAGTGCGCGAGAATTGTTATCGTGAATAAACGGTTGAAAGTATTCGAAGTGTTTCAAGTGTGCAAGCGATCCGAACGTCTTCCCAAACTTGGTTGGATAGATAAGCCAACATATATACGACACATCAGATCGCAGATTTTTTGATAATCTAATGAACGGTTAGCAAGAAAAAAGCCTTAGATCACATTAGAGACTAGCTTTTGTGTAGCAGAACCAACGTTCATGTGAAAAATTAAATCGTGGCTTTGTTTAATGGCCTGATAAACGTTAGGTATGAACAACAGTGACGAATCGGTCTAAGTTCACATATATGAAAGAGAACAAAATATAGACAAAACTAAAGCGATCTCACTAAATCGTACTCTTTCAGATTCCTAAGGTGTGAATTTATAGCAGGATGGGTCAACGTTGAATGGAAAAATAAGAATTTGATCGCGTCAACAGAAGGTGAAGGCTGTTTTAAGGAATTTTGAGCTCTAAAACTGTGTAAAATAAGTGTGTTTGGTATGGGAAATATGTTCGGAGTCCACCAGAGTATCCAAGATAGCGTTCCAAAATCCAAGATAATGGTCCAGTATTCAAGTAAGTGCCTATTTTATAGGATTTTTAATTCTTGCATTATGGGCATATTCTGTATGAAAATATGTCCAGAATTCAAAATTTGTAATCAGAAAACCCAAGCTGTCCGCTGTTTCACAAGGTCTGCAATATGACTATAGTTTGAATGGGGAAGAATGCCGGTCTTCGTCCAAAACTGGTAACCAGAAAATCAGAAACGACATGCCAAAATTCAATACGGCGACTATTTTATGTAATTTTAGGTCCAAAAATGAATACCAGGACATCCAAGATGGTGTCTCAATGTTCAAGATGGCGGTTAGTTTAGTTGGGGTAGATATCCGGAGTCATAAAATGATGACCGGAAAATCTAAAATGACGTTTCAAAATTTTGCGGCTTCATGACACTTATATGGTTTGAATTTTGTTTTATAATTTCTGAATATTGGAAAAATGTATCCATATTAAGTAGATTTAGCAAGCAGTTTTCATTTTGTATTCATGTCAATGTCGTCAATATGTCGCTTGAGTTTTGTTGAAAGGATATTTTAAAGCACGAGAAAGGCACCATCACCGCTAGGTGGATTAATTAGGATTTTTTCTATCTCACTTTTGTTATTATTATTACATTATTACATCGATTGTGATAGCACATACATCTCTAGTAGTTTTGTATTTGTATTTATTTATATATCCATCTGATCTCAATGATCTCAATGAAAACTTAAAACTAGATCACACATCACAAACATATCGAAATACACTACCCGTCAAAAGTATGGACTCACAAAAAGTATTGCAACAATATTGCATCACCCTGACTCACCTCGATATCTCTAAAACCACCTACAAAAATGCCGCCTCCAGAAAAGTTGTTGCTTCTGGGCTTCTGAATAACTTTGCTGAAAACAGCATCTTTGTAAGTCCTCAGGTTTTGGAGGTATCGATGTGAGTCAGGGTGATGCAATATTGTTGCAATACTTTTTGTGAGTCCGTACTTTTGACGGGTAGTGTACATACAATATATAAAACACATGTTGAAATTTCAACAAGACTACTTCCTATGATCAAACAATTATAAACAAATTTTCATCACAAACCATACATACATCGCACAAATCAAAACTAAAAAATACAGCATAGACAAAACTTTAAGGCATATCATTGGTAAAACATGTTATGGCTTCCATGTATCGTTATGTCAATTGATAAACTCGCGGAATCTAACTTTTTGAATGTGCGCTGGGTGTACGACGGCACTATCGTAGGAACTTTTTCTTCGACCGCTGAGTACACAGCTTGTTGACCGTTCGTGCGTACTGCTTGTAGAGAGAGCGTTGCGATGGTGGAAAACTGTTGTAGAAAGTTGTTGCGCTGCTGTACGTTGACGCCATTGTTGATATTGATTGATTTCCGACCGTCTTGATAATTTATGGGACTTTTTGGCGCTGTATCGGTCTTCGGGTTTCTTTAAAAACACGGTTAGGTTAAAAGCCGACGTTTCGAATGTTTATTCATTCAACCTCAGGGCAAACTACAAATTTCACATTTAGTCACTGATTAACATATAACATAAAGATTATACAAATTACTTACACCAAACAGTTATCTCTATGTCAAGTGGTTTTGGAACATGGATTTTAGAACGGCTGATAAAATTACACTGCAATATTTAAACAAAATTCGGTCATAGTGACTAATTTCATTTGAATGGGTCTAACATTTAACGTAGCAGAGTTCCTACGACAGTGCCGTCGTTATGGTGTACGACCAGCGCACATACAAAACACCTTCCGATGCACTAACTTTTTGAGGCCAAGTTGAATCATTCATAGCTTTAACTTTTTGATCCTCATTCAAAACAACTTTAAAAGACATATAATCGAGCTAAGAGTAATCAATCCCTTTCGAAGCTAATCGTTCATCTAATTCATGTGTATTGTTAAGGTCAAGACTGCGAGATATCAATTTAACTTCATGATCTGTCACATTAGGATCGATATTTGTGAGAAATAATTCAAACGTGCTTTCAACGTTCTCCTGCAAATATTGTTCATCAGTTTCGCAAACATCCACATGTGTGTATTCTGAAGAATCGGATCCTCCGCGGGGACTAGGTGACGACGATATAGGAGTAGAATGGTGATGTACATTCTTTTCTGGTGCAGGTAGTTTTACGGTCATTGCTGCTAACGTGTCCAATAGGCCGTCCCTTATTTTGCAAAAATTGGAAATGTTATAAGTTCGTTAGTGGAAAATGATCGTTTTAGCTAAAAAAATGATCGTGTCAAAATTTGAAGGCCGTATCTCAAGGCTAAGTGGTCCCTCAAGGGGCCTAAAGTTGTCAAAAATTGCATGGGACCATAAAAACATGAAATTTTTTTCGACAAAAAAAATACGCTAAACTACTAAAACCGGTGATTTTAGGTCCCTAAAGGGCCAAAAATTTGCTTAGAATTGCGATATCTCTACTCGTTTTTGAGTTATTGAACAAAATAGGGTAGGTTTCCTTTGGAATCTAAAAAAAATGTCAAAAATGCTGATTTTTCGGTTGTTTTTTTGTCAATATCTTGGAAACGAGTAGAGATATCGCAAATCTAAGCACATTTTTGGCCCTTTTGGGTCCTAAAATCACCGGTTTTAGTGGAATAGCGTAATTGTTTCGTCGAAAAAAAATGATGTTTTTTTGGTCCCATACAATTTTTGACAACTTTAGGCCCCTTGAGGAACCACTTAGCCTTGAGATACGGACTTAAAATTTTGACACGATCATTTTTTAGCTAAAACGATCATTTGCCACTAACGAACTTATAACATTTCTAATTTTTGCAAAATAAGGGACGGCCTAGTGTCCAAAATCGCTCCCACTTTTGCTTTCAATTCCATGATCTCTTCGTGCACTGATCGATTTTCGTTAGCATCTCGAGTCGGTTCTCGGCGATCACGGTATTCACAGAAGTCAGCCATGCAGCAGTCAGACATCCGAATAACATTATTTGCTAGTGCGTTCCATTGGTCTTCGTCCAAACCAACACATGATGCATGGATGCGTTTGGAGCATTTGCCTTCACACACAGCGTACATTTCGTTTTTGTTGATGGTCTGCAAACACTTTTGGCAATCCATGACGAGTAGCAAATACAATGACGAACTGATTGAACAACTATCTATCATCCGTATCATTTCACCACTCACTTTATAAAACTTAAAAGAAAACTTAAAATTTTCTATCCGAAGCACACGAACGCCAGATACTTTATGTTAGTTCAGAGATGAGTGTAGCAATAACGATTGCGTTGTTGACAAGTACACATGCTCGAGGCATGACACGTGAGTTTGCCATTTCATTTTTACTGAAAGTAGCAAACACCGGATTCACAAGGTTTCCTAGAGGTTTCCTAGAAATTCCCCTTATGAAAGTAAGGTTCTTGGACTAACGCCACTTGGGCTGTACCATTTTGCATAAGTAAACAAAGAATGATCGTTGCTGTTCTTTTGTGTTGAAAACTGATCTGAGCTATCCTAACCGTAGCCACTACCCAAACTAGGCAAGATTAACAATCACAGCACTAAGAAGAACAGCAACAATAAAGCCAGATCGGTATCGATTTGAGTGCGCCAAAGGTGATGAAGCACAGAATACACAGTGTAAAACGCATAGTGCGAAACCATATAGATGAAAATTTAAACTAATTAATAACATCTTCATAATCCCGCCCTTATTCAGCCTCAAGTATGAGATCGAAGAGGGGCAGCTGATTGTCTCGGAGAAACACAAGGTCCACCGCGCTATTGCTCCGGTTAGCACAGTAAGGGCAAATACTGTGGAGGGTGCCCTGGTACTCCACAGGCTCCGTTTGCGATTAGGTTTTTATAAGACCCCCCTAGCCATTCATTCCTAGGCACGGTAAGCGTAAAGCCGCATAGCACCTTGAATTAGGAGTCACCTGATTAGTGAACTCCTACCATTGGAACAGGCGGTTTGTAGTGCTATTCTTAGCCAGTTGAACTAACCGCTACCGATACTACACAGCTATCTAGGCTGATCGGGAAAAGAAGTTAATATTGGTGATCAACTTCATACGGGCCCGAAAAGCCGGCAAGAAAAAGAAGAAGAAGAAGCCGGTGGGGAGGAAGAGGAAAACCACATTCATTTATTTAGTTAACATCAAATTCATGATAATACTGAATCAACAATTTGCCGCCATAATACTCGATTTGCAGCTGCAGCTCTCCAACGTCGGTCACGCCCAACACTCGCCAGATCACGCTCCACCTGGTCCGCCCATCGTGCTCTCTGCGCTCCACGCCTTCTTGTACCAACCGGATGGTTAGCAAACACCAACTTTGCAGGGTTGTTGTCCGGCATTCTTGCAACATGCCCTGCCCATCGTATCCTTCCGGCTTTGGCCACTTTCTGGATGCTGGGTTCGGCGTAAAGTGCAGCGAGCTCGTGGTTCATTCTTCTCCGCCACACACCGTTCTCCTGCACGCCGCCGAAGATCGTCCTTAGCACCCGTCGCTCGAAAACTCCGAGTGCTTGCATGTCCTCTTCGAGCATCGTCCACGTCTCGTGCCCGTAGAGAACCACCGGTCTTATTAACGTCTTGTACATGGTACATTTGGTGCGGGGGTGAATCTTTTTTGACCGCAGTTTCTTCTGGAGCCCATAATAGGCACGACTTCCACTGATGATGCGCCTTCGTATTTCACGGCTCACGTTATTGTCAGCCGTTAGCAAGGAACCGAGGTAGACGAATTCTTCTACCACCTCGAAAGTATCCCCATCTATCGTAACATTGCTGCCAAGGCTTGTCCTGTCTCGCTCAGTCCCACCTACCAGCATGTACTTTGTCTTAGCCGCATTCACCACCAGTCCGACCTTTGCTGCTTCACGTTTCAGGCGGGTGTACTGTTCTGCCACCGTTCCAAATGTCCTAGCAATAATATCCATGTCATCCGCAAAACATACAAATTGGCTGGATTTCGTGAAGATCGTACCCCGGCTGTTGAGCCCGGCTCGTTGCATAACACCTTTCAGGGCGATGTTGAATAGTAGGCAGGAAAGTCCATCACCTTGTCGTAGTCCCCGTCGAGATTCAATTGAACTGGATAGTTCACCCGAAATCCTTACGCTGTTCTGCACACCGTCCATCGTTGCTCTTATCAGTCTAGTCAGCTTTCCGGGAAAGCTGTTCTCGTCCATAATTTTCCATAGCTCTGTGCGGTCGATACTGTCGTATGCCGCTTTGAAGTCGATGAACAGGTGATGCGTTGGGACCTGGTATTCACGGCATTTCTGGAGGATTTGCCGTACGGTGAAGATCTGGTCCGTTGTCGACCGGCCGTCGATGAAACCGGCTTGGTAACTTCCCACGAACTCATTTACTTTAGGTGAAAGACGACGGAAGATGATCTGGGATAGCACTTTGTAGGCGGCATTCAAAATGGTGATCGCTCGAAAGTTCTCACACATTAACTTGTCGCCTTTCTTGTGGATGGGACAGATTATCCCTTCCTTCCACTCCTCCGGTAGCTGTTCGGTTTCCCAGATCTTGACTACTAACTGGTGCAGACAGGTGGCCAACTTTTCCGGGCCCATCTTGATGAGTTCCGCTGCGATACCGTCCTTACCAGCCGCTTTGTTGTTTTTGAGCTGGTGGATGGCATCCTTAACTTCCCTCAGCGTGGGAGTTGGTTCGTTCCCGTCCTCTGCTGCACCAACATAGTCATTTCCTCCGCTGCCTTGGTCCTCCGTGCCTACATTCTCTTCGCCATTCAGGTGCTCGTCGAAGTGCTGCTTCCACCTTTCGATCACCTCACGTTTGTCCGTCAGGAGGCTCCCGTCCTTATCCCTGCAGATTTCGGCTTGCGGCACGTAGCCTTTGCGGGATGCGTTGAGCTTCTGGTAGAACTTGCGTGTTTCCTGTGAACGGCACAGCAGTTCCATTTCCTCGCACTCCACTTCTTCCAGGCGGCGCTTTTTCTCCCGGAAGAGACGGGTCTGCTGCTTCCGCTTCTGTCTGTATCGCTCCACATTCTGTCGGGTTCCATGCTGCAGCATTACCGCCCGCGCTGCATCCTTCTCCTCCAGAACCGCTCTGCACTCCTCGTCGAACCAATCGTTTCGTCGACTCCGTTCTACGTACCCGATAGTGCTCTCAGCTGCGTTGTTGATGGCTGCTTTGATTGTACTCCAGCAGTCCTCTAGAGGGGCCACATCGAGCACACCCTCGTCCGACAACGCTGCCTCGAGATTCTGCGCGTATGCGGTGGCGACATTCGGTTGCTTCAGTCGCTCTAGATCGTACCGGGGCGGCCGCCGGTAATGTACGTTGTTAATAACGGAGAGTTTTGGGCGCAGTTTAACCATCACCAGGTAGTGATCGGAGTCGATATTAGCGCCACGATAGGTCCTGACGTCGATAATGTCGGAGAAGTGCCGTCCATCAATCAGAACGTGGTCGATTTGCGATTCCGTTTGTTGTGGTGATCTCCAGGTGTAACGATACGGTAGGCTGTGCTGGAAGAAGGTGCTACGAATGGCCATGTTCTTGGAGGCGGTGAAATCGGTGAGGCGTAGGCCATTTTCGTTCGTCAGCTGGTGGGCGCTGAACTTTCCAATCGTCGGTCTGAATTCCTCCTCCTGGCCTACCAGAGCGTTTAGATCCCCTATGATGATCTTGACGTCGTGGTTTGGGCAGCGGTCGTACTCGCGTTCGAGCTGCGCGTAAAATGCGTCTTTGTCATCATCAGTGCTTCCGGAGTGAGGGCTGTGCACGTTTATTATGCTAATGTTGAAGAATCGGCCCTTGATCCTCAACCTGCACATTCTTTCGTCGATCGGCCACCAACCGATCACGCGCCTCTGCATGTCGCCCATCACTATAAAAGCTGTTCCCAGCTCACGTGTGTTGCCGCAACTCTGGTAGATGGTATGATTACCTCTAAACGTTCGCACCATAGATCCTGTCCAACACACCTCCTGCAGCGCTACGATTCCGAACCCGCGGTCCTTCAGTATATCGGCGAGTATGCGGGTGCTCCCGATGAAGTTGAGAGATCTGCAGTTCCACGTACCGAGCTTCCAATCGCAAGTCCCTTCTCGTCGCTGTGGTCGTCGCCATTGGTACCGTCAAGGCACCATTCACCGTGGATCTAAGACGATTCGGGGCAAATAAGGGCTGTCATTTGACACTAGTCTTATAAACATTGTTGGTGCCGCTTTTAATTGCCTTCATTATAGGTTAAAATTAAAGCAATATCCACAGAAGTAGAAAATTTTTCACAAAATTTGATGATATAGTACAATTAGTAAAAGGTAGTAGGGTCGCCTAATTCCGTGGTAGGTCACCATTCACCGTGGTAGTAGGGACCCATTCACCGTGTATGAGAAATTTTATTCTACTTTGTTTAAAAATGATCAAAACAACCCAGCCAAGGGAATTTTCTTCGTTTAAATTCATTTCAAGTAATAACTTGCAAGATTTTATTAGAAAAACGATTGTTCAAATTTTCGATTTTTTCTAGATATATGGGACAATATGGGGCACGGTGAATGGAGACCATTGATTTTTAGGGTACCCATTCACCGTGCCTTTTTGTTTCAATTAAAAAGTACGAGTAATCGTACTTTCTTGTTAAACTTACTTCGGTAATGCAAAATACATACCTAATATGTGAATTTAATTGCTTCTTGGTGGAATAAAAACGTTACTACATTTAGTTTATCGCTTAAATCACCTTAGCGCAGTTTTTGTTTTTTCACTATGAATGCAGTGAACGAGCAGAAACCCGCTTCATTTAAACACACTTTAGTGTCAAAATGATACTTTTAAATGTTTCCAATGAGCGTTTTGACATGGTAACAATACATTAGTGTTGTATTGTTGAAATTGAAGGGAAATTGTCATATCATTCAATCATAATATGGATATAATGAAAAAATATTCGAAGGCACACGGTGAATGGAGCCCCCACGGTGAATGGCGCCTTGACGGTATCGGTTCGCATTCTTCTCTTGTTGATTTTCCGGTGCTAGTCTTTTTTACGGCTGGCTCGCAGGGCCTGACACCAACCCACTAACCCAGGGAGCTGGGCTTACCTTCCCGGAAGCTACGGGTTCTGCATTGGCATTTCCTCCAACTACAGTGCTAAATAGCTAGGCTCGAGCGCCAGTCTTCGCCGGGGGTGGTGTTTTTAATGGGCGCCCAGGAGATAATATTTTACCTGAGCTTCCACCCCCAGGAAAACCACATAATCTTGGGTAATAATTTCCTTCCATATATTAGATTGATCCGCCAGGTCCGCTCCTGAAATGCGTGTTCATGATGTATTTATTTATTTACGTCTTCGACTGGGTCGTACAGACTTATATAACTTATTTGCTAGTAACAAACAATTTAAAAGCTGATTTAGGAGCAATTGCAAATTCAAGAAAGAATACAAAACAAATATTACAAAGCATATTTACGAATAAACCTGAAGCCTAAGTAATCCGCATAGGTCTCCACACTGAGTAAGAATAATTTTTGAATTCGCGACATCGTACACCAGTCGGCCAGTTCGAAAGATTTAAAGCACAATTTCGATACTGTTCATTAACGATAACTTTGAATGAGACGTATTCTAATGTTGAAGTATCATCAATTGACGTTGAATTTATGGTTTGTCGACATCTCTCAGGCGTTGCAGTTATTGAATTTCGTTCGTTTAGTGAAACGAAAATAACCCTAGGCTAGTTCATCTCGGGGCCAGCATTACTTCCCTTCCTAAGGAAGAACTTTACATTTTGTGAGTTTGTCGGGAGTGCACTGTGGCTGATTTCGTAAATTTAGCGCGCCTTATTAATAGGTAACTTTTTTAATTATGATGTTTAGCGTCATGGTGTCTTCGAGAAAGTGTTTCGCTATAATAAGGAGCTTCTTTTGAACTATTGTGGAAATTGAGACAGAAAGTTTATTTTTTTGAATTTTTCATGATATAAGGTTGGTGTCTTCACAAGAGTTGTAGAAACTGTATTTGGAGCAACTTTGCCGAAGAAATTTCAAAAGGCTGAATGCACAAAAGGCTGAAATTGCAAAAATGCAGGAAATGAGTTATAGTACTTCTTCTTCTTTTTTTTCTGGCGCAACGGCCCAACTGAGACAAAGCCTGCTTTCAGCTTCTATACGCATTTCAGCAGTTATTAATTGAGAGCCTTATCTGCCAATGGCCACTTTGCATTTGTATATCGTGTGACAGGGAGGAAGATACTTTATGCCCGCGGTTGTCAAGGAAGAATTTTGCATTACTAAAAGTTTCTGGCCCGAGGGAGAATCGAATCCATCACCCTCAGCATGACTACCCGTTCTCTAACCAAATCAGCTACATATGCATAGACCTAAATATTCCCACGCACTCCGGTATTAAAATTTAATTCAAATGAAAAAAAGTGCATTTCACCCCACTCTCCCATTAGAATGGCTGCTCGTATGTTTTAAATTCAATTTACGCTAACAGCAATGCTCATCGTAGGTCATCTACCTACGCGCGGAATTTCGGAAGCAATGAAAATCGCACCATACGTTACTGACCTAGTTTTATGAATCATCGCTCATGTGACGACGGACGGCGGACGGATGGTCGGCCGCGCAGCGATACGTTGTTCATGATCGTACACGTTGGGTCCGGTTGGTGTGGTACAGTTTTGATTACGCTTGGGTTGACGACGATAACGATGATGATGGTAATGATGATAATGACGAGTAGGATAGGTAGAGTACTAGGTTTTGGACTTTGAGTATTTACTTTTGGTAGGGTTTTGGATACGCCCAAGTTGGTTCGGGCATTGTTAGGAAGTATCGTGACTATTTCGGCAAAACGAGAGTGATGGTTGGAGTTTTAGACACGCCCAAGCTGGTTCGGGTATTGCTAGGAAATTTAGGCTATAAATACGGAGGCTTTGGCTTCATTCGGGGTCAGTTGTTGTGGGTCAGTAGTCGGGGAGTTCGGTGACAACGTTAACGCAGGCAGCACATCGGATAAGTCTTGAGCTCCCATGTGGGACACCTCTAGATACTGTCCAAATAAAGGCTGTAGTTAGTACGAAAGCAAGGACTTAGGTGATACGAATTAAGTGAAAAGTGTAATGTAATTTGCTAAAAAGTTGTTAGGAAGGACTAGAACAATACTAAGGAGAAAAAGTGAATCGTTGTAATGTAAGATAAGTGATGGTTTGTGATACTTCAATATAGTTTCCGTGCAGCCCCTGGACGGTACAGGGCGCTTCATATGGTGACAGCGGTGGGACTGTTCGGCAATTAGAACAGCGGGACGCCAATTTTCTGACTGGAAGAAGAAATCAGTGTCAGAATCAGTGCAAACCATAAACATTGAACAGTTTTGAACAATTGAGAAGAAAAATGTTACAGACTGGATGGAAAAGATGAAAT
Source organism: Aedes albopictus (assembly GCF_035046485.1). Lineage (NCBI taxonomy): Eukaryota > Metazoa > Arthropoda > Insecta > Diptera > Culicidae > Aedes > Aedes albopictus. Next base: position 313,347,752 of record NC_085137.1, on the reverse strand, counting down.
TCGTGGCAGCGCAAGTGATAGTGGAATACAACGTAGCACGGAATTGGAAATGGCAACGCAACAACCTGTGTATGGAACCGAGAGTCTGGACCAATGGACATCATTCAGCCTGCATTATTTGATGGTATCGTGAGTATTAACCTTTTAAATGATTAAGTGTTTTGAGATGGTTTAAATTTTTTGTGAGTTGGTTTGAAATGATGAAACATTTTTTTACGATTTAAACAAAAACATTTTAATTGAAATACTGTTGTGGGAAAAATAAAGAAGTTATTCAAAAATTTATAGAAAAAAGGAAATCATAGTGATTTTCAATAAATAATGGAAAAATATAACAAAAATAATGATTTCAAGAAGAACAAGTGGATGAAAAATACGAACGAATAACACTAGTTAACAAGCTCAAAGGAAAGTCGCGGACTTCTGTTAACGATTAAAATTATTATGCATAATAACGTGCTGATTTTGAGACCGTGTTTAAAATAAGAAAACTAAGAAGTACAGTTTTTTTTAATTATACGAGACAATCGCAACCAAGTTTTTTTTTAATTTACTAAAATTTAAATATCTCAAGTTACAATTCACAAATTTTCAATATCTTTTTGCAATAATAGGAAGCTGAATGTAATATGTTTTGAATATCTGATTTTTGTTTTCGTCAGATTGGATATTGATAAGTGTAGGGAACAATCGCCTTAAATTTTAGCAAAATATTCAATAAATAAAGACAATTTGTATTTTTCTTTCAAAAAAAAAAAATCTTTATCAATTGTAACAATGTTGATTCAAAATCGCCAGCTTTGTACGGGATATCGAAAATATTTTCAGCTCTACTGTATCTTTTTCCCTTATGCTTTCGAACTTAGGGCATAATTTTACACTAAACATGATTTTCAGCTGTAAACTAGCATTACAATGGAATGGAATCAATTAAAAGTTGAAAAAAAAAATAATAATTTTGTAACTATGCAGCAGACCGGCGACAAATAGGTCGTGTTAATTTGAATAAAAAAAAAAAATCAGTAAAAATATCAACATAAAAATGACCACGAATACAATGGATGAAATAGGCAACAATAGTGGAGCGAAAAATGCTAGATTTGAATTTCCAATAAACTTTGCTATACAGTGTATTCCAGAATTTCATGGTAGTGCGTGTGAATTAGATGCTTTCATATATCAAATAAATTGTTTTTTGAAACCCATAAAACGGATAACTGATGCTAGTGAAAGGAAAAATGCAGAAACCGTACTCATTCAAATTGCACTGTCTAAACTTAAAGGCCCAGCAGCGTTAAAATTTAAAAACATTCTTGCAAATACTTGGGATAAAGTGAAAGATAATCTCCAAAAAGAATTCGGAATTAATTTACAATTGGAAGAACTGTTTAATAAAATAGAGACCCTTGAACAAGGCAAGTGTGAAAGTTTTAAAAACTACAAAGATCGCGTTCTTCAACTTAAGAGGAATATTGATGAATTCGAAAAAGATTATATTAAAGATCCTACAATTGAGTCATACGCTCAAAGACATTTAAGAATACATTTTCTAGCGGGATTGGAAGATATAAATTTGAAAATTTTTGCAAAAACGAAAAAAGAAGACTCATTGGAAGATTTGGTAGATTACCTACAAGAAGAATGCATCGATGTGGAACAACAAGAACGCATCGAGCAGAGATTGAGGGATTCCCACACTGCAGAATTTTACAGGCAACAAAATGAAAAACAGAAATTCAGTAATCCACAATGTATTGATCACAACTTCCATTACGATAAAAGTAGATTCAACCAGAGCGAAATAGGTTATGAAAAAGATTTTAACAATTATAGATATCTAGGACAACAAGAAATTTATCGTGGTGATTACCAGATGCCTTATTGGACCAACAGAAATTTTGATGAACGCAACATGGGAATTCAAAACAATAACATTTGCTATGATGAGCGAAAAAACTAAATAACCGGAGGTTCGTTAATTGCGTCCGATCACTCCGTCAATCAGAAAATAATTTAGAAAGGCGCTTATATGCTGCAAGTAATAAAAAAATGATGCCCATGAACATAAATAAGAGTTATAACATACCACAAAAACAAATGGTTCAATTTGATAAATGCATTCCAGCACAAGAAAAAGTATTTATACATTGGACGGGCAATAATCAATTTATGTTAAATATACCCACTGTAGAAAGACCATACACAAAAATCAATTACATGATAGATACAGGCTCACAACTAAACATATTAAGATGGGATGCAGCCCCTAGAATCGGAGCAACAGACATAGATTATTCTGAATCTGAAAAGTTTTTGATTTCGGGATTCAATGAAAGTCATACTAAAACGCTCGGATCTACAGAAATTAGTTTAATAATTGGGAAGTCTAAGTATAAGATAAAATTTTATTTAGTTCACCACTTAAATGTACATGGTATCATAGGAGCAGAATTTTTGAAACAGCACACATTATATATTAGCCAGAACTTTGATTACATAGCCCTACGCAAGCCAGATAGTGTAGAACATAATATTAACAATATTACAACAACAAAGCACGTAATGGTATCAGATAAATCTTGTCAGACTGATCTACAAGATAATAGTAATTGTATACAATATGATAACAATGACAAAAGCTGTCAAGTAAATTTTGATATTGATGAAGTCATACATGATGAAATAGTTACACAGCCAATCGTACCGAAAAAAGATTATTCATGCAATATGTGCCTTTATGAGAAGTATTATGAGGACGAGGAATGTTTAAATCAACATTTTGATGAAGAATATTATAATAATGGATATTACAATAAGAATGTAGAGGCCGGGAATCAATATACGCCGGAGGATTTAGATTCAAACCAAGATCTAAGTTTGATAGATAGTTTGAATTATGAACAAATACAAGGTAAAAATCGTATCGAAAAATTGCTAGATACAATTGGTTTGAAGCATTTGAAAAGCGCTAATTACGACGCAATGGAAAATATAATGGCAAGATATTGTGATGTATTTTATTTGAAAGGGGATCACCTGACAGTAACAGATGCAGCAGTACATGAAATTGAAACAACGACTAATGTGCCAATAAATAAAAGGCAGTATAGGTTCCCTGAATCAACAAAGAAACAAATTAATGAGGAAATTGAAGAAATGCGTCGGCAAGGGATTATTAGGCCCAGTAAAAGTCCTTGGAATGCACCTGTTTTATGCATACCAAAGAAAGATTTAGACGAAGAAGGAAACAAAAAGCATAGAATTGTGGTAGATTTTAGGGCATTGAATTTGATAACTAAACCATTTGTATATCCGATTCCACAAATAAATGAAATATTGGATAGCCTAGGCGATAGCAAATACTTTTCAACAATTGATCTGAAATCCGGATTTTATCAAGTTCCTATAGACCCAAGAGATGCTGCAAAAACTGCATTTTCTACACCCAAAGGTCATTTTGAATTCACGAGAATGCCTATGGGGCTTAGAAACAGTCCCTCGACTTTTCAAAGACTGATGAACACAGTTTTATTTGAAATTGAAGATGTTAAAGCAATCGTTTATTTGGATGATATCATTGTTTTTGGAAGAACAATTCAAGAGCATAACGAGAATCTGATTAAAGTTTTGAAAGCTCTTCGTAAATATAATTTAAAAATTGAACCAACAAAATGCCAAATTTTGAAAACCGAATTGAAATTTTTAGGACATACAGTTGATAAAAATGGTATTCGTCCGCTTGATGGTAATATTAAGGCTATACGAGAAATGCCAATACCAAAACTGTAAAAGGAGTGCGATCATTCCTAGGAACAGTTAACTTTTATGGTAAGTTTATACCAGGAATTGCAGAAAAACGAAAACCTCTGAATGATCTATTGAAGAAAAATGTAAAATTTAACTGGACCTCAGAGTGCCAGAAAGCATTTGAAGAATTGAAAAACTTTTTAACGTCTGACTCTTTGCTAGTGAGACCAAATTACAAGGACACATTTGTTTTAACGACAGATGCCAGTGAATACGCTATTGGAGCAGTTTTATCGAATGAAAAATCAATTGACAGACCCATAGCTTACGCTAGTAGGGGACTTATTGGAGCAGAACGAAAATATCATACAATTGAGAAAGAATTACTGGCCATAGTATAGGCAGTGAATTATTTCCGTCATTATATCTACAATCAGAGGTTTATTGTTTACACAGATCATAGACCATTGATCTCAATATGGCATCTAAAAGAAACTTCATCAGTCCTCACACGTTTGCGTTTGAAATTGCAAGGATTGGAATGCGATATTCGATACAAACAAGGAAAGGATAACGTTGTAGCGGATTTTCTCTCTAGGCTAAATCCAGACAATGAATCAGAAGAGCAGAGTCATCCAGCCGATGAAATTAAAACCGCAAGGTCGAAATTAATTGCTGTGGTCACCCGACAGCAAACGAAAAGAGCAGAACAAGAAAACGTATCCAACCAAAAACACCGCGACCGCGATCAAGCGAACAAACAGCTGATGAAAAACTACACCGTTTCTGGCGACAATAACGGGGGCGCGATCGCTGACCGGGACCATGAAAGCGAGGGAACCAAGACAAAAACGCAAAAGATGACCTATATGAATGATAGCGTAAATAATAATTGCACGGGTTCCGACCTACGAGGCATAAACAAGGTGTCAAATATACCTCCAGCAAGTACGAGTGCTGAAGTTGAGAAATCCATTATGGCCGACGTTTTCGATTTATGCAATAACACGCACACTAATGACACATTTGCGGCAAGCGCATATGATGAATTTTTAGAGATGTCCAAGAATAATCCAAATGATGTAAATCGATTGAAAATTTCTAGGAATTTGAAAAATGCAGATGCTTATTGTAACATTGTAATTTTAAATACAGTCCCGATTCGTTTGTTGGCGGCTCGTTAGATGGGCTGCCTCGATGGTTGAATATTCGCTGGTTGGGGCAAACCCCAACTAAAAAGCACTGTCAATGTCAAAATCGATGTCAAAACGAGTTTGACGTCTGACCGCCGTTGCATCGCAGCTCCTATATACAGAACGTTTGTGCAAGTATGTGAGTGTTTCGTGACGTATTTCTCGTCACTTGCGTGCGTCTAGAGCATTTTGATCAGTTGTCAGTTGCCCCAACGAACGAACACGATTCGCTAATCGGGGCGCAGTCGTGACCCAACGAGCGAATCCTCACTGTAGCAGATCAGCATTTAATGAAATTTCAAAAATTATTGATTTACCCCATGGATTGAAAGATTTTTGCGAAGATGGAGTTGTTTCTATTCCAGATAGTAATTTATTCGGAATTATTGTGGAAGGCAAAAGTAATTCAATGATTAATACCAAAACATTCTTTTACAAACTTATCAATTGCTTGAATCAAAATAAAACGCTGATAACAACGTCCAGAAATATTCATTTGATTTCGTTCAGAAAGATTAAACAATTTGAAGTACTTGAGATGATTCAATTTTTAGCTTTGAAAAATCAAATTACGTTAAGCCTTTATAACGCAGATTCGGAACGCACTGAAGTACGTAATGAAGATATCGAAACAATTCTTCGAGAATTTCATGATGCTCCCTTAGGCGGACATGTTGGAGCAAGACGAATGCGGAAACGCATTGGTCTCATTTTTAATTGGAAAAACATGAGAAGGGATATCGAAAATTACGTAAAACAATGTGATTCATGCCAGAAAAATAAAATTTGTAAATCCAATAAAATTCCTTTAAAAATAACCACAACGTCATCCGAACCATTTGAAAAATTATATATGGATATTGTTGTTCTCCCAGAATCCGAATGGGGCAACAAATACGCGCTGGTTATGCAGGATGACCTTACAAGATTTTTGGTAGTAGCTCCAATGGACAATCAAGAAGCGGAGACTGTATCCAAAACTTTTGTCGAAAAATTCATTTGTAAATTCGGTACTCCGTTGGAACTGGTGACAGACCAAGGAGCAAATTTCATGAGCAAGTTTTTTAAACACGCATGTAAAATTTTGAAAATCAAAAAAATCAATACAAGTGCTTATCACCCACAAGCAAATCTAGTAGAACGATCAAACAGAGAATTGAAAACATATTTACGACAATTTGTAGGAGAAAACCCGCAACAATGGGACCAACATCTTGATTATTTTACCTTTGAATACAATACTACAAATAATAGCTCAACAAGCTACAGTCCGTTCGAACTTTTATATGGAAGAAAGGCAAGGATTCCTACCTCCATATACACTCCAACAGATTCAGATTTAACATATAATGACTATTTTTGCGAAATGAAACAAATTCTTAAAAATTTGCATGAAAACGCCAAAAGAAATTTGATTATTTCCAAAGAGAAACGTAAAATTATTTATGACAAGAAAACCGAAGAATGGCAACCTATGTGGGGCGAATTGGTTTTAGTTCAAGCAATCCCAACAGGAACAGGTCAAAAACTTCAAAGTAAATGGAGAGGCCCATACGCAGTAGTTGACCTACCCAGCGAACAAACCACAATTATTAAAAATGGGAACAAATTTGAAAAAGTCCACAATAATAGGTTAAAAAAGTATAATGATTGATTAGCTATGCGTAGTCGGCAATGTATAAATTGATGTAAATACTGAAAAAACAATTATTTCCTAATTACGAATGATTTTTGTAAATATTAGTTACTAAATATGTTGTTAAAAAAATACCATAGGAATAATATGTTAGGATAGAGGCTTGCGTAGGATAGCTAGGAATATTAATTGAATTATTATATTAAATTAACAATTAACATATATATTTGTAGTAGGGTTCACAACAAAGCGGTTAACGATTGGAGAGCATACGAATTAACTTAATTGAAATTATATCGTAACAACTTGAAAGGAATTGAAAAAAAAATAAAAAAAATATGATAATAGCAATAAATGAATAAATAAATTTTATAAGAATATGGGGAGACATAAAAAAATGATGATGATGAATGAATCAGGATAATGAAAATAAGTTTTCGGGAAATTTTGTACAGCTGAATTATAACAAAAATGCGTCCATCAATTCGGCATGAGTTTGAATGCAAGAACGATTTGAATGTACCGAAGAGCTGAAAAGGGGTAATTTGGGATGAGGAAACATAACTATGCAAAATGATTATTTGAAAAGGGTATATAGAAATTGGGAATGAAGAATTGGGCAATTGATATATTGGGAATAATATGATGGGAAATACAAAGTAATCTTGAAATGGGATCATTGGGGTACATCGGGTAACAATAGCGGGGAATGTATAAGAAGAAAAATAATAACTTTAGAGATTCTTGAATAAAGAAGCAGCTCTATTTAACGTTAATACATATGGGATACATAATAAATGAGGTTTGAACAAACAAACAAAAGACATAAATTGTTGATTGAGAGTATTAATAATAAAAAGAAACAATGACAACAACCGAACGATTATTCTTTGAAATGATAAAGCAAAACGGATTAAACAAAAAAAAAAAACAATTTAGAAACAATTTAGACCCTAATGAAACTACGGAGGACGCTCCTATATAAAATGGCCATGCTACATAACATTTTTGAAAGTATATACGAGATCGGATGAAAATTGAATGATGAGGACAAGGGAGGGCCCCCCAGAATGCTTGTGAATGTTGAGTGTGAATGATGAATGAATAACTAATTAAAAAAAAAAAAATAATAATATGTGAATGAAAAATGAAGTAATATTTATAGATTGGGAATCATTAGGTGGCGTCAAGAAACAAAAACTAGAAATTAACATAAATATATTTATATTTTATCAAATCATGAATTAAACACAAGATCTAAGTCTCGTTACAGGTATCCATCCAAAAACCTTATTCGGTAAGGGGGAGAAGTCGTAGCAATAAGGCGATCAAGCCGAGCCTGCGAAAGGAAACGGGGCAAACAGGAAGTGAAAGAAAACGCACTGGAGAGAATTCTGCAGTGAGATTTTTTTGGAATTGGTAATACAGATGTTTATAGTGATCCTGCAGAAGCTTTCCATTGCTACAACTCACATTTTAATACTTTACGGTTTTTGAAAAAAAAACAGTTTATGACTATTAAGAAAAGTAACGGTAACAGAGCATGATTAATGTAATGGTGCAGTTTTTTTTTAATACTATTGTAAAGGTTATATTTTGCACATACAAGAAAAACAAATAATAATAACATGAAGACTAAAGATTCAGTTTGCCATGGTAGATCAATATTTTATAAATCGATGGTTTCGATAGAATTTAAATATAACTTCCTCGAGAGATGACGCAGGAGGACAAGACGAGAAGGCAACACCTGGCGAGAGCAATCAGAGGAGCAGTTCAACAGTACCTCTATGAAAACGTACCACAGCCAATTGGTACGATGACGAGAAATAACAAATCGGATTGAAAGTTGAAGGTCAAAGGTGCTGGTATGGCGGAGGAGAGAATTCAGCGAATATAATTTTATCACCGGAGACGATTCAAGGTCAACTCGGGTGGCACATCGAGACAAATATTATTGTACATCTGCGAATCTGCTAATATGAACCAACACAATGCAGAGCATCGGGAAAAACAACAACAACAACAATGACAACAACAACAAAACAAAACAACAACAACAACAACAATTCATACAGACATATGATGAGAGGAGGACGTCTTCAAAGTTTTCCAAATTAACCGATATAATGTAATGTTCACCAACCGCATTACATTCACCATTGAAAAAGCACTTACTCTGTGCTTCATACAACAACAATTAACAGTAACCATAATCAGGAATGCAACATTTCGACATCATCGAAAGCTTTAGAATTTAAGTCAACTAAATACAAACTCTTTAAAGAGTGTGCAACAGTTCCACAATTTGCACCAGGTCAAAGACAACAATATTCACTATTGAGATTGATCCAATACCAACAAAATTCAGAAGGAGGGCGATAATTAATCAACCACAACACCGTAAACGACAATGATAAACAATCCAGTTCGGAAGGCAACTTGAGACACTTTTTCGAGAAACAACAGAAAACAACAGTAAAACTATTTTTTTTTGTATACAAACGATAACGCGGGAATTACAAGCATGGAATACGATTCGATCGAGATAATATCCGCACACCAAAATTTCATGGCCACGACAGGAGACAACATCAACTAAAGCAACTACATCATCTCCAAGACAAACCAGAGAGCAACAATACCACTCATCTGAGACGTTAGACTAACCAAGCGATCTGGACATTCAACAAGAAGAGGTAAATTTCAATGGCAGACGAACAACCCCTACGACGAACCAAGAGGAGCAGCAGCGAGTACCAATGAAGTCAATCTCTTGAGGAAGAATGTAAGGAAGTTAATGCGGTAAATTTACGATTCTTTTGGAAGTTGAAAAACTGTAATGTAAAACATTTTGAGATACTTACAGGGAAGATGAAGATAAGTATAGCAATTTCAGATTATATATTAACAATCATTGTTAGCATCATCATTTAAATGCTTAGTTTTTTTTACGGGGGATACATTTTACCCACATACTAACATTTGAACGTGAAATTTTATACACGTTCAAACTCCGCTAAGTGGGAGGGCATGCATAGACCTAAATATTCCCACGCACTCCGGTATTAAAATTTAATTCAAATGAAAAAAAGTGCATTTCACCCCACTCTCCCATTAGAATGGCTGCTCGTATGTTTTAAATTCAATTTACGCTAACAGCAATGCTCATCGTAGGTCATCTACCTACGCGCGGAATTTCGGAAGCAATGAAAATCGCACCATACGTTACTGACCTAGTTTTATGAATCATCGCTCATGTGACGACGGACGGCGGACGGATGGTCGGCCGCGCAGCGATACGTTGTTCATGATCGTACACGTTGGGTCCGGTTGGTGTGGTACAGTTTTGATTACGCTTGGGTTGACGACGATAACGATGATGATGGTAATGATGATAATGACGAGTAGGATAGGTAGAGTACTAGGTTTTGGACTTTGAGTATTTACTTTTGGTAGGGTTTTGGATACGCCCAAGTTGGTTCGGGCATTGTTAGGAAGTATCGTGACTATTTCGGCAAAACGAGAGTGATGGTTGGAGTTTTAGACACGCCCAAGCTGGTTCGGGTATTGCTAGGAAATTTAGGCTATAAATACGGAGGCTTTGGCTTCATTCGGGGTCAGTTGTTGTGGGTCAGTAGTCGGGGAGTTCGGTGACAACGTTAACGCAGGCAGCACATCGGATAAGTCTTGAGCTCCCATGTGGGACACCTCTAGATACTGTCCAAATAAAGGCTGTAGTTAGTACGAAAGCAAGGACTTAGGTGATACGAATTAAGTGAAAAGTGTAATGTAATTTGCTAAAAAGTTGTTAGGAAGGACTAGAACAATACTAAGGAGAAAAAGTGAATCGTTGTAATGTAAGATAAGTGATGGTTTGTGATACTTCAATATAGTTTCCGTGCAGCCCCTGGACGGTACAGGGCGCTTCACATATACGAGTCCTAGTCATAGAATGTGCTTAGTGAGCCTCTTCTGCATACCAACTAACACAAAAATGACTGATGGTATTTCAATCGGAGATTTTTCCTTCTTTGAGCATGAGCTATTCTTTCGAGTCATGCTGTTATGGAGATTCGTTGCCATTACAGCTGCCAATAATGTGATCAAAGATTTTTCCTTCTTTTAAATATATGCTATTCTTTGGAGAAATACTGTCATAGTTATGTAGGCGATCAATAATGCATACTTTAGCGCGGAAAAGCAGTCCTAACGCTTTCCGATTTCGAACATAGTAACGGAAGCATGCTCGTCCAATGAACCATCAACCAATGAGCGGTAGAGTGCGTCAAATGTCAAACTCAAGCAAAAGCAATGCAAGCGTCAGGGCTGAGTGGTCGGCCAACTAGCAAATTTTCATAAAGATCATTATATCAGTGTACGATATGAATAATTAGAGTGTTATGTCTGTTTGTCTGTGATGTTAGTGTTGCCTTTAGGCTCGCATGACTGCCTTTAGGCTCGCCGTTTGAAAACTAGTCGAATCATTATTTCAGCCTTATATTATTTCAGCCTTTTGACATTTTCAGCCTTTCGTAATTCAGCCTTTTGTTATTTCAGCCTTTCGTGTTTCAGCCTGTTGTACGTAACCCGTAACTCCGGTACTTTTCAAGATACGTTACGTTTTGCCTTTCTCGTACACTAAGTGTACTGGAAAGGCTATATGTTCAAATGACTTTTTGATAGAAGGCCCAGAGGGTAGACTCACATATACCAATCAACTCAGCTCGACGAATTGAGGTGATGTCTGTGTGTATGTATGTGTGTGTGTGTGTTTTTTTTTTTTTTCCTCCCAACCTCCCCAGCAGAGAAAACCGATTGGAAAAACTCTGCTACACCTAGATGCCTCAATCCCCCTGGTACCACTGATGCGACTGCTTCAGGGGGGGCAATGCGCTCATGCGCTTTTCTGTTATAGTGTTCATGCACTTTTTGTCGCTTCTAAACTGTGCTCATCGTCTATGCACTTACTCTTTAAGCGATCCCAGCTTGCTAATCGCTCCTCCACTTCCTCTGCAACTCCGTCAGCATTTTTGTGACTGCCCTGCTGATCGCATTCCACGTCTCTTCAGTGCGGCACATCTCGTCGACGACGTTGTCCACGCTTAATGCCGGCATCGATCTTCTTACTTCCTCGAATCTGGGGCAGATGAACACTACGTGCTCCGGTGTCTCCTCCACGTTCTCGCACTCCGGGCAAAAGGGCGAAGCGGCATGGCCAAACCGATGTAGGTACTGCCTGAAGCAGCCGTGACCAGACAAAAACTGGGTTAGGTGAAAGTTCACTTCTCCGTGCTTCCTGTTCACCCAAGTCGACACATCAGGGATGAGCCGATGGGTCCATCTCCCTTTCTCCGTGGAATCCCATTCCTGTTGCCACTTTGTCATTGAGGCCGTTCGCACCAACGTTCTCACTTGGCTGGTCCTCCTCCGCTCATAGCACTCGATGTCCTCCTCCAAGGTGATGCAGATCGGGATCATCCCTGCAATCACACAAACTGCCTCCGACGATATTGTTCTATACGCGCTCGTTACTCGCATGGCCATGAGCCGGAACGCGCTGTTTAGCTTCATCCGATTTCGCTTTGTTTTCAGCGCCGCACCCCAGGCTGGGACTCCGTACCGCAGTATCGAAGATGACACACTAGCTAGCAACCGCCTCTTGCTGCTTCTCGGACCACCGGTGTTTGGCATAATCCTCGACAGTGCGTTGATCGCCTTCGCCGCCTTTTCACAGGCATAGTCGACGTGGCTATTAAAGTTTAGCCGATCGTCAATCATCACACCCAGGTGCTTCAGCTCTCGCTTCGACGCTACTACGTGTTCTCCGACGGAGATTTCCACTCGCTGCACTGCCTTGCAGTTGCTCATCAAAAGTACCTCCGTTTTGTGGTGGGCTATCTTTAGCTTGACTCCATCCATCCAGTTTTCGATGATGCCGATCGATTCTGCCGCCAACATCTCCACCTCTTCCAGTGTCTCGCCTATTACTGATAGGACGATATCGTCCGCGAAACCCACGAGCACGACGCCTGTGGGTAGCTGCAACGTAAGCACTCCGTTGTACATAGCGTTCCACAGCGTTGGCCCGAGGATGGAGCCCTGTGGAACACCCGCCGTCACTTTCATCCTCCTCTGCCCAGCTTCAGTGTCGTACACCAAGACTCTGTTCTGGAAGTAACTTTTCAAGATCCGACACAAGTAGTCTGGAACTCGCATTCTATGCAGCGCTACGGCGATGGCCTCCCAGCTGGCGCTATTGAACGCGTTCTTGACGTCGATTGTGATTACGGCGCAGTACCGGTTTCCTCTCCTCTTCTGTTTTGACGCCTTCTCGGCCTTCTCCAGAACCGTCCGGATAGCATCCACCGTCGACTTTTCCTTCCGGAATCCAAACTGCAGCTGTGACAGTCCACGTTCTCCTTCTGTGAACGGCACCACCCTGTTAAGGATGACCTTCTCCAGCAGCTTCCCAAGTGTGTCCAACAGGCATATCGGTCTAAACGATGCTGGATCCCCCGGCGGTTTTCCAGGCTTTGGCAGTAAAACCAGTTTCTGCACCTTCCATATGTCTGGGAAGTGGCCTTCTTCCAAACATTTCTGCATCACCGTCCTGAACATGTCGGGGTAAGCTAGGACCGCCGATTTTAACGCCACATTGGGGATCCCGTCCGGACCCGGGGCTTTGTTCCCTTTCAGTTTTTTCGCTACTGCCTTCAGCTCGACATTGGAGACCTGCCGAGCTTCCGCACTTGCTTCGTCCTCCTCACCATACGGTGTTGGTGGCCACGTCGTTGGTTCGTGCTTCGGAAAGAGACCCTCCACGATTACCTTCAGCTTTTCTGGACACATTTCTGCTGGCGTCGCTGGACCTTTAATCTTTGCCATCACGACTCGGTACGCGTCACCCCAGGGGTTTGCGTCGGCCTCTCGGCATAGCTATTTGTGACAGTTCGACTTGCTCACGATTATCTCCTTTTTAAATGCGGCTCTGGCCTCCTGGAACGCTAACTTCCGCTCTTCCCTATCCGGGAGGTTTCTTGCCCTCTGGTAGCGTCTTCTGGCTCTTAGACAGGCAGCACGGAAAGTGCCGAGTGTCTCGTTCCACCAATGCGCAGGACGTCGTCTGTACCTTGGCTCCCGTTTCCGTGGCATTGTAGTGTCGCATGCCCTTGTAATCGCTCTTGTTAGCTCTACCGCATCTAGGTCTGGAGTGTCACTGTCCATACGGAGTGCCTCAACGAAGAGGTCCTTGTCGAAGGCCTTCGTCTTCCACTTTCGCTCGCATGTTCTGTTTCTCTGCATGGCCGTAGGGTTCCGTTGGCCAACGCTGTAGCAGATCGCCTGGTGATCACTGTGGGTGTACTCTTCGCTTACTTTCCAGTTCATGTTGCTTGCTAGCGATAGACTGCAGAAGGTAATGTCGATGATCGACTCCCGCCCGTCTTTCCTGAATGTGCTTACGGTGCCAACGTTGCACAGTTGTACCTCCAACCTCGCTAGTGCTTCCAGCAGGCTGTAACCTCTTGCGTTGGTTAGCTTGCTACCCCACTCCACGGCCCACGCATTGAAGTCTCCGCCGATCAGTACTGGCCTACGTCCAACCAGCTTGTCGGCTAACTCCTCCAGCATCCGGTCGAATTTCTCCGCTGTCCACCTTGGGGGTGCATAGCAGCTGCATATGAAGATACCGTTGATTTTGGCGATGACGAAACCTTCGTACGTGCTTGCAATCACTTCCTGAATAGGAAATCTTCCCATCACTTGTATAGCAGCCATTCCCGTGCTATCTGACACCCAGTTGTTGTTACCGAGAGGAACTCGGTACGGCTCTGCAATAATCGCAACATCGCACTTTGCTTCCGTTGTTGACTGCCTCAACAGTTGCTGTGCGGTATCACAATGATTCAGGTTGATCTGCATTATCTCCATTACTGTTGGCCTGCGATCGCCTTCTTATATGCAGGGCACTTGTATCCACCCGTCGAATGGAAGTTTCCTTCTTCCGCTGTGCAGAGCATGCACTTTGGCGCTTGCGAGCAGTCCTTCGCAAAGTGTCCCTTCTCTCCGCATTTTCTGCATTGTTCAGTTCTGTCTGGGCCTTTGCAGTTGGCCGACATGTGTCCAAAGCCCATGCACTTGAAGCATCTCAACACCCGTTTGCGGTCACTCCTTGCTATTCGGGCGGCGACCCTCAGCGGGCACACTGAACAACCAACTCGTACCTTGCCTACCTTCAACAATTTGCTAGCCGCAGGCACCGACAGTCGAATCATCGCTGTTTGTGTGCCTTGGTACCCCTTCGTCAGACGGATCGTTAGAACCTCTTCTCCCAATTCGCATTGCGTCTTCAGTTCACGCCCAAGCTCCTCCACTGTTGTGATCTCGTCCAGGTATCGGCATTCGATCGTTGCTTCCTGGCACAAAGCTTTCACGTTCCCACCATCCCCGACGAGGTCGCCCAATGACTTGGCTAACTGCTCTCGGTAGGCAGAACTTTTAATCGCCGGATCCTTCTTCAGCTCAAAGAGCATATCTCCTTGCTGAGTGCGCCTGGTTCTCACCACGTTCTCACCCAGTTCCTTCAACTCCGGATCCTCTCGGACTTTCTTGAGGATTGCTGCGTACGACTGTTGGTCGTTTGCCTTGACCAGCAGGGCGTCTCCCATGTGTCTCTCTCGATGGGGCAGACGGCGTTCTTGCCTGTTCTCTTTGGATCTTCTTTCGTCTCGAGCCGGCTTTCTACCTTTTTCGATCCGATTATTCCCTTTCGTTTCCTCCTTTTTGGGCTGATTTTTCTTCTTCTCCTTGCGATTTTTGACGACGTTCCAATCGCTGTTGGCTCTCTCGTCGCTCAACTCCTCGCTACCTTGAACATTCTTTGTCTTCTTCGGGCGTTCCTCCTCGCCTGGTGTTTCTCTATCCCGCTTGTTCGAGTTCTTATTTCTGCGCCCTTTCGGCGTCTCCTGTAACTCTGTTGATGCTTCCACCGCCGCAATCTGCTCCAAAGCCAGCTTCAAAGCCTTTTCAGCAGTCTCAGCTCTCTTACGCAACGCTGTGTGCTCGCGGTCAGCTTCCAACACGGCATACCTGAGGCTCGACACCCTTTGCTTAATCTCAGTGTGCACGTTGTTACGGCCTTTTACGTATTCGTGCAGCTCGATGACCTTCCTGTTCAACTCCACCATTGACACCTTGGGCCTCGCAAGTTGTAGGCCTTCTTGAGTGGTGCTGCTGCTCGGTGTAGACACCGGGGGCCCTCCTTTAGTGCTACCGCTTGGTGTGGACATTTGACTCGTTACCCCTTTTGCTCCGAAGAGTCCATGTTGTCCACCTCGTGGCGTGCTGCTGTTATCGGTTGCCGCGATACTAAAAGTTTCTACCGGCGAACGTGTCAACCTACTGCTCCTTAGGAATGCGCTCGCATCCTTATCATCTGCTACCTCCGTTGTTGTGTGATTGTTGTTCTTCTCCATCTGGTTGGGTCCCCCCTCCAAGCCGCTATCTTCGCCCGTCGTAAGTAGTTGCCATCGTGATCCCATGGTGATCTTTGCAAGCAGTGAGGCCATGCTAGGGTTGACACGGTCCTTTATGGGGAACCGTGTTCAGAGCCAGATCGGCATTAGTCAGGAATGTTCAACTGAGCCTACTTCCACCGGCTAAGGTGCCGAGTTCGGAACGTACTTGGAGGCCTGCCAAGGTTTTAACGGGACGGGGGCAACCATACCATTAGCCCACTCGCCGTTTCGGAAAGGTGTCACCCATTCTTACTAGGGTAGTGGAATAGTACGGTTGTCAGCTCTGTAGCGTTTGGTGGTATATACGTATTCCTTGCTCGTGTCCATGTCCATGTGCTGCCAGTTTGCCATAATTAGGGTCTTACTGGCGTCGATCCTAATGTGCCGGTTGGCACGCCGGGTGTTTGGGCTAAGGCACTTTGGAAGCGGTACCAGGTCGCTTGTACGGAGTTGCTTGCAGATGTGTGGCTTTTTATGGGAATCCAACAGAGCCCACTGTTGAACCCCCGCCACATCCTAGGCATCCTCCTCTTGAGCTGTCTGGAGACCAGAAGCCCGGTCACTCCCCGAAGGGGAACGGTGAACGGTTTTCGCTTCGGGAAGACTCCCAAGCTTCCACCCGACTCGCAGAAGGGGGGGTTCGTCAGGCCCCTGGACTCCTGTCCCTGCTGCCCCAGTTTGTGTGTATGTGTGTGTATGTATGTGTGTATGTGTACAAAAAAAACTCACATCACTTTTTGGCAGTAAACCTCAACCGATTTTAATGACCGACGGGTCATTCGACGCGGAATCTGGTCCCATGGTTTCCTATTGAAAATGGTTCGGATCGGTCCAGCCGTTCCGGAGTTATGCCCATTTAGGTGTTTCGGACCTTTACCCTTGGAAGGGGCCATAGATAAAAATGTAACAAACATATACATGCGACACATCAAACTGTGGCATTTTGGGTAACCTGATGAATAGTTAGCAGAAAAACAGTCTCAGACCATATCTGAACCGGTAGTGTTCCGGAACCGGTTCCGGGTGTCCCGCCGGAAGTGGCCAAATATAAAAGTGAACCGAAGCCGTGCATGCGACACATCAAATTACGGTAATTTCGATAACCTGTTGAATAGTTAGCAAGAAAACAGTCTCAGACCATATCTGAACCGGTTGTGTTCCGGAACCGGTTCCGGATGTCCCGCCGGAAGTGGCCAAATATAAAAGTGAACCAAACCCATGCATGCGACATATCAAAGCGCGACTTTTTTTTATAACCAAATGACAGGTTGGCATAAAAAAAGACTCAGAGCATATCTGAACCGGTAGAAATTCGGAACCGGTTCCGGATGACCCAGTGGAAGTGGTCAAATAAAAAGTGACCCAAAGCCATGCATGCGACATATCAAACTGCGGCGATTTCGATAACCTGATGAACAGTTAGCAAGAAAACAATCTCAGACCATATCTGAACCGGTTGTGTTCCGGAACCGGTTCCGGGTGTCCCGCCGGAAGTGGCCAAATATAAAAGTGAACCAAATCCATGCATGCGACATATCAAAGCGTGACTTTTTTTAAAACCCAATGAAAGGTTGGCATAAAAAAAGACTCAGACCATATCTGAACCGGTAAAACTTCGGAATCGATTCCGGATGACCCGCTGGAAGTGGTCAAATAAGAAAGTGATCCAAAGCCATGCATGCGACACATCAAACTGCGGCAATTTCGATAACCTGATGAACAGTTAGCAAGAAAACAGTCTCAGACCATATCTGAACCGGTTGTGTTCCGGAACCGGTTCCGGGTGTCTTGCCGGAAGTGGCCAAACATTCAAGTGAACCAAATCCACGCATGTGACATATCAAAGCGCGGCTTTTGTGATAATGAAAGGTTGGAATAAAATATCTGAGCCAGTAGTGTTGCGGAACCGGTTCCGGGAGTTCCGCCGGACGTGGCCGTATATAAAATTTGACATAACTATTACATGCGGCACATCAAATCAAGGATTTTCCGACAACTTGATGACCTTTTATCAAGGAAGCATGCTAAGACCACATTATTGACTGTCAGTAATTCCGAAACTAGTTCCGGGTTTCCCTCCGAAAGCGGCTGAATATAAAATTGTACCAAACCCATGCATGCGACACAGGAAAGCGCGGCTTTTTTGATAACCTAATAAACGTTTGCAAGCAAATAGGCTTAGACAATTTAAGAGAATATCAGTAGCGTTCCGCAACCGGTTCCGAGCCGAAAGTGAAAGCAAACCCATGCATGCGATTGAGGTATCACGGCTCTTTAGGTAACATGATGAAAAGTTGAAAAAAAAAATAGACGCAAGCCATATCAGTGTGTTACGGAACCGATTCCGGTTGTCCCGCCAGAAATGGTCAAATGTAAAAGAGAACCAATACATGTAACATATTAATGACTTATTCAGTAACATGAAAAACGATAACCAACAAATAATCTCAGACCATATTTGGGGGAACCGGTAGTGTTCTAGAACTGGTGACGAGACGAGTAGCCCACAGGAAGTGATAAAATATAGAAGGGAACTAAACCATAGCGGCGTTTTTTATAATCTGATGAACGGCCAACAAGAAAATAGTCTCAGGCCACATCTAGAACTTGTAATAATATTTCGGAATCGGTTTCGGGTGATCCTTCGGAAGTGCTTTAATAGAAGTCTCCAGTTAGCCTAGTGGTTAAGGCTTTGAATCGCCAATCTGGAGACGGCGGGTTCGATTCCCGTTCCGGTCGGGAAAATTTTCTCGACTCCCTGGGCATAGTGTATCATTGTACTTGCCTCACAATATACAAGTTCATGCAATGGCAGGCAAAGAAAGCCCTTCAATTAATAACTGTGGAAAAGTGCTCAAAGAACACTAAGTTGAAGCGAGGCAGGCCAAGTCCCAGTGGGGACGTCGAGCCATAAAGAAGAAAAAGAAACCAAAATCATGCATGCGATACATAAAATCGTGGCTTTTGAAAAAATTGCTGAACTGTTAGCAAGAAAATAGCCTCAGATCACATTAATTTTCAGCTTTTTAGGTAACTCGATGAACAGTTAACAAGAACATAGTCTCAGACCACATTTGAGACAACCGGAATCGGTTCCAGGTGTCCCACCGAAAGTGGTCAAACGTAAAATTTAACAAAACCCATGCAAGCTGCACATCAAATAGCGGAGTTATAAAAGTGAACAAAATAAATGTCAAAGCGATAAATCAAATCGTGGCTTTTTTGATAGACTGTACACGTTGGGTAAGAGTATAAGTGAAGAAATGGTCAAAGTCTTCATATATGCAAGAGAACAAAATCGTGACCAAAGCGATCTCTTCAAATCACACCACGTTTTATGGAATAATTATAATCTAATCGCATCAACACCTTATCAGTTTTTTCAATCTTCAATCTACTTTTGCTTCTAAAATTAATGCTCACAATTTGGGTGCGGCTGGTTGAGCCCTCGCTCTTCTCCTTGCGATTGAAATTTGAATGGAACATTTACATTTTCTGCATTTTTCTCGTAAGAAGGTCACATTTTACATAAATCGTGTTACATTTGATAATAAAATATAGCCTAAAATGTACTGAAATAAACATTTGCGAAGATCACAAAGTGATCTGCGATTGTGAATAGAGTTAACCTTCTTCATGCATTAGCTGACGCTCACCCCGCTGCCATAGTGCATGGAATGGAGTCATAATGACCCCAACCAGAGATGCCAGATTATTTTTATCAAAAATCCGTATTAATACATATTTTTCTGTATCGCCGTATTTGAGGGTATAGCAGACACCGAGAGTCCTAGATTTCAATAGGAACTAACAAAAATGTACTACTTTTTGACGGTTTAAATTTTTTGCAGGTATTTATTTTTCTAAAACATGTGTGAAAATGTACAAATTTTCATAAATTCTTTAAAGTTTGAGCAGCAATTTATAAAGTATTCAATAAATTTATTGCAAAGAGCTTCAAATTTCATGATTTCTGGAGAAATCTGTATAACATTTCAAAATTCTGTATTTTTTGTACACTATATCTTGTCTGTATAGAAGGTCAAAAATCTGTATAATACATAGAAATCTGTATATCTGGCATCTCTGACCCCAATATACGACCAGGGTTAAGGTGGTCATGCAGTCAACTGAGAGGTCTGATATTTTTCAGCTCTGCTTTGCTGTTGAACATTACATCGGAATATGTACCATCAATAAGTATTCAAAATTGATCATGGATTTGTTAAAATTGTTGTTTTTCTAAATAAAGTGTTTTCAGGCTTCAGGAACATTTTGGCTAACGTCGACAGAAAGTTCATTAGTACATATTCGACGAGAAAGGCACTATCATCACTAGGTGGATAAATCTGGGTTTTTTATCATCAGTCCCTTGAAATAGCTGAAATATTCGCAATAACTTGCTTAATTTATTCAAGATTTTTCTCACGTTCTGCAAAGTTAGATAATAAAACACACAATTTTGCTAAATATGACATCCCGTTAATTTCAAAAATAAAATAGTTATAACGATTTTTATGATTTTTTGGGTATAGTGGGAAATTAATCATTTCAAAATAGTTCAAAAGAAGCTCCTTGTGATAGTGAAAAAAATTGCCGAAGACACTATGACGCGAAACATCATAGTTAAAAAGTTATCATTTAAGCGCGCTAAAATGATGAAATCAGGGGGGGATCAGGAGGGGGATTCGATCGCAGGTCCTCAGCGTGAGAGTCACGTGTTTATACCATTACACCAGTTCCGCTCAGTGCTGCAGTTATCTTGCCTGCTTTAACTTGTTTTGGGTAAAGTCTACTAAAAAATGTGATTTGAATTTTTCGTGTTGAGTAGTGTTAAATAAACTGCAAAAGGATTAATATTTTCATAATTGTATGCTTTCGCGATAATAAAGCTTATGTTGTAAAGATCGTTGCGTTTAATTATGCGTCGAATTTAAAATACGAGCATCCTTTTGCTTGGCTGGACTTGCCGGTTGACCATCTTTAAACACGCGAATCATGTGATAGGCAGGAAGAAATTCTTACGAAAGTATACGTGGACACCATCGGCAAGGTGTTGTAGAGTACCCATCGTAACTTAGGTCGAAAAAACCGCTTTTGAGTTTGTGAAAACGATGATGGTTTGTTTCCTCTTAAAAATTCATAAGGGCGAGTTTCAGACTTAATTTGAACAAATAGCGTGCTTTTCAAACGAAACGACGAAAGCTCACAATGAACGTTTCAATGTCCCATAAAATATTTTAAATTACAGTCTAAAATCAGCGTATGCATAAAGAAAATTAATAGCCAGTGCAGCTTTGGAGGCGCCTTTCAAACGTCATTCTGTGTACTTTTACTTTTTATATGCACCTGATTTACGACTTTCGGATGCTCGAAAATTGCCGCGTCGGGCTTACGTCCCGTAAAAAAGGCAAACAACGAAAACGAATGCCTCCTCTGCCGAAATGCACCTTCAACGGACGGACGACTGACCGGATGCCCAGGATCAAGGCGGCGCCTTTCGACCGTTTCTCTATGCACACGTCGATCTATAAAACAGAACCACCGATTTCAAATGGTCCAGGGCAATGATGCATGGTTTGTTTGCACTAAAAATCTGGCAACATCATTAATCAATAAAACTCGGGCGAGAAAATATACGAAATTCGTACCTTCAAATTTGAACGAATAGGTACCAAAAACCAAGCAAGGACCAGCAAAGTAAATGAGTAGCAAAAAAGGTACCGACTGCTGCGGAGCGAGCGTCTGCAAAATTCTAAGTATCGGCTGGTGTCCGAGATCGGGGAATGGCTTGTTGATTTGTACAACTCCCGGTTGTCGATCGAAATTTATTGCGGCCGCAACACCGAGCAAACATCTCCGGATTCGAATCCTTGAAAAAACTGTTTGCTGGCGCCGCGGCAAATAAAATTGATGATGTAATTTCCGAAAGCAGATGAATTCACTTTTTGGATTAGTTTTTATACCCAGAAGCAACACGGGTGGTCTTTGCTTATCTTGCGTTTAAAACAAGTAATACCTTCATTGGACAGATTTTATTGTCCAATTATTTCAATCCCCAGGACTGATTTCTTGTTTCCAGCCCACAATCCGCAAAGCACATGCCGAAGCAAAACGATGAAAAGGATTTCTCCTTATGGAATTAACTTTTTAATTAACCCGAAAGTTATAGCAGAAATAACACCTTTGGAAATCGATTTTTCGGATTTCACCCAGCAAAACTTGAAGCTTAAAAATCGAACATTTTATTGTGGTTTAATTGAGAAATTGTTGCTCGGGTAATGAACAACCGTACCAACTAAATGTCGAATATTTTTTGTACACGCCATTCGAGTGCTGAAAAATTGGGCAATTAGTTTTGATCGCACACCAACTGCGTGCACCGGGTGAGCATTAATAAGATAGGCTGCACGTGGGTTCCTCGCTGGTGGAACATTGAAGTCCTTTGATTTTTATGGTTATGAAAACGATGAGTTCAATGAAAGCAACTTAATTATTATTGTCGCAGGGCTGGAAAAAAAATGTTTGGTTGATATAATGAGTCGGTGAGCATAGGACGGTCAGTTATATTTATAGCTTTGTGGTGAAATTATAGAGCAATATAACTTTTAAGTCATATATTTAGTATAGGACTAATTACAAAGGCATAAAACTGAAGTTGACCTCATTCAGTGAAATTGGGAGCGCATTTTTTTAAATTATGCTAAAAGTACATTTCTGAAGGAACGTATCAACATGACATAAAATTATGACGATTAATCAACTACTTGCAAAATGTCTTATATGGAAAATAACAATCGATTTTCAAATCTTTTGTAGTAAGGGTCAGTTTGCCGGCTGTTCGGGTCCATATGAAGTTAACCATCAATGTTAACTTCTTTTCCCGATCAGCCTAGATAGCTGTGTAGTGTCGGTAGCGGTTGTCTCAATTGGCTAAGAATAACACTACGGACCACCTGTTCCGGGGGTAAAAGTCCACTACACAGGGAATCCCAATCCAAGGTGTCAGGCGACCCGTGCTGATGGATGAATGGTTGAGGGGGTTTAAAATATGCTCGATCTTTAACGGAGCCCATAAGGTGGGTAGATCGCCTTTATGTGTTGCGTTACGGTTCAAGATCTACCAAACCGAACCCTAGTGACATCCGGTTTGTCAAGTTGGGGTAATGTGTTTTGGTAATAAGGATTCATGGTACAAAGTCCATGTTACTGGTGACAGTTTCTAAAATTGCGTTTATTCTGCCTTGCTGATAGTTAAAGAATCGGACTTTGCCCACCCGAGACTACACTTGATGTTAAGAAAACAAACATGCTTTACGTATCTGATTGCGTACTAACCTATCAAGGACTATTAAGTTCTGGTAATTCAAGGACTCACGTGCATTTTTATTGCAGAACACATTCTCTAATTTGACAGAGTTTTGCAACTAGCCTAAAGTCCCGGGTTTTTCTTTGTTGTCCTGGGACTAAACTAGAAGTAAAACATGGGGGGCTAGAGTTCCGATGCATGGATAAATATCAGTACCGTAATCCGGGGTCAAATTGATCACTTAAAAACAACTTTTGCGAATAACATTAGTGGCTATTCAAATATTGCCAAATGAATTTCTTTAAAATCAGTACCCAGTGGATCTCCATGGAACCATGAGACAGAATTTTGTTCAACAAATTTAAACTTTTAGTAAAAATTACTTTAAAAATTCAAAAATTGAAGATGCCACTTTGGGGCGAATTTGATCAGTATAGAATTAGGCATCGGTTTAAAAGAAAAATGTCCTTATCCACTTAATTTTGCTCTTCTAAACCCGAATAACGCGTCAAAAATCTTACAACTACTGAATTTGACACTTAAAATGCAAAATTAAATTTGGGAATTTCCCCCATTAACGCCTAAAGGTAGACAATTTCCTTTGAAATTCGTGATTTCCATCACAATAAATGACTATTTCATCATATAATGAACCTTTTTTTAAATATATTTAAGTTCAGAATAGCTACATAACTTTGCAACGAAGGCTCCACAAAAACGTTAAAACCAGTCTTGCGAATAATCGCGACCATCACGAGACAATCACTTGAACCGCTTTCTGGAGTCACCGTTCCCAAGGTGATACGAACCAGCTAGCATGTCACGCCTGGAATGACAAACATGTTGTGGGTTCCACCCTTCGCAGCTTTGCAGCGATAGCAGTTGCTGAGTATGCTTCAGGCGGGTTGCGAGAAAATCAATCTCTCTGAGCAACGATGCATAACGGGCGAAGTGAGAACGTTTGCCGTAGCCAGGGCAAACTGCGTGGTGCGCTCAATGTGTGCGTTTATATTGAGCTATGCAAAACGAATAGGATTTATGACGTAGTACCGTGCTTGTGATAATACACATGCATAGTTTTACATGCTGTTGCGCGTGCATCTACTTGAGGCGACGGAGAGAGTCATGACACTCACATGAGCCGTATCCAAGTCAGGATGATTATAGCAAAACAAGGGTGACCGGGTGACTATGATGGGATTCTGTCTTTTCTGGTGTTAGCGACTGTAGAGAGAGCGAATCAGAAACCACAGAGACAGGGTGACACAAGCTTGGTGTTTATCAGCTTTTTTGTGACTTGTACGCTGATGCTTCGCGACACTGGTTAAAACATAAAATTTACGGGAAGTCCTATTGACAATTCATTGTTTAGTAGCAATGATTTCAGCTAAGTGAGGAATACAATTCAAACTCCTAAAAAAATAAGGCAAAACTATCATTTTTCAAAAAAATAAAAGTCTACACTCATCTCTAGACATCTATGAACTAGATGAGGTAAAAAGTTTAAAATCATTACAACACTTAGAAGGTCCTAGTAAAGAATTACAATATAGTACCCGAATGATCAATTTCACCCCGCTCATCAATTTAACCCCGGTTTACGGTACCACCGTTTTGTTTTTTTCTCAAAATGCGAATGGATTGTGTTTGATTTGGGGCGCTCTTTCACTGAGATTTAAATCTCTATGATAACGGAACCTTTTCATCGCAATCGATTTCTTACACCTCTGGGATAACAAAACAGGAACTGTACAGAAATCGATGCTTCATTGCCTCTCAATGACAATGGAGTAGTACGACAAGCACTAAATACTAAGGATACGGGTAATGCCACAAAAGATCTAAATACTGGTCGCAGTGGCTCACCCGAACAGAAAAAAAAGGGTCAGATTTGTACCAATCATTAAAAGCGGATACAAAGAAGTGTGTTTTGATCTGCGACAAACAGGAGTTTCCCTCTAGTGAGTAAACAGTGATGTCAATCTTTGGAAGGTACTCCGTAGACAAAAAAATGATGAGCGGGGGAACAATTTCCGAATTTAATTTTAGTAAATCAGTGTAGAAAAATCTGTAGATATCCATTGAATAATGCGGATTTTCGTTAGTTTTAATTTAAAAAACAGAATGTTCCGAAGAAATAATTTTAAGATTTGTACATCCGTATAAAGAACTCAATTCAATAGATGAGCATTAGTATTAGCATCAATCGAGTCGCACAGTCGTAGTCTGACTTCAGCTAGATTGAGGAGGTACGATTCGAGCGTTTGTTCACCAAGGAGGTGCGGCTCAAACAGCGTCTGTTCTGGCATCCAGCGGCTGAGTAAGAAACGCTGCACCACGCCCAGCTAGATCCAAGGTGGTATCCCCATCAGCGTGGCCATCCTAGTGTTGGTTGGGACGTTAAACAGAACTGGCACGATGGCCCTCCGGCGAGACAGGAGTGTTGGCGTAGGCTCAATAAGCCACTCGTAAAAATCCCCATTGCGAATAACATAGGAGAAATACGACTCGATACAATCGGCAAAGATCCACGCGACGAAATAAGGACTACGATTGGAAACTTGGAACATGGAATTGCAAGTCACTAGGTTTCGCAGGATGTGACAGGATAATCTACGACGAACTACATCCCCGCAACTTCGACATCGTGGCGTTGCAGGAACTTTGTTGGACTGGACAGAAAGTGTGGAAAAGCGGGCATCGAGCGGCTACCTTCTACCAAAGCTGTGGCACCACCAATGAACTGGGAACAGGATTTATAGTGTTGGGCAAGATGCGACAACGTGTGATCGGGTGGCAGCCGATCAACGCAAGGATATGCATGTTGAGAGTTAAGGGCCGTTTCTTCAACTACAGCATCATCAACGTCCACTGCCCACACGAAGGGAGACCCGATGACGTGAAAATCGTTGTCGGCGACATGAACGCTCAGGTGGGAAGGGAGGAAATGTACAGACCGGTAATCGGGCGAAACAACCTGCACGCCGTATCGAATGATAACGGCCAGCGATGCGTAAACTTTGCAGCCTCCCGTGGTATGGTAGTCCGAAGCACCTTCTTCCCCCGCAAAGATATCCACAAAGCCACCTGGAGATCACCCGACCAACAAACAGAAAACCAAATCGACCACGTTCTAATCGACGGTAAATTCTTCTCAGATATAACCAACGTCCACACATACCGCAGTGCGAATATAGATTCGGATCACTACTTAGTCGCTGTATGCATGTGCTCAAATCTTTCGACAGTTATTATCACCACGCGTCGAAGTCGAACGCCGCGGCTCAACATCGAGCAGCTGCGTAACGTAGAAGTGGCTCAAGAGTACGCGCAACAGTTAGCAGTGGCCCTACCAACGGAAGAGCAGCTTGGCGCAGCTACACTTGAAGTTGGCTGGAGGGACATCCGATCCGCCATAGGCAGTACCTCGGCTGCAGCACTAGGCTTCGCGACTCCGAATCACAAAAACGACTGGTACGACGGAGAATGTGAACAGTTGAAAAACGAGAAGAATACTGCAACACCGTACGAGAGCGAATGAGGCACGTTACAAACAGGCGCGGAACAGGCAGAACTCAGTCTTCCGGATGAAGAAGCGCCAGCAGGAAGAACGAGATCGCGAAGCGATGGAAGAGCTGTACCGCGCTAAGGACACACGAAAGTTCTACGAGAGGCTTTGTGCCCCAAGCCGACATGTGCCGAGATAATCACGGGAATCTTCTCACGAGCGAGCGTGAGGTGGTCGAGGTCGAGAGATGGCGACAGCATTACGATGAGCACCTCAATGGCGACGTTGCAAGTACCGAAGGTGGCGTGGTAACAGATCTAGGAGTATGTGCACAGGACGAAAGACTTCCGGCCCCTGACCTTCAAGAGATTGAGGAGGAGGTTGGCCGGTTGAAAAACAACAAGGCCGCTGGAGCAGATCAACTACCAAGCGAGCTGCTAAAATACGGTGGAGAAGCACTGGTGAGAGCACTACACTGGGTCATTACCAAGATTTGGGAGGAGGAAGTATTACCGGAGGAATGGATGGAAGGTATCGTGTGTCCCATCCACATTGGTCGGGCTCCCTACAAAGGGGCGGCCAAAACTCTCAAAAAACGAAATTGATAATTTTAAACTATATGTCACCTTATAACAAAGTTAATGTACTGTACTTTTATGATTCTTAATTAAAAGAATACCAGCTTTTGTATTTCAATGACTTTTTCACTGCCAAAGTGGCCTAAGTCATAAAATTGAAAAATGAATTATTCGAAAAAAGTAAAATAATAATATTTTGAGAATGGAATATATGTTTTAAGTTATCCAGCATATGAAAGCTTGTTATTGGACTGTTTGAATGCACGTATGGTGCAAAATTAATATGTCACAAAACTTTACAAATTTTCATATATTGTACCTTAGAAATTTTGGGAATTTTTAAGTTAAAAAACGGTTCGTGTCGTCACGTGTCGCCGCAATTTCGAATAGTACATCTTAAAAATCATGCTTAGAGCTGCCTAAAAACGTTTAAATATTTTGCAGAAATTTGCAGTTTTTCAAATTAGAGCTATTTAAAAAAGTCATGTTTTCTCATATATTTTACGTTATTTTTCCATTTTTTACTGAAATAAAATTTATCTTTCCACATTTTTCACACGTTTTGAACAAACTTGATTGGATTTGATCGAAAGATGATCATTTATTAAATTCAAATTGATTTTCTAACAAAAAACGCAAAAAATATGGGGTTTACTGATTTTCACCGTTTTTGAAATTATTGAAATTACGTAATTTTTGAATACCCCTTTTTAAACGCTAAAAACACTGTATACCATATCTAGGCAACGTATAACTTCGATTAAACACATAAAAAGAGTTTTGGCCGAACTTTATCTTTTTCCGACCATTGTGCCATCTACAAAAAGGGCGACAAGTTGGATTGCGGGAACTACCGCGCGATCACACTACTGAGCGCTGCCTACAAGATACTCTCTCAAATTTTATGCCGCCGACTATCACCGATTGCAAGAGAGTTCGTGGGGCAATATCAGGCTGGATTTATGGGTGAACGCGCTACAACGGACCAGGTGTTCGCCATCCGCCAGGTGTTGCAGAAATGCCACGAATACGACGTGCCCACACATCACTTGTTCATCGATTTCAAATCGGCGTATGATACAATCGATCGAGAACAGCTATGGCAGATTATGCACGAATACGGATTCCCGGATAAACTGACACGGATGATCAAGGCGACGATGGATCGCGTGAGGTGCGTTGTTCGGGTATCAGGGACACTCTAGAGTCCCTTCGAATCTCGCAGAGGGTTACGGCAAGGTGATGGTCTTTCGTGCTTGCTGTTCAATATTGCTTTGGAGGGTGTAATAAGAAGAGCGGGGATAAACACGAGTGAGACGATTTTCACGAAGTCCGTTCAGCTGCTTGGTTTCGCCGATGATATTGATATTATTGCTCGTAAATTTGAGACGATGGCGGAAACGTACATCCGACTAAAGAGTGAAGCCAAGCGAATCGGATTAGTCATTAATGTGTCGAAGACAAAGTACATGATGGCAAAGGGCTCCAGGGAGGAATCACCGCGCCCGCCACCCCGAATTCTTATCGACGGTGATGAAATCGAGGCGGTTGAAGAATTCGTGTACTTGGGCTCACTGGTGACCGACGACAACGACACCAGCAGAGAAATTCAGAGGCGCATTGTGGCAGGAAATCGTGCTTACTTTGGACTCCGCAGAACTCTACGATCGAACAAAGTTCGCCGTAACACGAAGCTAACCATCTACAAAACGCTGATTAGACCGGTCGTCCTCTATGGGCACGAAACATGGACCCTACGTGCAGAGGATCAACGCGCCCTTGGAGTTTTCGAACGGAAGGTGTTGCGTACCATCTACGGCGGAGTGCAGATGGAAGACGGGACTTGGAGAAGGCGAATGAACCACGAGCTGCATCAGCTGCTGAGAGAACCAACCATCGTCCATACCGTGAAAATCGGGAGGCTACGGTGGGCGGGTCACGTCATCAGGATGTCGGAGAGCAACCCGACTAAAATGGTTCTCGAGAGTCATCCGACCGGTACAAGAAGACGTGGAGCGCAGCGAGCTAGGTGGGTCGACCAAGTGGAGGACGATCTGCGGACCCTACGCAGAGTGCGGAACTGGAGACAAACAGCCATGGACCGAGTGGAATGGAGGCGGCTACTATGTACAGCAGAGGCCACCCCGGCCTTAGCCTGACCGGTAAGGTAAGTTATACTCACCTTGTGCTCACAGCTCTCTCACGGTTTTGGTATGCGTCTGCGACCTTTACTTTATTCGGCAAACTTTTAGATTAAACTACAATCTAAAAGTCCTTCAAATATCATTTTTTGATAGCATGCTTCTGGACTGAGATAAAAGCAAGTGAGTATAACTTTTCGCAAGTGAGTATTCGCAACACTGCTTTGGACTTCGCAGAACTCTACGATCGAATAAAGTTCGCCGTAACACGAAGTTAACCATCTACAAAACGCTGATTAGACCGGTCGTCGTCTATGGGCACGAAACATGGACCCTACGTGCAGAGGACCAACGCGCCCTTGGAGTTTTCGAACGGAAGGTGTTGCGTACCATCTACGGCGGATTGCAGATGGAAGACGGGACTTGGAGAAGGCGAATGAACCACGAGCTGCATCAGCTGCTGAGAGAACCAACCATCGTCCATACCGCGAAAATCGGGAGGCTACGGTGGGCGGGTCACGTCATCAGGATGTCGGATAGCAACCCGACTAAAATGGTTCTCGAGAGTCATCCGACCGGTACAAGAAGACGTGGAACGCAGCGAGCTAGGTGGGTCGACCAAGTGGAGGACAATCTGCGGACCCTACGCAGAGTGCGGAACTGGAGACAAACAGCCATGGACAGAAATGAATGGAGACGGCTATTAGGGGCTGTCCATAAACCACGTGGTCATTTTTTTGGGACTTCTCAACCCCCCCCCCCCCCCGCGTGGTCATTAGTCCATACAAAATTTGGTTTTCGTCCATACAAAATGGTCATTGGCCGAACCCCCCCCTCATGACCACGTGGTTTATGGACAGCCCCTTATGTACAGCAGAGGCCACCTCGGCCTTAGCCTGATCGCTAACCAACGCGTCGCACAAATTCCTAGGTGGTTCAGTCCTAGAACTGTGCTTCTCAGCTTCTATGAGTCTTCTATGAGTACTTCCATAGTAATAAATTGAGAGCTTCTTCTGAAAATGACCATTTTGCATGTGTATTAGAGTGTGTCAACGTTCGTTGTATGCGGAAAATTAAACTTTGATCGCATCAACCCGGAACAAGGCTTTTTCAATCTATATTAGCGTGCAAAACAATTGTGCAAAATTTGGAAACGATTGGTTGTGTCCCGTATTGTGATTAAAATTTGTATGGAAAAACGTTTTTTTTTTGTATTTTACTCATAAGTTGATTTTTTTACTTTTAACAATGGAACTGATGACGTTGAAGTGAGGTCTAGGATATGCTGTAAAACTTTGTCGAAGACCGAAAAATGATCTGACGCTTATAAAAAAGGTTATACGCTTGGTAACTTAGGCCAAAAATTTAGATTTTGTTATTGATGTTATTCCTTTGCATGTTAAATGTTAAGCGCCATCAGATGATCTGAGCGTAATAACTTTAATAAGTGTCGGATTACTTTGTGGTCTTCTGCAAAGTTTTTCGGCATATCCTATGGTATACTTTAACATTATTAGTTAGATAGTTTAAGCCAAAAAAAAAATCAATTAATGAGAAAAATGCAAAAAAATCACGTTTTCCCATACTAAATTCCATACAAATTTCAATCTTAATGCGGAATACGGGGACGCAACCAAACGCTCCCAAATTTTTCACAGTTGTTTATGACACCAAAAGAAATCGAAAAAGCTTTGTTTCAAAAGATCGTGTATTAGCATGGGTCATCCGAACCGTTTTCTCAGATCGAAGCTTTTTTGGTTCCATTTCGGGTCCTGAGTAGCTGCGGAAAATTTGAGCACGATCAATTGCGTCTACACTTTCCGCATTGCAATTGAAGTTTGTATGGGATCCCACGTGTGTTACATGGGTTTTAAGGGGGGTTCGGAGGCATTTCAGGAAGTCTCAAAGCTTTTTAGGCTGGTTTGCGAGGCGTTGCGGAGGCGTTTTGGGGGTTTCGGAGCCTCTCAGGTGCGTTACATGGGGTTCGAGGTGGTTTAAGGGGGATTTTATAGGCATTTCAAGAAGTATCAGAGCATTTTCGGCGGAATTTCGAGCCGTTACGGAAGCGTTACGGAGGAGGTTTCGGGGGTTTCTGAACCTCTCAGGTGCGTCACATGGGGTATGAAGGGGTTTAAGGGGAGCTTTATAGACATTTTTGGAGGTTTTAAAGCATTGTCTGTGGGATTAAGCCGTTACCGAAACGTTACAGAGGAGTTTTCGGGGTTTCGGACCCTCTCAGGTGCGTTGCATGGGGTTCAAGGGGGTTTCAGGGGAAATTCATATGCATTTCAGGAAGTTTCAGAGTATTTTTACAGACCTCATTACAATATTTTCTGAAATGCCCTCTTTGACCGTGACCTAAAATGCCTCGAAACGCCCCTAAAACCTCCGTAATCGCATTGGAACGTCCATGAAATCATCATACTCAATTTCCAAAGATGCGTTTCCAAAAACACCATGAAACGCACCTGTTAACCCCTTGAAACGCCGCTGAAATGCTATCCAGCGCCCCTAAAACCTTTAGGAACGTCCCTAAAATGTTCTTGAAACTCCCTGAAAATCTCTTAAATGACTCTGAAATGTCTCTTAAACACCTTGAAACGCCCCTCATATTCCTTCTAATGCCCTTTTAGACCAAGGCAGTGGAGGAAATGACTATGTTGGTGCAGCAGAGGACGGGAACGAACCAACTCTCACGCTGAGGGAAGTTAAGGATGCCATCCACCAGCTCAAAAACAACAAAGTGGCTGGTAAGGACGGTATCGCAGCAGAACTCATCAAGATGGGCCCGGAAAAGTTGGCCACCTGTCTGCACCAGTTAGTAGTCAAGATCTGGGAAACTGAACAGCTACCGGAGGAGTGGAAGGAAGGGATAATCTGTCCCATCCACAAGAAAGGCGACAAGTTAATGTGTGAGAACTTTCGAGCGATCACCGTTTTGAATGCCGCCTACAAAGTGCTATCCCAGATCATCTTTCGTCGTCTTTCACCTAAAGTAAATGAGTTCGTGGGAAGTTACCAAGCCGGTTTCATCGACGGCCGGTCGACAACGGACCAGATCTTCACCGTACGGCAAATCCTCCAGAAATGCCGAGAATACCAGGTCCCAACGCATCACCTGTTCATCGACTTCAAAGCGGCATACGACAGTATCGACCGCACAGAGCTATGGAAAATTATGGACGAGAACAGCTTTCCCGGGAAGCTGACTAGACTGATAAGAGCAACGATGGACGGTGTGCAGAACAGCGTAAGGATTTCGGGTGAGCTATCCAGTTCATTTGAATCTCGACGGTGACTACGACAAGGTGATGGACTTTCCTGCCTACTATTCAACATCGCCCTGGAAGGTGTTATGCGACGAGCCGGGCTCAACAGCCGGGGTACGATCTTCACGAAATCCAGCCAATTTGTCTGTTTTGCGGATGACATGGATATTATTGCCAGAACATTTGGAACGGTGGCAGAACAGTACACCCGCCTGAAACGTGAAGCAGCAAAGGTCGGACTGGTGGTGAATGCGGCTAAGACAAAGTACATGCTGGTAGGTGGGACTGAGCGAGACAGGACAAGCCTTGGCAGCAATGTTACGATAGACGGGGATACTTTCGAGGTGGTAGAAGAATTCGTCTACCTCGGTTCCTTGCTAACGGCTGACAATAACGTGAGCCGTGAAATACGAAGGCGCATCATCAGTGGAAGTCGTGCCTACTATGGGCTCCAGAAGAAACTGCGGTCAAAAAAGATTCACCCCCGCACCAAATGTACCATGTACAAGACGTTAATAAGACCGGTGGTTCTCTACGGACACGATACATGGACGATGCTCGAGGAGGACCTGCAAGCACTCGGAGTTTTCGAGCGACGGGTGCTAAGGACGATCTTCGGCGGTGTGCAGGAGAACGGTGTGTGGCGGAGAAGGATGAACCACGAGCTCGCTGCACTTTACGGCGAACACAGTATCCAGAAAGTGGCCAAATCTGGAAGGATACGGTGGGCAGGGCATGTTGCAAGAATGCCGGACAACAACCCTGCAAAGTTGGTGTTTGCTAACCATCCGGTTGGTACAAGAAGGCGTGGAGCGCAGAGAGCACGATGGGCGGACCAGGTGGAGCGTGATCTGGCGAGTGTTGGGCGTGGCCGAGGATGGAGAGCTGCAGCTGCAAATCGAGTATTATGGCTGCAAATTGTTGATTCAGTATTATCATGAATTTGATGTGAACTAAATAAATAAAATGAATGAATGCCCTTTTTTAAGCTCCTGAGATCCCTTGAATTGCCCTCTTAAACCCCATTGAAACGTACCTGAAACCCCCTTAATACTGTTTTTTTTTTTTTAAATTAAGTTTTATTGGTCATAATATGAAATAGTTATTACAGTTCCTATTTTATAGCTTTTGTTTAGCAAATAATATTTAATTTAAACTTTAACTCTCCTACATCAATTCTATTGTTACATTCATTAACATGACAGATGTATTCGGCTAGTAATTTTAGAATTTTAACACGTGTTGAAATGCCTCTGGTTTCTTCGTAATCCCATTGACCAAACGCCTATGAAGGCTCCTCAAATCCCTTGGTACAAACCCCTTACAACGCCCCTGAAGGCGCTTGGACCCCCTATTTTAAGCTTTCTAGGAACTATCTGGAAACCCCCTTAGCCCCACCTGAAATGCCCAGGAGCAATACCTGTTCTGGCAAACTAGATTCCCTCATTGATGCACAAACTTAATTTATGCATAAATTTCCCTCTTTTTATGCATAGTTTAATTTACGCACATTTTTAATTTATGCAGTCCCAGCCATGTGCATAAAAAGAGGTTCCAGTGCACTCGGCTTGTGGCTGCCGCTCTCCATCCTCGGTCGCGCCCAATGCTCGTCAGGTCACGCTTCACCAGGTCCACCCATCGTGCTTTGCAGGGTTGTTGTCCGGCATTCTTGCAACATGCCGTGACCACCGTATCCTTTCGGCCTTGGCCAGCTTCTGGGTGCTGGGTTCGCCGTAGAGTGCAGCGAGCTCGTGGTTCATCCTTCTCCGCCACACACCATTCTCTTGCACACCGCTGAATATCGTCCTCCACGAGCATGTTCCATGTCTGGTGTCCGTAGAGGACCACCGGTCTTATTAGCGTTTTGTACATGGTGCATTTGGTGCGTGGGTGAATCTTTTTAGAACGCAGCTTCTTCTGGAGTCCGTAGTAGGCCCGACTTCCGCTGATGATGCGCCTTAGAATTTCACGACTGACATTGTTATCAGCCGTCAGTAAGGTTCGGAGGTAGACGAATTCCTCTACCACCTAGAAGGTATTCCCGTCTATCGTAACTTTACTACCCAGACGGATCCGATCGTGTTTGGTTCCGCTTACCAGCACTTACTTGTTTTTAAGGCATTCACCACTAGTCCGACCTTTGATGCTTCGCGTTTCAGGCATGTGTACAGCTCTGCCACAGTTCCAAATGTTCTGGCGCAAGGCACACAAATTGACCGGATTTTGTGAAAATCGTTCCCCGGCTGTTGAGCCCGGCTCGTCGCATCACAACTTCCAGAGCGATGTTGAAGAGTAGGCATGAGAGTCCGTCATCTTGACGCAGTCCCCAGCGAGATTCGAATGAACTGGATAGTTCACCCGAAACCCTTTTATGCAGTTTTGAACAGGGCCCAGTCGATGAACAGGTGATGGGTTGGGACCTGGTATTCTCGGCATTTCTGGAGGGTTTGCCGTACGGTGAAGATCTGGTCCGTTGTCGATCGGCTGTCAATGAAGCCGGCTTGATACCTTCCGACGTACTCATTCGTTATAGGTGACAGACGATGGAAGATGATCTGGGATAGAACTTTGTTGGCAGCATTCAAAATAATGATCGCTCTGAAGTTCTCACACAGCAAAAAAATATGAAACTTAAAAAGCACGTAAATTGAAGATCAACTGAAATTTGCGGCAGAGAAATGTAAATCACCAACATTTAACGTCAGCCGAGCAGCCCGCTGCTTGTCAGACGGCTTGTTTACTGATTTTAAAGCATATGCGCTTTAAATTCACATGCATCTGCTATAAATCATGCCAGCCACTCTCCGTCAGCCATCAGCTAAACGAACGGCTGCTCGCAGCTCTGGCGGTTTCCCTGTTGTCTCTCTCAGTACTCTCTGCAGCAGCCGGAGCAAGTCGGGAATGCGTGCATTATGGTAGAAACAGTTTAACTTTGACTGACTGCTTTTCAGCAAACCGAGATAGCCGAGAGAGCTCGGGCGTTCTACTCACTCCCCAAGGATCTGAGTTCAATTCTCGCTCGGAGCTCTCCATTTTTCTTTATATTTTCAAACAGATATCTGTGATGTAATTTTAAGATCGCACAAAAATTCCCATCATATATGACGGGGTCCTTTTGTTACATTCGATCCGTCATAATTTTACAGGTTTTTTTCGAACTGTGCACTTGTCAAAAGGTCGCCTGTCTTATTTATAGATTTGAATTTGTAATTTTACATTTATAGATTTGATGGACTGAACTCGATATCATTTTGGAGAACTTGGAACTTCTCATGGAATAGGAATATTCCATTGCCGTTCAGTCAATGAATTTAGAATAAAAAAACACCGTGTTGGCTCACGCTTAAAACAACATATGTTTTTGAACAAAGCCAAGTACACGATTAACTCAGCGCCCTAACACTTGTTCGAATGTTTTGATGCTACTGCGCATAAACTACTCGGGCTACCGTATAATTGGGAAACGTCCCTTGTCCGTACCCAGACCAGACATTTCGCGAATATCTAATTACGCTGTTTACCGTAAACGGGGGCTCGCACCGGCAACAATCACCCGAAAAAGCAGCAACGCAGTCGTGACGTACCAACACGCCCGCCCGCCACATGGCCACTTTTGCCGGGATCCTTCTTGTTTTGTGATAGCAGATGTACCGCAAAATCTCTTGTCCGCTTCCTTTGTTCGCCGAGCTGTTTGACTTTCTTTCGATATCCAGAAAAACAATCTAATTATCCTTCGCAGTGTTTCGAAAATTAAAAACAACCCTCAATTATCGGCCTGAATTTGTTTGCAAATTAAATGGTTCTTCGGCTGGATCTACTTCCCCTTTCGGCTCAAACGGTTCGCAATCCACGGTTGACTATGGTCAAGTCTCGAATTGTGCGATTTTCAGTTTTTATTATTTTATAAATAAGACAGTCTTTCTTATTGAACAGAGTCCGCTTCACAGCTGAGACTTAGTGTTCTGTGAGCTCTTCCATAGCCTGGCAATCATTTAAAGACCGCAAATTGACAGAAGTATGTACGTAAACAAATACCGTGTTTTAAAAGTGATCCACGTTATTGATCGGAAGTAATTGTGGTTCCAATTTTTAATAATATGATCATTTTCATCCTACAAAGTCTATTTCTTGAAGGTGTTTTACTTGCATTGAATAAAACAGACGGTCATATTCAATTGAATAATGAAAAAAAAAACTTATATTTGGATTATGTCCAAAAATTTGTTCATTTGCTTTCTAATGTGTCGTAATGAATTTACAAATCGAAGGTAATCAGTTAATAAGATTGATTTTGCAGCACTTTTCTCGATCAACGCATTTTCGGAAAATTTGCTGTGAGCCGAACTTCGAGGAACTTTTACTGCACGTTTCTTCAAACAACCTTGAGGGTGATCGTGGACAACCGCGGTCCATGATATGCGTATGCCAACACTTTCCGAACTAAGGATATAATGGAAAATTCAAATTACATTCTGGGCTCGTGAGTCGTGAAGTGTTCTGCAGAGCCTGCAACCGAACAAGTGCCGAACCACGAGTCAACAACAGCAACCTGATTGTAATGCACCAATCACGAACTCTCATCATCATTATCCTGCTGGTCCGCGTTCCTTGGGTTATTTCAAGTATGGACCGCGAAATTTAT
This sequence comes from Aedes albopictus, assembly GCF_035046485.1. Classification (NCBI taxonomy): domain Eukaryota; kingdom Metazoa; phylum Arthropoda; class Insecta; order Diptera; family Culicidae; genus Aedes; species Aedes albopictus. The sequence goes on along the minus strand of NC_085137.1, from coordinate 313,310,211 downwards.
TTTGGCTGGCTTCATTAATTATCTGGCTTGGTTCGAGTGGTTTTGAGTAAGATTGATGAACGCTTATTTGGAAATTAAGGAATAAAGATGTCTACCTGACCCTTCAAACGGTAGCTCAAGTATCGCAAATCCAGTCTGTAACAGTACATATTGGGTCCGCCATGATCCCTCCGAGGACCGTTTTTTGAGATGCCAACCGTTCAAAGTAAAATGGGCTTCCTCGCGAGAGTTCACGTTTTATTCGATGGCATAATTTAAAGCAGCAACGTTATTTTTTGGAGCCCGAATCGAAAACCAGTAAGCATGAGCATCTGGAAGGAACGATTACCTCGTTAACAGGTTGGTTTTTATGGATGGATAATTGGCTAACGGTAGTTTATTATTCATCAACAACCCTTCGAATTGAAATGTAAAACATGGCGTTCCGCGCCTCCTCCACTGGAGCAAGTTGACCACCCTTGACGTTTATGTTTTTATGAGTACTGAGCGAAGTCTGTTGACCTAACCTTTGAGAACACAGACATCATTACCATTGGATCATAGGCAGTACCGTAAACCGGGGTCAAATTGATCTCCGGGTCAAAATTGATCAGACGTTTTTCAGTCATATAAAGCATACTTTAAATAGTTTCCTTTCAAGTATAATGCTGCTGTAATTATAAACTAATTGACAACTTGAGGAAACTATTTAAAGTACGCTTTATCTAACTGAAAAACGTCTGATCAATTTCGACCCGGAGATAAATTTGACCCCGGTTTACGGTACCAAACATACCTAGATCAGTTTCAGGAGATCTAGATCAAAGCCAAAGACATTAAAATGTAGTACCAATCAATTGAAAACACTTTGCCGAAGACTCCCATCCTATAAAACGCATACCAAGAACACTAGAGCGTCATATTGAAAAATAAAGCTTATCTAGATAAGTTATAGCAGATCTAGTAGTACCAACCAATCCAAAGCACTTTGCCGATGACTCCAACTCTCTGGAATGCATATCGATAACGCTAGAGCGTCGCATCGAAAGATAAAACTTATCTAGATCAGTTTCAGCAGATCTATATCAAAACCAAAGACGTTAAAATTCAGTACCAACCAATTCAAAACACTTTGTCGAAGACTCCAATCCTCTAGGATGCATACCTAGAACACTAGAGCGTCATATTGAAAGATACAACTTATCTAGACCAGTTTCAGCAGAACTAGATTAAAACCAAAGACGTTAAAATGTAGTACCAACCAATTCAAAAAACTTTGTCGAAGATTCCAGCCCTCTAGGATGCATACCGAGATTACTAGAGCGTCGTATTGAAAGATAAAACTTATCTAGATCAGTTTCAGCACATCTAGATCAAAACCAAAGACGTTAAAATGTAGCGCCAATCAACCTAAAAAACTTTGCTAACCCTAGGATGCTTGGCAAGAGCACTGGAGCGCTTGTTCGTCGAGAGCCGCCGTTGATCGTAGCTAGGAATGCTCAAGATAGTTGCGAACATTTTGTACCTATTACTTCTAAAATATATCTAATTATTAGAAATCGAGTTTTGCAGTCATTTTAAGTTGTCACGACCTTGGTCAGACTTAAATTCTTCATGCAAACAAAAAAAAAAACATCAATTTGCAAAAACGTTCCTTTCTCACGCTGTTCTGGATGAAACATGAGCATCGCTAAAAACATGAATTTTGTATAAAGTAGAAGTAGAAAAGGGTTCAAGATCCCTGAAACAAAATTGAAAATCGGTTCGCAGGCGGCTGAGAACGAGCTGCTCAAACTTTTAGTACCCACTTTTTTCCTATCACGGTATTGCTAACTAACTAACTAACTAACTAACTAACTAACTAACTAACTAACTAACTAACTAACTAACTAACTAACTAACTAACTAACTAACTAACTAACTAACTAACTAACTAACTAACTAACTAACTAACTAACTAACTAACTAACTAACTAACTAACTAACTAACTAACTAACTAACTAACTAACTAACTAACTAACTAACTAACTAACTAACTAACTAACTAACTAACTAACTAACTAACTAACTAACTAACTAACTAACTAACTAACTAACTAACTAACTAACTAACTAACTAACTAACTAACTAACTAACTAACTAACTAACTAACTAACTAACTAACTAACTAACTAACTAACTAACTAACTAACTAACTAACTAACTAACTAACTAACTAACTAACTAACTAACTAACTAACTAACTAACTAACTAACTAACTAACTAACTAACTAACTAACTAACTAACTAACTAACTAACTAACTAACTAACTAACTAACTAACTAACTAACTAACTAACTAACTAACTAACTAACTAACTAACTAACTAACTAACTAACTAACTAACTAACTAACTAACTAACTAACTAACTAACTAACTAACTAACTAACTAACTAACTGTTATATTCGGGTGAATAGCCAGAACCCCTTCAGAGAGAGTTATGTAAAAACGATAAGTGAGAGAGAAAACGAAAAGTTATCGGGTTGATCCAATAAACGCAGGCCGAAGTCGGTCTCTTGTCTTTTGAAAGCCAAACCTAGTGGACGTGTTTTTTTATTCTTAAAACTTTTGAAAAACCCCAAGTTGAACACTTCAAGTGGACGACGAGAGAAAAGCAAATTGAGTTATTTAAAGAGTTTTTAGACATTTTATAGTAATAAAAGTATAAGATAGTAAGCATCATTTCATTTGTCGCAGCGGTTATTGAAAACTGGAAGCGTGCGTAAGTGGGCCGTGTAGCGAAGAAAATTGGTCACCTACAGTGTTATATTGAGCGGTACGTGGTGGTCAGTGAGCTGGTGAAGAAGAATTTAAAGCAGCTGGCTTCCTCAGGGCCCAGGTGAAAAAAAAATTGTGCAAGGTACGGAAAATAAATTTGGAAGAAATTTGTACCGCATGGTGTGCCAAAAGCAGCGTAGCCATCGCAGTTTTCATTGTCCCGCTTGGTCCGCCATTTTGAAGGTGTAGAAGGGGAGTTGAAGAGACTAAAGAACTAGTTTGAGAGAAGATAGTATATTGCTCGACGCTTGGCTCGGGGTTGGCTGGAGAAATTGTTGTGAGAGTGAGTGGTTGATAGCAGCGATAAGCTAAGTGAAAAGTGTGCCCATCGGTGAGAGACGGCAGCTTATTGTTCAACGAGAGCAGAAAAAACGTGACGAGTGAGCGGTTAAAAGCAGCGGTAATCAAACGGCGAAGTGTTTCGGTCGGCGAGACGGCATAGTGCAAAGTTCAGTGGTAGCTGAGAGCTCAGACAAGCGAGGAATCCGGCCGGTGGTAACGTTCGGTAAGAGAGTGAGAACGCTAAAAGAAAGCACACAGAAGCAGCATAGTGAAACGTGAGCAGCGTATAACAGACGGTGAGAAAGCGACGGCAAGGTTAGCACTGGAAAAGCGAGCGCCGGTGAGACAACGTCTGCGAGAACAACGTTGGAGAAAGCATTGGTGAGACGAGAGTCGTGACTTGGACCCCAACCGACTCGATTGAACTGAGCAGAAGAGTAAGAAGCGGAAATCAAGTAAGTCATTTTGAACCTTTCTTTTGTGTTTGGGTGTTTACAATTGGATTTTTTTTCATCAGAATGTCTGCATTAATTGGGAGCATTGATCATTATGTCCGTGGCTCAAGCTTTGCCAGCTATATGAAGCGTATAAATATACTATATCAGTTGAACAACGTTGTAGATAACAACAAGAAAAATCTTTTCTTAGCGCTGAGTGGGTCGGTTATTTTTGATGAGATAGAACTTATTTACCCGGGGATAGAGATTGCGGATATCGACTATGCTGATATGATTAGTAAGCTAAAAGAAAGGCTGGACAAAGTGCAACCTAACATGATGCATAGGCATAAATTTCATGCGAGGGTACAGGGAATCGATGAGCCTGCTGAAAACTATGTTTTGGCCTTAAAGTTATTAGCTAGTCATTGTGGTTTCGGTGCACATAAGGACGAAGCAATCAAAGATAAAATAGTTTTCGGATTGAGAGATCAGGACCTGAAACATAAGCTGTTGATGAAAGATGATATGACACTAGAAGAGGTTGAGCAGATGGTTATTCGGACTGAGTTAGCTAAGTGCCGCGCTAAAGAATTAGAGGAACGAGATGAAAATCCGAGGGAGGTTAACTCGGTAAAGTATCGCTTAGGAAATCGGTCGAGTTTCAATGATATGGGTAGAGATGATAGGCAAGGTTCAGGCAATTATGGTAGGCGTTTTAGGGCCAGAAGTAGAAGCTCGAGTAGAGACCGTGAGCGAACGCGATATAATCAGAACCGCTATGACAATTACAATCGGCAGCGCGATGAATACCAATCGGGAACTAGCTATTCGGATGGGCGTGGAAATATGGACAGAAACCCTCATCAAAACGTGATTTGCAACTTTTGCAAATTAAGAGGTCATGTAAAGCGTAATTGTTATAAACTGAAAAATCGTAAAAACGTAAATTTTGTAGAAGAGGCACCGGTAGAGATAAACAGCTACGATTTCAAGCGACTGCAGATAAGAAATTCAGAAGATGAAGATGATGATTATCCCTGTATGATGATTGCAAGCAACCGTTTCAGCGATCCGTGTATTGTGAAAGTGTCAGTAGAAGGAGTTGATCTTGAAATGGAAATAGATTGTGGTGCAGCAGTGACGGTTATCAGTTTGGCGGTATATAGAACACATTTTAGTCATATCATTGCCTCTAAATGCAGCAGTCGCTTGGTGGTGGTAAACGGGCAGCAATTAACAATTTTCGGGGAGATTTCTGTCAATGTGAAGGCTAATCATACTCAGCAACAAGTCACTTTAATTATATTGGATTCTCCAAGGCGTTTCGTCCCGTTATTCGGCAGAAATTGGATAGATGTATTCTACCCTAACTGGAGGAGAACTTTTGGAGACTCCGCGCAAATCAACGCTATGAGTAAGGATGCTGACAATAGTCCAAAAATCGACAGGGGATTTGAAGCGGATCTTGTCCTGAGGGAAGATAGACCAATATTTAGGAAGGCCTACGACGTGCCTTTCAAATTAAGGGAAAAGGTTGTTGACCACCTGGAATCACTTGAAAAGCAGAACATAATTACACCGATCCAGGCACAATTGCAACGCGCATAGGAATCAACTTAAGATTGTGGATAAGCGACAATCCAGATCGACGATCCGGCTGCCGATACAAAGACAGAAACGAAGGAGAGAATCAATCGAAACTGAAGAAGATTTCCTCGGTTTCGAAGATGAAACGAACGCAGCTGGAAGTGACCTTGCCAGGAAACAAAAGTTTATTAGAACCAGTCCTATCAGAACGCGAAGTGTTTCGCGATCGAAAAAGCGGAAAGATGATTAAGAAAATTGAAATGTTTGAAAGACCCGGAAGCAATGTACACATCAATGAATTGAGTCCTGGGATATGTATTAAACAAACGGAAAGGAAAATGGTAAAATTTAAGATGCTATTAGTATCTGATCGGAAATAACTATATTGTCTAAGTTAATTGTTTTATTAATTTTGAATTTGTTGAAAAAGCTTATCAAAAGATACATACAATGTCAAATATGTGTTGATCTAAAGTTGTAACAAATACAATTTGAAGCATGTAATAATTTGAACTCGAGCACGATAGTCTTCATTTTTTTTGCTAATCATTTGTAGTTTAATGTAAGTACTTAAGGGAAAAGGATTGTTATATTCGGGTGAATAGCCAGAACCCCTTCAGAGAGAGTTATGTAAAAACGATAAGTGAGAGAGAAAACGAAAAGTTATCGGGTTGATCCAATAAACGCAGGCCGAAGTCGGTCTCTTGTCTTTTGAAAGCCAAACCTAGTGGACGTGTTTTTTATTCTTAAAACTTTTGAAAAACCCCAAGTTGAACACTTCACTAACTAACTAACTAACTAACTAACTAACTAACTAACTAACTAACTAACTAACTAACTAACTAACTAACTAACTAACTAACTAACTAACTAACTAACTAACTAACTAACTAACTAACTAACTAACTAACTAACTAACTAACTAACTAACTAACTAACTAACTAACTAACTAACTAACTAACTAACTAACTAACTAACTAACTAACTAACTAACTAACTAACTAACTAACTAACTAACTAACTAACTAACTAACTAACTAACTAACTAACTAACTAACTAACTAACTAACTAACTAACTAACTAACTAACTAACTAACTAACTAACTAACTAACTAACTAACTAACTAACTAACTAACTAACTAACTAACTAACTAACTAACTAACTAACTAACTAACTAACAAACAAACAAACAAACAAACAAACAAACAAACAAACAAACAAACAAACAAACAAACAAACAAACAAACAAACAAACAAACAAACAAACAAACAAACAAACAAACAAACAAACAAACAAACAAACAAACAAACAAACAAACAAACAAACAAACAAACAAACAAACAAACAAACAAACAAACAAACAAACAAACAAACAAACAAACAAACAAACAAACAAACAAACAAACAAACAAACAAACAAACAAACAAACAAACAAACAAACAAACAAACAAACAAACAAACAAACAAACAAACAAACAAACAAACAAACAAACAAACAAACAAACAAACAAACAAACAAACAAACAAACAAACAAACAAACAAACAAACAAACAAACAAACAAACAAACAAACAAACAAACAAACAAACAAACAAACAAACAAACAAACAAACAAACAAACAAACAAACAAACAAACAAACAAACAAACAAACAAACAAACAAACAAACAAACAAACAAACAAACAAACAAACAAACAAACAAACAAACAAACAAACAAACAAACAAACAAACAAACAAACAAACAAACAAACAAACAAACAAACAAACAAACAAACAAACAAACAAACAAACAAACAAACAAACAAACAAACAAACAAACAAACAAACAAACAAACAAACAAACAAACAAACAAACAAACAAACAAACAAACAAACAAACAAACAAACAAACAAACAAACAAACAAACAAACAAACAAACAAACTAACTAACTAACTAACTAACTAACTAACTAACTAACTAACTAACTAACTAACTAACTAACTAACTAACTAACTAACTAACTAACTAACTAACTAACTAACTAACTAACTAACTAACTAACTAACTAACTAACTAACTAACTAACTAACTAACTAACTAACTAACTAACTAACTAACTAACTAACTAACTAACTAACTAACTAACTAACTAACTAACTAACTAACTAACTAACTAACTAACTAACTAACTAACTAACTAACTAACTAACTAACTAACTAACTAACTAACTAACTAACTAACTAACTAACTAACTAACTAACTAACTAACTAACTAACTAACTAACTAACTAACTAACTAACTAACTAACTAACTAACTAACTAACTAACTAACTAACTAACTAACTAACTAACTAACTAACTAACTAACTAACTAACTAACTAACTAACTAACTAACTAACTAACTAACTAACTAACTAACTAACTAACTAACTAACTAACTAACTAACTAACTAACTAACTAACTAACTAACTAACTAACTAACTAACTAACTAACTAACTAACTAACTAACTAACTAACTAACTAACTAACTAACTAACTAACTAACTAACTAACTAACTTACTAACTAACTAACTAACTAACTAACTAACTAACTAACTAACTAACTAACTAACTAACTAACTAACTAACTAACTAACTAACTAACTAACTAACTAACTAACTAACTATCTAACTAACTAACTATCTAACTAACTAACTATCTAACTAACTAACTAACTAACTAACTAACTAACTAACTAAGTGCTGCTTCCGAGGAAATGGCCGGTTCGTGATTGTTTCCTGAACACGGTCTTGCGACATCAATCTTCATGCGAAACAAGACACTTTGAGACATTTTGAACGTTGAGTAAACAGGTACAATATGCCCCCTAAAGCAGAAACGGTAATATTTCTGAAACTTGCGTTTTATCACATCTATTGTCCACTGCAAATCGTTGTTCTTAAAGTTAATGAAGTGTTGCATGTGAACTATCCCTTTGGAGGGGTGGCTATGGAAGATTTAAACGTTTTTCGAAAACGTTCCAAAACAACCAGGCCAATACGCTCCATCAAGGGAAAAACGTCCAGTCCCGTGATTAAACTGTCCCAGTGGGGGAATTCCTCCACATGCTTATCCTAGGAGGGTCTTTCAATAACTGCTTTACTACATAAAAGTTGACGAAATTAGGATTGGGGACGTACGTGTTAAGGTTGAAGAAGTTGTCATTGTCATCATCATCATCATTGGAATTTCAAAAGCAGTTTTCTCGTTCAAAACGTTAAAGTTAGGAACATGTGTTCAATGTATTCCAAATGGAGAATGGATTACAGTGAATACATTTTAATTACAAGCTTTAGCGTTTTGATAAAACTACTTAAGGTTACTCAGAATTCACTTGTTACCCCGTTAAAAGTTACTCCAGCAATTGCCCCATGTTTTTTCTTCAGAAATAAAATCTTAAGAAAAAGTTTTTTTTAAGGAGTTTCACTTGGGCCTACCTGCAAAGAAAATATATTTGGCCAAATAAAATCGAGGAGTTATCAGGTATCAGGTATCAGAAGGCCATTTGGGACATTTGTGCCATCGGGACATTTGTGCCATCGCCAAAATAACAGCCTATTTCATCATCTACCTGAGGGAAAAGGAAGGAAAAGGGATTTGGATGGGGATAGGGACAGGTAGGGAAATAGGAAAAATACCCTGGAAGAGGGTACTAACGCACAAGCGTACCACAATGGGTTCAAACAGCGCCCTGAAAAGGGCACTGTAATAACGCATAAAGCGAAAGAGAGCCTATAGCTCTTTACCACAGCGGGTTAAGAACAACAGAATATCCTGAAGATTCAGGTTTCTGAAGTCAGTTTCACTTAATAAGTGTTTACCGAATACTCGGAAACGCAGTTGCGCGAAAACTGGACAGTTACATATCAAATGATACGAAGTTCCATAATCGGATTCACAGCTATCACAGGCAAATGAATCAGCTTGCTGAATATTCGCCATGTGATAGCTGAGTCGGCAGTGGCCAGTCAATGCTTTGACCAACATGCTGCAATTCTGCTTAGACAGATTAGTTAGATACTTCGCCACCCGTAGAGATTGCTCAGCACTATACAATTTGGTTTGACGACATGACTCCAAACTATTCCAATATTGTCTGTGTTGAATGACAGCCCAGGTGTGAATCTGAAGCTTAATCCAACACTTCGATATCGGAATAGCTGGCTCAGGGCCAATGAAGTCATGTGATGCTCCAGAGCGAGCTAACTCATCAGCCAATTCATTTCCAGCGATGGAAGAATGACCAGTAGACCTGTTCACTTTTTTTGACCTACCCGTGTCACATCCAATTATCAATCCACATGCAAAAACAAGGCTTCAGTCCAAAATTGAGCCAAATTGATAAAGGTTTAGAGGTGTATCAAATCGATTTTGTGTTTTTTCGAGCATTTTCACGAAAATGTACTTCAATATCCAGAAAATTGCACCAAAAAGGTACCGAAAATACCGTTAAAATATAGTTAGAACAATACTCTACAACTTTGCCGAAGACACTACGGTGTTTAAATTGCGTATTTCGAAGTTATTCAACAATTTTCGTTAAAAAATCACCAAAAAATACAATATTTTTACGATTTTTCATGTAAAAGTCATGTAATTTTACATTGTTTTAGGTGACTAATTTTATGAGCTATTGCTCCTATGTGTTACGAACATTTCGTCCATACATCATTTTAGTGTAGAAATTCGTTTTCATTGACTAATTATCAAAAGTTTGTCACGTTGAGACTAAAAATTGTACAGAGTTGCCAGCATAAAATAAAACAAAGTTACCCATGATTTAAACGTCATTACACTTTTTTGTCCCATCTGCATCAGTTTAAATTTGGTGCAGTTGGTTGAGCATGAGATTGTGGATTCGAAGATTCAAGGTTCGAGTCCTGGAATAGCATTTTTTTGCGTCTCGATCCTGCTATAAGTTGATGAAACTACGCACTGCATCTCATTGCAATTTGGAATCATAGCATTGTTTCGGAACCGTAGAGTGGATAGTGAGAATGAAGTTTCCCTTCATCGTGTAGTTGTGCTGATTTGTGGGTAGATAGATAACAATTAAGCTCCACCCACAGTTGTCTGTAAAATGTTGCATCCAGAAGCAGTTCCATGATCGTATTGAATTGTTTTAGCTAAATTGATCATTATCAAACAGATGTCCAATATTTCGCCCAGCTGATATCGTCGACCCGATTTATTGTCAACAAGTATAAACTAAATATCTAGCTAGTCCTCGAATGGGCTTAATTGGCAGGTCCCGATCATTATTCTTTGGGAGATTGCGTGTAAGTCATGGCAGATTCATCATCCTAACTGCTACAAAGAAAGAAAAAAAAAAGTTTATCATGTATTTGAGCTTGAACCTGGGACCTTCTGATCCGCAAGCTCGAGCCTTACCATCTGCACCATTTCTGATACTTAAATCAAAAGACATTAGAATACGATGGCATGACGTCTTAATCATGGGTAACTTTGTTTTAATTCGTGCTGGTAACTCTGTGCGATTTTTAGTATCAACGTGACATACTTTTGATAATTAGTCAATGAAAACGAATTCCTACACAAAAACGATGTATGGACGAAATGTTCGTTACACAAAGGAGTAATCGCTAATTAATTTAGTCACCTAAAACAATGTAAAATTACATCACTTTTATATGTAAAATCCTAAAAATATCGTGTTTTTTCGTGATTTTTTAACTAAAATTGTTGAATAACTTCGAAATACGCAATTTAAACACCTTAGTGTCTTCGGCAAAGTTGTAGAGTATTGTTCTAACTATATCTTAACGGTATCTCCGGCTTCTTTTCCGAGCAATTTTGTGAATTTCTGAGTAAATTTCTGTGAAAACGGCTAAAAAAACACAAAATCGATTTGATACACCTTTAAATCTTCATCAATTTGGCTCAATTTTGGACTGAAGACTTGGTTTTACATGTGGATTGATAATTTGATGTGTCACGGAGAATCGGAGAAAAAAAGTTTCAAAGTGAACAGGTCTAATGACCAGGTACCCATAGAAGGTGAACAGCGTTTGCTGAATTCAGCTCCTCGATTTGAGTTCGACAAGCGATAACTATGTTCGACCTGGAGTTGGCCGAAGCAAGTGCTTTAATAGCAGCCTGGCTATCTGAACAGAAGTATATTACTTTGCCCATTACGTGCTGCTGAAGTGCTGATTGCACTCCGCACATAAGAGCAAAGATTTCGGCCTGAAAAACGGTGCAGTGTCTACCAAGTGAGTAAGACTGATACAGCCTTAGCTCACGAGAATAAACACCAGCACCTGCTCGACCTTCGAGAAGGGAGCCATCAGTGTAACATACGATGCCGTCTGAAATACTTCTTTCCAGATTACCAGATGTCCACTCTTCCCGGGAAGGGAATTTCGTGGAAAATGTCATTTATGGAAAATTACAAGCAGTGTGTAAAAAATTCGAAGGTTGAAAGTGAAGATTGACATTTTCATTTTTTCATTCGTTTTTGGCCACATTCATGTCAGCTGAATGCCTCTCTTTTTTCATTCAATTCACTATCACGAATATTTTTACGCAAGTCGTAAAATGTCCAATTTCTTTGAACAGACGCACAATCCGATTTAATGGACAAATAGAGCAGTTAGGCTCAGTGTACCAGTTATGGCTATAGTACCTCAAATTCGCCATAGTTGATTTTCAACCTTTAAAGATACAAATCAACAAGAAAAAAATCGTGAACAACAGATCACGATCACAAAAGATGATTGCAATCATTCAAACTTCACAATTTGCTCAAATTATGGTAGAAATAAATCATTTTCCTTAACTTTTCGGCCTCCTTGCACCCTATTTCGCCATAGTGTACCAGTTATGGCAACTCCCATAAGGAATGCATGTAAATAGTGCGAAGTGGAACCCAAATTAACAAATGTGTCCACAACTGGTACAGGGTTCCTATCATTGGCACACGCCGTAATAAATACTAAAAGTAGTTTTGACTCCGTTTTTATATTTTTCCTGTAAAGTATTGAAACAAATCAATCATTTGACTTATTGTTTACATTCGTCGGTCTTCTTCTTATTTTTGTAGAAATAGTTTTTCTTAGGTAGTGCGATAACTGGTACAGGCACCCTAATTAGTATTCTAATTAACTACTCTACACAGGTTTTGAGGTGATTGGAAGAATAATCGGGAGTTCCGGTCTAGTTATTTTTCCCAGTGAAAATTGTCAGTGACAGAAGAATGAATGAATAAGTGAGAAAATTCATTCACCAAAATGAATTTTATTTTGATCCCTTAGTTGACAATCTTCAAAATTGACGTTGAATTTCACTCACTGAAAATGAAAATTTTAAACTCTGATTACAAGCAATTGTAAGATCACTTGGAGCAAGGACAATTTTGTCCCAATTCACTAAAAGAGGAAACAACGAGGTGTGTGTTGATGTTCGGTTCACAGGAGTTTCCTCTAGTAGACCGAGTACCCGTAACCGGTAAGTGCAAGAAAGGGCTTCTTGTTTGAGATGAATGTGTAATGGGGCAACGTCAAAGAGAACTTCTAGCGCTGCCGTAGGAGTTGAAGAGAACGCTCCAGACAAGGCCATTAAGCACATCCTTTGGAGATGACCTAATTTTGATTGGACCGTTCTCACTTCACCCTTTTGCCACCACACAAGACACCCATAAGCCAATATTGGCCGAACCACAGTTGTGTAAATCCATTTGATATACTTGGATTTTAGACCCCAAGTTGTACCAAAAGTACGCCGGCATTGCCCGAAGGCCATACAAGCTTTCTTGATTCTGAACTCAATGTGAGGTGTCCAGGAAAGCTTGGAATCAAGAATGACTCCAACGTACTTTACCTGTTCAGTCACATCGATTTCAGAATCAAAGAGACGCAAAGGTCGAACGCCATTACGGTTTCGCCTTTCCGTGAAAAGAACAATAGATGTTTTATTCGGATTAATCGAAAGGCCATATTGGCGACACCAACCCTCAACTACCTGAAGGGCGTTTTGCATCAGGTCGAAAAGGGTGCTGATGCACATACCAACTAACAATGTTAGGTAGTCGTCGGCAAAACCATAAGTAGGAAAACCGCTATTATTGAGTTGCCTCAATAGCGTATCTGCTACGAGATTCCACAAAAGCGGTGATAAGACTCCCCCTTGGGGGCATCCACAAACACACAATTTCCTAATCCCTGCTAGACGCAATGTCGAGAAGAGATATCGGTTTTTGAGCATTTGGTGAATCCAATTGGAAATCATTGGAGATATACCATGAATCCGTGCGGCTTCCAATATGGCATCGAAAGGCACGTTGTCAAAGGCACCCTCGATATCTAAGAAAACACCCAAACAAGTTTGTTTTTGAGCGAATGCTTTCTCGATATCGTAAACAACCTTGTGTAAAAGAGTCACAGTGGACTTACCAGATTGGTAGGCATGTTGGTTCACATGAAGAGGCACGTTGGCCAGATGAACATCACGGATGTGATGATCCACAATGCGTTCTAAGCATTTCAGAAGAAAAGAGGTCAAACTGATAGGTCTGAAACTCTTTGCTTCTTCATACGACGCACGACTCACTTTCGAAATAAACTTCACAGTAATATCCCTCCAGGATTTGGGAATATACCCTGTAGCAAAACTGCAAACAAGTAGTTTTTTCAAATAATCAAATCCCTTCTGAAGCAAAATAGGATAAATCCCATCTGCCTCAGGAGATTTGAAAGGAGCAAAACTATTAAGAGCCCACTCAATCGATTCTATAGTTACAATACTCCGAGCCGAAGCTAAAGAATCATAACTACAAGAAAAGAGCCGACCTGAAAGCCTCCGAACCAGCCGAACGTCGTCTGTTCCAACTCTTTCTACATTGTTTCCTGAGTTTCGCCAGATCAGAGTTCCACCAAGGGGTTCCTCTTGTGATCTTCACAGACCGTAGAGGGCATGCTTCTTTAAAAGCTTCCAGGATGAAGGTCGTTGTAGTATCAACGGCATCATCTAAATCACTTGGAGTGTCAATGGATGGCGAATATCCATGAAATTTGGCTGCAACCAAATCAGTATAGAGATCCCAGTTTGTTGACCGAGGATTCCTGAAACGCAATGTTTGCGAAGTAACATTTAAATGTTCAAAAAAGATGTAGCGATGGTCAGATAAAGATTCTTCATCTGACACATGCCAATTGGTCAGCTCGTGACTAATTCTGCTAGAGCAAAGCGTTATATCTAACACTTCCTCTCTAGCAGATACCATGAAGGTTGGGCGGTTGCCTATGTTAAGTAATGCAAGATCTGTACTACTTAAGTACTCCATCAAACTGGAGCCTCTCAAGTTAATGTCTGAGCTGCCCCAGATGATATAGTGAGCATTAGCATCACTGCCAACAATTAGCGGAAGGCCTTTTGAAGTGCAGTATGCGATGACTTGTTTGAAAGCATCCGTAGGGGATGATTCATCATGCGGTAAATACACAGAACAATAGACGTATTTCCTGTTGAGGTTTCCAACAGATACATCAATTGTGATAGCACATACATCTCTGGTGGTTAGTTCAGAGATGAGTGTAGCAACTATTGCGTTGTTGACAAGCACACAGGCCCGAGGCATGACACGCGAGTTTGCCATTTCATGTTTACTGAAAGTGGCAAACACCGGGTTCACAAGGTTTCCTAGATAGAAATTTCCCTTACGAAAGTAAGGTTCTTGTACCAAGGCCACTTGGGCTGTACCATTTTGTATAAGTCTGCAAAGATTGATCGTTGCTGTTCTTTTATGCTGAAGATTGATCTGAGCTATCTTAACCGTAGCCACTACCCAAACTAGGTAAGATTAAACTCTTTGCAACAACAGCACAACAAAGAACAGCATCAATACAACCAAATCGGTATCGATTGGAAAACGCCAAAGGCGAGGATACACAGAATACACTGTGTAAATCGCATAATGCGAAACCATATAGGTGAAAATTTAAACTAATTAACAACATCTTCATAATCCCGCCCTTATTTAGCCTCAAGTGAAACTAAAGAAGGGCAGCTGATTGTCTCGGAGAAACACAAGGTCCACTGCACCATTGCTCCGGTTAGCGCAGTAAGGGCTACATACTGTGGAGGGCGCCCTGGTACTCCACAGGCTCCGTTAGCGGTTAGGTTTTTATTAGACCCCCCTAGCCATTCATTCCTAGGCACGGTAAGCATAAAGCCGCATCACACCATGAATTAGGGGTCACCTGTTGGTGGATTCTTACCACCGGAACAGGCGGTCCGTAGTGTTATTCTTAGCCAATTGAGACAATCGCTACCGACACTACACAGCTATCTAGGCTGATCGAGAAAAGAAGTTAATATTGATGATCAACTTCATACGGACTCGAACAGCCGATTCAGAAATAAAATCTTAAGAAAAAGTTTTTTTTAAGGAGTTTCACTTGGGCCTACCTGCAAAGAAAATATTTTTGGCCAAATAAAATCGAGGAGTTACTTAGAACCCTGATATTTGAAACCAAAATAAGTTTGGCTCAATGGCTATTCTCAGAACCTTCTTCTTCTTCTTCGTCTTTATGGCTCTGCGTTCCCACTGGAACTTGGCCTGCCTCTGTTCAACTTAGTGTTCTTTGAGCATTTCCACAGTTATTAATTGAAGGGCTTTCTATGCCTGCCATAGGATGATTTATATATTGTGAGGCAAGCACAAAGATACACTATGCTCAGGGAGTCGAGAAATTTTTCCCGACCGGAACGGGAATCGAACCCGCCGTCTCCGGATTGGCGATCCATAGCCTTAACTACTAGGCTAACTCAGAACCTCCTTGAAGCAAATTGGATTCGAAAAGGTGGGCGGGTCATCTCATCAAGATGTTGGATAACAACCCGATTAAAATGGCTCTCGAAAGCTATCCGAGTGGTACAAGAAGATGTGGTGCACAGTGAGCTAGGTGGGTCGATCAAGTGGAGGACCCTTTGCAGAGTGTGGAACTGGAGACTAGACCGGCCCACATTTGTATGGCGAGAAAGAAAAGTTGGAAAAAATCACGGGGCACCCTCTAGAATCGTGCTTTTGGATGAGAAGAACAATCTGTGAAAGATTCAGCTCAATCGGTTTAAAACTGAGCTGGCGCAAATGAGTTGAAGGTTTGTATGGGATTTTCAGTCCAAATATATGGGAAATTGGATGGCCTACAGTCTCTCACTCAGTACGCCGGTTCAGCGAGTTCGATTTAGCTCAGAATTGAAAGAATGGTAGTTGATACCCCAAGGAACAAATTTGTAGAAGACCATATCATGATAAAACTTAATTTAGTTGCAGTTTCAGCTAACGAAAGCAGGATGAGGACATTTCCCCCCGTTTACTCTCGGTTGTTACATGCAGCACGTGTTTGTCGGTCGAAGCTTGCGCGCTACATCATAGGCAGCTATGTGATTCTTCATTGTTTCGATACCCGCACACGTGCGTGAGCAATTGAAATGAAGGACAACATAGCCGCCTATGATGTAGAGCGCAAGTTTCGAACAGCAAACACGTGCTGCATGTAACAACCGAGAGTAAACAGGGGAAGATGTCCTCATCCTGCTTTCGTTAGCTGAAACCGCAAGTAAAATTAAGTTTTATCATGATATGGCCTTCTACAAAATTGTTCCTTAGGGTATCAACTACCATTCTTTCAATTCTGAGCTAAATCTAACTCCTTGAACCGGCGTACTGAGTGAGAGACTGTAGGTCATCCAATTTCCCATATATTTGGAGTGAAAATCCCATACAAACCTTCAACTCATTTGCGCCACCTCAATTTTAAACCGATTGAGCTGAAATTTTCACAGATTGCTCTTCTCATCCAAAGGCACGATTCTAGAGGGTGCCCCGTGGAATTTTTCGACATTTTTGTTTTTGGGCCGGTCTACTGGAGACGCACAGCCGTAGACCGAGTAAGGTAATTTAAGTGCATGAATGTATGCTGGAAAATTTTGAAATATTTCTATTGAATATGCAGTAGGAGATTCGTTTGCATTTTCAATGAATTTTGTAACGCTCGTTTAAACATTTTCTGCAAAATCCTTTGCTTTTCATTGTTTTTTGTTCGGATTGATACCACGTATTTCTTCAACAATTTTTATGACAATAACTTCCATCTTGCGGAATTCCAATTGTGATTTCATTACGAAAACATATGTTTTGAACAAGAAAACTGCATATAAAATTTCAATAAGAACAGTGATATAATTACGACTTCTTCAGCCTTAAATCACGTGCTCCGACCGTTAGACTAGGAACCTTAAAAAACGACAAAGCAAATTTCCTCGATTCACCTGTCAATAAAATCGATCAAACCGGCAAAATGTTTACATTCTCTCCGCAAATCTTCTCATTCTAGTACCACACCCGGCACGCCAAGAAAAACAATGATGTTCTCTCACGCACACCACTACCCGGCACGTCGCTGCGCACCGACTCGTGAGAGCTCGAGCTGTCAAAATGTGAAAAAATAACATTTTTCTACCTTTCCTCCTGTGCGTGTGGTGCGTGTTCCTCTGGACGTAGCTGACATCAGCATTAGGAAAGGAGATTTTTCCGCTGTTAGATTATCGAAAAACATGCATTAAATTATACGGAAACATCAGATTCCGTAGTGCAGTTCAATGTAATCGTACTAGGTAGCACGAAAATTGGCAGCCGCAAGCTGGAAGCACTCGCCTTCTCTTCCGGGTAGTGAAGCAGGAAAGAGGTTTCCGAACGACTGAGGGCCATTCCGAATAAGCTATTAGCAGTAGGTGACGAAGTTCATTATGGATCGACACGGCTCAAGGTAAGGATTTAGTGCATTTGAATGTGGTTTTGAGATAAACAAATTGTTTGTCTGGAAAGTCAAAAGTTTATGATAAGAAAAAGGATAGAGAGGTCAGCACCGAGAGAGTCAGATGAAATATTTTTTCCTCCGATGCACCAATACACACGCAGCTAAAGGAGGAGATGGAACATAACCTCACTGAACAGTTTTGCCGTTCTTGTCGGTATTGAATGGATTACGAATGTTTGTTTTTCACGAGATTGTCTCGAAATTGTTGTTGGTTCAGAATATTTGTTGCTGTAAAAGTTTGTTTTGGTGCCGGTAAGAGGTATTTATCGGATGAATGAAGTTCCTGCAGTCTTTGAGTTCAATTTCATCAAACATTTTACCGCAAAAGTTACAATTTTAACCCAGAGAAATGTGATGACTAATGATGATGTAAAATGTGCTACGTACAGTTTGTCAAAATATTGTTTTGCTTTGTTTTTTTTTTTCAGAATGGCATCGATCTATTGAAAATGGCATCACCTTCTACGTAATTACGGATGTGATATGATCTGAGCTAGAGCATCCCCATAATTCTGCACGACAAAAACATTTCGAGTCAAATTTTAGTTCATAAGGACAACCGATGAGTGATCGCTGATTTCGTTAAGGAAAATAGCCAGGGAGTCACAAAAATGGAAGTGTCCCGGCCACCCGTCATGAAAATTGCCAGCTGTAGCAAGCCATTTCAGTGTTCGGAGTGCGATAAGCAATTCCGACAGCTCAGCACTCTTACAAACCACATGAAAATTCATACAGGTAACTGAGAACATATTTGTACTGCGATATATGAGCGGTGATTCTATTTTGTGATAATTACAGGCGACAAACCATATAAATGCACAATATGCTCGAAAGAGTTCCGCCAGACTACCACTCTATCGAATCATATAAAAATACATACAGGTAATGCGAAAGACGACTTTCCAATAAAAATATGTCTTAACTCTTTTCATTTGCATAGGTGAAAAGCCATTTCACTGCACTTATTGTGGCAAACAATTCCGGCAGCTGAGTACACTTTCGAATCATCTTAAAATACATACTGGTAGGTCTAACGCAGAATCTTGTATAGAGCTAGTGATAATTTATGCTTCTGTTTTTCCACGCAGGTGAAAAGCCCTACGAATGTTCCGTTTGTGGTAAACAGTTCCGACAGTCTAGTACGCTTAATAGTCACATTAGGATCCATTCGGACGATAAGTATTGTAAGTATTCTACATTTCCTTCTTGCAATGTTCCGATCGGAAACTTGTACCGCCAAAAATCCAACGGTGTCCCATAAATAATAGTGACAGCCTCTTCCCTTCCCAGCTGTGAAACCCTTCAAATGCACAATGTGTCCCAAGGAGTTCCGCCAAACTACGACCCTGTCAAACCACCTGAAAATTCACACAGGTAGACCCACAAGCTTGGTTGATCGGTTTGAGTTATTCTAACATGAACCTTAATCTTTTTCCAGGTGAAAAGCCCTACACTTGTACATATTGCAATAAAAGTTTTAGACAGACAGGAACGCTCTCGAATCATATGAAAATTCACACCGGTAAGAGTGAAAAGTGTTATTTTTATGTAATTAGTAATGCATTGTTTTTCATCATTGACTTACAGGAGAAAAGCCCTACGAGTGTGCTGTTTGCCAAAAACAGTTTAGACAGTCCAGTACGTTAAATTCTCATATCCGAATCCACACCGACGACAAGATTTGTAAGTATGAATAAAAACATTCGAGTTTTGAATGACCAATGCTTTTGGTATTCTGTTGTAAATACATCAAAATTTTATTCTGTTATGGATGGATTTCATTTTTTTTCTGCGAAGAATCGAAGCCTTGCGAATCATACAAACATTTGCTGTCGATTTTGAGAGTGCCAGCGATTGAGAAATTCCAAAGAAAGTAGATTAACTTAGACTTACTGATACATGCCAATGGATGTTTCTCCGCGTTTCATCTGAAATGTAATTCATTGTACTTAGATATAAATGGGTAAAGGTTGGGACATTATACTTATTCTTAAATAGAGACACTTTGGGTATTTTCAGCAGTTTTGATTTCTTCATTCGCGCAAACTGCTTGAAACTTGGCCGTATAATTGAGTTTGATAGGTGAACTTCTGAGGCCAATCTTGGTGGCACCAGGTTTTAAAAAAAATAGACATAGAGAACACAGTTGCCTATGTTTCACAATTCATGGTACCTAATCAAAAAGCCATATATCCGAAGCAGACAAACGCGGGTATTGAACAAGACCACTCTGAGGATGACGGGTTCGATTCCCAGTCAGTCCAGAAACTTTTCGTAATGGAAATTTCTCTGGCTTCTTCGGGCATAGAGTACCTGTCCAATGATATGCAAATGCACAATATTGGTTGTTGATAGAGAAAGCCCTCAGTGAATAACTGTGAAAAGCGAATAAAAGCCTAGATGCAGGTTTTTTTTTGCAGTACGGACGATACGCCCAATTAAGTTTTTGATATAGTGCGAAAACGGGATTCAATTTGGGAAGATCGAAATTAACGGGTTTGAAACTGTGCTACGTTTTGAATTACTTGGCCTTGGTTTAAGGTTAATTGGGTGTTAATAATGTATCACAAACTATATAAAAGGGGTCTCACTAAACAGCTTAAATTGCTGCGTAAGCCATGATTTTCTGCTTATTTGAAATATTTCATGCTTTTCCGAACGAAATAATAAAAAATTGCCTTGGTGATCGCGACGTTTAATCAGTTCAATAAGTTTACGCTGTTAAGTGAATCCCCCTATTAATTAGTTTAATTTAATAAATACAGGTATGTTCCGTTTTTGTCACTATTCGTTTTTATCACTATCCGTTTTTGTCACTATCCGATTTCGTCAACATTCCATTCCGTTTTTGTCAACACTAAAATTTATGTCAAATTTATTCCCTCGAATAAGAGTTATTTGTAGCTTAACATTAATCTTGAGGCAATGCATCCATTAATGAAGTTGAAACAACTACCAAAGATGACATAGAAGACGTATACGCCACAGTAGCTTTCAACACAATTCAAATTCAGCTATAAATAATGTTAATTCATGCTTTCTCTCAAGCATAATTTAACTTCTTATTTAAAAATGATGAAAATTAAACCAATAGTACAATAGCAAAATTAAACCGAGCCAATTTAATTGATGAAATTCTGACAGGAGGTGGCAGGAGGTAACACGTGAATATCAATATCACCATCAACAATTTTACCGTTTTGTAAAATGGCTCAATCATTTTCCAAGTGTAACAAAAGTTGCTAATCATGATAGATCAATAATAGATGGGATGTGCATATAAAACCATCGAAGGACGGATTATCTGGCAATAGGAAAAATCACCATGGATAAAAGAACATTTTGTTTTATTTCATTAGCCTATTTTGTTTGGGCACAATTCATGTCCATTCCAAGGATTGATCAGGATGTCCATCTGGGCATTCCTCCAAGAACTTCTTTCTGAAGAACCCTCTTCTCCTTTCTTTGTCTTATTATTATTATTCTTCTTTACGATTCTACGTTTCAACTGGAACTTGGCCTGCAACTTCAAGTGTAATTCAAGAACTTAAATAGTTTAGGGCCTTCTTTGCCTGTCCTTGCCTGAATTTTTACACTACAATCTTTTAAACAAGACTTTTTTAAGTGAAATAAATTTCACGTGATTTTGTACACGTTTTCTTGAAATTATGCGATGTGCTGAATTCTTCTCTCCTGGTCGCTATTTCTTTCCCACGGGGCTCAAACTTCTACCAGAGATCTCTCTTCATAGCCTGTCGAAATTTTCCAGACTGAAACAGCTATATTCACTAGCCTAACAGGAGATTTCTATAGAATTTTATCCAAGATTTCATCTTTCGTTTGCAATCTTGATTTTCTTCAGTGATTCCTACTAGCGATTCTTGTATTCCTCCAGATTCCTTAATGAATTTCTTCTGAGAAATCGTCAGGGAATAATTCAGAAGTTCCTTTAGGTGAATCACGAGTTAAATCTTTCAGAAATAAGTTTCTCAAAGAAGGAGGAATCGAGGATCTTGGAAAACGATCTGGGGGTTTCTCCAGCAACTCCTGAAGGGGGTTCCAAGAAGAAACAAAAATTCCCAAAAAATCCTACAGAAATTCCATTAATTCTGAAAGTCGAGGATTGGATGATTTCTTGAAAGAACTTATACAGGATTCCTAGAAGGAACTTCTTAAGGATTCCCACAAGGAACTTCTGGAGGATCCTCAGGAATAACTGTTGAAGGAATCCCAGAAAGATCCTCTGGAGAAATATCAGAAAAAAACTCCTGGAGGAATTTCAGAAAGCAGTCTTGGAAGAAATCCCGTAGGAAATTTTGAAGAAACGGAGAACCTCCTATATTTCAAAAGTGAAATCTTGGCGAATCTCCAAAGCAACTCTTGGATGAATTTATGAACTAGGACTAAATTCCAGAATTATTTTCTTAGCCCACCTTGTGCATTAGGGCCATTCCAGCCCCAAACCGTACACAACGTCAGCGAGCTGTTCTCAACATAATGCATAAGTATGGTTAATAAATTCCAGTTCCTGGTGGAATATTTGAAGGGATCTCCAAAGAAACTCCAGGAAAAATTTAAAAAGAGACATCTAGGTTGATCCGAGAAGAAATTTCTGAAGAAATCATAAGGGGCAGAACCTCTTTTCTCTAAAAATTCTTCAGGTGCCATCCATAAATGACGTAGCATTTTAGGAGAGCGGGGGGAGTCCCTGATTATGCAAACCATGTTTTAGGTATGGGAAAAAAGGCTACGAGGGGGAGGAGGTATCAAAAATCGTCTAAAAAATGCTACGTCGTTTATGGACGACTCCTATCGAATTCCAAAAGATAAACAAGCGAATTGGTATAAGGTAACCTACAAGCATTCTGGAGAAACTTCTTGGAGAATCCAATATTCTGGAGAAAATGATTGCCTAGAAAAAATCCTGAAGATTTTCTAAAAGTATCCTAGTGAATCCTAAAAGTACCCTAGTGAAGCGAAAAAACCACGGCAGGCTGCGGTGGGCTGGGCACGTAGCTCGTATGCCGGAGGAACGACAAGCTAAAACCATATTCAGCAGAGAACCAGGTAGGGGTCGTCGGCTTCGTGGTAGGCCGCGCACACGGTGGCTTTTTGCAGTTGAGGAGGACCTAAGGGCTCAGAACGTTGAGGGTGACTGGAAGCGATTGGCCCAGGACCAAGACCAGTGGAGGCGAATGCTTCATTCGGCGTAGACTCACCGCTACGAGTTGTAGCCCATCAAGTATCAAGTAGTATCCTAGTTGAAACTTCTATAGGAATCTGTTAAGATGAAAATCATGGAGAAATGCGTTCCGGAAGGCAGTAAACATATCCTCTTTTGTTAGGATATCGAAATAACGTTCTTGTAGATTAATCATTCCTGGAAGTATGTTAAAATATGAACGTCAACGGATACTGGAACTGTAAAATGTGCCATTATTGCGTTCAACGAAAATGAATTTCCCAAACTGTGGTCACAAATGTGGTAAAAACCTCTTGTCGGCGTCATAGTCAGAAAACTGTAATTTGAACTGTGCTACCAAGATGTGCTAAAAGATATCAAAAACAATTAAATTTCATAATAAACTACATATTTTTACTTTTGGAATGTGTTCTACAGTAAATCTTCCAATTTATATAAAAATGTTGCAAAATATTTTGTCAATGAAAATTATTCCGTTTTTATCACTATTCCGTTTTTGTCAACTGAAAATCGCGGACCGTGTTGATAAAAACGGAACATACCTGTAATATCAAAAAAAGAGCAGTACATGTCATCAATATGCAGCCATTCCATAGAAAAACGATATAGTGCAACTCCGATTATCGTAAAACTTAGTGGGTTCGTAGTTCTTCGAAAATAATTAGACCAGTATTTTTTATTTCGTCATTAGGGTGACTAATTTTCAGATAGGGTGGTCCGAAAAATCAAGGTTTTCATAAACTAAATTTTTTCAAAAATCACAACTTTTGAACCAATTAACCGATTTTAAACTTCTTCTTTTTTTTTTGTTTGAAAAAGCTATTGAATTCTAGTTTTCAGGAAAAATACGTTGAAGGGCCAAATTGTGTTTTTGTGCAAAAAATATGCAAATATGTTTGTTTTTTTTTTACGTTTTCATGGTCTCGGGACCAAAGAGGTACTCTGGTTTTATATTTTACCTATTCAACTCGGGAAATTTAACGTAACATATCAAAAAATCAGAGATGTATGTTTTTTAGATATTTTTAAAAAAAAATACAAGGTCAAATTTTACTATTCAAAACATTTTTTTAACTTGATTATATTTTGAGTCTTTATACATGTATGGATACCAAAAAGATCAGGAATCACTTAAAAAAGCAATACAAGGCATAGTTTTATGAAAATTTACAAGATCAGGCAATTTTAGAGCAGCTAGTATAAAATATATTTGACGCTAGATATTCAAAAAATCATATCTCAAAAACTAAAAGACACATCTCTGATCTTTTGACATGTTACGCCAAATTTCCTGAATTTTCAGATGAAAATATAAAACCATGGCACCTCTTTAGTTCCGAGACCGTGAAAAACCAATATATTTGCATATTTTTTGCACAAAAACACAATTCCGTAGACTCATTTTTCCTGAAAACTAGAACTCAATAGCTTTCAAACAAAAAAAAAAAAAGAAGAAGTTTAAAATCGGTTGATTGGTTCAAAAGTTATGATTTTTTGATTTTTAAAACCTTGATTTTAGGACAACCCTATCTGAAGATTGGTCATCCTAATGATAAAATAAAAAATACTGGTCTAATTATTTTCGACGAAGCACGAACCCACCAAGTTTCACAATAATCGGAGTTGCACTATTGATCATGCGAGAGAAAGTTGGAAACTTTGGAAGTCAAAACTTCGGCGAAGTTCGGCGTCGGTATTCTAATTTGGGGTTCGCCGACGCATAACAATTGCCTGTGTCGGCGACGCTTCAATTAGAATGCCGACGTTTTTACTTCGGCGAACTTTTGTTGGGGATAATTGATTTCACATATTGATTTCGGTCTAAAATAAATGAATATGTACAATTTATTGTTTTTCTATGAAATGGCTGTATGAGCATATTGTAATTCAGAATGATTCGCTTGTGGAACTCCTCTACTATCTGCTAAGGAATTCAAATTTTTTAAGGAATGGCTGTGTGAAAACTAGATAAATGCCGGCAGGAATCTCTTGAAACATTTCTAGAGGATTCATGGAAAAATCTTTAAAAAAATCCCGAAGGAATTCCTAAAGCAATTTCTAGAGGTATCTTTGAAGGAATTCTTGCTGAAATCATGAAAAGGGTTCCTGTAATAATTACAGAATTTTTCGATTCTCTAAAATTTCATCAAAAATTGGAGAAATTTCAGTAGAAATCTGCAGTTTTTTTTTCTAAGTGCAACCTGAGATTTTTACGCATTTGCTTCCACAAATAGTTTCATCTGAGATTTGTTCGGTGTTGTCTCAGGATTTCTGATAAGGTACACCGGGGCAAGTTGAAACGGGTGGGGTAAGATGAAACAGTGGATTAACAAGATGTTATCTAATCATGGTAAACAAATTAAAAGTCATAACACATAGTTTTTGATTCAAACAATCATTTAATGAAGGATAATTTTCCATTTGAATTGAAATCTATTTCAAAACATCGTGTTTCTTCTTGCCCCGGTGTACCTTAGTTATTTCTGGGGATTTTATCCACAGTTCCTCCCATGACTTCAGCAGCAGTTTTCACGGGGTGTCTACAAAAGAATGTACAGGGGATGGCCAAAATATTTGGGATAGGCAACTTTTTTTCTCTCACAAAAAAATTCAACATGCTGTAACTTTTCATAGAGTGCATCAAAAAATCTCAAATTTTGACTGTTTGTCAACCTATTATGTGTGCATCATTGGTAAAAATTTGGGCTCGATTGATTAATTTTTCGCGAAGTTAGAACCGTTCGCGTAAAACACTATTTTTAGACAACTATTTTTTGAACTGTTATATCTCGGAAACCAGTGAACCGAATTTAATGAACTTTTTAACGTTTATCAACAATATATTGATACTTAATACGACGTTATAAAATGTAATATTTTCTCACGGCGAATTAAGTTATATCGGGTTGAAATTTTAACCCATATAGAGGAAAATAAGTCAAATTTACAATACCACACAAACATTATTAAATGTGTTCTTCCTTCAATCTAAATAGGCTCTAATATATCTGATTAGAGACAATTTGAGAACAGAAGTGGAAAATCCTTGTATATCAACACTAAAATTTATTGATTATTGATGTAAAAAAATAACATTTTTTCGAGAAAAATCCAAAAAGTGTCAATCCATGATAATTTTTTTCAACGTTTAAAAAGTACCTATGTTTTAATAGTTTGTGAAGCATTCACATATTGTTAGTGTACGTTCAAAATTTCATTCAATTCGGTTCACTGGTTTCCGAGATATGACAGCTCAAAAATGAGTTGTCTAAAAAATAGTGTTTTACCCGAATGGTTCCAACTTTGCGAAATATTAATCAATCAAGCCCAAATTTGTACCAATGATGCACATATAGTAGGTTGACAAACAGTCAAAATTTGAGATTTTTTGATGCGCTCTATGAAAAGTTATAGCATGTTGAACTTTTTTGTGAGAGAAAAAAAAGTTGCCTATCCCAAACATTTTGGCCATCCCCTGTACCCCCGGGATTTCTTACAAAATTTTTCGCTGGATTCCTTCCGGAGATCCTGCCAAATTACTTCCAAAGTGCTTCCAAGAACTTCTTATAGTGGCTTCGGAATAGCTTTTCAATAGTTTCTCTCGGGGTTTTTGCAGAGGTTCTTCCAAAGATTTCTTCCAGAGAGTTTTCCGATATTTCTCTTGGATTTCCTCCCGAGATTTCTCTTAGAGGATTTAAGCGTTCCTCCTTAAATATCCTTTATTTTTCCTCCAGGGATTACACCATTTTTCCGAGATAACGCAGTTTCTCTTGTGATTTCTTTCGAAGTTCATCTCGAGATTTCTCCAAAAAGTCCTAGCGGCGTTTTTACAAAATTTTACCAGGATACCTTTACATATTTTTCCTTATAAGAAATCTCGTAAGTTATCCAGAAAAGCTCCTTGAAAATCCTACAAGAACCCTTCAGGACGCGCGCCGTTGTAAAAAGTACAACACCACCAAACAACCTTGCTCGTCGTTTACGGCACGAGCGCGGTGCAGTTCTAGGATCAAACAGACGCGGGTGCTAAAAGGTTAAAAAAAAACCGAAAGGAGCATCCAGAATATCGAGACAATTTCTGGTAGGGATTCCGGGAAGAGCTCTTGAAATAATCCCGAGAAAATATGTAAAAACATATCTCAGGTGGATCACTGCAAGAAATCCAGTTAACAAATAGGGTATGTGTTCCATCAGTAATCTCACGCTCCCATATTCATCCTATTCGAAAACAAGCGATTACGGCACCGATTGATTCCGTTCTTTTTGATTTCATGCGTGCTCACTCCTAACAAAAAATACAAAAATAAGAAACAAAACAAACAACGCTTCATTCCTTTGTTTTTCGTAGGATGAAAATGGGAGCCACTTGCTTAATAAGGGAACCAGTACCCTACGAGGATAAGCCTGGGAAAAGCACTGAAAGAAATCACGGGAAGAATTCCTTGGGAAATACCAACAGTAGCTCGTGCAGAAATCCCAGATGATACTCCGAATAAAATCTTAGAAGAACGCCTGGGTAAATTCAGAAAAACTCTGAGTGACATCCCAACACCAACACCGGAAGAAATTTTCTGAGTGAAGCTCAGGGAGAAGTTCCGAGAGAAATCTCAGATGAAACTTAAAATCCTGGAAGAACCATCAGAATTATCCTAACCAAAGCTTCTATAGAAATCCAAGGAGGAATACTTGACGAAAGCTATCGGAAATGTCTTAAAGAAAACGGGAGAAACTTGGGAAGATATCCCAGAAGGAATTCCTGCAAAGAAAGAGTGAGAAGCTCCTAAAACCCTTGGAGGAGCTCTAGTAGAAATCCTAGAAAAAAATTTCGGGGAGATCACCTGGGGAAGTCTAAAGAGGAACATTGACTGGAAGGAATCGCGAAAAATCTTTAAGAGGAATCCCGAGAGAAACTCTAACAGAAATTCCACGACGACATCTGCGGTATATCCTGAGTGATTTTTTTTGCAGATCTCGGGATAAATCCTTATAAAACTCCACGGGAACTCTGGGAGCGATACCGAGAAAACCTCTAGAAGACTTCCCCGTAAAAATATAAGAGAAATGGATCGGAATTTAGGGATTCTGGGAGATTCTCAAGGAAGAATCCCGGAACGAAATGTTCGAATATTGGATGATTGCTGGTGAGAATACGAATGAATCTCCGGGAGGAGCTCTAAAATCCAGAAAGAAACTCTGACGGAATTTCTAGAAACATCCTTGCAGTCGATTTTGTAGATGGATACACTAACACTAAATAACCGAAAACTTTTTCATCTATACCTACAATGAATGTAGTAAACTCTGTGGATTCTACTTATGAGAAGATCGACA
Organism: Aedes albopictus; assembly: GCF_035046485.1. NCBI lineage: Eukaryota > Metazoa > Arthropoda > Insecta > Diptera > Culicidae > Aedes > Aedes albopictus. Next base: position 313,281,692 of record NC_085137.1, on the reverse strand, counting down.
AGTGATATTCCCTGAATATTCCAGGTTTTCCCTGATGAAATTCTCTGAGGTTCCCTGGAAAACTTTTAAAATTAAAATATGTCATCATAAAATCTTAAAACGTTTTTGACTTAAAACATTGGTATCCCAAATATACTTTCAGGAAAAAAAGAATTAAGAAATAAAAATTAGAAAAGCAAAATTTATAAAATCGCGAGTTAAAACACCTTCCAAAACATGTTTTAATTGATTTAAGATGACGAAAAATGATATTCAAACCAAATTAAATAAAATGGGTATTAGAGGTTTGAACTTTTTATTTTTAATTGGCTGATACTCAGGAATTATAAAATTTTAAAAATAAACGGATTTAAGGTACACCGGGGCAAGTTTAAACGGGTGTGGCAAGAAAGAGCGGGTTAACATGATGTTCTCTAGCGATGATAAACAGTTTGATCGCCATAACACATAGTTTTTTATTCAAACAATCTTTCAGCGAAGGATAAATTACCAAATTGTATTGAACTCTATTTCAAAACATCGTGTTTCATCTTACCCCACTCGTTTCAACTTGCCCTGGTGTACCTTAATTAAGATCGGTAGGAAGAGTTGTACTTCATGGACGAGTAGTTGTCAAAGATGTTCATGTTTGAACCGGAAGTAAGAGGTGCAATGTTTTAGTGATTTTGTTGCGAATCTGGCATTTAAGCCCTAGTAGGATGTTGGGTTCAACATGACCCAGGCAGACACACTAAACGTGCACTATGCCATCGTGATGCGAAAATCATAACATCTTAGGAGGGGGGGTTAACATATTTCTATCCTTTCTTCAACAACTTAAATGGTAAGACAACGAAAGAACATAATGTTAAGGTTGTGCTTCCGGTAGGGCACACTATTCCCTGAAAAAAAGGGGACTGGGATTCTAATTTGTTCCCTTTTTAACTTGAATTGATATGTATATCCAATAAAAGAATGAGCTTATGGAATGGCACACTTTCTTATTTATTTACAGGCAAAACATCGTCTTCGCCCGTTCCCGTACCAATGCCGATTACGACCATCACCATGAAGCTCGAGGATATTAAGCCGCTGTACACGATAATTTAATAAGTATACGAACTGACCGAAACAGCAAGCAAACCAGTCTATCCCACTTACAACGTCGTTTAGCAAAATTAATCAGTTGATCCCACGGCAGAGCTTCGATGATGAGATGAACATGTGAACCACGTAAACATGTGCTAATCCAATTACGTTTGATAACTTTCACAGCTTAATCTTGTTTTTTGTTCGAACCCACGAATCGATCGGTAGCTATCATAGGTGTAGGATTTTGGTAGCCAATTGAAGTTAAAGTCACTTCTGTAACAGAACGCCTGAGTCCCGTTTCGAAATGATGGCACTCTCGTTAGCTACTTGTGGATTTTCTCAATCAATTGGTAGGTTGCTCCATTCCATCGCCTATAATTTTCCAATCAATCACCTTGTAATCGGATTAATTTTGCCGGTGCATTCGAAAGCCAAATTAATACATTAGCCATCCTGCATGGGTCTTGGCCGTCGACAACCATCATGGTCTGATGACAAGGCATCGCGCTTCGCGCACTGCGCATTATTAAGTCCAATCAGGCTTACTACTCCCCAATGAGGGTCGCAATCTAAAGTACGTGACGATAATGGAAATATTGCCAATTGCTGGGTCCTGAGGCTGATCAACGGACGAAGTCCCAAAGGGGCTTTTTGTTTGTGTAGAAAAGGGTAAACAAGTGCCCCGGCGCGCGATGGTGCTGGAAATTGGGCTGGGAACTCATCTCATTGAACGAATTGCTCTTTGCGTTATCAGTCGGTCTGCAATCGAACGGGTAATTATAGCGCGACAGATCGGAGGCATGTCCTACTGTCGGTCATGGATGGTAACAGCTGGTTCATCGACGTAGACGAGCTGATCAAATACCTACGTATAGCTGATTTGGTGCTGCGCTTGAGGCGGGTTCTAGGGGTGTTCATTTAAAGACTTGGGTAGAGCTTTAGTGATATCTGAAACGAGTGAGATGAAATGCTTAGTTCAGTTAAGCTTCTAATAATGAAGGATAACATTTTTCGAACACCCCTACATTCCATCGAGGCTCACCTATGACAGTATAATCGAATGAGCTTGTGCGCTGAGGCAAAGAAAGCGAAATTGAAAAATCGAAAAAAGATCTCCACTCGTGGCAAAAGGGGATCATCATCTCCCTATCCCCGCGACCGGTCGATATTTATAGTATGGTGGTCATGGGCGTAGCCAAAGTGAGCAAAGGGGAGAAGTTGCCGAGTGAATTTTCTGCATTCAATAATTTGTATGTTTGACGCTCTCATTTTCCTTCTATACGATGGATATCAAGAGACAGAATGAAAAGTTTCTGTAGGTTCTGTGAAAAAAATTTTGGCTTTACGGAACCACTTAATTTAAATAGAGCTACAGTGACGCCACACCGATGAATCACCTTAATTTTGTACACTATTTATGAATCACCATGTTGATCAATTGAGTGATCCATAAACTGTGTTCATTTTTGCCGATTCATAAATTGTGGGGTCACTGTATCTCTCTTCAACTTTGTGTTTTCTGAACACTTCCAAAAGAATTAATTGAAAGGATTTCTTTTCATGCCATTGCATGAATTTGAATGGTGTCGAACACAATGATACATAGGGTCTCCAGTTAGCCTAGTGGTTAAAGCTATGGATCGCCAATCCGGAGACGGCGGGTTCGATTCCCGTTCCGGTCGGGAAAATTTTCTCGACTCCCTGGGCATAGTGTATATCATTGTACTTGCCACACAACACACAATATACAAATTCATGCAATGGCAGGCAAAGAAAGCCCTTCAATTAATAACTGTGGAAGTGCTCAAAGAACACTAAGTTGAAGGCCAAGTTCCAATGCGAACGTCGAGCCATAAAGAAGAAGAAGATACATATGCCCGCGGTCTCCAGATTAATGATCCAAGACTCTTGTCGAATACAAAGTTTTGATTTAGATTGTTTGACCGTTTTAGTAATGGAGATGGACAATATTTGACAAAAAAAGCGTTAGTTGTATAAATTTTCCACGTGTGTTTCCATGTAATCGCTTTATAAAAACGTTTTAATCTTTCATTTAAAAACAATACATTTTTCCCCATTTTCCAAACCTGGCTACGTCCTTGCCAATGGTGATACTGCAACAAGACGAACAAACAGAACCCATAAAAAATGTTAATAAAAATCAACGGATGAATTGGAACAGCCAGCCGACGACGGACTGTGTCTCTACAGGGCCATCATTATATGATTAAAACTATATGAATTACGGAAAACAAATTATGGTATTGTATATTATTATACAGAATAACAATTATATAATGAAAGTTTGATTAAAAGAAATCACCGGTCAAGCGGCCGAGCGGAAAAGAACGTTCGAAAGTAAACTAATATCCCGGCCGCACCGGGGCATTTTGGTGCGGCTTCCGAGGCTACCTACGTGATGTAGAAAGAAAGGTTAGGTCGGGTTATGAAGTCATTAAAGCTACTCCGACCGCGATGTAATCGGGGGCTTTGAACACGGAGCGCAAAGTTAGTTTACGAAATTAAAGGAAAGCAAACCATAAAAGAGCAAGTATATTAATTTATTAGCCATCAATCAATATTCGCGCAATCGGGTACATCAGCTAATCGAGCAATTCGCGGGGGGTAAATGGCTATAATCGAAGCATGGTCTGGTACCAAAATGCGGGAAAAGCAGCTGATTTTGATTCTTAGGAACGAGAGTAAAGACCTTCAAATATCAATCAGAGAGCGGTTACCATGAAACGATGATTATGAGTTTTCAAGAAAACTTGTCTTAAATACAGGAATAACGGCTAGTAGTGAGCGTTTCCACGGGAAACAGAGGATTGAGGATTCCATTTAACAAGATATCGAGAATTAAAACTAACAGCTGAATCTTTGTAGAATAACTCAGAGAGCATATGGGCATAACTGCTGATATATATATTCTGCTAAAACAAAGGTATATATTATGTGAATATTAAATGTTTTTTACAGAAAAAAAAAACGATTCGTGTCTTTGTAATCCGAAATACCTTGTTTAAATCTTTGAATGACAAACCAGTTCACAGTGGCCGGAAGCCGGACAAAACCTCAAAAATCGACTTCAATATTTTATTTTTCTAATATTTTTCTTCCATCATAGATACTTCAACTAAGAAAACCCCAAATTTTCAAGTCATTTGGTCGAAAATTGAGTCTTGTAGATTTTTTCAAAGTTCAAGTTTTATGTGCGACAATATTAGTATTTATTGTCTTTTTTTCATGAGCTTCCTTCATGAGTTCGTTATGAAAGTTAGGAAGACTTGAATAATGTGACAATATTTTTTGTGTTTTTGGGTATGAATAACCATTACATTTCGAAGATTATTTGGAATTCAATCACAAAATTATTATGGATTTATAATATGCAAACATATTGACTTTTATGAAATTTTGGAGAAAAACTTCGCATTAAAGAGATCCAGTACTTGTTTAGGAAACATCAGAAAACGACGTCGTATCCCGGATCTGACGTGCAGTTTTGTCTAGTTTTTGGCTATACAGGTCACTGTTTGCGCATTTTTGCGCTAAGCGCGAAAAAAAAATTTTTTTTTTCTACATATCAAGTTACAATGGAGCCGCATGGTGGAGGAAGTGGTATCGTTTGAAGTTTAAATTTTATCTGACATAGTTCAAATTGACTTCAGAATACTAACAATTTAGTGTAATTTTCATTTTTGTAAGACACTTTCACCAAGTCAGATGGTCATAGGGGGAGGGGGGGGGGTGTCTGATAATGTAATGGCCACAGCTTTAACAATTTTTAATTTTTTTAAATATTTTATTTTTTGACAGAAAAACACAAAAAGGTGGGTGCTCCAGTTAAAAACAGTAAACTGGAGAGGAAAGGAGTGATGACTAAGTATGAATAAACCTTTATTCACACTACCTACATGTTGCTTCACCAGATACAATAACTCTTATAACCTTAAATAAAAAAAATAAAAGAAAGACAAAAACAACCGTGAAAAACATGTAAAAATAACTACAAACCATTGCTCATTGATTTTCTTAAACTGATCGTTTCTTCGATTCATCTTAATCGTTAGAATCGCTCAACAACCTTGTAAGCAATCTCTTCACGAACTTCTATCGAAGTTTCAATATATAGTGATACAAATACAGTTCAAAGCAACAATCATCTATAATCTATAAAAGGAATTCACTAAACGGCGTAAAACGTACGTTAAATATTTTTCTGCGTGAACGTCGCGATAACCAAGGCAATCTTTGAATATTTTAATCGCAATTTTATGAAACGAATATTTTACGCTCTTTAGTGAATCCAAGAGTTTTTTAAACTTGAAGTTTTATTGTATGTTATTCATGCGGTTTTGTTAAACACATTTCTACTGAACGACACATAGAGTGATGAAGATTTTGAAAATATTTGCTGGAACTCTACTGTTCATCAATATGATTACCAATCTCTGATGATCGTTTATCAAAAACTCCCTTCAATATTGCGAATATGAATTGCCAATTCTTTATAGATAGGGTTGTTTCGGTTGCTTCGACAAGTGATAGCAGAGATAGATGTATCTTACAACCCAAACTCGGAAGAGCATATATGAAGTTGTTGAAACGAGATTGATAAAAAGCAGTTCAAATTTTACGCAGTTCACTATATTAGACTATCTGACCCCATAACACACCTCCGTGTACCCACCGTAAAATGTAACGTGGTCTATGGGCAGTCCCTGAGAATAGACCACGTCTTGTCAGCCAACATTGGTGTGTATCTGAATTGATCCATTGAAAGAAAACGTAGAAAAACGATTTTTTCTAATGATTTATGTAGTTTTGAAGATTTTGGAACACCCTAACAACAACAAATACAAAATTATATTTTATTTCAATACCAATATATGATTTAAGAACCCTCAAATTAAAAGGTTAATCAAAACCTACGTTCAGAAAGCACTTCGTGATAGCTTATTATCGATTGTTTTCACATGCTTTCCATAATCAGCAGATTTCAAAATTTTGAACCACCCTAATATAGTAAAACCAAAATATATGAAAAGTTCCATATCAGAAATAGATTTAGGGAACTAAAATCATCATAACCTGTGAATTTTAGCAATTTCGGTAAACATTTGAGGTTTTGTCCGACTTTTGTATGGAGGCCCGCCACTGTGCAGTTGTGTAATCTTCTTTAAAACAGACAAGTCGTTCTGAGCTATGTACAATGTATCAAACAATTGCCTGTACAGCATTTGAAATTTTGATCGAGATCGAATAACTTTTCTTAAATTTATAAAACTTGTAGTAAAATTTGATTTGTTGAACACAATTTCTATACTCTATATTTTAAAGAATAATGGATGAACTATTTACAAACATTTTTGAAGGAACGCAAATACATGAACATACAGGGGATAGACAAAATGATTGGGACAGGCAAAATTTTCACTTTTCAAAAAATGTTCAAGTAGCTGTAACTTTTCGAAAAGTGCATCAAATATTCCCAAACTGCAACTGGTTATGTATCAGTGGTCCAAATTTGGGAAAGATCGGGCCATTTTCCACGAAGTTATAAAGATTCTTGGAAAAGGTAAAATGATACTATAGCCAACTTTGAGCTGTTATATCTCCGGATTCAATGAACCGAATGCAATGAAATTTTGACCATTAATGACTTATATAATAAACTATAAAAACCGTTGACATAACTTAAAATTTTTAACACGGAAGAAAATTATAACGATTAGATTATTTATCTTATAAAACACCAAATTATCCAAAACTACAACATCGTTTCAAAATTCAAGATGCAAATAATAGTTCATTTAATTCCCCTCTAATTGACTTATACATAAATGTGTTTCGAAGAAAAGTAACAACATAGCTGCCAACAAATTGAAAAAGTAATGGAATACATATTAAAAATAGACAAATTTATTTAAAAATCGTGAAACAAATAAAATCGATACAACTTTTTCTCTTGTAAAAAATTTCAAGTTAAGTCAAATGTTTTTTAGAGTTCATAAATGGTCAAAATTTCATTGCAATCGGTTGCAGCTAGTTGAACACTTTTTGAAAAGTGAAAATTTTGCCTGTCCCGATCGTTTTGTCTATCCCCTGTATCATATACAATCTTGTAAGGATTGATTTGTTCACTATAAAAAAAATTGAATAATCGGCTATTGTAGTTGACGATGTTTATAAATTTATCATATTGTACACATATAATCTGAAAAATGTTTTACACTAATAAAAGCGCATTAAACATAGCACTAAATGAACGAAAAATGCATATATATAAAACCTTAAACAAAGCTGCATATGAAAGTCTTAGGTATAAGCTGTAACTCATAAAAATTGAAAAAGCTTCATTAGGTACGTCAAAATATCTCAATGTTTGGAAAATTTGTTCGAAATTCTTATAAATTTTACTAAACGTTTTATAACTTTTTTCTGACTGTACACAAAATTTCAGCAAATAATTTTCAACATATAGCTTACTCAGAGTTACGTTTTATGCGGATTTGATTTATACCCATGGAAAAGTTGTAATCATTTGAATATAGTATTATAAGCCGATTTAACCCTTTGAAGCCGGAGGGGTCATATATGACCCCGGCGATGAAACCGAGTATAACAATTATGTTCGAGACCAGCGAGGTTGCGACAGCAGCGGCGAAACAATTCGACTTCAAAGGGTTAAAACCGATGAACAATTGGTGTTTGGGCACGTCGTATTCGCGGCATTTCTGCAACATATGGCGGAAGGTGAACATCATATTCAGTCTGATATTGCCCCACGAACTGTCCTGTAATCGGTGTTAGACGGTGGCATAAGATTTGAGAGTAACTTGTAGGCATCGCTCAGTAGTGTGATCGCACGATAGTTCACGTAATCCAACTTGTCGGTCTTTTACTTGAGTATAGATCATCGGATCTATGCAGTTGATTACCTTAAAGAGCTTTATGACTAAAATTTATACTCACACAGCCTCAGGTATCTATCAAATAGGGAGTTCAATGATTTTTCAAGTGTATCCAAGAACTCGCTTGAGTAAAGGTAAAAGAATCTTCGAGAGCTACTAGTTGTATCTACAAATATTATGAAGAGGTTCATATTCACACAGTCTAAAAGGCATCTTTGTTCTATCAAGTGGTGGCTACTATGCTTGTATTGGGATATCCGAGAACTCCCTGGTGTGTTGGTCATCGGCTCTACAAGCGTAATCAGTGATCTATTGGAGCATTATGAATACAATTTATACTTTCACAGTAGAGTGGCCCACACTTATATGAAAAACAAAAATTTCGAAAAATGCTAAGTCTTACCTCCTAAATCAGTTGCTTTAGACTCCCAGAATCTACGTTTACATTTTGAGCAAAATCGATTAAGCCTAAGGGGGCGCTAAAAACGCTTGAAGTTTGTATGGGAAAAATTTTGGGCTTCTTGGCCGTGCGTTTAGCGGCGTCAGTCGTCTAGGCGTTTCGTAAGTCTCGGAGTGCGGGTTCGATTCCCGCTCCAGTCGGGGAAAACTTTTCGTCAAACGGAAAATTCTTCATTGGGCCACTGGGTGTTGTTATATGTGTTGTCCGTTGTCTCGTGTTAGTTAATGTTCAGTCTGTGCAGCCTATGGCTGAAGACGGTGTAGTGTCTTTTTTTTTTAAATGTAGAGTAAAGTGGTTCAAAAGTTCGAGTGGGGTAAAAGTTTCTTTTGAAGTTTTTGAGCTCAATTCAAATTATTACTTTCGGGTGTCAAGGTTGTTCGAAGCCTTTTTGAAAAAGAGTCTTTCACTTCAAAAATTATGAAAATTAATCGACATTTCGAAAAGTTATGACAAAATGTTGGTTTTTGATAAAAAAAATTGTAATATGCGATGATCCTTGCAACGCATGGAATAGAATGGATTACCAGCTTTTGCAAAAATTGCAACAGATGGCGCTAGTGAGCAGGAGTTTTTCATTTTTAAAATGTATGGGGAAATGCTTAAAAATTAGTTTTTTGACTAATTAAACGTTTTATCCGAAAAAATATTTGGTACAGGTTGTAGGCCATAATAATAGCAATCTACGGTACCAAATATTTTTTATCCAAATTTCGAAATATTTAAATTATTTGGAAAATTGTTCAAATTCCCATACATTATTTCGACCGATAACTTCTGCCTCGATACTGGTTGATCTTCGTTTGCCTATACATGGCATCACGAATTATACATGGATTCGTATTTACCTATCTGTCAATTCGTAAACAAAAAAAATAAAAAAAAAAGTTTGTAGCTGTTTGGATCTAGGAGCTGCAACGCGGAAGCAGAAATCTGCGGTAAATATTCAATTAAATTACATAAATAACATTATATTTCATTATATATACTATTTCAGGTGTAATAGTTTCCCCCAGCGCCGCAGCGGTCAATAAGCAGCCGTCTTCCGGGTGAAAAATAATCGCTGCACGCCTCTTGCTCCTCTTGCTGGCATAGAGCTTGCTGACGTTTATTCGCCTTTCTCTTTCAAACATGTAGGCGGAATAGGATTTGTTGTCATCAGGAAAGGTTTCCCGATGAAAACAAATCCTATGCAGCCTGCATGCTTGAAAGAGAGAGGTGAATAAACGTCAGCAAGCTCTATTGATTGGTTCAGTAGTCAGCGACGAAGGAGTTCGGCAGCCAGGATGGTGCAGTTTTGTTTTTCCGTACCAAAAAGTGACATCCGGATTTAATTATTTATTTGTTATTTAGGTCGACTTACACCGAGGAACCGCACGCCAATCGGAGGAAGTTCTCAAATCAAGAAACGGATAGGGCAAGTTGATGCAATTTGCGGACCAGTCGTGGAAGATGATTTTCCAGGTGGTGTACTTTTTCGGCGATGGTGGTGTACTTTTGCTGGAGCTGGCGTGCCACGAGATCACTCATAATCTGGCGAACCGTTTGTTTGCCCTTATCTGCAATCTCCCGAGCGGACTACTGATGTCGAAAAGCCGATGAAGTGTTTAGCACGGATATGCCCACCCTGCTGGAAGCGAAGCTGGTCTGCAATACCTTCGGGATGCAGCTTATTTTCAATACCATGATCCCTGCTGGCCGTGAGCCTCCATCCAGTCGCCGGACACTGTCTCCGATTACTACATGTTCGGGATGCAAAACGTACTTCTACGGATTCGAAAGGTACTCCTTTGAACTGGTTTACAACAACGAGCATCACGATTCCCGACCGTCCTCGGCTGGTACCTCCCCGAAGTGAAATGGATTGCATCGGAAGACACCATTCCGTTGTTCACCAGTTAGATCAGGGTCCGGTACGACATTATAACGGATTCGGCTATCGTACCGTACGCCCGGATCAAGCGGAAGGCGAGGGGACTGGAGTCCCAAAACGGTTCTTCACCGAGGGCCTTGAGGCGCGTTGAGGTGAGTCAATTTAGATTGATTAAGTCCATTCCATGCCATTATCGGATTCGGCGGGTGGAATCCGACCAGTGATTTGTTTTTCCATACATGGACTCCTCCATGATTTAACCCATGAGTTCATTGGGGATTTCTCATGGTGTTTCCTCAAGGCTAAATCCAGTAGGCCATTCAGGGAATACTCAAGGAGTTTTATTAGATATTTCAAAGAATTCTTCAGGTTTTCTTCTAAGGATTTCTCCAGTAGTTCCTTCAGCCAATCCTCTTTCAGTTCTTCCAGGGGATCCTTCAAGGGTTTTACGATTTAATCCAGGAACTCTTTTAGGAATTTCTCAAGGGGTTTCATAAGGAATCCTACCAGGAGTTCCTTCATGGAGTGCTTCTGAAGTTCTTCCATGCTTCCATGTATTCCTCCAGAAGTTCCTTCAGCATATCCTTCCTAAGTCCTTTGAAGATTATTTCAGGAGTTCCTTCAAGGTTTAAGGTGAATATATAACGAAGCCACACCTCGAATTTTTAAGAGCACAAATCTGAGGAACCAAAACACGGATTGCGCTGAAAAGTTGATCGATTGGTGACCCGCTGGTGGTGACCAATCGATCAACTTTTCAGTGCAAACCAACCCTCGGTTCTACACATTTGTGGTTTTGAAAATTTGAAGTGTGGCTTTGTTATATATTTACCTTAAGGGGTTATTTATGTTGAGGTCGGGAAAAAAATCGTTTTCTCAAGTATAGATTCTTAAGAATGCTCTGAATTTTCAGAGTTTTGCGCTTCGTTTCCTTACAGGCGCGTAGTGTAACTTGAAATTTTAAACGTGATTACGACTATTGGAGTACGAGCGGCTACTGGTAGGTACACTGACGGTATCTTGGAATCATGTTTTTTTTTTTCAAAAAACGTCGATGCGGTGGCTACGATTGCAAAAACTGTTCACAACCGATTTCAACCCATTTTTTTGTGTTCGCTATAATGTGTCGTATCCTGAACCCTCTACTTCCTATGGTTGCTCTAGAGCACCATCGATAGTCGACGAACTCTCGACAAACGGAATAAGATGCATATAATGCAATAATTTTTAGAATAAGATTCTAACCTCATAAAATTAACCCAACTACTAACAACTAAACAATCAAAACCCTACTGATTTACAATCAAAATTTTTTCATTGATTTCGTTAAATTAAGCAACTTTGCAATAACTTTTGTTCAATATTGTTTATAAACATTTTCATATCAGTGTTATTATTTTTTTCATACATTATTATGGTTAAAAATGTGATTCATTTTACTGTCGTATGCAGCATAGTTGTCCCATGCTTTATGGGAATCTCTATTAACATGGGACAACTATGCTGCACACGGTAGTTTAGTCGTTCCCGTTTGCAAAATAAAACCTTCTTTTGCTATACTGCCCCTCTTGGCATGTCAGTCCCATGTTGTTTCTAATGCAAACCATATTTTTTGTCTCTCAAGAGCCCATTTAAAATAAATTTGATATTTTCTCGTCTCATTTCACAGCTCAATGTGCCACGAAAAGTTTATGCATCACATGAATACACTTTTTTGAAAACAATTTGAGTTATAGTGCTAAACGTAGACACTTTGAAAAACAACATGGGACTGACATGCGAAGAGGAGCAGTATACTGATCGTTCAAGGACACCACAAGGTTTTCTAGTAACGATTTCGCTTTAGGCTTGTGCTTTTAACGTTGAGCCGTTAGACTGTAATCATATGTAGTCGAAGCAATCCTTTTTTAACCCTTTGAAGCCGGAATTTTTCAGAGCGATATTGTTCGTACAGTTAAAAATCGAAATTTTTGACACACGAATATCCAACCATGCATCGCACGTACGTCGGTCATAGTGCGTTGGATAGAGGGCCAGGTCCGTTGCCCAACTCATTATATCCGACGTGAGGTTTTACGTATGGATTTGATGGAAAATCGATTGCCGCGTGAGGGGAAACTTCGGGTTTCAACCGCAACCACAATATTATGAAGTTTTTTCTACACGGTCAGAAAATTCACTCATTTTGGAGCTAAAGTGGGACAACTCAAAAATGAGTAAATCTTATTTCCAGCGATAGCGCTGGCCCAAGTGCGAAAATTTCATCAGTTTAAGTTGTATAATATTTTTGCTGATGTGAAGAATATTATACGGCTTAAACTGTTTGGATTTTTGCAGTTGGGATATCGCTATCGCAGGAAATGCAATTTACTCATTTTTTGAGCTGTTCCAGTTTAGCTCAGATTTGTGTGAATCTTACTCATTTTGGAGTAACTTTTTCTTAGCGTGTATGTTTTTCTGTAGTTTTGTTGGTCAATTGCATAAAAACGATAGAATATTATGCAGAATAGTTTTTCTGGATATCCTAGGTCATCCAAACTATTCTTGAGTTTAGATCAAGGCGAATGACATATCCTTTTGTAACCGGAAAATCCGCATTTATCCGTTCCTAACCGTCGCTAACCGTTGATAACTGAGCAGCAGTTAGGCGCGGTTATCGACGGTTAGCAACGGATAAATGCGGATTTTTCCGGTTAGCAGAGGAAGTGTCATTCCCCCTGGTTTAGATCCTAAAGTCTACGGGTGTAACGGTAACTTCTTTCATTATACAAAACTACGATTTGTAATCTACCATGTTCAGTAAGTCTTCTTAAAGGCTAAAAGACAATATCAGATCAGTCGGGATATCCTGGGTCATACAAACTGTTCTTGAGTTTAGATCCTAAAGTCTACGAGAGTAATGGTGACTTCTTTCATTATACAAAGCTACGATTTGTAATCTATTATGTCCAGTAAGTCTTCTGAAACGTTAATAGACAATATAAGATCAGTCGGGATATCCTAGGTCATTCAAACTATTCTTGAGCTTAGATCCCAAAGTTTCATTAGGAATACTTCCAGGAGTTTCTTCATGGAGTTTTATCTTGAAGTTTCTTCTGAGATTTCCCAAAGAGTTCCAATATGGATCTTTCCGAGAGTTCCTTTGGATATCCCTCTAGGTGTTTCTTCAAGGATTTAATCAGGATGGTCTTTGGGATATTTTCAAGGAGTTTTATTGAAGGGACCCTTCCAGCAGTTCCTTCAAAGAATTCACCAGAATTTCTTCAGGAGTTTATTAAGGAGAAGTTTTATTAGGCATCTTTCCAGAAGTTTCTTTGGGAATTCCTGCAGGTATTCCTCCAGAAGTTTTTTCAAGGTTTAATCCAGGGATTTCTCGAAGAGTTCTATGTGAGTTCCTTTCAGGAGTTGTTTCAAATTATCCTCCCGAATTTTTACTACAGGAGTTCCTTCGAGATTGAATCCTGGAGTTGCTTCAAGGATTTTTAGAGGAGTTCCATTAGCGATTCTTCTAGGAGTTTTTTTTTCTTAAGTATTTTTCAGGTTTTCTTGTAGGAATTTCTTCTGTAAATCCTCATGGTGTTCTTCCACTGAATTTATTTAAGAGTTCTTTCAAGTTTTAATACAAGAGTTCTTTCAGGGATTTCTCAAGGAGTTTCATTAGGAATCCTTCCAAGACTTTCCTCGTGGAATCCTGCTGGACTTCTTCCATGGCTTTCCAAGTGACTTTCTTCAGTATTTCTTTAAGGGATTTCTCCAGGAGCTTCTGTACGGATTCCCTCAGCAGTCCCTTCGATAAATCCTGCATGGCTTCCTCCAAGAGTTCCTTTAAGGATTTCTCAGAGTTCTTAGGGAATTCCACCAGGAGTCCTTCCATGAATCCTACTGGATTTCTTCCAGGGATTCCTCCAGGAGCTCGTTCAGGAGTTCCTTCAAGGTTTAATCCAGGAGGTCATTCAGGGATTTATCAAGCAGTTTCATTAGGGATTTTTCCTACAGTTTCTTCAAGGTTTTATCCAGTAGTTCTTTTAGAGACTTCCCAGGGAGTTACAATAATGATGCTGAATTCTCTTGAAGTTCTTCCCTGGTTTTCTTAAGAATTTCATATAGAGATTCCTGCAATAGTTCTTTCAGTGAATCCTTCCGGAGGTCTTCTACAGATTCTTCCATGAGCTCTTTCAGGGATTTGTTCAGGAGTTCTTGCAGGGATTCGTCCAAGTATTCCTGTGAGTTTCATTCCAGGAGTTCCGTCAGGGATTTCTCAAGGAGTTCCATTAAGAACCCTTCCACGAGTGCCTTCAGGGAATTTTTCCAGGATTCGTTCCGTGAATCCTCCAGGAAATCTTCCAGGGATTCCTTCAGGGCTTCCTGTAGGAATTCCTTAGGGGATTACTCCAGGTGTTCCTGTAGGGATCTGTCCGAAAGTTCCTTCTGGTAGTTGTCCAGGAAGAAATAATAAGTACGGTAAATGTGATCCTATTTCATAAATCCACAATTTTCACTGCATTCTCAATGTGTCACTGAGATCTATTTTTATCGTGAAGTGACACTCATAATAGGTGCCTATATTTTGAAGAACGGGAACGTATTCCCAACTTTTTAACTGTTTAAAAATCGGGAATTCGTTTCAGTAGTAACTTTTTTTTTTCTATTTCTTTCAGTTTCTTCAGGCGATCAAGGCTGTTCCATATATATCTCTCCGGCTACCAATCCACCCACATGGCGAACACGATTATAGAAATCTCCATTCTAGATACCTACAGCGTTGGACAAAATCAAAAGGATCCTTATTTTACTGTTATAAATATTTGCTTGAGTAATAAAATGAACCTGGGGGGGGGGGGTGGTGTGCTCAGCTCAACTCTATAAAAAAAACCGAAAATCCCAGGGTAAATTCACACTCTTTTCCAAAATAGAAACAGTTCATGCATTTGATTTTTGGGTGAGACGCGGCGAGATGTCGCATTACAACTTATTTTTTGAATCATACGCTTTACGTTTAATTGCGTTTAATCACAAATAGTCAAAGCTGATCACAATATTATTCTGTCTTTTAAAACTTTGAAATAGATTAGAAGTGATTCTTATTTTTAATCACAAATAATCAAATCTGGTTCACCAAGTCCTCCCAAGTTGCATGGTGACGCATTTCTACTTTTTCAATCACATTTTGTCTCCTAAAACATTGAAATAGATTAGAAGTGATTCTTGTTTTTAATCACAAATAATCAAATCTGGTTCACCAAGTCCTCCCAAGTTGCATGGTGACGCATTTCAACTTCTTCAATCACATTTTGTCTCCTAAAACATTGAAATAGATTAGAAGTGATTCTTGTTTTTAATCACAAATAATCAAATCTGGTTCACCAAGTCCTCCCAAGTTGCATGGTGACGCATTTCTACTTCTTCAATCACATTTTGTCTCCTAAAACATTAAAATAGATTAGAAGTGATTCTTGTTTTTAATCACAAATATTCAAATCTGGTTCACCAAGTCCTCCCAAGTTGCGTGGTGACGCATTTCTACTTCTTCAATCACATTTTGGCTCCTAAAACATTGAAATAGATTAGAAGTGATTCTTGTTTTTAATCACAAATAATCAAATCTGGTTCACCAAGTCCTCCCAAGTTACGTGGTGACGCATTTCTACTTCTTCAATCACATTTTGTCTCCTAAAACATTGAAATAGATTAGAAGTGATTCTTGTTTTTAATCACAAATAATCAAATCTGGTTCACCAAGTCCTCCCAAGTTGCATGGTGACGCATTTCTACTTCTTCAATCACATTTTGTCTCCTAAAACATTAAAATAGATTAGAAGTGATTCTTGTTTTTAATCACAAATAATCAAATCTGGTTCACCAAGTCCTCCCAAGTTGCGTGGTGACGCATTTCTACTTCTTCAATCACATTTTGGCTCCTAAAACATTGAAATAGATTAGAAGTGATTCTTGTTTTTAATCACAAATAATCAAATCTGGTTCACCAAGTCCTCCCAAGTTACGTGGTGACGCATTTCTACTTCTTCAATCACATTTTGTCTCCTAAAACATTGAAATAGATTAGAAGTGATTCTTGTTTTTTAATCAGAAATAATCAAATCTGGTTCACCAAGTCCTCCCAAGTTACGTGGTGACGCATTTCTACTTCTTCAATCACATTTTGTCTCCTAAAACATTGAAATAGATTAGAAGTGATTCTTGTTTTTTAATCACAAATAATCAAATCTGGTTCACCAAGTCCTCCCAAGTTACGTGGTGACGCATTTCTACTTCTTCAATCACATTTTGTCTCCTAAAACATTGAAATAGATTAGAAGTGATTCTTGTTTTTTAATCAGAAATAATCAAATCTGGTTCACCAAGTCCTCCCAAGTTACGTGGTGACGCATTTCTACTTCTTCAATCACATTTTGTCTCCTAAAACATTAAAATAGATTAGAAGTGATTCTTGTTTTAAATCAGAAATAATCAAATCTGGTTCACCAAGTCCTCCCAAGTTGCATGGTGACGCATTTCTACTTTTTCAATCACATTTTGTCTCCTTAAACATTGAAATAGATTAGAAGTGATTCTTGTTTTTAATCACAAATAATCAAATCTGGTTCACCAAGTCCTCCCAAGTTGCATGGTGACGCATTTCTACTTCTTCAATCACATTTTGTCTCCTAAAACATTAAAATAGATTAGAAGTGATTCTTGTTTTAAATCAGAAATAATCAAATCTGGTTCACCAAGTCCTCCCAAGTTGCATGGTGACGCATTTCTACTTCTTCAATCACATTTTGTCTCCTAAAACATTAAAATAGATTAGAAGTGATTCTTGTTTTAAATCAGAAATAATCAAATCTGGTTCACCAAGTCCTCCCAAGTTGCATGGTGACGCATTTCTACTTCTTCAATCACATTTTGTCTCCTAAAACATTAAAATAGATTAGAAGTGATTCTTGTTTTTAATCACAAATAATCAAATCTGGTTCACCAAGTCCTCCCAAGTTGCATGGTGACGCATTTCTACTTCTTCAATCACATTTTGTCTCCTAAAACATTAAAATAGATTAGAAGTGATTCTTGTTTTTAATCACAAATAATCAAATCTGGTTCACCAAGTCCTCCCAAGTTGCGTGGTGACGCATTTCTACTTCTTCAATCACATTTTGGCTCCTAAAACATTGAAATAGATTAGAAGTGATTCTTGTTTTTTAATCAGAAATATTCAAATCTGGTTCACCAAGTCCTCCCAAGTTGCATGGTGACGCATTTCTACTTTTTCAATCACATTTTGTCTCCTAAAACATTGAAATAGATTAGAAGTGATTCTTGTTTTTAATCACAAATAATCAAATCTGGTTCACCAAGTCCTCCCAAGTTGCATGGTGACGCATTTCTACTTCTTCAATCACATTTTGTCTCCTAAAACATTGAAATAGATTAGAAGTGATTCTTGTTTTTAATCACAAATAATCAAATCTGGTTCACCAAGTCCTCCCAAGTTGCATGGTGACGCATTTCTACTTCTTCAATCACATTTTGGCTCCTAAAACATTGAAATAGATTAGAAGTGATTCTTGTTTTTAATCACAAATAATCAAATCTGGTTCACCAAGTCCTCCCAAGTTGCATGGTGACGCATTTCTACTTCTTCAATCACATTTTGTCTCCTAAAACATTAAAATAGATTAGAAGTGATTCTTGTTTTTAATCACAAATAATCAAATCTGGTTCACCAAGTCCTCCCAAGTTGCGTGGTGACGCATTTCTGCTTCTTCAATCACATTTTGGCTCCTAAAACATTGAAATAGATTAGAAGTGATTCTTGTTTTTAATCACAAATAATCAAATCTGGTTCACCAAGTCCTCCCAAGTTACGTGGTGACGCATTTCTACTTCTTCAATCACATTTTGTCTCCTAAAACATTGAAATAGATTAGAAGTGATTCTTGTTTTTTAATCAGAAATAATCAAATCTGGTTCACCAAGTCCTCCCAAGTTGCATGGTGACGCATTTCTACTTTTTCAATCACATTTTGTCTCCTAAAACATTGAAATAGATTAGAAGTGATTCTTGTTTTTAATCACAAATAATCAAATCTGGTTCACCAAGTCCTCCCAAGTTGCATGGTGACGCATTTCTACTTCTTCAATCACATTTTGTCTCCTAAAACATTAAAATAGATAAGAAGTGATTCTTGTTTTTAATCACAAATAATCAAATCTGGTTCACCAAGTCCTCCCAAGTTGCATGGTGACGCATTTCTACTTCTTCAATCACATTTTGGCTCCTAAAACATTGAAATAGATTAGAAGTGATTCTTGTTTTTAATCACAAATAATCAAATCTGGTTCACCAAGTCCTCCCAAGTTACGTGGTGACGCATTTCTACTTCTTCAATCACATTTTCACGCTTATTCTGCTCGGCGTGTGACGTGACAAAAGTCGTGTCGCATGTGTCACCCGATTCCTGTAGGCGGATGCGGTGACAAGAGTCGGTGTGAGTGAACACCAATGAACTCTCACCGCATTCCCACAGTCGCTTCAGATCGACAAATGTCGCATTCAAGTGACGTTTGAATGTGAGATTTGTCGTAACCTCGGGAGGTGTCGACAGCTCAACCAGAACGAGTTAAAACATAAATAAATTGACATCGGTAAGTGTTTTTTTATAAACTTAGCCCAATTTAGTTATTTTTAGATAATTTCATATGATTTTTTACAGACGGAACGGTGTATCGATCAACCGGATGCCGGCGAACGTGGGTACCAAAAATTCGCTTTGCGTATGGTCATCCCACCATCGCGAAGGACAACTATACGTTTTAGTCAAACGAAAAACACCGGAACATTTGAGGTGAACTCGGCGTCGTGGTGCACAAACTTCGTACTTGGATTATCGAAAGGAGTAGGCCCGTTCTGCGCCAAGCAGTTTCCAGCATGAACTAAGGGAAGCTCGGATTTCGGCAACAGGTTTAGGGGCAACAGGAAGGATCACATGGACCCATTCCATCCGAAGATATCGATGATCGTGTCGCCAGTTCACAATCGGAGGGAAAGGGTAATGCCGCTAGGAATGATCGTATACCGTGATTAGGATGACGAAGGAGAGTCCCAGAAATAGCGCATCCCTATGGAATTTGAAATTTGAACGCACCAAGAATATCGTTTAAGAAGCATCCGCTTGTGGAAGCTAAGGCTTTTACGAAGCTGGAGAGTATTTAGAAGATGGACCTTAAATGGAAATTAGTCGCTCGTGGAGCTGAGTTGATTAGTTTAGTTGTGTAATTGTGACATGTATTTGAGAAGCGCAAAATAAATAATTTAGGATACTTTTGTATTTGTGTAAATACTCCGCAATCGCATTACTAATGTTGGCAATTTTAAATTCATATTTGGAAGTTTAATTTAAAAATTATTTTAACTGAAAATTCTCCCAAATATTCTGCTGGTTGGACTTGGACTATTTGGGCAGAGGGACCAATTTTGGACACTTGCTGCTAGAACTCATCCAATTCCAAACCAATTGATTTCAATTTTTGTACATGCTAGATACTGTACGTATCTCATCGTGTCCCAAAAATCAAGTGAATTGGTTAAAACCTGACTGAGTTATAGCAGCAAGTGCCCAAAATAGGTCCCCTGCCCAAAATTTGCCCATTTAATGGTCTAAAACCCTATTTGGATTCTTTCAGAAATTTCACTAGCTATTCCATCTTCAAAAATTTCTCTAGGATTTCTTCAAAAATTTTTGCTGGGATTGCAGAAGAAACACCTTCGAGGATTCCTCCATGAATTTCGCCTGGGATTTCTCCAAGAAGTCCACTTGATGTTCCCCCCTTGGTTCCCCCAGGAGTTTCTCCTGTGATTCCTCCAGGGATTTCTACAAGAATTTCTTCATGCATTCTTCCAGTGATTTCTTCAAGAAGACCATATTATTGCATATTGCATGGTGCGAATCCCGGTGAAACTCCCTGAATAATTTCCGGAGGAACTCCTGGAATAATTTCCGGAGGAACTCCATGAGCAATTACCAGAGGAACTTTTGGAGCAATTACCGGAACTCCTGGAGCGATTGCCGGAGGAACTTCTGAAGCAATACCCGAAGAAATTCAATGAGTAATTCCCGCAGGAACTTTTGGTGCAATTACCAGAGGATTCCTGGAGTAATTCCCGCAGGAACTCCTGGAGCAATTCCCCGGGGAACTCCTGGAGCAATTCCCCGAGGAACTTCTCGAGAAATTCCCGGAACCCCAGGTGCGATTCCCAGAAGAACTCGGAGGAACTCCTGGAGCAATTCTTGGAGGAACCCCTGGAGCAAAATCTGGAAGCAGTCCTGAAGAAATTCCCGCAGGAACTCATGGAGCAATTCCCGGAGGAACTCCTAGAGGAATTACCGGAGGAACTTCTGGAACAATTTATGGAGGAATCCGTGGAGCAAGGCTCGGAGGAACTCACGGAGCAATTCTCAGAGAATCTCATAGCGCAAATCCCGAAGGAACTCCTGGAGTAATTTCCTTGAGCAATTTTCGTAGGAACGTTTGGAGCAACTACCGGAGGAGCCCTTAGAGCAATAGGACAGATCTGTGAAGTACTAGATTTGTAGTAATGACACCGACGAACCGACGTGACAGTGGTGTTTCAAAACTGTCCCCGCTAAATTTAACGGTCGACCAGCGAAGCGAGCGAACGCTTCTGTCAAATCAGCGTAGACGCGAACCTTTTCCTATATCAACACACGGGGGTTTGCGGTCAAGCTATCAAATCAACGCGAACCGTTATAGAGGTGGCGATAGTGTTCGGCTATTTTTCATCATGGCGTCGGGGACAACAAATTTGAATTTATTCGTTCTAGCTGTCACGTCGGTTCGTCGGTGGTAATGAGCTGAATTTTAGTATGGTGAGAAGGTCAATTCTCCGTTTCTGCAATGAAATGGTGCAAAAAGCGTGGGTATTATGATTTCTTGCCTAATTTGATGCTGTTTGAGCAAAACTTTGGGCAACAGTGTTGTTATTTTCTCCATTACTTGCAACATAAACAACATAGTAATCCAAAGTTTTGCTCAAACAGCATCAAATTAGGCAAGGAATCATAATACCCACGCTTTTTGCACCATTTCATTGCAGAAACGGAGAATTGACCTTCTCACCATATTTAAATTCAGCTCATTACTACAAATCTAGTACTGCACCGAACGTGCCCCATTCCCAGAAGAACTCCTGGAGCATTTACCGGAGGAACTTTTGGAGAAATCTCCGAATGATTCCATGAGGAAATTCCAGAGCAACTAACGGAGAAGATCTCGGAGTAATTCCCGGAGGAACTTCAGAAGAAATTCCCGAAGGGACTCCCGGAGCAATTCCCGGAACTCCTGGAACAATTTCCAGAAGAACTCCTGGAGTAATTACCGAAGGAAGTCCAGGAACAATTCCGGAGGAACTTCTGGGACAATTTACAAAGTAATCACTGGAGCAACACTCGAAGAAATTCCTGGAGCAACAAACAGAGGAACTCCAAGAGCAATTCTTGGAGGAACTCACGGAGCAACTCCTGGAGCAGTTCCCGGAGGAGCTCATGGAGCAAATCCCGGAGGAACTCCTGGAATAAATTCCCCGGAGGAAATCCTTGAGCAATTCCCGGATCCCTTGGAGCTATTCCCAGAAGAACTCCTGGAGCAATTACCGGAGGAACTTCTGATGCAATTCCCGAAGAAACTCCATATGAAAATCCCGGAGGAACTTCTGGAGAAATTCCCGGAGGAACCCCTGGAGTAATTCCCAGAGAAAGTCCTGGAACAATTTCCGAAGGATTTTCTGGGACAATTTACGCAGGAATCCTTGGAGCAACGCTCGAAGGAACTCACGAAGCAACTCCTGTGGGAACTCCCGGAGAAACTCAAGGAGTAAAACCCCGAGGGACTCCTGGAATAATGGAGGAACTCCATGTGCAATTCCCGAAAGAACTTTTTGAGCAATTACCGGAGGAAATCCTGAAGTAATTCTCACAGCAACTACTGGATCAATCACCGGAGGAACTCCTAGAGCAATTCCTGAATGAACTCCTCGAGCAAGCAATTCCCGGAATTACTGGAGTGATCCCCAGAAGAACTCCTGAAGCATTCACTGGAGGAACTTCTGAAGCAATACCCGAAGGCACTCTATGAGCAAAACCCAGAAGAACTCCTGGAGTTATTTTCCTCGGAAGTCCTGGAGCAATTCTCGAAGAATACATGAATACCCGTAATTACAATTACGGGTATTCAGTGATTACCGGAGGGAGTTCAGGAACAATTTCCAGAGGGACTTCTGGGACAATTTACGGAGGAATCCCTGGAGCAACGCTCGAAGGAACTCCTGGAGTAATTGACGGAGGAACTCATGGAGCAAATCCCGGAGGAACTCATGGAATAATTTCTGGTGAAACGCCTTGAATAATTTCCGGAGGCATTCCGAGAGCAATTCCTGAAGGAACTCACGGAACAACTCCTGGAGCAATTCCTGAAGGATCTCGTGGAGCAAATCCCGGAGGAGCTCCTGGAATAATTTTCGGAGGAACTCCTGGAATGAATTCCGGAGAAACTCCATAAGAAATTCCCGGAGGTTATTGGAGCAACTACCGGAGGAACTCCTAGAGCAATTCCCGGAGAAAAACCTGAAGCAATTTCCGAAGGAACTCCATGAGCAAATCCCGGAGGAAGTTCTGGAGCAATTTTCAGAAGAACTCCTGAAGTAATTCCCAGAGGAACTCCTGAAGTAATTCCCAGAGGAACTCCTATAGCAATTCTCGGAAAGACTCCTGAAGAAATTCCCTGGAGCAATTACCGGAGGAAGTCCTGGAACAATTTCCGGAGGATTTTCTTAGACAATTTATGGAGGAATCCCTGGAGCAACGCTCAAATTCACAAAGCAACTCCTGGAAGAATTCTCGGAGGAACTCATGGAGCAAATCTTGGAGGAACCCTGCAATAATTTTCCAATGAGCTCCATGAGCAATTCCCGAAAGAACTCCTCTAGCAATTCCCGGAATTCCTGAGTGATTCCCAGAAGAACTCCAGGAACATTCACCGGAGGAACTTCTGAAGTAATTCCCGGCGGAACTCCTGGAGCAATTCTCGGAGGAACCCCTGGAGCAATACACGGCAGAACTCCTAAAGAAATTCCCGCAGGAACTCCTGGAACAATTACCGGAAGAAGTCCTGGAACAATTTCCGGAGGAACTTCTGGGACTATTTACGGAGAAATCCCTGGAGCACCGCTCGAAGGAACTCCTGGAGCAACTTACGCAGGAACTCCGGTAGCAATTTTTGGAGCAAATCCCAGAAGAACTCGTGAAATAATTTCCAGAGGAACTCCATGAGCAAATCCGATCTTAGAACGCTTGGAGCGATTCCCAGAAGAACTCCTGGAGCAATTACCGGAGGAACTTCTGAAACAATTACCAAAGGAACTCCATGAACACATCCTAGAGTAATTCCTAGTGGGACTACAGGGGGGATTCCAGAAGAAGCAACTGGAATGCCCGAAGGAATTCTAGTCAAATTCCTATAAAAAATTCCGTTGGAAATCTTGAAGGCATTTGCACCGAAGTTTCTGGAAGAATTCAAACATCTGGAAGAATCCTCGGTGGTATTACTGGACGATTTCACAATGGGATTCCTTAAGAAACTCCCAGTGGAACTCTTGGAAAAATTCCCTACAATATTCTTGGAGGAATCCTCTAAAGAGCTTCTAGAGCAATTGCCTCTTCCGGATGTTTCCGGAATCACTAGTATTTTCTTGAATTTCGTGATAATTTTTTCTCCAAATATCATTGACAAGTTAGAAGTTAGAATTTGGAACGAACACCGGTGGAACCGTGCAGAATTTGGTCTATTTAGAACCGTTATAAATTTGGACCAAAAAAATGGATCACCGCTGAAAACGAACTTAAAAGATAGAAGTTCTAAAGATTCCAGGAGTATATTAGAGAAACTCTTGAGGAAGGTTTTCGGTGGGCAAGTTTTCCTTAACCCCTTTGAGCCGGATTGTTTCGCCACTGCTGTGCAACCTCGCTGGCCTCGAACACGTTTGTTCTGCTGGGTTTCATCATCGAGGACATTATATGACCCCTCCGGCTCTTAAGAGTTAAACCATTTCGTGTTTGATAATCGCAGCAATTGCAAACGAGGCTTTTTTGGAAGATTCGGAGCTAAAGGAGGAAGCCTATTTCAAACATAATCAAAAAGTAACATTTTATTCAGAAATTAGAAATGCCTATTCACGTACAGTCTTCAAATTCGGAACGTCCAGGTTATTCGTAAAAACATTGGTTCTTCTCAAAACATCAGCATCATCTCCACAGCAGCTCCGCATCAGTCCGGAAATCCTGTCCATATTGGTTTTGCACATCTACCGATTCCGAGATCGATTCAACCGGACTCAAATACGGCCAAAACGCAGCACTATCACATCCACAATATCGGTACAGCTAGCAAATCTAATAGCGCGTCCTGCTTTCGGGGCAGCATCAAACTCTGACGGCAAAACAGGTATCTGCATCTTTATACCGTTCCGACTTTTCTCGGCAATCTTTCGGATACGGTCCGAATCCTTCCACCACAATATAGTACCCAGCAATTCCATCTGAAAATTGATAAGAGAAGAAATCTGACTGTAGAAAATATTTAATAAAATTCCGCAGACACCTACCTTGAAACTGTTGATCATTTTAGAACTTTGCTATATTGCTACTCAACCGGAAGAAAAATGTTGACCGAATTCCGTTCCGGGGTAAGTATTCCGGGGTAAGATCCAACGCGACCACCGTGTTGCGCTCGTAAAAACAGACTCAAAACAAACACCGGCCGTTGTTGCAATCAGGGCGACACATAAAAATATACTGCGGCAAAGAAAAATTCAAGTAAACCATCTAAAACTTACTAACATCTTTGTATATTATACAGAAATAATTTTGATTGAAGTTTTCTGATAGTTTATTACGTATTTATTTGAATAAAAATGGAAATATTCGATAAAATAATTAAATATTATTGTTGATGTTCATTAAGTACGCTCTTATTCGAACGTAATCCTGAAACTCTTCCCGGTTGACAGATGTGCGAATGAACATCGCATTTGTTTTGGTTCATTCTCTTTCTCACATCGAAAATGAAGCTCTCACCTCACTCGAGACGACAATCAGAATCGAGCGACAAGAGTCGCGTGACAACGAGGTGAGAATTGTCGTCGCGTCTCGTACGACACGCAGAATAAACGTTTTTGTCTCCTAAAACATTGAAATAGATTAGAAGTGATTCTTGTTTTTTAATCAGAAATAATCAAATCTGGTTCACCAAGTCCTCCCAAGTTGCATGGTGACGCATTTCTACTTTTTCAATCACATTTTGTCTCCTAAAACATTGAAATAGATTAGAAGTGATTCTTGTTTTTAATCACAAATAATCAAATCTGGTTCACCAAGTCCTCCCAAGTTGCATGGTGACGCATTTCTACTTCTTCAATCACATTTTGTCTCCTAAAACATTAAAATAGATTAGAAGTGATTCTTGTTTTTAATCAGAAATAATCAAATCTGGTTCACCAAGTCCTCCCAAGTTGCATGGTGACGCATTTCTACTTTTTCAATCACATTTTGTCTCTTAAAACATTGAAATAGATTAGAAGTGATTCTTGTTTTTAATCACAAATAATCAAATCTGGTTCACCAAGTCCTCCCAAGTTACGTGGTGACGCATTTCTACTTCTTCAATCAGATTCGAGTGATTCTTGTTTTTAATCACGAATAATCAAATCTGGTTTACCAAGTCCTCCCAGATGCGAGGTGACGTGATACTGGTACTTTTTATTAAAAACATTCTTTGTTTTAAATAGCTTATTACTTGCAGCGAAATTTAAAGAATGGTTCTCCCAGGTTGCGATAAGACGCACTGGTTGCACATTTTATTAAAATCATTCTTTGTTTTTAAATTTTAAACAGTTTATAACTTTCAACCAAATATCATCAAGACTGGTTTACCAAGTACTCTAAGGTTGCGAGGTGACGCGTTACTTGTATTTGCTCGTTACTCTTCTAAAGTTTGAAATAGGATCAGGGATGGATTAGTCTCATCAGGGGGTCTCCAGTTAGCCTAGTGGTTAAGGCTATGGATCGCCAATCTGGAGACGGCGGGTTCGATTCCCGTTCCGGTCGGGAAAATTTTCTCGACTCCCTGGGCATAGTGTATCATTGTACTTGCCTCACAATATACAAATTCATGCAATGGCAGGCAAAGAAAGCCCTTCAATTAATAACTGTGGAAGTGCTCAAAGAATACTAAGTTGAAGCGAGGCAGGCCAAGTCCCAATGGGGACGTAGAGCCATAAAGAAGAAGAAGAAGAAGAAGAAGAAGGATGGATTAGTCATCTCACGATCCTAAATTGATTCTTTACAAAAATAGGCAGCAAAACAACCTACAGGAGCACTCTACTGAACATAAGGAACGGTTTCTTCAATATGTAAGAGGTTCGCCAAGTTCATTTAGGTAGGGTAGTAAAGCATTACTTCTCTATAATGTAAATTATGTTCTTTCTTACAAAACAAAACTGGTTTAAACAACCTCCAAAAACAGAAAACATGTTTATTTTTGTATTCTATAACAAAATATTTTCAAAAAACTCGTATAAACTGTTAAAACTTAATAGGTTAATTAAACAAATTACTGCATAATGCTTAGTTTAAACAAAACTTTCCTTTTTTGTTAGCTTTCACTAGCGGTCGGATCAGTAGTACTCTGCCCAATAAACCCGAACAGAACCTTGTGCGTTGAATCGGATTTCGCGTAATCTTCTGCTTGAATCCCACCGATGGTCTCCATGAAGACACTGTAAACGTCCGCGGCGAACGTTCAGGTCCGGAAACTGCAGGACTCTCCTATCGCCACAGCAGTGGTGGTCATTGCTGATCAATCAAGGGGATGTATGTGTGTGGGTGTTTCGGTTTCTTCTGGAAAGCTTCGTTTTTTATCGGTGCCGCAAATTACATTTCTGGATCAAATCCGGCTGTAGCATGTACCCTTCCACGGCCCTTCCATCACTGTGGCTGATCTACGTGGAAATCTGGAACAACGTCGGCAAAAAATGTCATCACCAATATTCACTTTTTCACGGCCACTTGAACTGCTTCTGGGTCAATTTTTCCAGCACTCCTTTGAGCTGCTGCTTGGCCGTTTATTCAACTCGTTTCCATTCAGTTGGGATTCCACCAATCTAAAAAAACCACAGAGTTTGGTTTATGGATAATGACGGTATTGTTTATAAGACTTACCTCTGCTTTTCTCCTGCGGAAATTTCCGATTCTTGTTGGCTTTCTTGGTGGGCTGTTGCATTCGACACTTTTCGCTCTGCGCTTCCGAATCATTTTTTGGTTGGCATCTTCCGAGTGTTTTGACCATTCCACAGGTCCGTCTTCAGCAGCAAAATCACACCCACAAGACAGCTTCCCGCCGCGGTTTTTGTTTTCGAAAAATTAGCACTGAAAATCACAAAATTGCTTCGATTGCACGAATGTTTTCAGTAGTTTCACTGTTGTTTGGCTGCTTCTCCAGTGACGGTGCGATCTTGGTGTTCTGGCCCACACCAATGAGTTGTCAAAATGTTGTTGTAGCAGCTTTACCGTACTGCACCGTTTTCAGCCCAAAATGAAAAATTTAATCATTTTTAATACCGTTTTTTTACAAAAATAATTGCTTGCATTTTATTTAAAAATTAAATTCAATGAAAATAAAAACAATGCTTTTAAAGGTGTTTTACAATCAGTATTTAAAGATAAACCAGAAGCAAATTTTCATAAAATATCACCTGCCCTAATTTGGGACTCTCACTGTAAGCTTATTTACGCTACAGAGTCGCCATCTGTTGGAGTTTGATGGAACATTCAATAGTTTCTATTAGTTTCCGATAGAGTTAAACTATACTTGAAGCGCCTCTCGCGGTGGAATGTGTCGGAAACCGATGCAGGTAGTTCATTGTAATGAAATCGAATTCAATATTTTATTTTGGGGCGTAACTAGGTATATTTTGAAGAAGCTTTAGCATGTATAACTTTTTGCAAAAAAGATTTGGAAGTCATATTTTACACATAGTGGGGCAAAAGTTCGAATTGTGGGGCAAGAGTTCGAGTCATCGATTTTTTTGAGAAAAATTGAATTTTCAACTAGGGTCGAAATTTTGCCCCAGCTTACTCTATGCAGAAATTTTAAGTTTTCGTATTTTGCCGCTAGGTGGCACTGTAAGCGTTCATTAAATAAACCCTTTGGAATTTTTGTAGGTGACTATACGCCAAAGAACTTCGTCGAAGACCGCGAAGTGATTCGACGGCTGTGAAAAAAGTTATACCCTATGTATCTAAAGTTCTGTGTGACATGATGCACATGTTTGGAGCGTGGGATATCACAGAAGTTTACATGACATATCATGTAAAAGTCATAAAATATCATGTAAACTTCCATTATATGTCATGTAATTTCGCATGACTCTGAGTGTTTACATGACATATAACACAAATTTACATGATATATCATGTAAACCATTGCCGGGGCCCGTGGCGTAGTTGGTCACACGTTCGCTTCATATGCGGATGGTCATGGGTTTGATTCCCAGCCCCGGCACTTGCAATTTTTCGTCAGTTGCTTTTCCCCCGAGAGCAACTGACACTGACCCTCTTCTGAGCCCAATGGCTCAAACGGACCCGGATACCTGGACATCGGCGAACCGCTACTCATAATGGACCCCCAATCGGACTGGAAAGGAACAACGGCCATCCATCATCATCCTTGTGCTCATCATTCTACTAGGTATAAAGTAGAAAAATTGAAAGCAGCAGAAAGGCAACCGGTTCGATAAAGTAGAATAGAATCTAGGCGCTGTACAAAATGTAAATGCAGCTGTCAATTGAAATTGCTCACGTAGTGCCGCTGTGGACAATAGAGCTGTAAATTAGGTTAAGTGTTTAAGAATAAAAAAAAAATCATGTAAACCATCATAACACTAAGTTTACATGATTAAAATGAAATTTACATGACGTGTAAATCTCATTATTTTTATCTGTGTACTGTTACATGCTATGTTTAACTCTCTAATACCCAAATTTTTGATTTTGATCTGAATATAATTTTTCGTCATCTAAAATCGATTTAAACATGTTTTGGAAGATGATCCTTTTTAATTCTCGATTTCGTGAATTTCAGTTTTTGATTTTTATAATTTTTATTTTTTGACATCCCTACACTTTTATATTTTTCCTGGAAGCCTATCTGGGGTACGGATTTTTTGAGATGAAAACATTTTGAGATTTTATGATTATTGTTGAAATATTATTATTTTATTTTTTTTTCATAGAAATTTTTATTTTCCGTGTAATTTTAAGGAAAATAAGTTTAGAGTGTGTTCGATTCCCTTAAACTGTTAAACATGGGTAGAATGATTTGGGAAAAAATTAAAATATGTTAATTGTAGCGATTAAATACAAAATAAACAATGATTTCTAAAAGGTGACTAAAACATCAATTTTTCAATTATTTTTTTTAAACGCAATTACAGTTTTAAAATACACCAAAAACCATTTTGAGATATACAAACAACCCGGGAGCTTCTTGACAGCTGCCGAACAACGTCAGCGTACCTAAAAATTTTGGTCCGGGTGGTACTGTCAGATTCAAAGCGGCAAGCGCTACTTTTGAAAATGACGAAAACCGACAATAACAAACCGCACAAAAAATATTAAAACATTAAACAGAAACCTGAATTGGTTGTTTCCGCTTTTTTGTGGTAGATAAATACAAATTAAGTGCGGCATGATGAATTTGTTTACTAGAAGCAAAAATTATATCTATAAAACAGGTAATGGTAAAATAGTCGGCTTTCATAAAATTAATAAGAAACTAATGTTTTCTTCTAGTGCGGTTATCAAGCACCAGCAAGTAAATTAGGTTATTGCGGATTTTACCTCGTAATAGACTCACGCGCGGAAAATTTTGCCCCACCAAAATATTCTCCCACCGCTTTTTCCATAAATTGGGTTATGCCACCGCTACGAAACCAACATTAAACGCACACTCTCGGTTGATGCAATGAATACATGGTTCGTTCAGTTGCTAACTGCCATGCAAACTGACGTGTGAGTATTTATTTTTTCTCTTCGAAGATTTGCTCGAAAGTTCATCAACGAATAAAAAATGCAATACTTATGCTAACATTTTACAGCTACATATCTGGTGGCAAAGCAAAATGAAAGCTAAAAATAATCATTTGCAGATGTTTTTTTTTCGAGTTTGATCTTCGGTTTGATCTAGCATGCGCAGTCACCAATTAATATGGAAGACTGTTTGAACATGTGCTTTTTTATTATAACTCTTACAACAAATAAAAAGAAAAATCAAAATAATTTCAATTTAATGAACATTAGTTTTTGCGCTTCTGTTGAATACGTCCTTTTGATACGAAACGCTAGCCTCTTGTTGGCTTCCACTCACCACGAAACAAAAAGATGTTTTCGCATGGACAAAAATTGCTGCGTCAGTGAAGGATGGACCCGTTGTTTACGAACAGTAGCGACATCTGCGATTTGCAAGTAGGTACGCGAAACTGAGCTCATCTGTCAAGTTACGGGGGGGTTGTATACAAACAGCCTTAAATATCAGCCAAAAATATAAAAAAAAAATGATTTTCCACGAAACAAAAATGCTCAAACTATACCCCGTCTAAAGGCGGCGTTGGGTATTAGAGGGTTAAAATGGAGATAATTCGGTGGGAGGCTCGCTGTCACATTTATGTACACATGAGCAATGGAAAACTCTGACTGAAAGGCCTTGAAACGCTTTGAAACTCTATGAAACGCATCTGAAAGTCCCAAGAAACCTCCGTGATACTCACCCGAGAGAGAGTCAGAAATCTCTCAAAACACCTCAGAAATACCATGAAGCGCCCTGAAACACCTTGAAACGCTTTGAAACGCGTTGAAACGTCTTGGAACGCCTCTGGAACCTCGTGAAGTTCCCCTGAGTGCCTATGAAGCCCCCTTATTCAAACTTCATGAAGCGCCCTAAAACACCTGGTATCGTCTCTGACTCCTCCCCCTTAAAACTCCCTTGAAATTCCTCTGACCCTTTCTCCTTTACATCTGAAAACCTTGACCCCCTGTCCTTTACATCTGCTAGCTACTTGTCCTTCTCAAACATCTTTGCAATCTTAAAATCCATATCTAATTTAATAAACTAAATCCATTTATGTAATGATTCCGTTTAGATCAAAATTCATTTCCTACATGGAGGTTCTAGTGAAGCACGAAGAGTACGCCTGAAGTAAGAGACAGAAGCATGCAAGGCCGCCGTTAGGGAGGGAGCCACCAGGTGGTGCAAGGTGATTGTTAACACCTAAAGTGGAAGTCAGTAATAGCAGTAAGTCGGACTCCGGTCAGGTTTCTCAGAAAGCTGGAGAGGATGGGCCTGAAAAGGCCAGCCCGTACCGGGGCTGTGCGGAGAACATCCAAGTATCGTCGATGTCGTGACGTTGCTCTACTGTGTTAGATCCGAGATTCATTGTTATTCCATACCTTCTCGATAACAAATACAGCTCTTAAAATTTGAGGTATGCATTCATTATTGAAATAACCACACTTGTTATTTTCCAGGTGTTATTGATACAAAAGTATGGTGTTCGAATTCATTATTTTGCCTCTTATTACCACCTAATGAAGGGCATATCAAGGTATAATGGTGCTTAAGGTTAATACCTCGATATGTCGAGGCAGCTTTCGACTGAGGTATCTGGACACCTGGGAGGATTTTCGGCGTGGCAGTCGCAATTGCAATCGAACGATCAGATATTCTCCTTCATCCGACGTTTCGATATGTATTACATTTTCTTCAGGGAATTAGCGGTGTTAATCGCTTTCGTTTTGAAAGGCTTTGTGGAAGCATAATCCGTCCGAAAAACTATTTAAAAAACGTTGGAATCGACTTCTTGAACACTAGTTTTTGCCGAATTCAGTTCGCACTTCTAACAACAGTGTTGTTGGAAGTGCGAACCGAATTTGGCAAAAACATAACTAGTGTTCAAGAAGTCGATTCCAACGTTTTTTTTTTTTTAAATAGTTTTTCGGACAGATTATGCTTCCACAAAGCCTTTCAAAACGAAAGCGATTTACACCCCTAATTCCTTGAAGAAGATGTAATACACATCGAAACGTCGGATGAAGGAGAATATCTGATCGTTTGATTGCAATTGCGACTGCCACGCCGAAAATCCTCCCAGGTACCTCGATATGGTATTCAGTTGTTATACTTTTCTGCTCGGGAGAGGCAGGCCTATAGGCTCATGGCAGCGCATGCAGACTATTAAGGGGATAATGGAATGCGATAAACATTTGATCCCAAACAAAAACAAACAATCTGCACAATGATCCTTCCCCACCGTATGAAATTGTGCAAATCATCATCGTGACAATTTGTCAGATAATGTGAAATCTGATGCCACCGGAGCGTTCGGTTCCGAATCCAAATTCACACTTCCAAGAGAAGTGGTGCATCATAAACTTGATGTTAATGATGGATTTATATTTCAAAGAACCACCTGCACATTGCGACCCACCTTCTTTGGTAGGCATAGTCTCACACTCGCTTCTGGAACGAAGAGTGGCACCTCACTTTAATGATCAAGTCCCACTCGTTCAAGAAAATGACGCGACTTGCAAACATCTTCATTACCGTCGTTGTCGTGTCGTTTGTGTGTTTTAGTATACGTATTTATTTATTTTTAATTGGCAGTCATAAATTCTGAAATTTATTGGGAGCTTTGTTTTAAATGTAAGCAGATGTGTTTGACTTGAAGATAATCTGTTTTCTATTTTGAATCTGTATTTGTTTGTTCTTCATTCTATAACTTCCTATCTTCCTATCTACCTATCTTCCTATCTTCCTATCTTCCTATCTTCCTATCTCCCTATCTCCCTATCTTCCTATCCTCCTATCTTCCTATCTTCCGATCTTCCTATCTTCCTATATTTCTATCTGCGTATCTTCATATCTACCTATCTTTCTATCTTCATATCTTCCTATATTCCTATCTTTCTATCTTCCTATCTTCCTATCTTCCTATCCTTCTATCTTCCTATCTTCCTATCTTCCTATATTCCTATATTCCTATCTTCCTATCTTCCTATCTTCCTATCTTCCTATCTTCCTTTCTTCCTTTCTTCCTATCTTCCTATCTTCCTATCTTCCTATCTTCCTATCTTCTTATCTTCCTATCTTCCTATCTTCCTATCTTCCTATCTTCCTATCTTCCTATCTTCCTATGTTCCTATCTTCCTATCTTCCTATCCTCCTATCTTCCTATCTTCCTATCTTCCTATCTTCCTATCTTCCTATCTTCCTATCTTCCTATCTTCCTATCTTTCTATCTTCCTATCTTCCTATTTCCCTATCTTCCTATCTTCCTATCTTCCTATCTTCCTATCTTCTGTCTTCTATCTTCTATCTTCTATTTTGTTAAAATGGTTTTTAAGCCTTTTGTTTTATTTTTGGATTGCTGAGCTAAAATGTATTTGAAAACATTGTCAACAAAAAAGAACAGATTGGATTGCGGAAACAAGAACAGCCATCCAGTCGAACGAGGTCAATACACTGCTGTTTTTTGGACACACGGTGAGAAATCAGAAAATCGACTAATTACACAAATTTCTTCGCAAAACATGACAAAATTCATCACATCTGTGTGACATACACAGCATCTCTCCGCACTGACAGCCGTCACCACAGCAGGACCCAACCAAATACGAACGAACGGCAGATGTTTATCGATCTTCCCGAAATCTCGAACTCTCCCCGATGTCGTCGTCGTCGTCGCCAGCAATGAGTCGTCGTGAGAAAATTTGCAGTGCAAAAATCAAAAGAGATGCGTTCCGAAAATAACCATTTAAGAGCTGTATCGACATGATAAGTGGACGATGAAGC
Source organism: Aedes albopictus (assembly GCF_035046485.1). Taxonomy (NCBI): domain Eukaryota; kingdom Metazoa; phylum Arthropoda; class Insecta; order Diptera; family Culicidae; genus Aedes; species Aedes albopictus. Next base: position 313,247,398 of record NC_085137.1, on the reverse strand, counting down.
GGTGCGATGCGACGGTGGCATGCAATGGCAGCAGCTTGTATGTAACATACACGGCACCAATAAATCAAAAATCTGTTCTTTCCAACTTCGTTCGGTTATTTTAAATTGGCTTTTGCATTGGTTTGTGGCTTTAGTGTGGAAGCGACAATCTGCTCTGCTACTTTCTTTTGCTGATGCTGCAAGTTGTAGGAAAATTTTCAATCGTTGCTTGTGGTACAGTGTGATCAGATCTTGATGTCATAATAATTAAAACATTTCTAACTAAATCCTGTAAAACTAGTGGAATCTAATTTAGTTAGAAATCATATCTCGATACGAGAAGGGGATTTTTTTATTATCGTACGGGTTTGGGCCGAAGGGTCTCAGATTTTCATGAAACTTTTTCCGCAGGATATATAAACAAAAAAAAAAATGAAAAAAATCAGGGTCGCCCATTTTCCCGGAAAACTCAGGTGGAAATTTTTATTTTCTCCTGACACTACTTAATTTGAAAAAGCATAACTCAAGAACGAAGCATCGTATAAACAAAGTTTTTGCCTTTCTCGTACACTAAGTGTACTAGAAAGGCTATATGTTCACTCCAAAAATGACTTTTTGATAGAAGGCCCGGAGAGTCGAGTCACATATACCAATCAACACAGTTCGTCGAGTTGAGGTGATCTCTTTGTTTGTGTATGTCTGTGCTTGTGTATGTATGTGTGTATGTATGTATGTATGTGTGTATGTGTACAAACAAACTCACGTCACTTGTTGGCAGCAAATCTCAACCAGTTTTAATGACCAATGGTTCATTCGACGGAGAATCTGGTCCTATTGTTTCCTATTAAAAATGGCTCGGATCGGTCCAGTCATTCCGAAGTTATAGCCATTTAGGTGTTCCGGACAGGTACCCTAAGAAGGGGTCAGATATAAAAATGCAACAAACCCATGCATGCGACACGCCAAACCAGGGCATTTTCGAAAGAATGCTGAACAGTAAGCAGAGAAATATTCGCAGACCATATCTGAACCGGTAGTGTTTCGGGTGTCCCGCCGGAAATTACCAAATATAAAAGTGAAGCAAACCCATGTATGCAACACATCAAACTACGGCTTTTTCGATATCCTGATGAACGGAAATTGGAAAAATAGTCTCCGACCTCATCAGAACCGGTAGTATTCCGGAACCGGTTCTGGGTGTCTCGCCGGAAGTGGCCAAATGTAAAAATGAACCAAACCCATGCATGCGGCCCATCAAATCACGGCTTTTCCGATAACCTGATGAACGATAAGAAGGAAATGGTCTCTGACCATATTTGAATCGGAAGTGTTCCGGAACCGGTTCCGGGTGTTCCGCCGGAATTGGTCAAATTTAAAAATGAACCAATCCCATGCATGCGACATATCAAACAGCAGCTTTTTGGAAAAGCCAATGAACGGTTAGTAAGAAAATAGTCTCAGACCACATTTTGGTCAACCGGTAGTGTTTGGGAACCAGCTCCGGGTGTCCCACCGGAATTGACCAATTGTGAAAATTCAAAACAACCGCCAGTGTTCCTGAATTGGTTCCGGGTGTCCTGCAGAAAGTGGCCAAATATAAAAATGGACCAAACCCGTGCTTGCGCCATATCAAATAGCTACTTTTTCGATAGAAAAATGAAAAGATAATAGTCTCAGACCGTATTTCAGACAATCGGCAGTCTTCTGGATCCAGTTCCGGGTGTTCCACCGGAAGTGACGAAATGGAAAAGTAAACCAAACCCATGCGACACATCAAATCAAGGCTCTTTTGATAACCTGATGAACGGTTTGCAAGAAAATGGGCTCAGATCACAATAGTGACTACCGCTAGTGCAACCGCTAGTGAATAAAACCTGTGCAATATAAAGAACAGAATCTTGACAAAACTTAAGCGATCTCATCAAATCACACCTTTTCAGATTTCTGAGGTTAAATTATACAGTAGGATGCTTCAACGAATCACAACAACTCCAAACAAAGTTTTTTGATTCCTCTTTTGCGTCTAAAATAACTGCGTAAAATTTTAATGCGGCTGGTTGTACCCTCGCTCGTAGTTGAAATTTGAATGAGATTGAGTATGGGGAATTTCACTTGCTGTGCATAAAAAACTGTGTCCAAAACCGCAAAGTGATCTGCCTCCAGTGATAGTGAAAGTGGCCATGCAGTCAGCTGAGAGGTCTGATATTTTTCAGCTCTGCCTATGCGTTGAACTCGGAATTTGTCAAGAATCCCGAGCAAAGTCTGATAGCAAAATGAAAACTAATTCTGATGTTGTGATATTGCAAATTTTGATAACTCAGGTTGTTGTCGTTTAGGTCGTTTTAACGGTTGAAACATCAAAAAAGAGAGCAGAAAAATGTTTCTGTGACAGCAAATTGAAAACAATTCCTGCTATCGATGATAGCAAATTGGTAACTATTTTTGTTAGCAGCACAAGAAAAATGAAAAATCCGTTCAATGTAGAATTTTTCGGTTGATATAAAATCACAAATGCAATAATATAATTGCACTAATGATATATCTATTCTAACACTAAATATTTACATTAATTTAAAATGACAGAAAACCGAAAACAAAATTAGAAATCAAATTAAATAATAATAAACTGATATTAAAATCTGTTGTCAATTTGTTGCTGAATACAAATCATGTTTTTGATTTGCTGTAATTTTGTTGTTGGACTTTGCTCGGGATATGTGCCTTCAATAAGTTTCCCAAATCGATGATGGTTTTGGGAAAACAAATCTTGCTTTCAGGAACACTTTGACTTCAGTCAATGAAAAAATCTTGAGTACATATTCGACGATCAACGGTGGAAAATTTTGTGGAAAACTTTTTCCACGTCATATTTTTTTGGATTACTGAGAAAATGTGCCTTCATTTTCAATAATAATCAGTCCCCAGGACTTAACATCAAGATTAAAACAGCGCCAGCCACGTCTTTAGAGTCATCGGAGAAGGACAGGAATGTTATTACTAACAACAATTGTTGTTACTAACTGTGAGTCCTCTGCTTTTCAACAGTTGTGTAGATCAGAGAAGTTTGGGAGTAGAAAAGGATTGGTTCAATTTTGATCAGTTTGTTTAAAGTAAATAAATATATGAAAATTAGTTTAGAGTAATGCTGTATAATTTCTATGCTGAAGTTAATTTTCTGCAACTCGGCACTATAAATTCTTATTTTACACTTGCCGTTTTGGCATCGAAACGGCCTACTTTTTCGCACTATATCAAACAGTTGCATTATGGTTCATAATGCAACTCATTTCGGTTGCATTATGAACCATAATGCAATTGTTTGATCAACAATCTGAGTTTCCACCTTGGTTGCCACCGTTTCCACGGTAAGAGCTTTCAAAACTGTGACGGTTATAGTTGGTTATAGCACAGCTTGCTTGATCCAAACTTCAGGTCTAGTATGTTGAAGCACGTGTTCGCGTTCGGTCTCATTGCACTACCGCGAAACATGATGGTACTGACGGAAATGATCATATTCTAGTAACTAATTTTGGTCATTGCAAAAAATGTTGTATGCAACTCGTTGCAAAACTCGATTTTTACAGCACTTTTCGTATTTATCCAACTCGGCAAGCCTCGTTGGATAAATGTATAAATAACTATTATCTGCACATGTTTTCATCATTTGAATATCAACTCATCTTGCTTGGCACCACTGATATTTCCGTGAACATTCTTCGGGCTACCGAAAAAAAAAGATTAATTGGATGGAATAATTTCCCCCCTTAAATGCGGAAGAAAGATTTTCGGGGGGCAATTATCTTATGTTCTACAACAATGCAAAAAGCTTTCAGATTTTTCGGCTGCTTTTGTGTCCGAAATGATTGCGGAAACAAAACACCGAACCACAATCACTTCACAACACCGACCAGATGACAGAGGTTATAGCTCCTTTGAAAGCTATACCAATGCAATGTGCTGAGCACTACGGAACGATTCAACAGGCAACAAATCAGTGACTAATTTGATAGCATCGTGTGAAAGTTTTTTATGCAGATTGTGGCAGCCGGGAGTGGAAATTGCTACGTACGAAAAACCTCTTTTTAAAAACAACATTAAGTATCGACATGTGGTTTGCAGTTTTTCTCATAATCTGCTGCGTCAATTGTGGTCCACAAAAAGCCCTAACGACTTTGGTCAGATGGTATTAGAAGATGAGCTCATTATGGTGTATGGGCTACTCATTTAAACAAATACCACATTGTGTTCCAGTCCGGAACCTGATGGAATTCCAAGAATGTACTTTACAATAAACTCCCGGTATGGAACGGATGCATCACGCAATGCACAAGCGATCATTGTGATCTTCGAAAAAAAAAAAGCGTTTGTATGCCTTGACCCGTCAAATAACAAATTGCTTCATTTGGTCGGTTTGTTTCGAGCTTGAAAATTGGTCCGAGTTTGAGATGGTTCAAAGGAATAAGTGGAACTCAACAAAGGATCCTTATGTTTATCTTCAAAAATGTTTTTTAGTCTTCAGCGATTAAATCGAGTTTTTTTTATTGGCGTATCATAATATAAGCCAAGGTTTTTATCGAAAATATTTGACAAGCCATTCTTTCTCTTGAAGGCCATCTGAACTGAAATGAACACCCCGGATGGCATCAAAGCTGATAGGACTTAATGCAAGATCTCTGGAGTGTTCTTTATATAGAAATTAAAACGAAAGATTGTGAACAGAAGTGCAGGCTACGGTAGGAGCTGGAAGAAAAAAGGAAAAGGTAGATATTTGTGTGGTTTTTGAATCATGGGTGTGTGTTAACCGATTTGTGGCTTAGCCACATCACGTGGCTTTTCTTTGGTTTTTGGATCTTAATCCACAGCGATCCTGTCGTGATCCACCTGGTAGGTGGAAATCAAACCGGCGTCCGATTACACGCCGCGTGAAAGAACCGTGTTACTGCTCACACCGCATTTTGTGAACGACCCACGAGCACGTGGTCGATCTCGGAACTCATCCAACATCGTGTTCCGATCGCTCCGACGCCACTACCTACGATCGGGTTTGTGCGGAGAGCGACGCGAGAGGCCGCGGGCGCGTGCTGATCGTACGGATGAGATCGGCGCCGCGTACACCTGAATCACGCACCTGAGCGAGCAGGAAAACCTCGCCGGAGTCCCACTACCCGGATAAAAACTAACCATAGGGTATTTGGTGAAAACCATTCCTGAACCATACAGTGTACCAGCTACAATATAGTGTATTGTAATGGAATGGTTCGCTAAAAGCTTTGCACATTGGTAGCTATTATACATTTACATCCGATCTTTATGTAACAATATATTATACTGTTTTTCTTACGTTTGAACCATTCATTATTCCGAAACAATCTTTTGCCGTGCATTTTTAATTTTTTATTCAGTTTATGATTTTTTCCGTGCTTTGTTTTGTTGATGTCCGTGACATTTTTGTTGCAAAGGAAATGAAAGAGAAAAAAGTGAATAAGTTGAAACATCTATTTAAAGTCAATAAAATGTTTAAATAAAGTGGTAAACCAGGTGTCCTAAGGGCTGCATATCCAAGAGATATGGTGGGCTAGGTATGTAGAGTGCGATGAGAGGAATACGAATTTAGGTCAACCCGGAAAGACGCAGGCTAGATTACCGTAAATCAGTGGATGAGTTCAACACTATTCTTTCTCTTCTTCTCTCATGTGAAATTGCCTTGTACAACAACCGAATTAAATGCGATTTATCTTTGACATTTTTAACATAAGGACTGGACACTGAAACGACTTCTGAAATAAGTTCGTCTTCGCTTTTTAACCTAACTTATAGTTGAATCGAACTTGACAGTTTTCTCATGAGTTGTTATGTACACATTTCATAGTTCAGTCAAATTGGAGCCTCAATATTGCAATAATGGTTAAGCACGCTGTAATGATACTTATGTACCTCGTCACCCACTTCATGCAACTACATTAGTGGTCTAATAACACTTAGCGCGCTAGGCATAGTTCCATCATGCCGCTTAAAGTGTTGCCACAAATAATGCTTAGTTTGCAAAACCCGGTTATCTGGCTGGTGGGACAGGGAGCTTAAGGCGAAACTATCAGGTATCAGTAGGTCGGCTCTAGAGGCACGTTCTCCTCCATTTGGGAAATTTGTGCCATCGCCATGAACACGAGCCTATTCATCATTTACCTGACGGAGAAGGGAAGGAAAAAGGATAGGAGATGGGAAAGGACAGGTAAGGGAATAGGATCGTCATACTCGCAAAAGCGTACCACGATGGGTTCACATAGCGTCCTGAAAAGGACACTGTAATAACGCATAAGCGTGCCACAATGGGTTCAAACAGCGCCCTGAGAAGGGCACTGTGATAATGCATAAAGCGTAAAGAGAGCCTATAGCTCTTTACCACAGCGGGTCAAGAACAACAGAACGTCCTGAAGATTCAGGTTTCTGAAGTCAGTTTCACTTAATAAGTGTTTCCCGAGTACTCGGAAACGCAATTGCGCAAAAGCTGGACAGTTACATATTAAATGATACGAAGTTCCATAATCGGATTCACAGCTATCACATGCAAATGAATCAGCTTGCTGAATATTCGCCATGTGATAACTGAGTCGGCAGTGGCCAGTCAATGCTTTGACCAGCATGCTGCAATTCTGCTTTGACAGATTTGTTAGATACTTTGCCACCCCTGGAGATGGCTCAGTACAATACAATTTTGTTTGACGACATGACTCCAAACTATTCCAGTATTGTTTGTGCTGAGTGGCAGCCCAGGTGTCAATCTGAAGCTTCACCCAACACTTGGATACCGGAATAGCTGGCTCAGGGCCAATGAAGTCATGTGATGCTCCAGTGCGAGCTAACTCATCAGCCAATTCATTTCCAGCGATGGAAGAATGGCCAGGTACCCATACAAGGTGAACAGCGTTTGCTGAATTCAGCTCCTCAATTTGAGTTCGACAAGCGATAACTATCTTCGACCTGGAGTTGGCCGAAGCAAGTGCTTTAATAGCAGCCTGGCTATCTGAACAGAAGTATATTACTTTGCCCATTACGTGCTGCTGAAGTGCTGATTGCACTCCGCACATAAGAGCAAAGATTTCGGCCTGAAAAACGGTGCAGTGTCTGCCAAGTGAATAAGACTGATACAGCCTTAGCTCACGAGAATAAACACCAGCACCTGCTCGACCTTCTAGAAGGGAGCCATCAGTGTAACATACGATGCTGTCTGAAATACTTCTCTCCAGATAACCAGATGTCCACTCTTCCCGGGAAGGGAATTTCGTGGAAAATGTCCTATATGGAAAATTACAAGCAATTGTAAGATCACTTGGAGCAAGGACAACTTTGTCCCAATTCACCAAAAGTGGAAACAACGAGGTGTGTGTTGAACTGCGGTTCACAGGAGTTTCCTCTAGTAAACCGAGTACCCATAGACGGTAAGTGCAAGAAAGTGCTTCTTGTTTGAGATGAATGTGTAGTGGGACAACGTCAAAGAGAACTTCGAGCGCTGCCGTGGGAGTTGAAGAGAACGCTCCAGACATCGCCATTAAGCACATCCTTTGGAGATGGCCTAATTTTGATTGGACCGTTCTCACTTCACCCTTTTGCCACCACACAAGACATCCATAAGCCAATATTGGCCGAACCACAGTTGTGTAGATCCATTTGATATACTTGGGTTTTAGACCCCAAGTTGTACCAAAGGTTCGCCGGCATTGCCCGAAGGCCATACAAGCTTTCTTGATTCTGAACTCAACATGAGGTGTCCAGGAAAGCTTGGAATCAAGAATGACTCCAACGTACTTTACCTGTTCAGTCACATTGATTTCAGAATCAAAGAGACGTAAAGTTCGAACACCATTACGGTTTCGCTTTTCCGTGAAAAGAACAATAGATGTTTTACTCGGATTTACCGAAAGGCCATATTGGCGACACCAACCCTCAACTACCTGAAGAGCGTTTTGCATCAGGTCGAAAAGGGTGCTGATGCACATACCGACTAACAATGTTAGGTAGTCGTCGGCAAAACCATAAGTAGGAAAACCGCTATTATTGAGTTGCCTCAATAGCGTATCTGCTACGAGATTCCATAAAAGTGGTGATAAGACTCCCCCTTGGGGGCATCCACAAACACTCAATTTCCTAATCGCCGCTTGACGCAATGTCGAGAAGAGATGTCGGTTTTTGAGCATTTGGTGAATCCAATTGGAAATCATTGGAGATATACCATGACCCCGTGCGGCTTCCAATATGGCATCGAAAGGCACGTTGTCAAAGGCACCCTCGATATCTAAGAAAACACCCAAGCAGGATTGCTTTTGAGCGAATGCCTTCTCGATATCGTAAACAACTTTGTGTAAAAGAGTCACAGTGGACTTTCCAGATTGGTAAGCATGTTGGTTCACATGAAGAGGCACATTGGCCAGATAAACATCACGGATGTGATGATCCACAATGCGTTCTAAGCATTTCAGAAGAAAAGAGGTCAAACTGATAGGTCTGAAGCTCTTTGCTTCTTCATACGACGCGCGACCCACTTTCGGAATAAACTTCACAGTTATATCCCGCCAGGATTTGGGAATATACCCTGTAGCAAAACTGCAAACAAGTAGTTGTTTCAAAACATGTTTGAAATGATCAAATCCCCTCTGAAGCAAAATAGGATAAATCCCATCTGCCCCAGGAGATTTGAAAGGAGCAAAGCTATTAAGTGCCCATTGAATCGATTCTAAAGTTATGATACTCCGAGCCGAAGCTAAAGAATCATAACTACAAGAAAAGACATCAGGTTCATCCGAAGATGTAATATCCACACATCCGGGGAAGTGTGTATTGAATAAACATTCTAAAACTTCCTCATCAGAGGAAGTGAAATCATCATTTGGCAAACGAAGTTCGTTCACTTGAAAATCCTTAGATTTTGCAAGGATTTTGTTCAATCGACTGGCTTCACTCAGACTGGAAACATTTGTACAAAGGTTTTTCCAGCCGGATCGTTCAGCAGACCGAAGAGCTTTCTGGTAGGCCTTGCGAGCCGACCTGAAAGCCTCCGATCCAGCCGAACGTCGTCTGTTCCAACTCTTTCTACATTGTTTCCTGAGCTTCGCCAGATCGGAGTTCCACCAAGGGGTTCCTCTTGTGGTCTTCACAGACCGCAGAGGGCAGGCTTCTTCAAAAGCTTCCATGATGAAGGCCGTTGTAGTATCAACGGCATCATCTAAATCACTTGGAGTGTCAATTGATGGTGAGTATCCATGAAATTTGGCTGCAACCAAATCGGTAAAGAGATCCCAGTTGGTTGACCGGGGATTCCTGAAACGCAAAGTTTGCGAAGTAAAATTCACATGTTCAAACAAGATGTAACGATGGTCAGATAAAGATTCTTCATCTGACACATGCCAATTGGTCAGCTCATGACTAATTCTGCTAGAGCAAAGCGTTATGTCTAACACTTCCTCTCTACCAGATACCATGAAGGTTGGGCGGTTGCCTATGTTAAGTAATCCAAGATCTGTACTACTCAAGTATTCCATCAAACTGGAGCCTCTCAAATTGATGTCTGTGCTGCCCCAGATTATATGGTGAGCATTAGCATCACTACCAACAATTAGCGGAAGGCCTTTTGAAGTGCAGTATGCAATGACTTGCTTGAAAGCACCCGTAGGGGATGGTTCATCATGCGGTAAATAAACCGAACAATAAACGTATTTCCTGTTGAGGTTTCCAACAGATACATCTATTATGATAGCACATACATCTCTGGTAGTTAGTTCAGAGATGAGTGTAGCAACGATTGCGTTGTTGACAAGCACACATGCTCGAGGCATGACACGTGAGTTTGCCATTTCATTTTTACTGAAAGTAGCAAACACCGGATTCACAAGGTTTCCTAAATAGAAATTCCCCTTACGAAAGTAAGGTTCTTGGACTAACGCCACTTGGGCTGTACCATTTTGCATAAGTCTACAAAGATTGATCGTTGCTGTTCTTTTGTGCTGAAGATTGATCTGAGCTATCCTAACCGTAGCCACTACCCAAACTAGGCAAGATTAAACTCTTAACAATCACAGCACAAAAAAGAACAGCAACAATAAAGCCAGATCGGTATCGAATTGAGTGCGCCAAAGGCGAGGATGCACAGAATACACTGTGTAAAACGCATAATGCGAAACCATATAGGTGAAAATCTAAACTAATTAATAACATCTTCATAATCCCGCCCTTATTCAGCCTCAAGTATGAGATTGAAGAAGGGCAGCTGATTGTCTCGGAGAAACACAAGGTCCACCGCGCTATTGCTCCGGTTAGCACAGTAAGGGCAAATACTGTGGAGGGTGCCCTGGTACTCCACAGGCTCCGTTTGCGGTTAGGTTTTTATTAGACCCCCCTAGCCATTCATTCCTAGGCACGGTAAGCATAAAGCCGCATAACACCATGAATTAGGGGTCACCTGATTAGTGGATTCCTACCACTGGAACAGGCGGTCCGTAGTGCTATTCTTAGCCAGTTGAACTAACCGCTACCGACACTACACAGCTATCTAGGCTGATCGGGAAAAGAAGTTGATATTGGTGATCAACTTCATACGGGCCCGAAAAGCCGTTACCCACTTCATGCAACTACATTAGTGGTCTAATAACACTTAGCGCGCTAGGCATAGTTCCATCATGCCGCTTAAAGTGTTGCCACAAATAATGCTTAGTTTGCAAAACCCGGTTATCTGGCTGGTGGGACAGGGAGCTTAAGGCGAAACTAGATCCATTTCCTCACTTTTTGGTTTTTGATTTTTAATAAAATAACGAAAGAATATTTTCAAAATCGGTTCTTGTACACATGTAGAGTATGGAACAAGGTATCTCCACAGACAAACAGACGTAACACTCTGATAATTCCCATCGTACACCGATTTAACGGTCTTTTTCAAAATTCGATAGTTGGCCAACTGCTCAACTGTAGCGCTTGCATAGTTTTTGTTCGAGTTTGACGTTTACTCACTACCGCCACCTAGTTGGTGGTCGGCCAAACATAGTTCTTTTAGCATTGGGCGAATATGTTTCCGTGACTATGATTTGGATCGAAAAATGGTCGAAGTGTTACGTCTGTTTGTCTGTGGTATCTCCATATTTTTTCCCTGGTGGAAAAAGTTTTTCGTTTTTGCAGAAACCATTTTTAAACAAAATTGCACAAAAAAATGGTTTCTGCAAAAACGAAAAACTTTTTCCACCAGGGAAAAAATATGGAGATACTTTGATCCATACTCTACATGTGTACGAAAACCGATTTTGAAAATATTGCTTCGTTATTTTATTAAAAATCAAAAACCAAAAAAATGAGGAAATGCTTCCAGTTTCGCCTTAAGCTTCAACTGTTAATGCAATCAGAGGCTACTCAGACTTAGACGAGTTTAGGTTAGTTTGGCTAGAACTGCCATTATCGAAGGAACATGACGAGATAATATAACATTATATGGTTTATCTAATGTAAAACAATACAACATAACAAAAGAGAACCATTCCAAAACCATGATTAAATTTATAACCAGTAGTGAAATTACAATTAAAAACAATATATTTACGGTACATTTTATTGTTTGTAACCATACGTGTACCATACAATGTACGGTATATTGAAGCCCACGTATCAGTATTTCTAACAATTCATTTACAATAAAATGTATGGTTTTGTAAAAAAATATATATGGAGAAAAATATTTATTTATATTGTTACGATACTTAACAACCCGTATAGTATATTGTAAAAATCTCATTTACAATTCACTGTATGGTGTCTAACATTACATCTTATTGTTTTTGTATTTTTCATTTTTACAGTGGTGTTTATTGTAACAATATGGTTCTAAATAGTACTGTTACAATACAACATTCGGTTTTTCTACTGTATTTTTTATTCGGGTAGCCTAGAGCCGGTGGTCGAGAGCGACGCCTAGGAGCGCAGCATCGGGAGGAGTTCACCAACGGCCAAAACGTGTATAAGGTACCTGTAGTATAAGCCACAACCACACCCCTACCCGAGCAGGAGAAAATAGCTGAAAAATAACTAACTCAGGTATGAAAAACTGAATACCTACAACCTGAATGAGGTATTAAGTAGCCCTGCATAAGAGGTAAAATACCTAAAATAATAACTGGTGTGTTTTCTGTGCATAACGCGTGAATAATGACATCAGGTATGGCAATACCTAAATCACAGACAAACAGACGTAACACTCTGATAATTCCCATCGTACACCGATTTAACGGTCTTTTTCAAAATTGGATAGTTGGCCAACTGCCCAACCGTGGCGCTCGCATCGTTTTTGTTCGAGTTTGACGTTTGCTCACTACCGCCACCTAGTTGGTGGTCAGCCAAACATAGTCATTTTAGCATTGGGCGAATATGTTTCCGTGACTATGATTTGAATCGAAAAATGTTCGAAGTGTTACGTCTGTTTGTCTGTGCCTAAATAATAACCGGAGATTTTTCCATACAAATAGCGATTTTTCCATAATTGAATAATACCTCAATCAGTCCTCAACACCAAATCAATAACTCGTTGAGGTATTGTACCAATACCTACAAAATACCAAAATAAGTTATTTTCAATACCTGGACAACCGTATGATACCTGACTTTGGTATGTTCCAGTTATGTGGCAGTTAATCATTCCTGCTCGGGTAGGGAACACTAGATGTAGGTTCGGAAGCTGTATGAGAATCGATGAATATAGATATAGGCCTAACCAGCTCGCAGTGAAATTCTAGCGGTGTATTGAGTTTTTTAGGGGAAGGGGAGTTTTATTTTGCTTATTTTGATCGGTCGTGAGAATTGAGACATTTCGGTCGCTGAATTCGTTGGCATTGGTTTTGAGTGAGTACCAAGGTGAGTACATAACGTATCCGGGGTTAGAATTTTTGATTCTGATAGGCTGGAGAACCTGCCCTGAGGGTCTCTCTCGTGTTAGTCAGGCACGCAACTACGGTATTGGCATCTCTGCTTATCGCAGGGTTGGCGCAAAAAGCCGGTACCGGAAATAAGGTACTATTAGAAAATCCCCGCACTTTACAAAATCGGAGAACATTGGTTCGGTTTTGCAACTCCATACATTTTGTATGGGATCAAAAATTGAGCTTGAGCTTGAGCTTGAGCTTGATTGACCGCCCGCAGTTGCAACTCCAGTATCGCCAGACCAGCTACACTCACACAAGGAACCAATGAGATAGCTGCTTGGGACTAACAAGCCCATCTACAGTGTGTGAGCGTTGGTGGTCTTGTATTTTTTAGGCGACAATGGCGCCTGCTGCGTCAGGTTGCAGGTCAATGGGGAAGGGGAGGGAAGTGATGATTGCAATCGCTTGCCCACATCAGGCCGTTGAGTCCTCTGCGCCTGCACAAGGTCATGCGGATGTTGGTGTGTTGGTGGGAAATGTTTATTTTGGCACATGGATCATGCATTGGTGCAAGGGTGCCAGGCGTAAAGCGATAGAATGTGTGAAGATTACTATGAAGCGGCACAGTCCGCTTGGTTGCATAACTTGTAGGCGTTATATGATAGATTGACACTGTGCTGTAATGAAAGTTGGAAGGAAGGGAAACGGCTTTTTTTTAATCCGTTTCTGGTTCTAGCGATCGCTACGAACGAATATACATGAGATGTATATGTAGGAGAGAGAGAGTGAGAGAGAAAGTAGATAGAAAGATTCAAAGTAGGAGGAAAGGGACGAGCCAGGGATTGAACCCAGGACCTTCTGCATATGAATCAGAAGCGGTAGCCACTAGACCACCAAGCTCGTTTTTGTATGGGATCAAAAATCAAAAATTGATGAAAAACTTTAAACCCCATTTACTTGAAAGTGTGTTTTTGTCACTTTCACCCCTTTGCTTCTAACCCCCTCATATAATAGAATAAACCTCCAGCAAGCTATAGTACAAGCAGATGGAGGTGATCATTGCGATACACAAACGTGAAAGTGTTTTGAGTTATCAAATAATATCAAATAGTATCAAATAATCCTTTATAATCTTCACAACATGTGCATTTCTTTGCATTAGTTGACAAAACCACATAAACATTGTTCAAAAAAGTACATTCCTGTATGTCTGCAAGCTGAATTGTTGTTGTATTGTAGATTAATAGCGTTCATTCTTGCTTACAGATAGTTTCTGGAGTTTAGGGAAAATTTTACCTATTATATTAACCATGAAAAATAGACTCGCCCCATATCACCCTAAAATTGATAAAACTCATGTCAAAATAAATTTTATATATCGAAAACATCACAATAACATACACCAAGAAGCGAAAAGTTTAAAAATTTGGTGAAATTTTGAAGTTTCAGAATTAATGGATCACTAAAATAACTAAAACGGCCGCTATGAAATGAACAGATAGCGCCACCGTAGCCTTGTGTGTTTGACGTAACTCGACTGCTGTCACTGTGTTACCGTCCATATACGGTGGCGCTTTTGTTTTGATGCGGTGAGTAGCGGAAAAGTCGGCTTCAATGATCCATTGCTAAGTGGATCTTTTTGCCTTTCTCGTACACTAAGTGTACTGGAAAGGCTATATGTTCACTCCAAAAATGACTTTTTGATAGAAGGCCCGGAGGGTCAAATCACATATACCAATCGACTCAGCTCGACGAATTGAGGTGATGTCTGTGTGTGTGTATGTGTGTGTGTATGTGTGTGCGTGTGTGTGTGTGTCTGTATGTGTGTGTACAAAAAAACTCACATCACCTTTTGGCAGTAAACCTCATCCGATTTCAATGACCGACGGTTCATTCGACGCGGAATCTGGTCCCATTATTTCCTATTGAAAATGGTTCGGATCGGTTCAGCCGTTCCGGAGATATGACCATTTAGGTGTTCCGGAACGGTACCCCAGGCAGGGACCAGATATGAAAATGCATCAAACCTATGCATGCGACACATCAAACCACGGCATTTTCGATAACCTGATGAGTGGTAAGCAGAAAAATAGTCTAAGGCCATATCTGAACCGGTAGTGTTCCCGAACCGGTTCCGGGTGTCCCGCCGGAAGTGGCAAATATCAAAGTGAACCAAACCCATGTATGAGACACATCAAACCACGGCATTTTTGATAACCTGATGAGCGGTAAGCAGGAAAATAGTCTCAGACCATATCTGAACCGGTAGTGTTCCCGAACCGGTTCTGGGCGTCCCGCTGGAAGTGGCCAAATATACAATTGATTCAAACCCATGCATGCGGCACATCAAACCACGGCATTTTAGACGACCTGATGGACAATGAGCAGGAAAATCATCTCAGACCATATCTGAACCGGTAGTGTTCCGGAACCGGTTCTAGTCGTCCCGCTGGAAGTGGCCAAATATACAATTGAACCAAACCCATGCATGCGGCACATCAAACCACGGCATTTTAGATAACCTGATGGACAATGAGCAGGAAAATCATCTCAGACCATATCTGAATCGGTAGTGTTCCGGAACCGGTTCTAGTCGTCCCGCTGGAAGTGGCCAAATATACAATTGTACCAAACCCATGCATGCGACACATCAAACCACGGCATTTTCGATAACCTGATGAGCGGTAAGCAGGAAAATAGTCTCAGATCATATCTGAACCGGTAGTGTTCCGAAACTGGTTCCAGGCGTCCCGCTGGAAGTGGTCAAATATACAATTGAACCAAACACATGCATGCGGCACATCAAACCACGGAATTTTCGATGACCTGATGGACAATGAGCAGGAAAACCATCTCAGACCATATCTGAACCAGTAGTGTACCGGAACCCGTTCCGGGGTTCCCGCCGAAGTGGTTAAATCTGAAAGAGAAACAAACCCGTACATGCGTCACATCAAATAGCGGCTTTTAAGATTACCTAATGAACGGCCAGCAAGTGTTTCGGAATCGGGTTTGAGTGACCGGAAGAGGCCAAATCGGCACCAACATTTCAAAAGGGCGTTACTGCATTTGGAAGTAATACCTTCTTTCAAAGCTGTAGGTCGTACTGCCTCCCTTACACTCAAACCACCGTGGTTGTCGAAAAGAGGAGAGTTTTTCCCATCTGGTACTTGTTGTGAAAAACATGGAAATCATAACACATGATCCACAGCTTTAAAAGAAGGTGATGATTCCAAAAGCAGTTACGCCCTTTTGAAATGTTGGTGTCGAAATGTAAAAGTAAACCAAATCCAGGCTTGTGACACATCAAATCGTGGATTTTGCGATAACCTGATAAACAGTTAGCTAGAAAATAGCCTTACGTCACACTAAAGACAACTGGTAGTGTTCCGGAATGGGTTCCGAGAGTCCCGTCGAAATTGTCAAACCCTGCATGTGACACCTTCAATTTGCAACGTTTTTGGTTAACCGATGAGCAGTTAACAAGACAATAATGTTAGACCATATTTGGTTCAGCCGCTAGTTACCCGGAATCAGATCCGGGTAGTAAAATGTAAAATTTTAGCAAACCCATGGATGCGGTACATCAAATCACGACCAGTCTTGTAAACATTCGACACTTTTTACTACCTTCATATCGTTGCTGCAGTCGGGTGTCAGTCGGCTTTGTTACATTCGTGCGCTATCGTTACCTCTTACCTACACACAACACGAGCAGTAGAACGAAGATCAATAAACATAAGAAAGGGTCAAATCAATGTCATCTGACACGATTACATGTGTCTGATTCTAGCTTTACGCATAGATTTTCAGCCAATTCCGATTGTGAATGTTATTATTAGTTTAAAATTTTCTCGACTCCCTGGGCATAGCGTATCATTGTACTTGCCACACAATGTACAAATTCATGCAATGGCAGGCAAAGAAAGCCCTTCAATTAATAACTGTGGAAGTGCTCTAAGAACACTAAGTTGAAGAGAGGCAGGCCAAGTTCCAGTGCGAACGTCGAGCCATAAAGAAGAAGAAGTACAAGACTGATCACGACTTATCGACAACCTGATGGAAAAATAGGGTCAGACCACATTAGATTCCCGGTAGTGTTGCGTGTTCAGCTGTGGCTTCGAAAGTGGTTAGAAGTAAAAGTGAAGCAAACCCATTCATGCGATATATCAAATCGCGGTGATTAGGTGAATAAATAGCAATAAAATATTCTCAGACCATAATTGGGACAACCGGTAGTGTCATGGTCCATGACTCACGGAATCAGATCCGGCTATCCCACCGGAAATTACCAAATATAAAAATGAACCAAACCCATACAAACGACACATCAGATTGCAGATTTTTTGATAATCTAATGAACGGTAAGCAAGAAAATAGCCTTAGATTACATTAGAGACTAGCTGTTGTGTAGCAGAACCAACGTTCATGTGAAAAATTAAATCGTGGCTTTGTTTAATGGCCTGATAAACATTAGGTATGAACAACAGTGACGAATAGGTCTAAGTTCTCATATATGAGAACAAAATATAGACAAAACGATCTCATCAAATCGTACCATTTCAGATTCCTAAGGTGTAAATTTATAGCAGGATTGGTCAACGTTGAATGGAAAAATAAGAATTTGATCGCGTCAACAGAAGATGGTGACTGTTTTAAGGAATTTTGAGCTCTAAAACAATGTAAAATAAGTTTATTTGGTATGGGAAATATGTTTGGAGTCCACCAGAGTATCCAAGATAGCGGTTCAAAGTCCAAGATAATGGCCCAGTATTCAAGTGAGTGCCTATTTTATAGGATTTTTAATTCTTGCATTATGGGCATATTTTGTATGAAAATATGTCTAGAATTCAAAATTTGTAATCAGAAAACCCAAGCTGTGCGCTGTTTCACAAGGTCTGCAGTATGACTATAGTTTGAATGGGGAAGAATGCCGGTCTTCGTTCAAAACTGGTAACCAGACAATCATAAACGACATGCCAAAATTCAATACGGCGACTATATTATGTAATTTTAGGTGCAGAGTCCAAAAATGAATACCAGAACTTCCGAAATGGTGTCTCAATGTTCAAGATGGCGGTTAGTTTAGTTGGGGTAGATATCCGGAGTCATGAAATGATGACCGGAAAATCTAAAATGACGTTTCAAAATTTTGCGGCTTCATGACACTTGTTTGGTTTAAGTTTTGGATCGTTGTCTTATATTTCCTGAATATTGGATGTTATGCTAATGTAAAATGTATCCACAAGCAGT
Organism: Aedes albopictus; assembly: GCF_035046485.1. Taxonomy (NCBI): domain Eukaryota; kingdom Metazoa; phylum Arthropoda; class Insecta; order Diptera; family Culicidae; genus Aedes; species Aedes albopictus. The sequence continues at coordinate 313,229,279 of NC_085137.1, read as the reverse complement.
TTTCATTTTGTATTTATGTCAATGTCATCAACATGTCGCTCGAGTTTTGTTGAAAGGATATTTTAAAGAACGAGAAAGGCACCATCACCGCTAGATGGATTAATTAGGGTTTTTCCTGTCATATCCAATTTTTAAGCAATTTTCCCAATCTTATCTGAGTTCGCTTTATTCCTCAAGAATTAAAAATTTTTCAACACAGATTATTTAAACAATGTAAAATGGATGTAGTACATTCATTGAAAGATATATTTTATCATTTTTGCATGTAGTTTTCATTAGAAACTGAAACCAATGTATGGTGGATCTTTTTTGTGCCGGTCACTGTATATCTAGGAATCCTTTAAATGTTCCTTGTGGGAATCCTTCAGGAGTTATTTTTGGGATTCCTCCAGGATTTTTGTCTCTTAAATTTCTTGTTAAAATCTGCGTGTTTTATTTTTGTTTCCTGAAATCCTCCAAGAGTTTCTTTCAAAAATTCTCTAGGAGTTTTTTTTTTGAAACTTTATTTCATTCTGGGAATCGTTTTGTTTTTCTTTATGGCTCTATGTTCCCAGAATCTTCCAATAGTTTTTTTTCTATGAATCCTCCGAAAGTTCCTTGAGTTTCCGGTGAAAATTTACACAAGTTTTTTTTTTCAGACATCCTTCAATAGTTCTTCTGGAAATTCTTTTGGAAATCCTTGTGGTAACCCTTTTTGAATCTTCCTGAAGCTCCCTCTGAAAATCCTGCTGAAATTCTTATTAGAAATTTATAATCCTCTAAAAGTTTCTGCAGGGAACTTCTGAAGTTTCTTGTGGAAATCTGTTTTCTAGAAATCCTCCAGTTTTTTTTTTTTTCTTTTTTTAATTATCAAAGAGTTCCTTCCGGGAATCTTCTTGTATCTTGTAGTGTCTATTAGTTACTTCGTTTTCGTAATCTTCCAGGAGTTTCTGGCAAAACCCCTAGATCAACTTCTTAGACTGAACTCATGTAGAATTCGTCAGAAGGAATATGATGAAGTTTGCAGTAGGTATTTGAGGAGGGATCTCCAGATAGAATTTCCAGAGGAATTGACTGATGGAATTATTGGAACACCCAAAACCGTCCGCTCCACGCCTCCTTGTTCCCAGCGGATCAGTTGCAGACACCAACTTTGCAGGATTGTTGTACGGCATTCTTGCAACAAGGCCATGCTCTGCTCACCGTATCCTTCCAGGTTTGTTCACCAACTGATTTATTTTTTATTTTTTTTACACTGGAACCTCCCTTAACCCCTTCGAGACGACTTTTTATCACCAACCTCGCCGCTGTAGAATACGTCAGCGAGGTGCAAATGACCCAACCGTCCTGAAAGGGTTAAGGTAGAATCAATGTAGGTAAAATCTGTTTAGGTACTGTTGTGACCGGAGGTGCCATTCTTGATCATCAGTGCGCTCTTCATTTCAGTTCTTCACTGCTCAACATTCGTCAAACGACTGATTTTCCATCATCCTGATTTTGACATCCGATAGTTAGCCATGCTTGCTATGATGATTATTTTTGCATACCATGCTGTATCCTTAATCACATACCGTACCCACTGTCCATCTCAACATTACTTCCCATCCCTACTCTGACTCACAAATCACAGTTTGTTAATGGTTTCTGCTTTTCTAGTCCTAGTTTCGTTTCTCTCATGATGATCATGCATTTTTTTTGTTTAATTTTTTTCAAACTCTGCTTAATACCTTAATACTCAGAAAGAAACCAGTGAAATTGACCATTTAAAAAATATAATAATAATCAATAGTCTTCCAGCAGATTATTTTCTAATTACCATTTTATTCTGCTCCGCACAAAATGATTCGACGATTTTTTTAGCATTTCCATTTTTGACATACATGCTATTCTTACATATTCCTTTTCGATATGCAGACTTTTTATTTTACAAACTTCAGGATTGGTGTTGACTTGAAATAGACACGTTCAAAGTCAATAGGGGAATTCACTTAACAGCGAAGACCGCTGAATAATTATAATCCTGATTTACCGTCACGATTACCAAGGCAATTTTGAATTACATATTTCATTCGCAATTTTATGAAACATTTCAATAATCAAATAATTATGACTTACACTCTGCAACCTGTTTAGTAAATCCTCTAAATGTAAACTTTACTTCTCAACCGTCATTAGTTTACATTGGTTTTAAAATACAATAAATCTTAAACGTACACTTTATCCATTTTGCCAACGAATGTATTATCCCTTGCGGTCTTGATTACGATTGAGAAACCCTACTTTCCCAAATTTGTCTAACTGTAAAACTATAGCCCAACACCGTAGCAGTCATCATTTAATCCTTGCTTCCCTTTTATATTACATCCAAATACTATTGCATTAAATGCATGTCATCAGGTTAGCCATGACTATCGAGTTTTTCAAATATCGTTACTTCAGGAAAGTTTTTAACTGAAACAAGTTGAAGATATCAACTTTCCCAGATTGCATTAGGGTCATGTTACGTCAACGTCAACGTCAACGAGCTCTTCCCAACATAATGCATTAGGAAGGTTAAATCGAATGCCAGAATACCAGAAAATGTTGCCATTCAAACTCAAACTGCATGTCGTTTTGGAATAACAATAATTGTCTAAAATAAGCTTCTTTGGTATTTCGGTTTATTCCAGGACAAACAAACACACTATGAAATATTTCCAACATTTTTTTCATATAACGTTTTTCTGAATCAATGTATTCTTCCGAGTTTATCAGTTTTTATTCGTATCAACTTATGAACCATTTCAAACAAAGCTTTACTTTTTGCGGTGCAAAGTTCTCACCATTTTACTGATCAGCAATATCCTTGGTTGCCTAATTGAAAGTGTGATGTATTGGTGATTGAGCTGAATTGGAAGTATTACTTGGTCTGCAATTTTCGTCATATTTCCACTTTTATTTTATACATAATAACATACAGATATTATACATACAGATAAATTCAATCGTATTGCACAAGACAGCCAATGATACTTTGCGGTAATATGCATTAAGCGTTGCAAGAAAAAAAATGGAATCTGGGAAAATCCAGAGCGAACCACCTGGAAATTTTTCCTGCTTGTCGATCGTAGGTAGCTATGCAAAAGCCAGTATTGTTTACATGATTGATAATTAAACGTCCTTTAAAACGTCCCCACTTTTCAGTTCAAACAGTTGTACAAGCCATGGAATAAAACAATTCATGATCTGTTTGTTATACCATACAAGAAGTCATATCCCGTACGGTAAATTGGGATTTCAGTTTCGCCTCATCCATTCATGGAAACTGTAAGAAACCATAGCCGATAGGTACCTTTTTTGCACTTTATTTATTAAGTACTCCGCCTTCTCTATCGGAGACTTATCCTTATAAAGGTGCTTATTTTATCAGAAACTTTCGGTCGCAGGTATTCCGCCTTCTCAATCGGTTACCTGTTTCATAAGATCTCTGCCTTCTCAATCAGAGTCTATGATATTTTGTTTGGATACTCCGCCTTCTCTATCGGAGTTCCTTTTGAGGGTGCTCTGCCTTCTCTATCAGAGCCCAGCAGAATTTGTGGAACTCCGCCTTCCAACCGCCTTCTCTATCGGAGTCCACTTCAGGATTAGCTTTAGACTCTCTTTCAGAGTACAGTATCAATTTCAGATATCATCCGCAATTCAACAAACCTTTTTAAAATTTACCATTTATTCTTGAGCGCTTCTAATAATTCAATGATCCAGGAATTCAACATCTTGAGGCATCAAACTCCGGTTGTTTGGAGGCTCGACTGCACCATTGTTGTGACCGGAGGTGCCATTCTTGATCATCAGTGCGCTCTTCATTTCAGTTCTTCACTGCTCAACATTCGTCAAACGACTGATTTTCCATCATCCTGATTTTGACATCCGATAGTTAGCCATGCTTGCTATGATGATTATTTTTGCATACCATGCTGTATCCTTAATCACATACCGTACCCACTGTCCATCTCAACAGGTACTTCTAATTGGGTAACGTTATTGAACCTTTTGGAGACGGATAGTTTCGCCACAGCTGCGCTATTTCGCTGGCCTCGAATACGTTTGTTAAGCTCGGTTTCATCACCGGGATTATTTTGACCCAAGGGGCCTGCAGCTCTAAACCTTTAATGATATTTACCACTAGTATTCGTTTAGTATTTCGTGGTATTTTATGTATCGTAGCAACCTTGGCGGCAAATAAATGAAAGATGCTGTTGACAGAATCTGAACACTTGTCACTACCCTTCGTTTTCATCAGAGTGTTTGTGAATTGTAGGTAAGTTTCGATATATTTTCAATTGAAATACTTTCTTGAAGTGTGATTTATTTTTTTCAGAACAAATCAAACATGTTAAGTTCTTACTGAAAGGGGAGGAAACATTCTGTGTGACGCTCGGAGTGAAACAAAAACGAAATGATCAGATGTTTCTTTGAAAGTTACATGCTAGGATGTTACTCGTAGAGATGCTTCTGTAGTCTCTAAAAAGGCTACCTTATGATCTCGACACCGACGTGCCAAGCCAACTATAACCAGGAAGTAAACATGCAGATATCGCCATGACCATATGTATGAGGCATCCAGAGTACTCCACTCCAACGCTCCAAAAGTGAAGCGAGTAGCATAAATACCGTACTTTTAGGGTGAATTTTGTACTTTCTTGAAAAATAGTTTGCAACCGGCCGTTTGGAAGACGTGCACCGTATTTTTGGAATGAATTTTGTACTTTCTTTGACAAAAGAAATGTTATCCTGTATAACAGCTCTCAATAAAAATAAAGCGGCATGTAATCAATTGATTGCTTTATTGATTTTCACCAAGAATACACCTACACTAAAAACGCAATTGCAATGCTCTCCTAATGCATAAACGTTGCAATCCTAAATTCGCCTGAATCAGCACTCATCATTTTGTTCTAAGTATAGCGGATTTTTAGAAAAATTTCCACTCTGCGGTAGCCGCCGAGTTCTACCGCAGCTGTCAAAGTCCTACCGCAGGCTTGAAAATCATCATATCATTGAAACTGAAGGCCAAATCAAAGCATGCTTGCAAGGTGAATTGAACTGAAAACCAACAACAAACAATGATCATCGGCGTCGTATCCAAGGCTATCCAAGGCATCGCTAGGGCTCGCTAGGGTAGATCGATGATACCTCAGTGAAAATCAGTAGTTTGACAGCTGCGGTAGCTTTTCACTCTACCGTAAAACGGAAAGTTTTCTCTAAATTAGCAATACCAGTGACATTTTGTCATAGTTCTACTTGCCGATCAAAGCAATCGGACTGCTTCGATGAAAAATTTTCCGTAGTATTCTGTAGTATTTTGTAGTATTTTCGATTACTAGCGAAGGTTTAGAATTGCAGGCCCCTCTGGCTCCAAAGGGTAAAATGGAATTTTATTGTGTACAGTACAGTTGGAGTATCTACTTGAGTTTAGGGATTGGTTTACGGGAAAGAAGTAGCGAGTAGAGTTGAAGAGATAATGTGGCGTATTCAGAGGGACGGGATGAGAGGGGCTGGGTCTATTTAAGGTTCCCTTAAAACTTTCTTCAGCATAAGATATTGAATCTGCATGCATAATTTGTGTGCTTGGAGCGGACCTGGTGTGATGGTTAGAACACTAGACTATCACGCCGAGGACCTGGGATCGAATCCCACTCCCGACAAGTTCGCAAAAATGTGAGTTCTTCCTTCGGAAGGGAAGTAAAGCGTGGGTCCCGAGATGAACTAGCCTAGGGCTAAAAATCTCGTTAATACAGATAAAAAAAACTTGTGTGCTTGAATTGCATTTATGCTTGCACAGCTTTAAGTGGTGAGTTGAATGTTTGTTCAGTCCAGATCATCTTGAATCCTGTAGTAAACTCATGGTTTACACAAGTCGAATCAAGCAAAAAATGCAAAATCCGACCAAAAAAAACCTAATTCATTTTCAGAGACGTTCGTTCGTATCAAAAGTCGTTAACAAACTGAACGCCAGACTTTCAACTACTCTCAGCCCGCTTCTTTTCATCTCCATGCACACCAACACAAACATTCATCTATGTGCCGACGAAACTCTTTCCTACTGTTCATCAACCCACACACCAAACGCTTTCAGCAATATTTTGCTGAATTTTGCCGAGCTGAAGGGTTCAGCAATTTTTTTTGCTGAACTTTCGGCAAAGTTTGCTGAATTTCAGCAAAACGTTACTGGTGATCAGCAGAGTTAACTGAACAAATCAGCAAAATGTTTACTGAAACCTTCAGCTCGGCAAAATTCAGCAAAATTTTGCTGAAACCCTCAATCGATTTTTGGTGTGCAGTTTCATTCGCGCAACGCTGTACACAGAGCCGCCTGCATGCATGTGTGTTTGTGTGTGTATCACCAACCAAACTAACCATCTCCGAAAGCGACGCGAATTACAGCTGTCGTTCATGCTGACATCACGCGAGCCGTTCATGGTTGGTTTTGGTGGAACGTATCCCGACAATACGAGTACACCAAAATCAATACTGGCTTTGCAAATAGACACATCTCACATTATATAAAATTTTCATAATAATAAGCATCTAAACACTACAAATCCCTTCTGAAATCACCTGAAACGTTTGTGGAACGCTTTAAACCTCTGAAGTTCCCCTGAAGCTCACCTAAAAGCAATGTTATGTTCTGAAAATCCCTAAAACCACCTCGGACTCCAGAAAACGCATCTGAGACACTCTTAAGCACTCAAAAACGCCACTGAAACCCTTTGAAAATCCTTTGAACCCAATGAAACCCTTTCGTATCCCCTATACCGCGTCTAGGAAATTCGTAAACCCCCGAAAACACTCCTGTAATGCCTCTGGGATCCGCTGAAAATCCTTACTTATTGAAATGCCTCCGCAAACTCTCTGAAATCCCTGAAACGCACATTAAAACCTCATAAACCCCCCGAAAACGCCTCTGTAACGCCTCCGGAACTTTCCAAAAATCCCCTGAAACTTCCTGAAATGCCACTGAAAACCCCCTGAAACCCACCTAGACCCTTTGTAACGCAGCTGAGACCCTTATAAACTCCCGAAACGCCTCTGTAACGTCCCTGAAACTCGCTGACAATCCTCTGCAACTTTTTGAAAAATACAGAATACCACCGGAATCCCTGAAACCCCCTCGACCCCTATTTAACCCCCCAAAATTTAGTGAAAGTGAGAAAACTTGCCTTAATTTTCATTGAAAAACTTTGTTTCTACAATGCTTCGTTCTTGAATTATGATTTTTCACAAAAAGGCTTATATGGCACATTTGGACATTTTTCAACAAAATTGGTCAAAACTCAAGAACGAAAAAAAGTGCATTCCAAATATTTCAGCGATTATAGCTTATGAAATAACCTTTTCTAAGCTATTTTTCTTAAAAAATTTTCACGAGTTCGGGCATTTTTTATTCAGCTTTTTCAATTCATATTTTTTTTGAACATCTGAAAAAAATTGCTTTCATTTTCTAAAAAAACTTTGTTTCCATGATGGTTCGTTCTTAAGTTATGATTTTTCAAAGTAAGTAGTGTCAGGGGAAACCAAAAAATTTCCACCTGAGTTTTCCGGGAAAATTTGCGATCCTGATTTTTTTCAATTTTTTTTGTTCATGAGCCCTTGTGCTAAGGCGCCGTTCACAAATTACGTAATGCTCTAGGAGGAGGGGGAGGGGGTGGAATATGGCCGAGCGTTACGGTCCAAACAAAAAAAAAATGGATTTTCATACAAAAAAGCGTTACGGAGGAAGGGAGGGGTTGAGTTCTGAAATTCTCGATTTTAGCGTTAGGTAATAAATGGATGCTTAGGGTGGGGCTAATTTCAAAAAAATCTCTTCGATATATGATTTCCCAAGTGGAAAGGGATCTACTAGTTGAAATAAGTGAGCTGTACAAAAATGAGCGATTTCGGTTGATATTTAGGGGTGGCGCCCTTTCAAGTGAAATTTTTGCTTGAACAAACTTTCAAAAAAACATTTCAAATTTAATTTTCAAACTTAATTTTTCTAGACTAAACCGGTGATTCTAGAACCCAATTGGACCAAATTTATGCTCATGCGATATCTCCATTGGTTTCCGTGATATTTGGAAAAAAAGTCATATTTTGGTATCCAACTCAAAAAATACTGAAAAACGACATTTTTTTCAAATATCTCAGAAACCAGTAGAGATATCACAATTTTGAGCATAAATCACCGATTTAGTCTAGAAAAATAAAGTTTGAAAATTAAATTTGAAATGTTTTTTGAAAGTTTGTTCTTGCAAAAATTTCACTTGAACCCTTTGCGCCACCCCTAAATATCAACCGAAATCGCTCATTTTTGTACAGCTCACTTATTTCGACACTTTCCACTTGGGAAATTATATATCGGAGAGTTTTTTTGAAATTAGCCCCACCCTAATGGACCCAAGTAACACAACATGTCTTATAGAAATTATTTCGACTCCAATATGACCAGTTACAAAGTTTTGGTATGAAGCAATAAAACCGATTTGCAGACTGCTATAGGACTGAAAAAGCGCAGAAGGTGGAGCCTGCGCAACATCTTTGTGATGTCATATTCATGTTCTATATGAATCTGAGCATACTTGATTATGTATCTTAGTATGTTTTCCATTATATATTTTCAACAAATTCTAGAAAACAGTGCCTTGTCAGTCAAGATGTTTTATTACTGTAAATAATTAAGTTTCAAAATGTCAATAATAACCAATCATTTTTTACGGTGAAATAGACTATTGTACCCCGATAAAATTATTGCGCCATATAAATCAGTATTTTTGAAGAATTTTGCATCAAAATAAATAAATAGTATAAATCTTATTTTAACGCAAAAACTCAAACATGCTTTATTATTCTCAAGAATTTATCAAGTTTAAACATACATATCACAAATTACTGAAACATAATAGAATATTTGATAAATATTTAATAATTTAGAAATAAAATTAAATGGCAGTCTGGGACATGGCATGATACATGTTTTGAGATATGATTCAAAATTGACTTGATATTGTTTTTGTGGATAATTTTGATGTGGTTGTTGTTGGTTCTCATGTTTGGTTTGGTATTTGAACGGTTTGATATCTGTCACGATTTGGGAAGACAACAAATATAAGTATCAAATAATTATCACAGTTCATACATTGAAGCGGCTCAAAGAGCATTTCGAAAAAATCAGCCCTTATAGATAATCATATATGTTGTGGTAACATATATTCCTGTCATTTTTTTATATAAGTATTCATAGCTAAGATTCTGTTAGGAGTTTTTTTTACGTGGGAAATAAAAATCGATTCTACATTTCTATGATCGGTAGTGTAGCATGTCCCTGTTCAAAAAAATGAATTAGGTTTATGTTACACATGTTTTCTATCATACTGCAGAAAACCAAAATTCGACTAATTATAAACATACGAAACATACTATGTTTTGTTTAAACATGATTGAAAACAAGTCTTAAACAAGAAACTGCAAATGTTACTCTAATATGACATATAGAACATACTGAGCATGTATGGCAACAAACAAAGTGTACTTAAATAGAACATACCCAACATAATCGAAAACAACATGCAATGTTTGTTTGAGAAAACAAAATATACTCTTTAATAAGACTTCTAAATAGAAGATCACTGTGTATAAGTTTTAGGTATCATAAAAACGACATATCCATGACATAATATGTTTCGAGAAACTTCATAACAACTGCTGTAGGACAAAGTAAATATTTTGCTATTTCGGATTATGTTTTCGGTGTTTCTTGGGGATGCTGCCTTAACTGAATTATTTTTTTTATGGTCACGCGCAAAGAACCAGTATTTAAGTGATGACTTCAATAAAGACGGGGTCAGTTTAATTCCTAAACCAGTCCCTTGAATACTTCGGTTACAGTATTATCAAAATGAAATCCATTCATAATCGATCACAAATCTCATCTATCCCTTGAAATGTTGCTTTTGGATTTACTTCAAACAGTTAAATTGCATTTTTATCATTGCAATATCAAGATATGATAACAAAAAAAGTCAGAGAGTATAATCAAATGTTTTCCTAGGAGCATAGCTACAATCCACCTAATAAAGTTTGAATTGAATGTAATACGCTTGATCCGATGTCAGGTAATAAACTGGCAATTGTTACGGGTATATGTATTTACAAGCCAATCATCTGCTTAGTGCTCAGCTGCCACCAACAGAAGAAACAGCAACTGTCGTCATCTTCATTCTTGTCGTTGGTATCTTTGAAATCGTGATCAAAAATCCTTACTGCCGCGAATTCCCTTTTACTGAACCCGTATCAATTTACGATCTCTCTGCAATTGTTTCGGTACGCCTTTTAAGTTATCAAAAGGCCCTTCATTTTACCAGCACTGCCACGAACTGGCACAGGATCACATCATAAATCAAACTCCATTTCAATCATCGGGATCAGCCCGCAGCAAAAAAAGAGAAACAGTTCGCGTGTATGCGTGGGTTGCGGGTCCCAAAAACGCATCACGTACCGTGTTTGTTGGGTGTCGAATTTCCTACCGAAGAAAAAAATCTTACCTTTTTTACCGGGTTTTATCTGGTTCTTTATTAACAATTTCATCTCTCAATTAAAAGGGATTGTACAACAAAATCGAAATATTTACACAATAACCTACCGGTTTCAAAAGCCGATTGGGACCCGGGAATATTGGATGAAATAGAAACCCAAGTAGACCAAGACAGTGCGGTCGTTTGCTCCGTTTCGCCTTTCAGATTCCTAGCCTCAAAAAGCCGAGAGGCAAACAAAAACAGTAACACATCAATCCCGTGTCGGATAATGGTGTAGGACACACGAGCGCTGAGAATCTTTCCCGAAGGTTTTCTTACCTTTCAATCCATGCAAAATCCATTTTCTGTTTGGGACAAACAGCTCCAGTAGAAGTTTCGGGTCGATCGTTTTGTTCTCATGTTTCAATAGCTACCGACCGAAACTGACGACGACGTGATGCCTGCAGAAGCTGGCTAAACCCTCAAAAACGTTTTTGATCGGCACATAACTGCCGCGTGGCTATATACTTCTTCGCTGCAAGCCCGGGCAGAGTTCAAGTACTGACGATCAAAATGTGATATTGGTTTATTTGAGATAAAAGGTAAAAGTACTGAAAATAATGGCAAAAATTTGTTCTTGGACCATCTAACCAATCCAGCTTTTTACGCTGTGGTGAGGGGTGATTCATGTTTGACAATTGTTTCCGACAGCCCTTGCAGCATCACAGTTGCCGGAAATTCCAGTTCACTGCTCCAGATTTGTCAAAAATTTTCACCTGATGTTACCCTGGTTACCATCGCTACCGTCACAACAAACATGATACATCGAAGAGCTTGCCTGAGTATTCCTCGTAAAGATTTCTCGGAAGTGATCGGATGGAACAGATTCTCGGATGGATCTGATAAAGGATTTCCCGGCAGATTCTGCTTAAAGAGAATTTGCTGGAGGATTCCCCAGAAGCAATTTCTGGCGAATACTCCGGTAAAGAAGATTCTCCAAAATGAATGGTTGAAGGATTTTTGGTATATTGGTAGTGGGAGAAATCGCCAGATGGTTCTCGGAAGAAACTACTGTAGAATTCAGTGAGAATACAGTGAGAATTTTTCTTCCAGGAGTTCCCTTTGGAGATTACTCTAGGAATTCCTGAGGAAATTCCAACCCGGGCTTCCTCTGTTTTCTCACCGCCACCGGTGATTCCTGCGGGTATTTCTACCGGGAAATTTTCCAGAAATTCCCACCGATGATTTCATCAGAAAGTCAAACCAACGATTGCTCCAAGCATTCCCATCGATGATTGCTTCAGAAATTTCCACCGGAATCCTCCGGTGGGAGCTCTTGCGACAATCAACGGTGGAAACTCTTGGATCAATCCTCGATGGGAATCCCTGGAGAAATTTTATGCGGACGGCGAGATTAAACATTCCTGAGTTGAGTTCGAAGACTACACACCCACACGACCCACAACCCGGTGACGGAGAGTGTATCCAATGCGTTGGACGGAAACTAAAGGAAAGTTCAGGTTTTGGAAGAGCACCTGGTGGGATGGGAAACAAAGGTGTTCCGGGTCCGTATGTGAGCCCGGTGGACAAATCGTACCACGCAAGCCACGTAAAGACGTCCTAGAGCCCCTTTGTACTCCACGAGAGACCAACGGAAGTTTGGACGACCGGGCGGCAGCACGGCACTAGGCAGCATCATCGGGATTCCACACTGACACCATACACGAATTATCCGCAAATACAGTTGTAATTGGGCAGAAATGGGACCATAGGGACGATAGAAATCTCCTAATTTTAGCAACAATCGTAATTCATTGTTTTCCCTCTTCTTGCGATGCCTCGGTGGAAAGTTTAGGACTGGAAGTTCATGGGACTGAGCGGGCGTAACGAAGGTTAAGTACAGTTCCTCGGTGTCAACTGGTTTCACGGTTAAAGGTGGCGAATACCGATCACAATCCTAAAAAGAAATATTTTTTAAATCATAACAAACGATACTATAATTACTAGCTGAAAAAGTTTAAGGTGAAAATTTTTGACAATCCGGGAGCAATGAACTTAAATTTCTGGCTACTGTGTTGCTGCATGGGCTGTCGGCAAGATCCGTCAAAAATGAATCACCCCTTATCAAGCGTAAAAAGCTGGATAGCAAAATATGATATTTGAAGATCAATCAAATAGCTTTACTGCTATTCGCTAGATCTTACCAAGAGCTAAATGTGCTATGATGATGATGTTCCAGGAGTAAAATTGAGATATTATTTTCAGTACTTTTACCTCTTATCTCAAACAAACAAATATCACTTTTTGAACTCCATATCAAAATATACTATTACATATTGAGCTTTTTTCCGGGAGGTCTTGATGAGTACTTCTTGTCAACGTGTGTTCGAACTTAATTATTTTAAACATTTTCCAGAATATGTATGTGGATATCTCGATACTTCAAAACGATGAATCGATATGGAGAGCGTACAACATAACTCTGTCCCTCACAATTTCCTACCTAATGCTTCCTCGGGTCAATCGATAACAAAGACCACCAGTTAAGAGTTGTGTGCCTAATTGGTAGTGCAGCCTGGGTACGGCACTGTTGTCCTTCTGCCTTTAGCTAGATTGGAGGTACGATCCGAGCGTCTGTTTTCCAAGGGGGTGGGGCTCAAATAGCGTCTGTTTTGGCATCCAGGGCCAGACATTTTACATTACTTTGTAGAGCATTGCAACTTTCTAAAACTGGGCGTTTTCGAAATATTTGAATAAAACGATTTTTGGGGGTCCATTAATAAAATACGTCTGTATCTTGAAACAATAGATAGATAGAGGGTTGGTCTCTTCGGCAAAGATGTTTGTATTAAGCATATCTACAACCTTATGATTTTCGGCAATGCAGTCTTTATTGTATTAAACAAAATTTAAGCTATCTGCCCGACGTTTCGACACTGGATTGGTGTCAAAACGTCAAGCAAATACAGGGGATAGACAAAATGATCGGGACAGGCAAAATTTTCCCTTCTCAAAAAATATTCAAATAGCTGTAACTATTCGAAAAGTGCATCAAATATTTTCAAATTTTTACTGTAAGTGGATCAACTAGTTGTGTATCAGTGGACAAAATTTGGAAAAGATCGGGCTATTTTGCACGAAGTTATAAAGATTCTAGAAAAAGGTATATTTATCCGATAGCCAACTTTGAGCTGTTATATCTCTGGATTCAGTGAACTGAATGCAATGAAATTTTTACCATTTACGACTTATATAATGAGCTTTGAAAAACTTTTGACTTAACTTAAAATTCTAAACACACAAGAAAATTATAACGATTAGATTATTTTTCTAAAAAAACACCAAATTTTCTTAAATTTCAACATCGTTTCAAAATTCAAGATGCTAATTATAGTTCATTTATATTCCCTCTAATTGTCTTGGATATAAATATGTTTTGAAAGAAAATAACAACATAGCCGGCAATTCATTGAAAAAGTAATGGGATGCATATTAAAAATAGACCAATTTACTAAAAAATCATAAAATAAATGAAATTGCTATAACTTTTTCTCTAGTGAATAATTTCAAGTTGAGTCAAACATTTTTTAGAGCTCATTATATAAGTCGTAAATGGTCAAAATTTCACATACAGTAAAAATTTGAAAATATTTGATGCACTTTTCGAAAAGTTACAGCTATTTGAATATTTTTTGAGAAGGGAAAATTTTGCCTGTCCCGATCATTTTGTCTATCCCCTGTAGCTTAAATTTCGTTTAATACAATAAAGACTGCGTTGCCGAAAATCATAAGATTAAACCTTACAGTTGATTGATCACCAGTCATATCTACAACTTTGCCGAAGACCCCATTGAAAAAAAAACGCCTTTCTCGTGCCTTCGAAAACCCATTTCAACAAAACTCAAGTGACATGTTGATGAATATCGCACTCTCATACGTTTAACAGAAATCCATTTTATGGCACCAGAAGTCATATCGTTTATCTGGCTTTTAATGATGATGCCCCAATCTCTTAAAAAAGTCGCAATCTTGAATTTTGAGCCGCCATTTTGGATGTCCGGCCTGGTCACTATTTTCTAACTCCAACCTTTTTCCGTATACCAGATATACCCATATTGAATGTTTGTTTGTTTGTTAATGTATTTACGACACTTTAGACCTGAAGGGTGCATTCGTGTCGCATATTGAATAGTTTTAGAGCCTAAAACTCCATCAAACAGCCGCCATATATTGGATATTGTCCATCTTGCTTATTCTGATTTCTATTTTTGGGCTACGGAGTTCGGAAATCTTCCTTATACCAAATATTTCCATATTTAATAATTCATTAGCTTAAATCCCAATTTAGCAGCTGCCATATTGAATTTTCGGACGCCATCTTAGATTTTAGATCGCCAGCTTGGATATTCTGGTCATCATGTTTCGACTCCGGATGAAACTATCTATACTATATAAACCCATATTTACATGGTTTTAGAGCCTAAAATTCCATTAAACAGCCGCCATCTTGAATTTAGAGCCGCTATGTTGGATTTAAGTCTGCCATCTTGGATATTCTGGTCACCATATTTGGACTCCAAACATCTTCCCCATACCAAACATACCTATATTGTGTGGTTTTAGGTCCTAAACACCATTGAACAGCCGCCATCTTAAATTTTGAGCCACCATCTTAGATATTCTGGATTGGTTTTGGGATTCTGGACATCTTTTCCATACCAAATATACCCATATTGTATGGTTTTAGAGCCTAAAGCCTAAATCCTATTAAACAGCCGCCATCCCAAGGAACCAAAAGTTCCACTTCCCATGACAAAATACACTTTCAAGTTCCGCGAAGTTCAGATAAAGTTCCATATGGAACTTTCTGGCTGCTTAAGAGGCTAACGATGAGCCTTGCTGGAACTTCGGTCACAAGTTCCGGCAAGGCTCATTGTTAGCCTCTTAAGCAGCCAGAAAGTTCCATTTGGAACTTTATCTGAACTTCGCGGAACTTTAAAGCTGCTTAAAATGCTACTCGGAACTTTGTCGTAACTTTCAAGTTCATAGAAGTTCAGTTCAGTAGCATTGTGTTTCAATGAAGATTAAATTTATTTCTTTTACAGAAGACAACTGTTTAAACATACACGAATAAAAGATAAATATGAATTTATCAAATCAATGAATACT
Organism: Aedes albopictus; assembly: GCF_035046485.1. NCBI lineage: Eukaryota > Metazoa > Arthropoda > Insecta > Diptera > Culicidae > Aedes > Aedes albopictus. The sequence continues at coordinate 313,213,602 of NC_085137.1, read as the reverse complement.
AGCTTGAGCAAAAAAAAATTTGTCGCCCATCGGATTCGAACCGATAGTTGCTGCGTGAGAACCCTACGCTCTACCACAGTACTACAGTTGCAAATGAGTGGCCAGCAGGTAAAGTCTGACTTGAATCGATTTTCTGTCGGCAGCTAGTTTTGCACATTTGTACTGTAGTGAAGTTAGCTTGACTTTGTCTTCAGCAGCGCAGCGGTAAGTCGGCAGGCTATCACGCAGAAGGATCCAGTTCAAATCTACATAGCAGCGACATGTGTGAAAATATAATTATCAGAAGCAATTTCCAGACATGAATCACAAACCCACCAACAGGGTTGTGATTCTGAAAAACACATTTTTGATTCTGCATGTATTTTGTCTAAGCTCTGTCAGAAGCTGCTTAGAAGGCTATTCAGCGTTCTTAAGGGAACTTTCAAGTTCCAAAATTACTTACAAATGAAGCTGCTTAGAAGGCTAATGAGCAACCTCGAACAAGCTGCTTAGCTTATAAAGTACCCTTTTATCTTTTGGCTACTTGGGATCTTGAGTTGGGAGCCGCTATCTTATATTTTAGGCCACCATCTTGGATATGCTGGTCCTCATTTTCGGATTATGGACATCTTCCCCAAACCAAATACACCCAATATGCATGGTTATAGAGCAGGGGTTCCCAACATTTTGGCGACTCCCTTTAAGAATATACAAAACATTTGCGGCCCAATGATATTTATAAACGAATCCGACTTATTTGGGTACAGTGGCGTAGCCAGAAATTTACAGTTGGATTTTCAACTATCAATAATATTTTTTTTATTTGACACCCACATTTCGTAAAAAATTATGCCAGGTACAATCAATTTGATTAGCGGCTTAAAATAGCGGCGCTGCTGAATTTTTTTCTTCTGAAAGCGTTTTCTACTGAAAATTTGTTCCTCAAATTGTGGCTCTTATTGGTAGCGGTTGGGTGTTTGGTAGTGGTTAACCCTAAAAAATAGAAAATATCCAAAAATATTAGACAGTTTGACGAACTACAGCAGAATTCATGCCTTTTTTTTCTGTTGTAGGATGGTATATTTTAACAAAAATGGATTATTCTAACCAATACTGCCAAAATTTGTCTTGAAAAAAAAAAAAATCCACCTATGAGTATAAAACAACAATTGCTTATTAAGTCAGAAAAAAATCACTCCTTCTTTAACAAATTCAGTAAAAATAAATCTGAATTATTCACTAAAAATATTACGAAATCAAATCAATTAAAAGCTTCTCAACTGGTTTCTGAGTTCCAAAATGTCTCTAGTCTCCAGAAACACTTATAAAAATAGACATTAATGAAAACAAGAAAAAAAAAACTTAAATAAATTGTTTCTATGCATATATTAACATTGAAATTCTTTATAATTAAGTAATTGTAATTGTAATTGTTATTTTTATTGAAAACGATAACCGGTTAGTTTACACTTTTTATTGGGTCAAGGAAACTGTCGGAAGAAATTAAGTAGATTTCTTTGATTTTAAACAAGCTTTTTTTAAATGAAAAAAAAAAACTTCGGGGGGTTTATTGGCATTTCAGTCTAATTTGGTCAATTAAAAACAACTATATTTTTTCTTAACCCGACGTTTCGGTCCTTATTGGACAACACAATTTTCGAATCCTTGAAAAAGGTCCAATAAAGACCGAAACGTCGGGTTAAGAAAACATATAGTTGATTTTAAATGACCAAATTAAGACTGAAATGCCAATAAACCCCACAAAGATATCATCCAACGTACAGTCGATCACCCAAAGACCCGATTTCCGCTCACTCTGGGAATCATTGATTTGTGTCTATCTCCAAGTCTATCTCTCATTTTCATGTGTTAATGATTATCGATATAGGGTATGTGTTCCATCATTTACCGTTATGTGGCCGGCAAACTTTTTGCTTTTTTCTACACCGTGTATTTTAAATGGGTGCTGGGTACCCGGGTACCCTGCCGGCCACATAAGGGTTAATCTCACGCTCCCATATTCATCCTATTCGAAAACAAGCGATTACGGCACCGATTGATTCCGTTCTTTTTGTTTTCATGGGTGCTCACTTCTAACAAAAAATACAAAAATAAGAAACAAAACAAACAGCGCTTCAATCTTTTGTTTTTCGTAGGATGGAAATGGGAGCCACATGCTTAAGAAGGGAACCAATACCCTAGAAAAAAAAAAACGCAGTAACAAAGTAACAAAATTAAAAATTGGTAATTTGCACAATAGAAGGATAAAAATTCAACATTTTTTTGGTAACATCGCGGCCCCCCTGGAGAGGCTTCACGGCCCCCAGGGGGCTGCGGACCACCACTTGGGAACCCGTGTTTTAGACCCTAAATTACCATTAAACAGCCGTCATCTTGAATTGGGATTCGCCATCTTGGATTTTAGGCTGCTCGCCATATTCTGGTCGCCATTTTTGGACTCCAAACATCTTCCCCATACCAAATATACCCATCTTGGATATTCTGGTCGCCATTTTTGGACTCCAAACATCTTCCCCATATGCCAAATATGCCTATACTGCATGGTTTTAGAGCCTAAAAGTCTATTAAACAGTCGCCATATTGAATTTGGCGCCGTATTGGATTTTAGGCTGCCATCTTGGATATTCTGGTCGCTATTTTCGGACTCCGTACATCTTCCCAATACCAAATATACCCATATTGCATAATTTTAGAGCCTAAAACTCCATCAAACAGCCATTTGTCTAATAATATCTTAATTTCTTTTTCAATTTTTCCCGAATAGGTATACTTCAGGTTTCTTTCCAGTATTTTTTCCTGAATTTCGACCGATGTTACAGAGTTTCTTCCCAGTGGAGCTCCTAGAGCCCATCGTGGGATTTTCCATGGAAATTCTCACAGAATTTTTCGAATTTTTTTCGGAATTCCTTATGGAGATTTTACGCGATTCCTTCCGGTGTTCCTTTCGGTGAGATCTTCTCTGAGTTTCTCTCAGAGTTGCTACAAGAGTTATTCCTGGGATTTCAATTAGAGAACCTACATGGATTTCTTAAGGAATTCTTCCCGAGATATCTCCCTAAATTTGTCTTGTAATATCTTCAAGGAAATTTGTTTCTTCTAGAGTTCCTTCCTGGGTTTCTACGGGAGTTTCAGCAGGGATATTTCTTAACGATTCTCGCGGGGTTCATTTTGATGTTTTACGTGAGATTTCTCTAGGAGTTTCCCCTGGCACTTCCCTTAGAAGATTCCTCCCAGTGGTGGTCCTGGAATATCTCTCAGATTTTTTTTAATTTACCCTGAACTTTCTTCTAAGATGTTTTCTGGAGTGTCTTCTGGTATTTCTACAGGAGCTATTGCTGATATTTCTCATTGAATTCTCCTCATGGGTTCTTTCAGAGCCAGGCTGTTCCTCGTAGTTGTACTAGATTTCTTGCATCGATCCACGGGAGATTATTTGTTTGCAGATTTTCTCCGCACTTTTACCAGAACTCTTTCCAGACTCTTTACTGCAAATTGTCCCGAGATTCTGGATACTCCTCTAGGGATTTGTCTATCAGGTACTTACAGAATTCTTGCAGAGATTTTTCCACGGGTTCTCTTCAGAATGTCTCCAAGGAGGAATCCAGCGAAAAAATTCTGGATGCATATCAGAAAAGCTCTGGCAGAAATATCGGGAGGTTCTCAAACAGATTTCATTTCATTTATTTAGTTAACATCAAATTCATGATAATACTGAATCAACAATTTGCCGCCATAATACTCGATTTGCAGCTGCAGCTCTCCAACGTCGGTCACGCCCAACACTCGCCAGATCACGCTCCACCTGGTCCGCCCATCGTGCTCTCTGCGCTCCACGCCTTCTTGTACCAACCGGATGGTTAGCAAACACCAACTTTGCAGGGTTGTTGTCCGGCATTCTTGCAACATGCCCTGCCCATCGTATCCTTCCGGCTTTGGCCACTTTCTGGATGCTGGGTTCGCCGTAAAGTGCAGCGAGCTCGTGGTTCATCCTTCTCCGCCACACACCGTTCTCCTGTACGCCGCCGAAGATCGTCCGTAGCACCCGTCGCTCAAAAACTCCGAGTGCTTGCAGGTCCTCCTCGAGCATCGTCCATGTCTCGTGTCCGTAGAGAACCACCGGTCTTATTAACGTCTTGTACATGGTACATTTGGTGCGGGGGTGAATCTTTTTTGACCGCAGTTTCTTCTGGAGCCCATAGTAGGCATGACTTCCACTGATGATGCGCCTTCGTATTTCACGGCTCACGTTATTGTCAGCCGTTAGCAAGGAACCGAGGTACACGAATTCTTCTACCACCTCGAAAGTATCCCCTTCTATCGTAACATTGCTGCCAAGGCTTGTCCTGTCTCGCTCAGTCCCACCTACCAACATGTACTTTGTCTTAGCCGCATTCACCACCAGTCCGACCTTTGCTGCTTCACGTTTTAGGCGGGTGTACTGTTCTGCCACCGTTCCAAATGTTCTAACAATAATATCCATGTCATCCGCAAAACAGACAAATTGGCTGGATTTCGTGAAGATCGTACGCCGGCTGTTGAGCCCGGCTCGTCGCATAACACCTTCCAGGGCGATGTTGAATAGTAGGCAGGAAAGTCCATCACCTTGTCGTAGTCCCCGTCGAGATTCAAATGAACTGGATAGTTCACCCGAAATCCTTACGCTGTTCTGCACACCGTCCATCGTTGCTCTTATCAGTCTAGTCAGCTTCCCGGGAAAGCTGTTCTCGTCCATAATTTTCCATAGCTCTGTGCGGTCGATACTGTCGTATGCCGCTTTGAAGTCGATGAACAGGTGATGCGTTGGGACCTGGTATTCACGGCATTTCTGGAGGATTTGCCGTACGGTGAAGATCTGGTCCGTTGTCGATCGGCCGTCGATGAAACCAGCTTTGTAACTTCCCACGAACTCATTTACTTTAGGTGAAAGACGACGGAAGATGATCTGGGATAGCACTTTGTAGGCGGCATTCAAAATGGTGATCGCTCGAAAGTTCTCACACATTAACTTGTCGCCTTTCTTGTGGATGGGACAGATTATCCCTTCCTTCCACTCCTCCGGTAGCTGTTCGGTTTCCCAGATCTTGACTACTAATTGGTGCAGACAGGTGGCCAACTTTTCCGGGCCCATCTTGATGAGTTCTGCTGCGATACCGTCCTTACCAGCCGCTTTGTTGTTTTTGAGCTGGTGGATGGCATCCTTAACTTCCCTCAGCGTGGGTGTTGGTTCGTTCCCGTCCTCTGCTGCACCTACATAGTCATTTCCTCCGCTGCCTTGATCCTCCGTGCCTACATTCTCTTCGCTATTCAGGTGCTCGTCGAAGTGCTGCTTCCACCTTTCGATCACCTCACGTTTGTTCGTCAGGAGGCTCCCGTCCTTATCCCTGCAGATTTCGGCTTGCGGCACGTAGCCTTTGCGGGATGCGTTGAGCCTCTGGTAGAACTTGTGTGTTTCCTGTGAACGACACAGCAGTTCCATTTCCTCGCACTCCGCTTCTTCCAGGCAACGCTTTTTCTCCCGGAAGAGACGGGTCTGCTGCTTCCGCTTCTGTCTGTATCGCTCCACATTCTGTCGGGTTCCATGCTGCAGCATTACCGCCCGCGCTGCATCCTTCTCCTCCAGAACCGCTCTGCACTCCTCGTCGAACCAATCGTTTCGTCGACTCCGTTCTACGTACCCGATAGTGCTCTCGGCTGCCTTGTTGATGGCTGCTTTGACTGTACTCCAGCAGTCCTCTAGAGGGGCCACATCGAGCACACCCTCGTCCGGCAACGCTGCCTCGAGATTCTGCGCGTATGCGGTGGCGACATCCGGTTGCTTCAGTCGCTCTAGATCGTACCGGGGCGGCCGCCGGTAATGAACGTTGTTAATAACGGAGAGTTTTGGGCGCAGTTTAACCATCACCAGGTAGTGATCAGAGTCGATATTAGCGCCACGAAAGGTCCTGACGTCGATAATGTCGGAGAAGTGCCGTCCATCAATCAGAACGTGGTCGATTTGCGATTCCGTTTGTTGGGGTGATCTCCAGGTGTAACGATACCGGAGGCTGTGCTGGAAAAAGGTGCTACGAATGGCCATGTTCTTGGAGGCGACGAAATCGATGAGGCGTAGGCCATTTTCGTTCGTCAGCTGGTGGGCGCTGAACTTTCCAATCGTCGGTCTGAATTCCTCCTCCTGGCCTACCTGAGCGTGTAGATCCCCTATGATGATCTTGACGTCGTGGTTTGGGCAGCGGTCGTACTCGCGTTCGAGCTGCGCGTAAAATGCGTCTTTGTCATCATCAGTGCTTCCGGAGTGAGGGCTGTGCACGTTAATTATGCTGATGTTGAAGAATCGGCCCTTGATTCTCAACCTGCACATTCTATCGTCGATCGGCCACCAACCGATCACGCGCCTCTGCATGTCGCCCATCACTATAAAAGCTGTTCCCAGCTCACGTGTGTTGCCGCAACTCTGGTAGATGGTATGATTACCTCTAAACGTTCGCACCATAGATCCTGTCCAACACACCTCCTGCAGCGCTACGATTCCAAACCCGCGGTCCTTCAGTATATCGGCGAGTATGCGGGTGCTCCCGATGAAGTTGAGAGATCTGCAGTTCCACGTACCGAGCTTCCAATCGCAAGTCCCTTTTCGTCGCTGTGGTCGTCGCCATTGGTATCGGTTCGCATTCTTCTCTTGTTGATTTTCCGGTGCTAGTCTTTTTTACGGCTGGCTCGCAGGGCCTGACACCGACACACTAACCCAGGGAGCTGGGCTTACCTTCCCGGAAGCTACGGGTTCTGCATTGGCATTTCCTCCAACTACAGTGCTAAATAGCTAGGCTCGAGCGCCAGTCTTCGCCGGGGGTGGTGTTTTTAATGGGCGCCCAGGAGATAATATTTTACCTGAGCTTCTCAAACAGATATCTCATGGAAAACTTCTGCGAGAATCCAGGAAGGAACTCTGGTAGAAATCCCAGGAACAACTCTCAGAAATCTTGAAAGATGTTTACTTTATTTTTGGGGATAAGTTTGTATTGTTTTTGAAGAGTAAACGGTGTGAACGGAGTGAACTTTTCGAACATTTGGGTTATTTTTAGAATTGTAAACATTCAAAAATTTCTCCTGGAAAAACCTGAAAAACTCAGATAATTTTATTTTGAGTTATGAGTATGTATGAGCAGACACCCTGTCAATTCATCAAAGCAAACCATAGTTACAGCATCTAAATCTTGGCCATTTTTTATGAAAATCGGCGTTGGTCAGGCCAATTATGAACAGTGTAGTTCAGTAATTCCACTTATTGCTCGTTCAAATACGGCGCCAGTTACGTTCTTGTAGCCAGTTGAGCAGATGTAAAACACTAGTTAGGAACCTTCAATGTTTGAAAATCCGTAATTGGTTTTGACTGAAGTTTGCTTGAAAGGAAATGAAATTGCTAAAGCCGAAAATGATTTGTTTCTTGTTAGAAAAGCGCAACCACTTATCACTTTCGCGCATAACATTTATAATTCGATGTTTGTATTTTTCCCTGTGGCATTATTATAGCCTTGGATTATGACAACGTTATGATTAAGCAAACGATCATTTTCCCACCGCTACGTAATGCAACGGAGAAAATGGCCAAATTATAACTCAAAACATGGCAGCTGGCGGGATTAAATCGCGTCCTAACGAAGCCTTCAGGAGTGAAAGGATCATCAAATTGATTAACTGAAGCTCGTCAGTTCGATTGATCGGACCTCCTTCCGTGTCAGATTCCATCTTGGCTGCGTGCATTGCGCTTGCATCGTCAAGTGGCGGTCAAAGTACAGTTTGATATGAATCAATCATTGATTGAAGCTCCTTGATGCACGAAAGTCCACATATGAGATCCCAACGCATAAGAATTTTCGGAATCTGAAAAACCCTCACGAGCAGAGTTACAGTTAAGCCAATTACTTACCATAAGCGCACGACGATGCGGGCAAACCCGGGGTTTCCATTCATATCACATACGCGCCAGCCAGATGGCTCCCGAAGGATGGGTTAAATAGTACCTGCCCGAGTTAATGATCCTCGATCGCTGCGGTTTTTGGGTAAATCTTCGCTGCCTGGCTTAAAGTTTCGAACGGAGACGCGCTCCTTCTGTTTACGTGTTCTGGGAATTGATTAAGGTTGTATCCCGGTTATGTGGCAGGATTGAGCTTTTTTTTCGACTCGATCAAACCAAAGTGCATTATGCTATACCGAGATAGTCCCATCATCAGCATTGTGTGGCTATATTTTGTTGAAACTAACGGGATCCGTTCTCACGCACTCGATTACCGGGTCCGAAATTGATGATCTCTCGATGGATGATGTCAGTCATAGTCATCAACTGTCAGATGGATCGATACCTACCATATAATCCTTCGAATCTGGAGCCGGTGATCCGTGTTCGATATCGAATCCATGCGGGTTGACCCTTTTCCGACATTGAAATGGGCTCTGTGATCAAAAATTTGCCCAGCTGGAAAGAATGTATTGCAATTTTTTGTAAGTATAATGCACGTGTTTCATCAACGTTGCACCGGGCGGTACATCATCCGAAGAAATTCAATACCGAAAAGTTAATGGTGCATCAGTTTGCTTTTCCAATTGACCTGGTTTCAAATATTTAATAAAAAAAAATGTTTACAAAGTATTAAGTTTCATATAATTGAAAAAGTGAAAGTGAAAATGAAAATGTTAAGTTGAGTAATGCTTGTGGCAGGTCAGAAGATTAAAAAAAATGTTACTTGGTTTCTTTAATATAGGGTATTGCACCATTTGGGTAGGTGTACCTATTTTGGGCACTTGCCGCTATAACTATATCAATTTCAAACCGATTGATTTGAATTTTTGTACAGAGTTAGATACTGTACGTGCGGTTTGAAATTGACTTAGTTATGACGGCAAGTGCCCAAAATAGGTACACCTGCCCAAATGGTACAAGATAATTCATAAATATAGTCCAACATGCTTTTTGGTACAATATACTTGGAAAATGTATTTTTCACAAGCTCTAATGATCCTTACAACAACAATTACTAACTACTATCTCTTCAACTTCAGAAATTCTGATGAATAATCAACATCTACAATTCAGCATAGATTATAAGTTCGACGCAAACATGAGTAGGAGATGCGACGCCGTACGCCATAAGGCACAAGGCTGCACTAGTAAGGTGGCCCACACTTATGTGAAAAACAAAAAAGTCTTAACCCCCCCGAAATCCCCATGTATATGTCATGTTCAAATATAAAACGGAATAACAAGGAATGAACTCACCGGATAATCCTATTCAGCTGGTTTTCTTTGTATATCTTCGGTGTCAGTATTGGTTTAGAATGCCCTCCAAATTATATTACATGTTCACTCGTTTACATCACTCGCTGCGTCTGTGGTCGTCTAACGACGAATACACCGAAAAAATGAATCGAAAGACAACTCGGATGCATTCTTTTCCCCCGAAAATGTCAGCAGGGCTGATCTCCAACACACGTGAAAACAAGATCCGGCGAAACGAAAACAATCTTTTGGATGCAGCAGCGGCGGACTCCTGCATCCTCTGGGAAACTTGGCCAAATGTATGCAGAAATTTTAAATTTTCGAATTTTGCCGCTAGGTGGCGGTCTCTTTAATAAAGACAAATCAATCAATCGCTAGGTGGCGCTGTAAGCGTTCAATAATTGAACCCTTTGGTATTATTGTAGGTGACCATATGCCAAACAACTTTGTCGAAGACCGCAAAGTGATCCAACGCACAGTGGGAAAAAATAGGTATAAAACACGAATAAATTCAATATCTCTGCTCGGAGTGGATGGAATCGAATGAATTTTTGACACAAACTGCAAAAATCTCTACAGTTTCAGATGAAAAGGGTGTCATTCGCCGCACGATGTTGGAAAACAGTGTATTGAGCTTGTTTTACACAGCGCTCTCTTTTTCACACCTTTTTGAGAAAATCCTCATCTATTCCCGATTAGCGTGCAAAATAAATGACTTATTTAACTCGTATTTGTCTAGAAACTCCCATTGTATCGGAAATTTGACATAAGATTGCTCCTTCTCTTGTCGATTGCATTCCACTCAGGGCGGAGATGCATGTGAAAATTTAAAGAAATAGGGGATATCGGGGTTATTTGAAGATATTTCAATTTTTAAGTCCGTGCAGTGAGCCAAAACAGCTCCATTCGATACTACGGAAATTTTAACATCAAACACAAATTAAATAAATCATTTACTTTGCACTTCAGGATTTTCCAAAAAGGTGAAAAAGAGAGAGAGAGTGGGGTAAAACGGGCCCAATACACTGATTTCCAGCATCGTGCGGCGAATGACCCCCTCCTTATCCGAAACTGTAGAGTTTGTTGCAGTTTGTGTCAAAATTTCATTCAAATCCATCCACTCCGAGCAGAGATATTGAATTTATTCGCGTTTTATACCTATTTTTTCCCATTGTGCAACGTCTGTGAAAAAAGTTATACCCTAGGTAAAGTGAGGATAAACTTTATTGCTATTTTTCCAATACATGTAAAGGAATAATATCAATAATGAAATCACAATACTTTGCCTCACTTTGCCTAGGGTATAACTTTTTTCTAAGCCGTCGGATCACTTCGCGGTCTTCGACAAAGTTCTTTGACATATAGTCACCTTCAATAATACCAAAGGGTTTGATTATTGAACGCTTACAGCGCCACCTAGCGGCAAAATTCGAAAACTTAAAATTTCTGCATACATTTGACCAAGTTTTCTCATACAAACTTCAAGCATTTTGAGCGCCCCCTTAGGCTCAACCGATTTTGCTCAAACTTTGAACGTAGCTTCTGATAGTCCAAAACAACTGATTCAGGAGGTAAGACTTGGCATTTTTCAAAATTTTTGTTTTTCATATAAGCGTGGGCCACCCTACTGCACTAGTCCACCTATTTGTCTGATTTGTCTGATTTGTACCGTGAATAACAGGCACCCAACGCACAGTGGGAAAAAATAGGTATGAAACGCGAATATATTTAATATCTCTGTTCGGAGTGGACGGATTTGAATGAATTTTTGACACGAACTGTAAAAATCTCTATAGTTTTAGATAGGGAGGGTGTCGTTCGCCGCACGATGCTGGAAATCAGTGTTTTGAACTCGTTTTACCCCACTCTCTCCCACACCAACTTTTTTGAGAATACCATCATTTATTTCCGATTGGCGTGCAAAATAAATGAATTATTTAGCTCGTATTTATGTAAAAACTTCAATAGTATCAGAAATTTGATATAGGGTTTGTCCTGCGCTTATTGATTGCGTTCCACTTCGAGCGAAGATGCATGTGAAATTTCAAAGAAATAGAGGATAGGGGCTGTCCATAAACCACGTGGTCATTTTTTTGGGACTTCTCATTCAGATTCATTCAAATCCATCCACTCCGAGCAGACATATTGAATTTATTCGCGTTTTATCTAGCGTTTTATACCTATTTTTTCCCATTGTGCAACGGGTGGTCCACGGTGCGCGGCGTTCAAGAAAACCAGTTAACGCAGCTGAATCTGAACAACTGTGATGCAGCTCAGCAACTGCTTTGTCAGACGGTTTCTGAGTGGGGGACAGATATTGCCATCATAGCGGACCCATACTGAGTACCCGCCAGCAACGGCAATTGGGTCGCGGTTGGGTCCAGAGAAGTGACGGCGATATATACGACGGGTAAATACCCCGTCCAGGAGTTGGTGTCTACTACCTATGATGGCTTCGTGGTCGCCAAAGTAATCGGGGTCTTTTCTGTAGCTGTTATGCGCCTCCGTCGATTGAGCAGTTCACGCAGATGCTGAATTGTATGGTAATCGTGCTGACAGGGCAAAGGCCGGTGGCAGTAGCGGGTGCCTTCAATGCCTGGGCCGTGGAATGAGCGGATAGATGTCAAGCAGGCTAATGTCGGTATCAAGAGTACCTTCAGTCGGAACGGTGCGGAGTCAATTATTGACGTTACTTTTTTATAGTCCTGGCCTAACAAGTAGTTTGAACTGGAGAGTAGGCGACAGCGATCACCTGGCGGTTCGCAACAGTATCGACTACAACAACAGCCGGCAGCGAGTAGAGAAAAGGCGGCTAGGCCAAGGCCAAGTTCTCGCAGGTGGAAGACATCGTACTTCGACGAAGGGTTATTTAGGGTGGCGCTCCGCCGTGAACGAAACCTAACTTGGTTTAGACGGCGACAAGCTGGTAGCGGTGCTCTCGCGTGCGTGCGATGCGACCATGCCCAGGCGAGTCCACCCTAGAAATGGGAGACCACCGGTCTTTGGCCACTCCAAGACTCAAGCGATTGGTGGATCTGCCCCGCGCCTGCTTACGGGCTAGGCAGCGAATGCAGCGAGCACGATCTGAGGAAGAGCGAAACGAACGGCGGGTGGTGTTCACCGCCGTAAAAGCCGCGTTCAAGAACGAGATAACGGTAAGCAAAAAGGCCTGCTTCGAGGGTCTCTGTCAGAGTGCCAATGCGAATCCGGTGGGTGATGCCTATGCCTACAGGATCGTGATGGCCAAGACGAGAGGTGTAATGGCTCCTACAGAAATGTTAGAGGGATATCATCGAGGGTCTTTTTCCGCTTCATGATCCTAGTCCTTGGCCTGTTTTCGTAGGACAGCCGGCGACTGAGGCTGGCGATGAGGAGAAGGTCACCGCTGTGGAACTGGTGTGGATTCGGAACCTGGCCTTAAATCAGACGCAAATTGGCGGAGATGTGGGCTTACGAGATCAAGTGCAAGATGCTGGTGGTTAACGTCACGTCGTTCGGCCATGGTAGTTGTTACGATGTGGTGCTAGGTGGTAAAAAGTTTGGTGCTTTGGAAGAATTTAGTACTCTAGAGAGGTATGATGATGATGTTTCCTGCAGGCTGAGAAGGCGTATTACGGCTACGAGTTGAGCCTTTTGCGGTCTGTGAAACAAGCTGTCGTAGTCTCGTAGTCTTCAAACAAGGCTGCAAACGAAGACCAAACCCGCATGGTACAAGACTTCGGTCGCTTTATACGGCCATGAATTGTGGATGTTGAGAGAAGTTGATCGGAGAGCCTTCGACTCTTCGAACGTAAAGAGCTGTCGAGTATTGGCAGTGAACTGGCAGACGGCATGTGGTGGCATTGCATGAACTACGAATTGTACGAAGTATATAATGTTATAGATATAGTATTGGGTTTTACGACTGGAAACTTGATGGAAAGGAGTGGATATAGTGAAGTGAATAAAATACGGCAGGCTGCGGTGGACTGGGTACGTAGCTCGTTTGCCGGAGGAATGAGAAGCTTAAACCATATTAAACAGAGAACCAGTAAGGGCCGTTGGCTTCGTAGAAGGCCGCGCACACATTGGCTTTTTGCAGCTGAAGAGACCTTAACAACTTTAAATGCTCAGGGCGACAGAAAGCGATTGGCCCAGGACCAAGTCCAGTGAAGGCGAAAGCTTCATTCAGCGAAGACTCACCACGACACGATCGGTGAAGTACTGGATTTGTAGTAATGAGCTGAATTTTAGTATGGTGAGAAGGTGTATTCTCCGTTTGTGTAATAAAATGGCGTAAAAAGCGGGGATATTATGATTCCTTGCCTAATTTAATGCTTTTTGAGTAAAATTTTGTGTAACTGTGTTGTTGTTTTCTTCATTTCTGGCCTCTTTAACAACATACCCAAAGTTTTGCATTACATTAAATTACATTGCAAAACATTACCCAAAGTTTTGCTCAAACACCATTAAATTAGGAAAGGAATCATAATAGCCACGCTTTTTGCACCATTTCATTCTTCTTCTTCTTTATGGCTCGACGTCCCCACAGGGACTGGGCCTGCCTCGCTTCAACTTAGTGTTCTTTGAGCACTTACACAGTTATTAATTGAAAGGCCTTTCAGTGCCTGCCATTGCATGAATTTGTATATCGTGAGACAAGTACAATGATATCACAGCGTAACAAAAAATTACTTTTTGTCTGTCTCAAGAGCAAACTTATGTGTCTCCGAAGGATTTTGGGCCGCTGAATCCGAATCCGGGCTCAGATTTGCTCTAACACGTCACAATTTTGAGCTATACCTCAATTTATAGGGCAAAATATGCGATTTTGGGCTTTTTTGACAGTAAGTCATTAAGCAAGGAAATATTATTTTTAAGCAATCAAAAGGTAAATTGGTCAATTAACACCTAAATTAACGACTCATGCAAAATATTTCGTTTTCCCTAATCAAATTTGATAGTTTTAAGCGATTTATGTTAGGTGCGATATTTCCCATACAAGTCACCCTCCAAAAGTTGCATGCAAGTTTTCATACTAACATAAAATGCTAAAATGTATCAAATTTGATTAGGTAAAACGAAATATTTTGCATGAGTCGTTAATTTAGATGTTAATTGACCAATTAACCTTTTGATTGCTTAAAAATAATATTTCCTTGCTTAATGGCTTGCTTTTAAAAAAGCCCAAAAACGCATATTTTGCCCTATAAATTGAGGTATAGCTCAAAATTGTGACGTGTTAAAGCAAATCTGAGCCCGGATTCGGATTCAGCGGCCCAAAATCCTTCGGAGACACATAAGTTTGCTCTTGAGACAAAAAAATGTTGCGCTGTGTATACTATGCCCAGGGAGTCGAGAAAATTTTCCCGACCGGAACGGGAATCGAACCTGCCGTCTCTGGATTGGTGATCCATAGCCTTAACTAGTAGGCTAACTGGAGACCCCACACCATTTCATTGTAGAAACAGAGAATACACCTTCTCACCATACTAAAATTAAGCTCAATACTACAAATCTAGTACTTCACCGATCGTGCCCATTGTAGCACATAAGTATCAAGTAAGTGGGCTTACAAACTACCTATTTTTTGAGGGGCCCCAAACTTCTGATCGGTTGTTTGTTGTATGTGTAATTATTATTATTATTCACCGTCTTCGAAAAAAAAAATCGTACAGACTGAACTCCTTAATACTAATTTACAATTACTTAAAACTAAACAATTCTTCTTAATCGATTTTTAAAAACAGTTTTGGACATATCGAAGTCGAATTCTTCAGAAACAACATTGAATGCGCGAATACAAGAAACAATTGGATTATTATAACCATAATTAGAGTGGTGGAAAGGGACAACGAACATGGGGACATGTCGAAGTTGCCGCGGAGGAACGTAAAAAGGAATTTGTTCTAGAAGAGTAGGACAATCAATGGTACCGGTTAGAATGTCAAAGACAAAAAGACGTTGCAACTCTACACGTCTAACCGACAGCAGTTCCAAGCTAATCAATTTACAACGATCTGAGTAGTCAGGGAGATTGTTCGGGTCATTCCAAGGGAGTAAGCGTAGCGCAAAACGAATGAATTTTTTCTGCACGCGTTCAATGGATAGTGTCGGTGCGGCGTAATAAGGAGACCAGACAGGGGCAGCATACTCTAGGATGCTTCGCACTAAACTGCAATAGAGTGTTTTCAAGGCGTAGATATCAGTGAACTCAGAGGCATGACGCCGGATTAGCCCTAGAACTGAGAAGGCTTTAGCGGTAGTAATTCGCACGTGCTGATTGAACCGTAACATAGCATCAAGAGTAACTCCCAAATCACAGATAGAGGTAACACGCTCCAGGTTTGCAGATTCTATGCTGTACTGGTGACGAACGGGATTGTTTGCGCGAGTGAAGGATATGACTTTACATTTTGCGTGATTGACACGCATACCATTGTCGCTACACCATACCAATAAGGCATTGATGTCCTCTTGCAAAGCGTCGCAATCGGCCGGCGAACATATTACGCGATAGAATTTGAGGTCGTCGGCAAACGAAAGTTTGAACGATGAAAGGAGTAAGCACAAATCGTTTATAAATATGTTAAATAACAGTGGACCCAACACGCTGCCTTGAGGAACTCCGGATGTAATGTAAAGTTGACGGGACCTTGCAGAGTTGACAACTACGTGTGCCGAACGACCGGTGAGATACGAGAAGACCCATTCCGAAAGCCAGTCAGGATAGCCGATGCGTTTGAGTTTTTCGATTATCAAAATATGAGGCACCGTATCGAATGCTTTTGCAAAGTCGACGTACACTGCGTCCACTTGTCTTCCAGCTTCCATTTCGTTAATCAGTGAAGGAACGTAGCACATCAGGTTAGTTGACGTTGAGCGGCGTTTCATGAAACCGTGTTGGTTTTCAGAGATTAAAGGCGCGGCAACAGTGTAGAGAACATTATGCATCAGCTTTTCAAAAACTTTGCTCAAGCAACATAGAATGGATACACCACGATAGTTCTCAACTTGGTTCACATTTCCTGATTTGTGAATGGGAACGATGGTTGCAATTTTCCAAGCGGAAGGGAATGTCCTTTCACTAAGCGATCGATTGAAGAGAAGTGTTATAGGGATTACGAGTTCAGCTGCGCACTTTTTTAGAAGCAGTGGTGGTATGCCGTCCGTTCCGGATCCTTTCTTGGAGTCAAGGGTACAAATAACATTGAGCACATCTTCCGGAGAAAACTGGATAACTGGAAAGTTGATATTGTACGAAAGGATATGCGAAAAACAGTCTTGGCGAGGTACGGGAGACGATTTGCAGAAAACATTCTCGAAGAATTCGGCGAAAAGGTTAGCGGCTTCACCATTACAACTAGCCCGGTTTTCGCTGTAGCTAATGTTGCAAGGGACGCGAGCCGAGGATTTCAGTGATTTCACGAAATCCCAGAAACGATTAGGGTCCTGCTTGACGCTGGCTTGAATCCCTGATATGTAACCGTTGTAGGTAGATTGCAGAAGAGATTTGTAGGTTGACTCAGCTTCTCCAAGAGCGATTCGATCGGCTTCCGATTTAGAGAGGAAGAATCGTTTACGAGCCTTCCTCAGTAAGTTACGAAAATTCCGCAACTCAGCAGTCCACCAAGGTTTGTTGTAAGCTGAATGAAGCGAACGTCGTCGTTTGCGTGGTACGTATTCGTTGAAAATCTCGAACATCCTGTCGTAAAATGCGGTAGATAATGCATCAATCGTTCCGCACTGCGTGAGAAAGCTCCAATCAGCCTCCCTGAAAGCTGATTTCAATTGATCAAAATCACACCTGTTGAAGTCATAGCCGGTACTGCCAATATCCTCTTCAAGCATGGCTGGAACAGTTTCGCTCACGTCAATAAGTAAAACGAAGGGCGCGTGGTGATCGTCAATGGGTAAAAGAGGCACGGGAGGTTCAACTAGATCAAGGAGCTCAGGCAGACTAACGAAGACCAGATCGAGGAGTCGTCTATTGATGTTTCCGATGCTGTTGATTTGCCGCATACCGATAGAGAACAAGGATTCGACGAGAGACTGTTCCTGCTCCGATGAAACGTTCGAGGGAATAAACCCGTTCAGCTCGTCATCCCACTGCCAATGTAACTTTGGAAGATTGAAATCACCTAACGACACAACAATATCTTTCGCCGATGCACTATTTACGAGATGCTGCACTGCGTTTGCATGGGCAGAGTACAGATCAACGGCTGACTTAGGGGGGATATAAATAGTAACGATGTAAAGTGATTGGCGACCTAACCTGATTCGAACGGTAACTTGCTCAAGTTGTTCGCAGTTGGGCAATGGGAACACTTCACAGCGGAGGGGATCCTTCACAGCGATCAGAACACCACCACCTCGTGTATGTTGGCTGCTTGCTGTGCTGCGGTCGCATCGGAAGAACGTGTAATTGGTAGCAAGTTCTGCACTACAGATGTCATCATGGAGCCAGGTTTCGGTGAGCACAAGCACATCGTAATCGCAACTGGTCAACAGCAGACGAAGACGAGCGATTTTAGTGCGCATCCCTCGAACATTCTGGTAGTACAGTGACAAACCTGATCCTGGCATAGCTGATGGAGCTGCCGATAGTGAGGCAGGAACGTCGCGGTCGCTGCGGTGATTCGTGTCGCTGGAATCGGTAGAAATTAACGGGACGCTAATGTTCTCAATGCACGAATACTTGCCTGCGGGGACAGGTTGGAAAGCCCCCTCACCACACTCGTACGCAGGACCGGGATGGCTGCGGGTCGCTGGCAGGAAGGGCTCGACTGCGACGAGGGGCTTAGGGGCTCCCATGGGGCTAACAGGCGTGCATCCCGGTGGTGAAGGTCGTGTTGTGGGCAGGTTAGCTGTAGTCGGCATGTGATATCGATGGGAACGTTGGTTCAAATCGAAATTAGAAACGGATGACGTCGTACCTCTGGAAACATCGAACTCAATTGGAAGGAAGTTGTTCGGATTGCATTTGTACTTGCCTGCTTGGAAGGTTCGGAAGACCCCCTCTCCATACTCATACACGGGACCGGGATGGCTGCTGGTCGCTGGCAGGAGGGGCTCGACCGTGATGAGAGGATTGGAGGCTTCCATGAGGCTTGCAGGCTTGCATCCCGGTGGTCGGTTGAATGTTTTGGGCAGGTGGTCGTCTGACGGCGAGTGGTTCCTATGTAGGCGTTGGCTCGAACCGAAACACGCAACAGTAGACGGTGGACCGCTGAAAACAGCGAACTCAATGGGAGGGAAGCTGTTTGAAATGCGTTCGTACTTGCCTGTTTGGATGGGTTGGAAAGCCCCCTCACCACACTCGTACGCAGGACCGGGATGGCTGCGGGTCGCTGGCAGGATGGGCTCGACTGCGACGAGGGGCTTAGGGGCTCCCATGAGGCTAACAGGCGTGCATCCCGGTGAAGAAGGTTGTGTTGTGGGCAGGTTGGCTGAAGACGACGAGTGGGATCGATGGGATCGTTGGCTCAAACCGGAGCTAGAAACGGTTGACGATGGACCTCTGGAAACAGCGAACTGAATTGGAAGGATTTTGTTCGGATTGCATTTGTACTTGCCTGCTTGGACGGTTTGGAAGACCCCCTCTCCATACTCATACACGGGACCGGGATGGCTGCTGGTCGCTGGCAGGAGGGGCTCGACCGTGATGAGAGGATTGGAGGCTTCCATGAGGCTTGCAGGCATGCATCCCGGTGTTCGGTTGATTGGTGATAACGCGGAGAAAGGTGCACATACCGGAAGCTCCAAAGTTTGGCGATGAGGTGTAGCAGTGGGTCCGAAACTGCTCACTAAGCGATTGGAAGTCGTGCAACTGCTCCGTTTTTTGGGTTAGGATCAAATGGTCGAACGGTAACACCGTCGGGCCAGTACCAGGAATCACTAACCATACTCGAGACCGATTTGCAAATGCAAACTTTAAACGAAACAAAAGAGAGGTCGTTTTCGTTTTTGCCACGTGGTACTAATTTGGTCACTTTGACCAAGGAAGGATCGACATTCGAGACTTCGACGACATATTGCTTTATTTCTTCCTCTTTTTGATCGGGAGCGAAAGGTGTCACATACAGAGACTCGACATCGTTCGACGCCTGAAGATTAGTCGCTACTTTCAGAGAGATGTTAGGTCTTGCTGAGCTGCCACGAATATTGCAATTATCGCCAACCCTCTCTTCAGTAGTACGATCTATATTCCTATCGGTGCTATTGCTGTTGGTACTTTTGGATGATGAAGCCGTTAGTCTCCCGGAAGCCGCTGGGGTTGATGCATTTGCTCGGGGTGCTTCTTTGTTAATAACCGAAGAGCCAGAAGGGTTCGTTATGATCTGCACTCGTTTGTTGCCCCCAACAACAAACTTTTCAGGTATTAGCGCAATTGAAGAATTTACTTCGTCCAAAATCTCGAAAAAGGAGGTGTTATCACAAGACCTGGAGTGACTGATAGGTTCCTCGATTGTATCATCAAGAGTCATCTCGTCGATGGTTTTCAAAAAAGCTGTGTGGTCTAACGAATTGTTCGCCGATTTTGGTCGAGCCTGAGAGTCATACAGGGTTCTGTTAATTTTGCGCAGATTTTCCCCGTAACAACCTAGACGCGTGTCCATTGAATCGGTGCGAATAAGCAATTCGCGTAACGCCTTCATTATCGTTTTTTCACGATCATACAAAACTGGGTCGAAGCTCAGGCGACATGTTTCGCAGAACCAAAAAAAGCCTATTTTGGCACACCACGCGGCGTAGTTAGATTTGGAAATCCCTACGCAAGCGAAATGGAAAATCTTGCCACAAGAACCGCTGCAGTTTATGGCCCTTCTGGAGTCCAAAGCACTCGAACAAATTTGACAAGATTCCATCGTTCGAACACGCGTGTACTACGGTAACGAGCAAAATATCAAAAGCGCCTTTAGGTAGTCTTTTAGCTGGGTTGATCTTGTAACGATGGACTTGTGCGTAACGGCACAGGAGATGGAAATGTTGTATGCAAGATCGAATTTCCAATTTATTCCTGCAGATGTCGCTTCGTGTAAAAACAAACTGCGTGGATTTTTGTGTATGTTTGTTTTGAGATGCAATCACTACAAAATTTCCAATCAACGTTCATGCACTCCCACACAAATGATTCTCGATTCTCCACTCACTCAACGAACAAAAACTTGAAACCAGTCGATCGAACAGCGGGTTATGAATAAAAACAGTGAATGACGGGAAATAACATCGAAAAATACTAGCACTAGAGCCGGACACACATAAGCAAGCGAACAGTGTTGCCAAATCCAAATAGAACTGCGTTGTACTATAACATACTTCATAATTTTAATTAATTCTCGCATCTCAGCAACTTGTCAGATGTCTTTAGAGTTTGTAGATCTGTCTTCACTGACTGACTAGTAGGGTTCCTTCCGAACTACATCAACTGCAACAACGATGGGTTTCGATGTGATAGGTCCCCCAATAAGCCTTAAATAAAATGTCACCTTTTCAATTCAGTGATTCACGCAAAGCTCAGCATCCTGTCGTCGTCGTTTTGTCTTCCCACGCCAGCACAAACACCACATGCGAGGCGTTCTTTTCATCCTCAGTTTTTTGGTGGCATAACGTGCACCTTTCCTGGCCCAAGAAAGGCACAATTAACAATAAAGCACCACTTCCACAATGGTGTGGCCTTTGGCTAACCATATCGGCCAGGGAGAGGCATTATTGCTACCCCCGGGGATGAATGTCTGGTATTTACAAACAAGTCAAAGAAGCGAGCAAATCTTTCGTGTCCTCCTTTCAAGCAAGTGGGTATAGAGGATCAATGCAAAGCCCAAATCAGTGCGTGATTTATATCTTACAGATTTTGGCCGATGGATAGTGCACTAGAAGGGATTGAAAACTGGCCAGAAGCGATTGATCAAATGCAGTGAAAGCGCTACTTTAACCATAATTTTCATTTAAACTTAAAGGTGTCGAACAGTTAATCCATCTTATGCAGATTATGTTTTGCTCTATCATTTTTGTTATAAACTTGATCTTGTTCACTTTTGATTGGTGTTTCTCGGTAATGTTATTTAAATAAAATCGTAATTTGGCTATACGTTTAAACATATTTTTTATTTTTTGGTCATCTTCAGAACTGAAATATAAAATGAACAAATAAACAAATTTTCACATTAATAACAATCACATAATTACAAACATTTAAAAATTTGAAATTACTTCAAAACTTTTTCATATGCAAAAACAAACCTTCATTAGAATTTGGTTTTACCCATTGTGCATTGGTCGCACGTCGTCATCGCCGGTTCGGTAGTACCCTAGACAAAGGATGCAGTTTCTCGCCTTGTGCACATCTTTACCCATTTCTTCAGTTTCACACATGACTTAACTTTCTTGGAACATCGTGTGCAGCAGTAGGTAGGTACCTAAAGCAAATAGGTTGGCATGGCACAACCAAAATCCACCCGCTCTCTGGGTTGTGCCTTGTTGTGAGTGTGGTGACAAAGAGCCAGTTGGCCGATGAAGGAGCACTGAGCCTTTTATCGATGCCAAATCAGCTTGCCGATGATCGACAAAAGGGCTAGGTTTTGAATGGGTTCTAATCTGAGAAAGAAAAAAAAATCTTATCTGAATGTCTTCTGATGAATCCAATTACATGATGTTTCATTTAATAAAGATGAAGGTTTTAAATTTTGTTTTCAACTTTTTCGTTTAATTTTCTGAAACGAGGTATACCATCGTTGACATTGACTTACACTTTCTGAGTCGAATCGTTCCACTGCTGCTAATACAACCTGACTGGTCTTAACAGTATACGTTTTTATTAATTAGTGGTAACCCATTTATGAAAACAAAAAACATTTGTCTATAATATAGGCACTTTAAAATATTTTGTTAAGCAATCCACTGCTAGTTTTTTTTAACCGTTGGGCTTTATAATTTATCTGACTAAGCTTATTTAGTTTTTTTTATTCAGGATGTTATTTGACAAGTTTTTTTTCTGGCGTGATATCCAGCTAGAGATTTCTTCTCAATTTAGCGTTCAATGAGTATTTCTATCTACTTTGGACCTACAAAACAAAAGGGATGTTTCTTTACTTTTCATTCTCAAGAAGATGCTTCGGTTCTTTTTATCTGAGCCGCAAATATGCACGGTTTGCAAACTTTGCCTGCACAAACGAAACGCCATATGGTTTCGGAAATCTTAATGTTTGCTTAAGACAAGAAAGTAGCCAAAATTCCTAAGCCTTAACCATTAGGAAATTAGCCGACCAGTTGCCTACTGAAGTAGCATTCGGATGACCAAGAAGTCACTCATCAACCGGCCACTTACAAATTGATGAAGCTGAAAAATGTATGCCTACGAGGATGCTTCCGCATCGATTCAGCACATTGCGAAAAATAAATATGGATCAAACCCTGTGCACACTCGTTTGGGATTGAAATTTGAGAAATAGTAAACAAACCACGCGATGGATCAACAGCATCTCCTTTCGAAATACATTTGGAAAATAAGGGTTTTCCCTTTTAAGTAAAGCCGCCAGTTGGTGTTTTACCGCTTGGGATAATATTTTTCGACTTTTTAGGATTGGCTTTCTCAGTCATTAAGTCAAGACGAGTATTGTATACTGTTCCGACGTTTCGGCCTTTTTGTTGTGGCCTTCTTCAGGGATTGCTAAAAACATATATTAACATTTAACATAGAACATAAAACATAGAACATTGATTTTTGGACTCACTATTGTCTACCGTCTACTGTCATGAATTATTTCTCCTGATTTGACCATGGGAGGAGAGCTAGAGTTTTCATGCCTGCCTGTAGTGATGGGTAGTGTTATTTTACAATATTTGTAGTATTTCCTAACTTACTGTGTGCTAATATATAATAATTCTGGGAAATCTTCTTTTGCTACACTGTCACACAACACTGCAACGACCGTTTCAAAATGGATGCAACATCATCAGGGTGTAGTGGCCATCATCGATATTTGTGGGTCACAATCGACATCGTGAGCCAACTGGTCGTGATGTATCGTAGGCGATAAGTTGGATGGGTGTGTATTAATCGTGGGTTGTTTTCTGGTATTGGATTTTTTTATGGTGTGAAACAGTCCCGCATATGTTGTACTGAGACCTTGTACATCGGTGCGGTGGTTGACAGTGTTGGTGTTGTGAGCTAAATGGCACATTTCCAGTACTGGAAGTGCAGATACTCTATTGGCTTTATCGAGAATTTTGGGTTGTGTTAGGTTAAATGTATGATTTTCTTCAATGATGTGTTTCATCAGGGCAGTTTTTGCTATGAGATTGGTCAGACCTTCTACTATGTTTGTGTTGTTATTTTGGATTAGTTTTGTGTATTCGTTGATGTTGTTTCTGTGGCCACTAATGCGTGTTTTTAGATGATTTCTCGTCATACCAATATAAGTTTTTTGGCAGTTTGTACAGGATGAACTGTAAATAACATTACATTGGTCGAGAGTATCAACTGGATCTTTGACTGGTCTTAAGATGTTTTTGGTAGTTTTTAGGGTTTTGTACGATATTTTAACTTGTGGAAAGTCGATTTTGAGGATATTTGCTATCGTTGGACTCAGGAGTAGGATGTACGGGATGCATCTATACTGGAGACGTGGTTCTATGGGTTGGAGATCGTTGTTGTGGCGTGTGGTTTTGTTGTCGGTCGATTGGGTCCTCGGGAGCTGATGATTGCTGCTGGTGTTGTGGTTTCTGCAGATTATATGGTGCTTGGTGAGTGGTGATTTCATTTGGCTGATCTGGTTGATTTATTTGCAGGGGTGGTGGGGTCGGTTAGGACATCCTTAGATGTAATGTCACTGTTTACGAACATACCCAAGGAGCTTGTAGTCCACGACATCATCATGAACTGGGACCAAATTGGCAGGACTACCAATGTCAACTTGGATCTGTTCCTCGAAATAGTCGTGTTTTGTATAGACAGCAGCTACTTCCGATTCCGAGAAAACTACTATCAACAGACGTTTGGAACAGCTATGGGCAGTCCTCTCTCGCCAATCTTGGCCGACTTGGTTATGGAGTCACTTCTGAGGACTGTCACGAAGAGACTGGAATTTCACATTCCAGTTCTCAAAAAATACGTAGATGATCTCATCCTGGCACTTCCCCTTCACCTAATTCAACATACCCTGGAAGTTTTCAACAACTACAACCAGCACATACAGTTCACGGTCGAGAAGGAAGATAATGGCAGATTACCCTTCTTGGACACGCAAGTCATACGCCACGACGATCAGACCTTATCAACCAAATGGTACTCGAAGCCCATCTCCTCCGGTAGACTTCTAAACTACCATTCGTTCCATTCAACCAGTATGAAGATCAACGCCCATATAGCCGAGGCGGTAAACGCACGGGTATTCAGCATGACCATGCTGAGGGTGACGGGTTCGATTCCCGGTCGGTCCAGGATCTTTTCGTAAAAGAAATTTCCTTGACTTCCTTGGGCATAGAGTATCTTCGTGCCTGCCACACGATATACATATGCAAAATGGTCATTGGCAGAGGAAGCTCTCAGTTAATAACTGTGGAAGTGCTTATAGAACACTAAGCTGAGAAGCAGGCTTTGTCCCAGTGAGGACGTTACGCCAAGAAGAGAGAGAGAGAGAGAGAGAGAGAGAGAAGATCAACGTTGCAGCAAATTTCATCAAACGAGTCTTTGCACTCACGACCGACGAAACAGGCCAACAGCAATCCAGCATAATATACCAACACCTCCGCCAGAACAACTACCCATCATCTTTGATAAACAGGCTCACGAGTCGTATCAGGCAATCTAGAATCCGGCTATCAACAATCCAATCAAGTCAACAACCAGATAACCGCTCGCCGTCCTATCCGACCCCACCACCCCTGCAAATAAATCAACCAGATCAGCCAAATGAAATCACCACTCACCAAGCACCAACAACTAAGGGTATGCGGTATGGGATTTTTTCAAAGCGATACGAAACGAAACGATATTTGAAATTTTTTATATGATTCGGTACGAAACGAAACGAAATTCAAAAATGTTTCGTGAGATCGATACGAAATCTGAATTTTTTCGGTATTTTTCGAAACGAAACGAAATTTTCGAAAAAGTTCCGCGGAATTTTGTAGGTATCGTTTTTTTTTTCTTAGTACTGTATGTTAAATTGTATTTTTTTCTTGCACTTATTCTTGCACAGATTCTATATTGATCCTTACTTAAACTTGACTGCTTGCAGAAGAGGAGAAATATGGGATTCATTAAGAAAAGTGTAAGGGTAAGTGGAGTAATATGCACCTGCACCCCTCAAGCAGAGGTGATCAAATAACAAAAAATAAGATAATTCTATGGGGTCTTCCGTTTTAAGAGATAGTTTACTTTTTTGTTTAACCATTATGTGTCCGACAAACTTTTTGCTTTTTTCTACACCGTGCTTTTTAAATGGGTGCAGAGTACCCGGGTACCCTGTCGGCCACATAAGGGTTAAAAGACGCCAACTTTGGCTCGCGTGATATCAAGTTTACTGAACCAAATGAACAAATTGGAAAAGTGTTACATTTTAGCTGCTGTAAACAGTTGGGGACAAAACGACCTCCAGCATTTCCCGCATTGAATTCTAATAAGTGACCATGGGGCTCCATTTACCTGTTTACGGCAGCAATGGGAAGCGTAGGAGTCGGATAGTGTTAATGGTTCAATATAATCCATATAATCAGTGAACAATCGTTTAAATTCCGTTCGCTTTAAATTAGATAACAATTCCAAAAGTGGAAAATCATGGTTTTGCACGCTTTTCATTTGAATATTCTAGTAAACTTGGGCATGATTTTACGTCTAGTCTGCTTGCATCTGAAGCAAGCTTCATTTATATAATGAAACTAGCTGAATTGCCCGGCTTTGCTCGGGTTTATTTATTGAGGGGGACTGGAGCAAATGCGAAGTCCCATATAGCCGAATGGGTAAACATGCCGCTGTTCCGCAAGATCATGCTGAAAAAATAAAATATTCCAGGTGACATAAAAGCCATATTAAAATACGTTAGCGTTAGCGTTAGCGTAGTTACGGTATGCTTTGTAGATTGGATAAAAGCCATATTAAAATGCTGCCAAAAATCCAGAATTCCGAAGCATACTTAGTATACTAAACATTAAATCTACTGATACGTTTCTACGGCATAGAGTGCCATTGTGTTTTCCACACAATCTACAAATTTATGGAAAAAAAAACAAAGAAGCCATTCGAATAAAAACAGTAGCTGAAGAGAGGTAAGTCAAGTTCTATAACTTAAAGTTTATTTTGGTTTCTCATCTTTGTCACATGGCATTTGCTAGGTTTATTAGTTTCATATATTTGAATGTAAATGATGATTCTTCATGTTTTTCTCTGTCAAAATAAATTAAAGCTAAATCAAGTGCTTTCACCATTTTTCAACGGCACTTTGAGAAAGTGTTAAAGGTTCATGTAGATCTCAGGTTGCATAGATAAATGTGGTCATAGCGTGATCTATGGACCTATCGAATTGCGGAGCCGTGGTTTTAAATCTCAATCAGTAGAAATATGTTTGCGTTACAACGTGTAAGCGTATGCTGTCCGACTCGCTTACGCTCGTCGGACTTAAAAAAGGGATAACACCTCTGTTCGCATTCTACCGGGCAAATGCTTGGATGTGCTGTTCGCCTAGAAGTGAATCGACGCAAACACGGCGCATCGGACTATCGGAACATCGGCGGCTTTCTGCCGCCGATGTTCCTCAGTTCTCCATACAGTTGCAACGCAAAAAATTTCCAGAAGAAGTTAAATATTTTATGGTAAACGAATGTTTTACAGTTGATCATCAAAATAGCGTCCGATATCGATTTTAGACATACATTCATCAAGCCCGATCGATTAACATCCACATTGCATGGTATCATAGCACAACCCATCATTCCATGGCCGCCATCTTAGATTATGGTCCGCCATCTTGGATTTCAAAATGTCGTCAAATATCTATTTTCGATTTCTACTCGTCAAGCCCGATCGATAGATACCCGTATTGCATGTTTTCATTAATCAAACCACCATTCCATAACCGCCATATTGCATTATGACCATCTTGGATTTATATCCCGCCATCTTGTATTTCAAAATTGCGTCAACTATCTATTTTTGACTTCTACTCGTCAAGTCCGATTGAAAGATACCCATATTGCATGGTTTCATAGCTTAAACTACCATTCCATGGCCGCCATCTTGGATTATGGTCCGCCATGTTGGAATTATAGTCCGCCACATTGGATTTCAAAATGACGTCGGATATTCATTTTTGACTTCTAGTCATCAAGCCCGATCGATAGATACCCATATTGCATGGCATCATAGCTCAAACCACCATTCCATGTCCGCCATCTTAGATTATGGATCGCCATCTTGGATTCCAAAATGGCGTCAAATATCTATTTTTGACTTCTACTCGCCAAGCCCGATTGATAGATACCCATATTGCATGGTATAATAGTTCAAACCACCATTTCATGGCCGCCATCATTGATTATGATCCGCCATTTTGGATTCCAAAATGGCGTCAAATATCTATTTTTGACTTCTACTCGTCAAGCCCGATTGATAGATGCCCTTATTACATGGTATCATAGCTCAAACCACCATTCCATGGCCGCCATCTTGGATTCCAAAATGGCATCAAATATCTATTTTTGACTTCTACTCATCAGGCCCGATCAATAGATATCCATATTGCATGGCATCATAGCTCAAACCATCATTCCATGGCCGCCATCTTGGATTATGGTCCGCCATCTTGGATTCCAAAATGGCGTCAAATATCCATACAGTCGAACCTCCATGAGTCGATGTTCCTTGACTCGATATCGACTCATGGAGGTAAATTTTTCCATACTGAAAAATAATTTCTGGGTTACTATGATGGTCCCCCCAAAAAGCATACCAAAGGATTTTTGTTCCACTACTCGATATTTCCTTGAGTCGATGGTCCCTTCAATATCGACTCATGGAGGTTTTACTGTATTAACTTCTACTCGTCAAGCCCGATCGATAGATACCCATATTGCATGGTATCATAGCTCAAATCACCATTCCAAGGCCGCCATCTTGGATTATGGTCCGCCATCTTGGATTCCAAAATGGCGTCAAATATATTTTTTGACTTCTACTCATCAAGCCCGATCGATAGATACCCTTATTGCATGGTATAATAGCTCAAACCACCATTCCATGGCCGCCATCTTGGATTATAGTCCGCCATCTTGGACTCCAAAATGGCGTCAAACATCCATTTTGACTTCTACTCGTCAAGCCCGATCAACAGATACCCATATTGCATGGTATCATAGCTCAAACCACCATTCCATGGCCGCCATCTTGGATTAAGGTCCGCCATCTTGGATTCCAAAATGGCGTCAAATATCTAGTTTTGACTTCTACTCATCAACCCCAATCGATAGATATCCATATTGCTTGGTATAATAGCTCAAACCACGATTCCATGGCCGCCATCTTGGATTATGGTCCGCCATCTTGGATTCCAAAATGGCGTCAAATATCTATTTTTGACTTCTACTCGTCAAGCCCGATTGATAGATACCCATATTGCATGGTATCATAGCTCAAACCACCAATCCATGGCCGCCATCTTGGATTATGGTCCGCCATCTTGGATTCCAAAATGGCGTCAAATATCTATTTTTGACTTCTACTCGTCAAGCCCGATTGATAGATACCCATATTGCATGGTGTAATAGTTCAAACAACCATTTCATGGCCGCCATCTTGGATTATGGTCCGCCATCTTGGATTCCAAAATGGCGTCAAATATCTATTTTTGACTTCTAGTCATCAAGCCCGATCGATAGATACCCATATTGCATGGTATAATAGCTCAAACCACGATTCCATGGCCGCCATCTTGGATTATAGTCCGCCATCTTGGATTCCAAAATGGCGTCAAATATCTATTTTTGACTTCTACTCATCAAGCCCGATTGATAGATACCCATATTGCATGGTATCATAGCTCAAACCACCATTCCATGGCCGCCATCTTGGATTATGGTCCGCCATCTTGGATTCCAAAATGGGGTCAAATATCTATTTTTGACTTCTACTCGTCAAGCCCGATTGATAGATACCCATATTGCATGGTATCATAGCTCAAACCACCATTCCATGGCCGCTATCTTGGATTATGGTCCGCCATCTTGGATTCCAAAATGGCGTCAAATATCTGTTTGCGATTTCTACTCGTCAAGCCCGATTGATAGATACCCATATTGCATGGTATCATTGCTCAAACAACCATTCCATGGCCGCTATCTTGGATTATGGTCCGCCATGTTGGATTTATAGTCCACCATATTGGATTTCAAAATGGCGTCGGATATTCATTTTTGACTTCTACTCGTCAAGCCCGATCGATAGATGCATGGTTGAATAGCTCAAACCACCATTCCATGGCCGCCATCTTGGATTATGGTCCACCATCTTAGATTCCAAAATGGCGTCAAATATCTATTTTTGACTTCTACTCGTCAAGCCCGATTGATAGATACCCATATAGCATGGTATCATAGCTCATACCACCATTCCATGGCCGCCATCTTGGATTATGGTCCGCCATCTTGGATTATGGTCCGCCATCTTGGATTCCAAAATGGCGTCAAATATCCATTTTGACTTCTACTCATCAAGCCCGATCGATAGATACCCATATTGCATGGTATAATTGCTCAAACCACCATTCCATGGTCGCCATCTTGGATTATGGTCCGCCATCTTGGATTCCAAAATGGCGTCAAATATCCATTTTGACTTCTACTCGTCAAGCACGATTGATAGATACCCATATTGCATGGTATAATAGCTCAAACCACGATTCCATGGCAGCTATCTTGGATTATGGTTCGCCATCTTGTATTCCAAAATGGCGTCAAATATCTATTTGTGACTTCTACTCGTCAAGCCCGATTGATAGATACCCATATTTCATGGTATCATAGCTCAAACCACGATTCCATGGCCGCCATCTTGGATTATAGTCCGCCATCTTGGATTCCAAAATGGCGTCAAATATCTATTTTTGACTTCTACTCGTCAAGCCCGATTGATAGATACCCATATTGCATGGTATCATAGCTCAAACCACCATTCCATGGCCGCCATCTTGGATTATGGTCCGCCATCTTGGATTCCAAAATGGCGTCAAATATCTATTTTTGACTTCTACTCTTCAAGCCCGATTGATAGATACCCATATTGCATGGTTGAATAGCTCAAACAACCATTCCATGGCCGCCATCTTGGATTATGGTCCGCCATCTTGGATTCCAAAATGGGGTCAAATATCTAGTTTTGACTTCTACTCGTCAAGCCCGATTGATAGATACCCATATTGCATGGTATCATAGCTCAAACCACCATTCCTGGCCGCCATCTTGGATTATGGTCCGCCATGTTGGATTTATAGTCCACCATATTGGATTTCAAAATGGCGCCGGGTATTCATTTTTGACTTCTACTCATCAAGCCCGATCGATAGATACCCATATTGCATGGTTGAATAGCTCAAACAACCATTCCATGGCCGCCATCTTGGATTATGGTCCGCCATCTTGGATTCCAAAATGGCGTCAAATATCTATTTTTTACTTCTACTCGTCAAGCCCGATTGAAAGATACCCATATTGCATGGTATCATAGCTCAAACCACCATTCCTGGCCGCCATCTTGGATTATGGTCCGCCATGTTGGATTTATAGTCCACCATATTGGATTTCAAAATGGCGCCGGATATTTATTTTTGACTTCTACTCATCAAGCCCGATCGATAGATACCCATATTGCATGGTATCATAGCTCAAACCACCATTCCTGGCCGCCATCTTGGATTATGGTCCGCCATGTTGGATTTATAGTCCACCATATTGGATTTCAAAATGGCGCCGGGTATTCATTTTTGACTTCTACTCATCAAGCCCGATCGATAGATACCCATATTGCATGGTATAATAGCTCAAACCACGATTCCATGGCCGCCATCTTGGATTATAGTCCGCCATCTTGGAACCCGAGCCGCCATCTTGAATTCCAATACCCTTATAACCACCTCCTTAACCTAACAAATGTGTATACTAAATTTGGTTGAAATTGGTTGAGGCACTCCAGAGTTATGCTGGAACATACATACATACATACATACAAACATACAAATTAACATACAAATTAACATACAAATTAACATACAAATTAACATACAAATTAACATACAAACATACATACATTGACTTTTATATATATAGATAGATAGATTACGCGAGGCAATTTTCTCCTGGGGCGCGTATTACCCCAGGTTACCCTATTCAGTATTTTTAAAATATGAGCAGTTCCACAGGGGGTTCTATGAGTATCGTGGCCAAGTCAGCTAGCCTCGAAGTGTGGATTCGAAATCTACACAAGTTTGGAGACACCTATCGTTAAACGAAAAACTCTCTACTGGGCCAGTGGATGTTTTGTGTGCCGTCCGTTTTCTAGCGTTAGTAATGCACACGCACAGTCTATGCAGTTTCTGGATGAAGACGGCGTGAGATGTGTTTCCAATAGATCCGTCCCCTGACAATTGTTTACGCCAGAAAAAAACGAAAAATTGTGTAATGCGAATCAAAAGAAGTATACAGAATATCAAAGAAATGTATGCAGAACTCATCAGAAAAAGAATCACGATTTCTGAGGATCAGTACAAACTAAGTGAAATTTTGGATGACATGCTGAAACAGCGTGCATGTTATTTCAGTAAAAAACTTTACTGGAAATCGATTTTAGTTGTTGTAATATATTCTCTAGAAAATATCAATGATTTTAACACAATGTCGCCATGAAATTTCTGCCGCTATGGACTTTTCAGGCTTTCCAAGTACAATTCTCTCAAGAAGTCCCGATACGAAATTCAAACCCGTCGTTTTCCCCAGAATCCAAAAATATTTAAGATTTTACATCAAAAATAACAATTGATTCTTATTTTAAAAGTCCTTTCATTACATTATAGGGAATTTTCCTAAATTCACCTAAATTTCGTCAAAATACTTCTTCCAGAGTCGAACTTTGATAGAATGTATCTTCAACGATTTCTTTTTGGGATTTGCAAACATATTTTTCCAGAGATATTTCTTGGGAGTGCTCTGAGGTTTTCTTAGCGCATCGTTTCCCATGCTTGAGTCTCGCGTTTTCCCAGTTGGTGATCATCTCGCTTTTCGTAGAACGATCAATACTGCATGTACATGGTTGAAGAGTCACACTCCGGAGCATGCTCAGAACATTTATTAATAATCTTCTATTTTATCCTATATCCTATCACTTCTACTAAAAGTTTCTGTCAGAAATCTGGTATGAAGACAGGAGAAATATTTGAAATTTTCACAAGAATTACAAAGAACTGTTATCAATTATTTCCAAAAGTACCCTTCATGCGTACACAGCATAGCTATTCAGCAATTACGTTGATTTGATGCTGGTCTAAGACATAGCGCATACTCGAGATATTTTTAGTAACTTTAGATTTGCAAGATTTTCCAACGATGGAAATTTTGTACTATATATTTATTTACGAAATTTATGTGCAATTTCGCGGAATTCCGTTTTATTTCGTTAGAATGTATTTTTTGGAGGCGAAATTTTTAAAATTTGACGAAACGAAACGAAATTTAAAATAATAAATTTCGCCTAGTTGAGTTCCGTGGAATTCCGCGGAATTTCGTTTCGAGGTGTCATTGGCGAAACAATTCGGTATACCGCATACCCTTACCAACAACGATACAATCTGCAGAAACCACAACACCAGCAGCAATCATCAGCTCCCGAGGACCCAATCGACCGACAACAACACCACCCGCCACAACAACGATCTCCAACCCATAGAACCACGTCTCCAGTATAGATGCATCCCGTACATCCTACTCCTGAGTCCAGCGATAGCAAATATCCTCAAAGTCGACTTTCCACAAGTTAAAATATCGTACAAAACCCTAAAAACTACCAAAAACATCTTAAGACCATGATCTTGTACCGACTTTTTGAACCCTCTAAGCAGAATACCCTCTATGAATGAGTGTAATCAGTTTCGTACCTTTTAATTCCGCCCTATGTGGCTTATCCTTTGACAGATACGCGTATTTCGACTACCACTTGTAATCTTCCTCAGTGTCAGTTCCACTGAGTGGATAACTGACACTGAGGAAGATTACAAGTGGTAGTCGAAATACGCGTATCTGTCAAAGGATAAGCAACATAGGGCGGAATTAAAAGGTACGAAACTGATTACACTCATTCATATCTTAAGACCAGTCAAAGATCCAGTTGATACTCTCGACCAATGTAATGTTATTTACAGTTTATCCTGTACAAACTGCCAAAAAACTTATATTGGTATGACGAGAAATCATCTAAAACACGTATTAGTGGCCACAGAAACAACATCAACGAATACACAAAACTAATCCAAAATAACAACACAAACATAGTAGAAGATCTGACCAATCTCATAGCAAAAACTGCCCTGATGAAACACATCATTGAAGAAAATCATACATTTAACCTAACACAACCCAAAATTCTCGATAAAGCCAATAGAGTATCTGCACTTCCACTACTGGAAATGTGCCATTTAGCTCACAACACCAACACTGTCAACCACCGCACCGATGTACAAGGTCTCAGTACAACGTATGCGGGACTGTTTCACACCATAAAAAAATTCAATACCAAAAAACAACCCACGATTAATACACACCCATCTAACTTATCGCCTACGATACATCACGATCAGTTGGCTCACGATGTCGATTGTGACCCACAAATATCGATGATGGCCACTACACCCTGATGATGTTGCATCCATTTTGAAACGGTCGTTGCAGTGTTGTGTGACAGTGTAGCAAAAGAAGATTTCCCAGAATTATTATATATTAGCACACAGTAAGTTAGGAAATACTACAAATATTGTAAAATAACACTACCCATCACTACAGGCAGGCATGAAAACTCTAGCTCTCCTCCCATGGTCAAATCAGGAGAAATATTTCATGACAGTAGACGGTAGACAATAGTGAGTCCAAAAATCAATGTTCTATGTTTTATGTTCTATGTTAAATGTTAATATATGTTTTTAGCAATCCCTGAAGAAGGCCACAACAAAAAGGCCGAAACGTCGGAACAGTATACAATACTCGTCTTGACTTAATGACTGAGAAAGCCAATCCTAAAAAGTCGATCAATATCCAGTCGAAATCGCCATAATATTTTTCTTTTACGGTTCTTTCAGTCTACAGGGGATGGCCATAATGTTTGGGATAGGCAACTTTTTTTCTCCCAAAAAAAATTCAACATGTTGTAACTTTTCGTAGAGTGCATCAAAAAATCTCAAATTTTGGCTGTTTGTCAACCTATTATATGTGCATCATTGGTACAAATTTGGGCTCGATTGGTTAATAAAATTAAAAAGGGCCCATATAGCCGAGGCGGTAAACGCACGGGTATTCAGCATGACCATGCTGAGGGTGACGGGTTCGATTCCCGGTCGGTCTATGATCTTTTCGTAAAGGAAATTTTCTTGACTTCCTTGGGCATAGAGTATCTTCGTGCCTGCCACACGATATACACATGCAAAATGGTCATTGGCAGAGGAAGCTCTCAGTTAATAACTGTGGAAGTGCTCATAGAACACTAAGCTGAGAAGCAGGCTTTGTCCCAGTGAGGACGTTACGCCAAGAAGAGGAGAGGAGAGGCTTCTTAATAAGTCCGATTACGGGCCCGTTTCTGCCCACTGTGCAACGGATAGAACATAATCAATAGACCTAAAAACAGTAACTATTTTTCCCAATCGATGAGTATGAAAAATGCATTTCCAACTAATAGCGCTGTTTGACGACGGCAATGGATCTTAAAGGATAAGGAATCTTCTTCAATAACGAGCAGAACAGTTTCAACAGCTAGATATGAAAAAGTACGACGAACAAAGTGCATCACACCCCGTCTGAGGCCCATTGGAAATGTTTAGAAAAAAAAATATTAATTAAATGAACGAAGCCGAGTTTTTTGGATACAGTGCCGTAGCCTGAAATTTACTCTGGGAGGGATTGTCGACGTTCAATAATGGTTTTTTTTTATTCGACACTCACATTTTGTAAACAATAATGTCATGTACATTCAATTTGAGACGTTGCTGAAAAATATCGGCGCAGCCGAAATTTTTTTTTCTTCTGAAGGCGTTTTATACTGAAACTTTGTTCCTCTAATTGTGGCCACCCCCAAGGCGGCATACAAAATTACAAATTGGTATAATTTGCACAAAATAGAATAAAAATTTAATTATTGTTTTGGTAACATCGCGGCCCCCTGGACTGGCTTCACGGCCCCCCAGGGGGCCGCGGACCACCGGTTGGGATACTAAGGATACGGGCATTTCCACAAAAGATCAAAATACTTGTCGCAGTGGCTCATTCGAACAAAAAAAAAATTCTGTCACGTGTCGTTGCCGGTGTGCATGGAAATTTATGGAGGAACGTGGCATGATTTACAATACAGATAACTTTTGAAAGAAAAAAAACGGGTTTTTTGATGTTGTGTATAAATGTTCCAGGTTTTAATTGGTGCAAAATATTTGAAAATCGAAAAATTACAGAGTTATGGCGAAACAGGCTGCTAACGAGGCCTAAATCTCTAATTTTCAAGGGAACTTGCCGACATTCTGCTACCTGATACCAATTTTGGCAACTGATTAAAACTTCGTAGATAGAAGGTTTAAATTATCGGTTATTCATATACTATTGTACAGTCCAAGCGTTTGATTTGCCTCACAATCTGTGACGAATAATTTCGATACGAGATATTTATTCATTATCAACAGCAATTACAATTACCCGTCAAAGGTGAATCTCTCCGGACGAACACCCAAGAAGACGATCACGTCGTCACCTGCCATTAAACGTTCTCCTAGGTGGCATGAAAGGAGTGAGCATCATCCAATCGACTTCTTCTTTGAATAAAGGGCGGCTGCTGGGGTAGACGGGGGGATCGGTTGTTTCAATCGCGACACAATCGCTACCCGTTCGCGTTGAGCGAGCATCCATTAATCATCGCTGTGGTAGGTGTTATAATCGAGCCAAGAAAAATCTCTTCCTTTCTTCCCGAGATGGGATAGATGCACCGTAACATCAGTGAACCTTTGGAAAGAAGATGGCATACACGCGCTCGCGTCGCGTCGTCCGTCAACGACTTTTCTTCTCTAATGACCTCCGGGTTTCTCATCACCGTCTGTAGTGCAGTGTGTGCGTTCGCTGAGCATCGCACGCGGTGTGGTCAAAACTGATGGCCTTTTATTCACGGATATCAATCACTCCAAGCTTGCTCGATAGTGATCCACGGCCGGCTGAATGGTTGATGGTTGAAGTCCACCAATGTGCAGCATCCTGGGCGGGTGCCTTATGTTGAGTTCTTTGTAGCTGACGACCGATTAACTTCAAAGTAGCGGCCGCTCGAAAGAAGAATTTTATGGTAGTATCCGACAAGTTTCGAGTAGACTGCGTATACCGAGTTGAAATCAATGATGAATGATGTATTGGGATGTAATATTAGATCTGGAGATTTTCGTAGCTGTTCAGGAAGACGTGATTTTTTCGTGAAGAATGTTTCATAGAGTATACTGATACAGTCTCAAGATATATGAATGCAAATTTGGTATAAACGCTCTCAGTTATTAACTGTGCAAGTTGTCATGGAACAGCTTTAGAGCATTTCCAGTCCAAAACACGACAAATTAGCTATTTTGAATAAAATATAACCAACCCCAGTAGAATGTTGCGGTCAATATGACCCAAACATGCACGCTGAACGTGCACTACACCATCGTGGGTAGGGTTAACAAGGTCCAATTCTTCTTCTAATTATTTTTGGAATCCCTAAATTTACTGCAACTTTAGTATGGCCACGGTGTACAACATTTCCAAGGTGATACATTCCGGAAATCTGACAGTTTTTTAATGACGTAATTCAAATCGTTCAAAGGCATGAACAAAATGATCTAGTACTCCACACCCATTTGAACAACGTGAAAAGACGATAAGAACGACGTCACATGTTTACGTCCAAAATTGTTGTTTACATATGTAACTAGCCTGCCTTGTGAAATTGTATGCCATGAGTATGGCTAAATATAGGAAAAATATGGATAGTTCATTGAAACTTGTGCGTAAAATCTATCTTCGATATAACAATCCCTAAAATTGTTCTTTTTTGCAAACAATTATAAAAAAATCGAAGGGTTGGGTTTTTGGAAATTTTTGATTATATGACATCTAACATAAATCCTCAAAGCATTACTTTCAGAGAATTTTTTTCTAAAAGTCCTCAAACATCTTCGAAGACATAATTTCAATCCAACAAACCGTTTTACACCGTGACCCGTGGCGTAGTGGCACGTTCACTTCATAAGCGGATGGTCAAGGGTTCGATCCCAGCCCCGGCACTTAAAATTTTTCGTTAGTTGCTCTTCCCCCAACGAGCGGCTGTCACCTTGACCCTCTTCTGAGCATATGCTCTAACGCAGGGGTTTTCAGTGCACTTTTTGGAAATAAATATTTTCGCGGTACACCTGGCCATTAAGATCGAAGAATACAATTTGCAATTTGTAAAAGAAGCTCTCGTATTTTTTAAAGCGATTCTCAGGGGCATACGCTCGTCCTTGAAATATTTTTTCCCGCACAGATGTTATTATGGTACTGACTTATATTTTGTTTTCATTGTTTGACGGAGCTTCGCTCGTAAAATGTCATCTTTCTGGGGATGTTCTGGAAATTTTCGGGTGAGATCCTGTGCTCACCCATATTGAATTTCTTGCAACAATTCTGATAAGTTTTAGGTGGATTCCTAACAAGAACCTCGACAAACTCTTGTGTCGACCTCTGTATGATTATTTTTGCGATTTTTCCAAAATACTTTTGCTGGATTTCTGGAAAAAATCTATGCCAAAAAACCCTGCCAGATCCTGGGAAGCTTTACTTTCAGAACTTTAGCATATTTCTTGCAAGATATGTGGTAAATTGCTTCTAGGTTTTCTGGTCAACTCATGAGATCGAAAGAAGACTCCATTAAAATCATCAACATTTTTAAAGATTCCTAGAAAACTAGTTTCTAAATCATTGATTGATCTCTGCTTTGACTCTACGCAACTAATTGAATTACTTCCACAAGCTGGATTTCTTTCGAAATTTTAGCAAAATTTGTGACGATAAATTCCTTGTAGGATGTTTGGTGCTATGGATATCCACAGCAAATTCTTGAGAAAAGTGTTATGATATACATTTACATTTGAGTGTAATTAAAATTTTATATTTATCTATTGCAAGTGATGTGAAGGCAGAACTTTTGAACTGCCGCGGTGCACTTGTCATGTCTTCATGGTGCACGATTTAAAAACCCCTGCTCTAACGGACCCGAAAACTTGGATATCGGCCAACTGCAATTCATAATGCATAGCAACTCATAATTTCGCAAGTGATTCCGTAGTTGAAAATTGATAAAGGGGGGGGGGGGGGGGTTTGTTGAATTCCAGAATTTCTGTTCCTTACGGAACCTACGTAGGTTTCCGTAGAAAAACCGGGTTTTCCATTGTTTTTTCTACAGATCCGTAGATTCGTAGAAGGGACTCAATTTCGTAGATCTACGGAAATTTTCGTAGATCTGGGATCGCTGCGGAACAAGAACTACACATCCTCGTGCTCATCATTCTACCATGGACAGAGTAGAAAAGTGGCAGCATTGCAAATGCAATCAATCATTTCGATATAGTAGAATTAGAATAAAATACATGTAGGCGTTGTACAAATTGTAAGTGCAGCTGCCAATTGGAAACGCTCACGTAGTGCCCTAGTTCTGTGGATGCTATCGACTGTTGATTCTTGGACTTGAGGGTTTCTTTCGGCCTTGCAGTCTGCGATGTGCATTTAAAACGACATATGGTCTCTACGTCCGACGTTTTTCCTAACCCTTGAAAAAGATGGCATAAACCATCGAAACGTCGGGCGTAGCGAACATATGTCGTTTTAATTGTACACCGCAGACTGCAACGCAGTGCCCTAGTGGACAAAAGAGCTGTAAATTAGGTTAAATGGTTGAATAACAAAAAAAATATGAATATTGAATAACGAAAAAAAACCTTTTCAAGTTATAATTTTCTGCCTTTCAAAAGTTAGGTGAATAAAATGCAAAACGAATAACATGAAAAATATTTCCAGATGAGCAAAATTTCATTTGAATTGAAGAAGGTTGCGTCTACGTGATGCGTGGAAATGCTCTTTACTCTATTTTGAGACGTAATGGATAGAATCAGAAGTAGAAGAAGATATGTACAGGTCGGACTCGATCATCTGGAGTCAGATCCTGTAGCTTCCCAAATTTACATTTGGCAAACGGAATGCTGTAGAAAGCTGAAATTTTGACTGAATGTTAATCTAAGTTGACCTAACAAAATGTCAAAATTTCAGCGTCATACAACATGCCGTTCCCAAGATACACGTTTGGGAAGCTTCAGAACCTGACTCCGGATAATCGAGTCAAACCTGTATATGAAGAAAAGGATAAAGAAAGACAAGAAAATAAAGGAAGAACATAAGAAGATGATGAAGAAGAAGAAACAATAAGTAGAATAATCAGAAGAAAGAGAAGTAGAACAAGAAGAAGAACAAGAAGGATGAGAAGAAATAAAAAGTGGAATAAGTAGAAGAAAGAGAAGAAGAAAAGGAGGGAGAAGAATCAGAAGAAAGAAATTATGAATTTTGTTGAGCCGCATATTTCAGAAAAAATCGCTAATTGTTAATCGGAATCTCTGCGCAGTGGTGCTGCTAGGAAGGTTTTGCTTTGCTTTGGAAGCAAGAATAGTTGTCCTTGGACAATTTTGTCCTGCCAACTAGTGTTTTCATAAGTTATTCTTATGGCATGACATAAGAAAGTCTTATGAAAATGAGTTTTCATAAAATTTTCCTCGTGGCTTTCATATAGTTGAATTGAGCTTGAGCTTGTTTGACCGCCCGTAGATGCTACTCCAGTGTTGCCAGACAGCTACACTCACACAAGGAATCAATGAGATATCTGCCGGGGACTAGCAGGCATCTTCAGTGAGTGAGCGTTGGTGATCTATTTTTAGGCGACAATGGCGCCTGCCACGTCAGGTTGCTGGTCAATGTGGGGAAGGGTAAGGAAGTCATGTTTGGAATTGTTTGTATCCACGTCTGACCGAATATACCTATGCGTTAGAACAAATTCATGCGGATGTCGGAGTGTTGGTGGGACTTGGTTGGCAGAAGGTTCACACTTGGTGCGTGGATACCAGGGTAAGGTGATAGAATTGTGTGTGTGTTTTTTATTATTCTGAAGATGTGCGACACAGTTCACTTGATTGCATAACTTGTAGGCGTTATCTAATAGGATTTAGACACTGCGCTGGGAAAGTTTGAAAGGAAGCGAAACGGCATTTTCAACCCGTTTCTGTTCTAGCGATAACTATGAACATGTAGAGAGGAAGGGGGCAATTCTCGCTGAGACCGGCCCACTATTTACACCTTGTCTTCAAAAATGTTTAAGGTGCCGATTTTCTGAAAGCCCTCGCTAAAAAGTAAGAAAAATGCATTTGGTTACTCAAATTGATGGACCCCTCGTTAGTTTGAGCCACAACAATTTTTGCAGACCCCTCGATTTTGGTCAAATGGTGGGTCACTTAAACCGTTATAACTCGAAAGTTTCTCCAAATACCACCTCAAAACGAATTGTTGTTGTAAAGAGGAAAGATAGAGCTTATATTTACAATAATAAAAAGTTGGGTCGGCCATATTGATTTTTGCCGCCATCTTGGATTTTTATACCAAAACATTTTTTTTTCACCCTGAGGGCAACCACCGATTTTCAAAATTTTTGCATCAATTGGAAGCTGAGACATTTATACATGACATATAAAAAAATTAGAGATGTCTTTTTCTTCTTTCAAAAGTTATCTGCCGTTTTGTAAATCATGCCACTTTTGCGCACTGTGCCCGGTGCCGGCCGTTTACATAAATGCAACGTTTTTTCGCAGTGTTTACGAACACGAATTTAAATTCTGGGTCCACTAATGGAAAGCTGAAGGTTTAAGCTTTTCAAAACACTATAAAAGTTATGAAAACTATGTCCGCATCATTGAGAAACAGTCAAAAACGGAAACGAACCTCCGATTTAGCCAATTTTTCCGGCACGCGTCTTTGTGTATACATGCAGGCGTAAACTCGGATGCTGTTGCATGTCGTTGCCGGAGCGCATGGAAATGTATGGAGAAAACGTGGCTTAATTTACAAAACTGCAGATAACTTTTGATAGGAAAAAAAGACATCTCTAATTTTTTGATATGTTATGTATAAATGCCTCAGCTTTCAATTGATGCTAAAAATTTGAAAATCGGTGGTTGCCCTCATGGTGAAAATAATGTTTTGGTATAAAAATCCAAGATGGCGGCAAAAATCAATATGGCCGACCCAACTTTTTATTATTGTAAATATAAGCTCTATCTTTCCTCTTTTCAACAACAATTCGTTTTGAGGTGGTTTTTGGAGAAACTTTCGAGTTATAACGGTTTAAGTGACCCACCATTTGACAAAAATCGAGGGGTCTGCAAAAATGGTTGTGGCTCCAACTAACGGGGGGTTCATCAATTTGAGTAGCCAAATGCATTTTTCTTACTTTTTTAGCAAGGGCTTTCAGAAAATCGGCACCTTAAACATTTTTGAAGACAAGGTGTAAATAGTGGGCCGGTCTCAGCGAGAATTACCCAAGGAGAAAGTATATAGAAAGATGCAAAGTAGGAGGAAAGGGTCGGGCCAGGGATTGAACCCAGGACCTTCTGCATATGAATCAGAAGCGATAGCCACTAGACGGCCAAACCCGTCTTCATGGCTTTCATATAGTTGAATTATAGGCCCATATAGCCGAGGCGGTAAACGCACGGGTATTCAGCATGACCATGCTGAGGGTGACGGGTTCGATTCCCGGTCGGTCCAGGATCTTTTCGTAAAGGAAATTTCCTTGACTTCCTTGGGCATAGAGTATCTTCGTGCCTGCCACACGATATACACATGCAAAATGGTCATTGGCAGAGGAAGCTCTCAGTTAATAACTGTGGAAGTGCCTATAGAACACTAAGCTGAGAAGCAGGCTTTGTCCCAATGAGGACGTTACGCCAAGAAGAAGAAGAAGATAGTTGAATTATGTCAAAAATCTTATGAATTTCCTAAGGTTTTTTAGTTGCGTGAGGGTTACTCACATCCATTGTCATCACCACGAACTCGTTACAAGCGACCGTTGAAGATGGACCACCTCTGCACTAACTAAGCTATTGCTACAGGATTATCGTCTCGTGACCGGCCGCGCGCGGTTCGCCGTAACATTCAATGATGATTAATGATCCGTTGAAATGGCAGCATCAACAGACCTACCAAACGATCGCGATGATCGCGAGACAGCCATAAATAAAATTTGATGGTGGCTCTATTATGATGCACATTGACTGCGGGAAAGTGCAGCTTTCCTCGTGGGATTTCCTACACATAGTTGTGGGGCTACCTTTATGGACCTACCGGGAAAGGTTGGTTGGATCGGAAATTGGTGCCTTTTAGTGGGTGATAAAGTTTACGATCCAGTGAGTGGACAATAAATCTACGATCGACGATGGGGTTCACTGGGTCATACCGATCAATATACTCGGTTGGATGAAGCAATTTGTGTTGAAGCGTGGCGATTTATCGACTGGGTTTTTTCTGCTCTTGTTCATCTTTTTCTTCTTATTGACGTAACGTACCAACTGAAGCAAAGTCTACCTTTCAGCTCAGTGGTGCACTGGTGGGTAAAATAACCCAAAATATAAAATCATTTCTGAATGTGATTTGATCATTACTGTAGATGAACGGTGTCAAGATATGTTTTCCTAAAGCATGCTTCTAGAAGCCAGACAAGCAAACCCACGGATATTCTTTTGATTTCCCATTCAAAACAACATGCATGCGCTTCGCTTCAACCGCCCTTCTTATCACTTTCTTCGAAGCAACGACGGGTGGCGGCTCATTTTCACACCGACTGGGATTCAATTGAAATTTTCTAATTGTCTAAAATGTATGTTTGCTTAATATTTTTCTAGGTAATAAACTATTTCAGTAAAATATGCATAGCATACATTAAGATTACACAGATTTGACGGTTGTTACACTCTTTCATTGAGTTATAACCGAGAAATTCATTCGATGTCGAACGAGCGTGCGTGAGCTTGTGAGTGCGAAACAAAGTGGCATCTGCGACGACGCAGCAGCGTCGGTTCATCGGTGACGATGACAGTCGGGCTGAGCGACGACGACGACGCCTTGTTTCCATTGACGATTGAAAACATTGTGTACAAACTTCGCCTGAAAATTTCAATTGAAATTGAAAATGTAGGGCCCTGGTTTTAGCAAAAAGTATCAATCATATGTTGTTTAGTTGCTATCAACGTTTTGAATGCGCTACAAATGAGACTATTTATTATTCAAAACGACGAAAGTTCAAAAAGGCATCTTTCCTCACATTTCATTTATTTAGTTAACATCAAATTCATGATAATACTGAATCAACAATTTGCCGACATAATACTCGGTTTGCAGCTGCAGCTCTCCAACATCGGTCACGCCCAACACTCGCCAGATAACGCTCCACCTGGTCCGCCCATCGTGCTCTCTGCGCTCCACGCCTTCTTGTACCAACCGGATGGTTAGCAAACACCAACTTTGCAGGGTTGTTGTCCGGTATTCTTGCAACATGCCCTGCCCATCGTATCCTTCCGGCTTTAGCCACTTTCTGGATGCTGGGTTCGCCGTAAAGTGCAGCGAGCTCGTGGTTCATCCTTCTCCGTCACACACCGTTCTCCTGCACGCCGCCAAAGATCGTCCTTAGCACCCGTCGCTCGAAAACTCCGAGTGCTAGCAGGTCCTCTTCGAGCATCGTCAATGTCTCGTGTCCGTAGAGAACCACCGGTCTTATTAACGTCTTGTACATATGGTACATTTGATGCGGGGGTGAATCTTTTTTGACCGCAGTTTCTTCTGGAGCCCATAGTAGGCACGACTTCCACTGATGATGCGCCTTCGTATTTCTCTCACGTTATTGTCAGCCGTTAGCAAGGAACCGAGGTAGACGAATTCTTCTACCACCTCGAAAGTATCCCCGTCTATCGTAATATTGCTGCCAAGGCTTGTCCTGTCTCGCTCAGTCC
The DNA here is from genome assembly GCF_035046485.1 of Aedes albopictus. Taxonomy (NCBI): domain Eukaryota; kingdom Metazoa; phylum Arthropoda; class Insecta; order Diptera; family Culicidae; genus Aedes; species Aedes albopictus. Next base: position 313,169,028 of record NC_085137.1, on the reverse strand, counting down.
CACCTACCAGCATGTACTTTGTCTTAGCCGCATTCACCACCAGTCCGACCTTTGCTGCTTCACGTTTCAGGCGGGTGTACTGTTTTGCCACCGTTCCAAATGTTCTAGCAATAATATCCATGTCATCCGCAAAACAGACAAATTGGCTGGATTTTGTGAAGATCGTACCCCGGCTGTTGAGCCCGGCTCGTCGCATAACACCTTCCAGGGCGATGTTGAATAGTAGGCAGGAAAGTCCATCACCTTGTCGTAGTCCCCGTCGAGATTCAAATGAACTGGATAGTTCACCCGAAATCCTTACGCTATTCTGCACACCGTCCATCGTGGGAATTGAGCTGACGGTTCTCGATGAGAATCGACCAGCGCAGGAAACCGATACACTGTGCGTCCGACGTGGTCGGACGTTGACCGAAGAAAGAGGAAGAGTCACGGCTTGCTATGATCTCGTCAGCAGTTGTCACTCGATAGCGTAGGCGTTACCTCGTATGGTCAATGTGCGTGCGTTATCAATTGTCTGTTGACATCCCTCAATATTAATTGAGGGATAAGACTCTCAACACACTGAGAGATGCTCATTGTTCGATATAAACCCCACATTCCCCTTTTTCCCTCAACAAAAAGAGAAAAAAAAATCTCTTACCAAGGGATTTAACAAATGTAGGGCATTACTGTCTTTTTCACTGAAAATTTGCATTACTTCGCTGAATTTCATGACGTATAATTCAACCGAAGGCTTACGCGATACAGCACATTACTAAATTCCACACCAACACAGCAAGTTTTCTCATAATACAATAACTTATAACACATAGCAAATACTCTATTTGCAATCTACTCACACAACTAGCGGACAGCCGCCATAAAATATCAGAGTAGCCAACGGTCTGGTGACCACCACTGTCAAAATTATTTTCTTGTCAAAGGATCTGCCGTCGTCGTGGAAACCCACAGATGGCAATAAATCACCAATTCCATAATACATCCAACTGCATGACTATTGATAGACATATGCTTATGTTACAAGTTCATAATATAGTATGCACTCGATTATTCGCATCTTACTAACAGAGCGATGGCAAATGGTGTCACTGCTGTATCGTTCAGTCCACATTCGGTTTCAAAAATGACTAATTGGCTAATTTTCTCTCGTGCACAAGTATTTCAGGAACTTTATTCCCGGAAAATAAAAATAAACTTTCAGTATGGTCAGAGTGCACTCTCAAACTGTTTTGGGAATCGAGCACGATCTATGGTCTACATTTTAAAGAATACTAGCTGTCCCCGGCAAAATTTGTCTTGCCTACTGCGTTTTTTGACGTTTCAAGTCGCTAGCCAAGCCCAATTCCCCGTTCAAAATGTATGGAAACCCGATTTTCAAAAACTCTCAATTTTCCCATGTTTTTTTGCTTCATAAACCTTCCTTGGGTGAAAACTAACAGAACAAAACTTAGACGATTCAAATCGGACCATCCGTTCGAAAGTTATGCGCGGTCCCACGTATGCCACTGCTTTTTTATATATATAGATATCTTCCATTCATCTAAATTTGTCCTTTTGCGTCTTCATTTCAACCCAAAATTTTCTCACTAATTTCTTCGAAGTGTCGTCCTGCTTTGCAAAATGAACACCTATCATTTTGACGGCGCGTCCAGCGATTCTACCGACCTACCAACGGCCTTCGAGGCAACATGTGTGATTATAGCGATCTTCGTTGTCCAACTTCCGATTCTTCGAGAATTATCTTTTCATAATAAGACGTTCTTCGAGACGCGTCCCTCAGTCTCTATTTTGACTTACCAAATCATTCCGACAGCCATCGCGTCCCTTTTTCCCTTTCCTCGAAACTTTTTTGGATTTCTTGACGGCCTTAGAGACGCGTCCTTTTTTCCTTTTTTCGGCACTTTCAAGGCTCGCCTTTGCTTCCAATTCACGACGGCCTTCGAGGCGCGTCTCTCTGTTCCATTTCAAGACGGCCTTCGAGGCGTGTCCTCTTTTCCATTTCATGACGGCCTTCCAGGCGCGTTTCTTTTTTTTCATTTCCCGATGATCTTCGAGACGCTCTTTCACTCTTTCGTCGACGGCCTTCGAGGCTCGTTTTTTTTCACACCTCGACGGCCTTCCAAGCGCGTCCCTCTTTGCATTTTCCAACGGCCTTCGAGGCGCGTCACTCTTTTCCTTTTCTAGACGGCCTTCGAGGCGCGTCTTTTCCATTGCTCGACGGCCTTCGAGGCCCGCCCTTTTTTCCGACGGCCTTCGAGGCGCGTCTTTTCCATTGCTCGACGGCCTTCGAGGCCCGCCCTTTTTTCCGACGGCCTTCGAGGCGCGTCTTTCTTTTGAGTTCCTCGACGGCCTTCGAGGCGCGTCTGTCTTGTCCATTTCTAGACGGCCTTCGAGGCGCGTCTGTCTTGTCCATTTCTAGACGGCCTTCGAGGCGCGTCCCTTTTTGCATTTTCGACGGCCTTCCAGGCGCGTCCTTTTTTGCATTTCACGACGGCCTTCGAGGCGCGTCTTTCGCTTCCGAAAATAGAGCACAACAAATCTGACGGTCTTCGAGACACGTCTTCTGGCATACAAAGAAAATCAAGCCATTCGGACGGTCCTCGGAACGCGTCTTTTATATTTGTCTATCTAAAACGTCCATGAACGAAAAATGAAAACTCATACCTGCCACTTTACCACAATACTGCACTTTTCAATTAAATTCACTTTTGGTTTAACTTACCCGGCTGAGCGATTCTCACCTTTATTTTAGTTTTATTGCAAAGAAAAAATCGCAATAAAGTCTGGCAGGATCCTTCTAGCACTTGTTTAGTCTGCTCGAAACTGGTCGACTTCACTGGTCGGGCAATCAGGAATCTGTGGGGAATTAATCATTATTGATTACCTTGGTATGATTATTATTAAATTTAGTTTTTTTAATTATTTTTTTTTTTTTAGAATGGGGTTTACCTGGACCGATAATCTACGATTAGCAGAATTGAGACACCTCCAAACCGAGCGTACGGGCCGTTGAAATCTAAAGCTATAGTTTCCCATACAGCTTGTGGCGCGAATATGCGCCTCATCGGTGTTGGTTTCTCCGGACGACCGTTCGTTGCGCAGATTTGGCAAGTTTGCACCCAATTCTCTGCATCGACGGCTAGGCCTGGCCACCATACACGTTCACGTAGGATGCTTTTTAGCTTTGCGGCCATTGGATGTCCATCATGAGCTAAGGTTAGTGCCTTCTTTCTTAGCTTGTCCGGTACCACGACACAGCCATTTTTTATTAAAATGCCGTCGCGAATTGACAGGTCATTGGATACGCTCTCATACCTTTTCAACTCCTTTGGCCAGATCTGAGTTTCTAGTGCGTCGATCACTCTTTGTAAAGTCGTATCCAAGCCGGTCTCTTCGCGAAGCTCATTTTCGGTCAAGAAACCAGACGAGTCCACCTCTAGTGTTGCTATTTCCCACGGACTATGCTCATCGTCAAAGGGTTCATCATTGCCAACATACAAACGGGATGGTGGGTCGGCGATGTTGTCGAGCCCGCGAATGTATTCTACGCTGTAGTTATACGGGCTAAGTCGAAGGGCCCACCCGTCTGCTCTAGTCAGAGCTCTTTTTGAGCTTTCGCGGGATCGGTTTAGTATGAAGGCAACACCCTGGGCATCGGTTCGCAGGGTGAAATGGCGTCCAAGAAGATAAAAAGAAAAATGTTCCACGGCCCACACGGTGGCCAAAGCTTCTCGTTGATTCTGTGCGTAACGTTGCTCAGTGGCCGTGAGGGCTTTCGATGCAAAGGTTATGATGCGTGGAGATCGGGTGGGGCTTTCTTGAACTAGGACAGCGCCGAGGGCATTGGGAGAAGCATCGGTGTATAGGATTGTTCTGTAGTTGTCTGAAAAGTATCCAAGTGTAGTGGCGCAACGAGTTATTCGATCCTTGACGGTCTCGAAGGCTGATGCTTGCTCGGGACCCCAAACCCAGTTTTTAGCAGTAGTCGCAGTCCAGAGTGCACTCGTGATCTTTGGGAAGTCTTTTATATATGGGCTTACGAAGGAAGCCATCCCCAAAAAACTTTTCAGCTTGGAAACGCTGGTAGGTGGTCGAAATCTGTTGATTGCCTTGACTTTGGCTTCATCAACATGGAATCCGCTCTCATCTAACCCATGACCCAGAAAGGTGATAAAAGTTTTGTCGAATTCACACTTTTCTTTATTGAGGGTTAAGTTATGGGCCCGGAGGATTCGAAGGACTTGAGCAGTTGTCGCTCTGAGCTTCTCTAGCGTCTCGGCAAATATGAGTATATCATCGATGTAAATAATGATATTATCGATTCCCTCTAGTAAGCGGCACATTTCCCGCTGAAAAATTTCAGGGGCACAATTCACACCAAACTAGGCTGACCAGATTTGTCCCGTTTAAATACGGGACATATTTCGGAAACTCAATAAAAAGGAAAGCAACATCCAAAAACAGATCTGGATGTTGTTAATAATGGTATTTTAGCTGAAAAGAACGAATCATTTAGCCAAAAGCATAAACAATGTTCCAGAGGCGAGTAATTTAAAATTGAGTTGTCCCGTTAAATACGGGACGGATGGTCAGCCTACACCAAACATAAGTCGGGTGAATCGGTACATACCGTGTTCCGACAAGAATGTCGTAAGGTCACGGGACTCCTTACAAAGCTCTAAGTGGTAGTATGCATTGCTCAAATCCAACTTTGTGAAGAACCTCGCACCATGGAGTTTTACCTTCATTTCTTCGATCAAGGGCATGCGGAAGTACTCTCGCTTTATAGCCTTGTTCGGAGCCCGCATATTAACTACCAGTCGAAAGTCATTTTTACCCTTGGGCACTGCGGACATGCCACTTATCCACTCAGGAGCCTTCACGACACGTTCAATTATCCCCTTCGCTTCCATATCTTCAAGACGCATTCTGGCGGCATCCCGGTAAGCCGCCGGGACGTTATAGTACGCATTTTTTTCAGGTGGAACAGATGCATCGACACTGAATTTGATGCGTACTCCGGGTACTTTGTAACCGTTTGGTTCCAATATTTACTTGCTGGCTCCACCGCAAGTCCATTTCTCCCCCTTTTCCCCTACAATACTAGGAACGTACACACTCACTTGATGCAAAACACGAGTGAGTGCGTGTTCCACCTTCACACCCTACCAAGTGACAGACAATCCGAGCAGTTTGAGCTCGAGCAAAAGACCGGACAGCCCTGTTGTCGTTGTGTTCACTCACAGAGGGCACCACATGTACAACAGGGTGGGCAAACCAAAACATAACAAAATGCGAGCATAGCCGTTACAATGCAACATTATGCTAAAATGCGTGATAAAAAGGGAGTCGGGACGGGGGCAAATTCTCTTTGTACCGTGATCCTCCAAAGAATTAGTAGTGCGCGCGTGTTTAATTGTTAAATGTTGAGGTTCGAAATGTTTTATAAAACCTCATTGTTGGTGAATTGTTTAATTTATTTGTGTTGTTTCTTTATTCAATAATTTAGGATCCGTGTCGTTAGAAATGTAAAATCGTTAAAATGTTTAGGACGAAAATGTAATAGTGCCGAGAGATTGTTAAAGTGTCAGTTTGGTTAGTATTTGTTAAAGTTAAATGATTCCTAAATGTTAATTGTGTTAAAATTACAGTTAAAATAACAAAAGCACGAAAACGACAAATAAGAACGAAAACGACAAACAAGAACGATAAACGAAAAACAAGATAAAATAGAGCAGAAAAAGGTAAATTTAGAGGTTAGGAAGTGGGACGTTGCTGGGTATTAATCCGTGGTGCCCAGGCCCGTGTCAATGGGCCGTTTTCTTTTGTCCTTTTTTCTGAGAGTGGTTCCGGTGATGTGCCTCCCGGACGAGCGAGCCCTGTGAACGAGTGACGGATGAGTGACCGTTATAATTCCCGGACGATTGTGCAGTGACTCCGGCAACAAGATGGCTGGATTGAGCCTGTAGACCAGCGGCCTGCCCGTACACAGTAACGCGGCGTTCTCGGTCCGCCATTGCGAATCCCCGAGCTACTTCTCCAAGCCATCGCCATCTTCCGTAAACCGTATTCCAGTATAACCGTAAGTTACACCCGCCCACTTCAACAAGTTCAGGCCGAGTCGGCCAACCATAGCCATTTCCCACCTCACGGGTGACGAGACCACCGAAAATTCCGACCACGACAATTGTTTGTAGCATGCCCAGTACCCTAAAGTGACGTCCCGAATAAAATTGTAAAAGCTAGCTTCAGTGTAGCGAATTATTGAAAAGAGCCTCCCAGAGTAATTAGGCCTTTCACCAATTTCCCTTTTTGCGTCGTCTTCCGGGTTCAGAAAGGAACCGCTCAAGCCTCGTTCCTTCGAGGATCATTGTGTGCTTAGATACCCCCCCCCCCTTTCCGCTTCTAGTTTGCCTGCCCATAGTATCTGTGTCCTCTGTGAGCCGAGCTTCCGCGGAATCTAGTTTGCTCCTGCTCGGATTGATAATCTAGATCTTGGCTATGGGTGTGATAGTAATGTCCTTAAACGACCCTGCAGATTCCAATCCCCTATGCCGTGAGCTTAGCGAGTTACAAATTGGCGCCCAACAAAAATTACATTAAAACCCCATATGCTTCCGTTTTTCCCGGAAGGGGAGGTAAAAACAGTGTCCTGTTTGCGATTTTGCTTCGTTCTCCTAACGAAGTTTAGTAACTAACTAATGCGTATGGATTCTATTCCGGAATCGCGAAGAAAGTCTAGGAAATTATGAAATGCGCGCGGAAACATTAGGTTTTTTTTTCAAATTTGCATGTTTTTTTTTATTTCAATTCGGTTGCGGTAATAAAAGTTTAGTTCTATTTTTCAATTTAGGTCGTATTTTTCAATCCGATTGTGCAAAACATAGAATAACAAATTTTCCATTTTTAGAATAAAGCACAGAAAACCCGAACGCGATCGCGACAGAAACGGTATGCCTCGTAAAAACTGGAGGAGTTCGCACGGCCGGCGTGCAACGAGATGGAAAGACCGGTCTGTCCTACTCTCATCCTCGGGTAAATCGGCAAGAGATGCCAACGATATCGATACTCGCTTACTCCCGGTAAAACTTGGTCGTTTCCGAACTCCACGGAACGGTTACCGTCATCGAATTCGGTTGGTCGCAACAATCGTAGTTGCAGACCCGTTTAAGAATGCGTCGCGAGAAAAGTAAACCGAATCGGCTTTGGGAGTCAACCCAAAAGTCTACCGAAATCGAGACCGGAACTAAAACGAAAAGCCAAAATCGACCGCGAAAACTTACCTGAAAGTGTCAATACTTACCACGATACTTACCCACGATCCGGTATTCCGTTGAAACTTATCACGTTTACGAAAAACACAACAGAATATAAACGAACATCCGCGAAATAATTTACGAAACGCGAAACCGTCGAAAATACGCGAAATATGACACCCCAGACGTTAACAATATTCGGCGATTTTTAAACCAAAATACTTGGCGGAACTCCGAAGGCCCACCTGGGAAGTTTCTTTCCAGCAAGCCCGTTCCCCAAAACCCCAAAAACATAATTTATTCGGTGACTCTGCGTACTACCGTAAAAGTACGAAAATGAGAACAACGTTTTGCTCGGGTCTCTTTTGAGCACCAGAGAGTATCGGTCCGTCGCGGCCATGATTCAGTTGTAGCAGGTTCGATCATTCCCGGCGAAGAATTCCGGTGCGACCTCTACACACCCTTCCATAAGTGGGACCAGTTCACAGGAAACGAACTGGCGATACCGAAAATCCCACGTCGAAAGTTGAAAGGACGATTGAAGTCCAAACCTAGAATCAAAAATCTTTCATCGATGAAAGTCTTCAATTCAGTCGTAATTGATTGACTACTTACCATTCACAGGTCCGGACCACCACTGAATGGATGCACTTTCGCATACCTGAAATGCATTAATACGTCAGATTGAAATTATGTTATTGTTTACGAACAGTAACTTACCAGGGTAAATCGTATAATCGTCTCCCGAAGTAGAATCTCTCCCTCGAACCGATTCCGCAACTGATCCATGTAACGTCGACCGGAAAATGATACGCGAATCGCGGTTCTTCTCGTGTACACCCCGGAAGATTCTTATTCGCGGACACAATTTTTCTTCACACCCGATAATCGCGATTGATTTCGTAGGAAAAATAACGTTTGAGATCGTCGGACCGCGCAAACCGTCGTACTCGCGTTAAAGTAAACATAAACATTGATCATCTGTTTCGTTGACAGTTTTCAACACAGTAGTGTTGGTGATGAGTTACTCTCGAATGAGAACCCTTTTCTTCTCGCATGAGCGACGAAGGTTAACAGGGTGTTCCCGCAAACAGACATTTGAAATTTCTAATTCACCAAATCAGTGATGATGTTGGTTGAAGTTATTAATTACCATCGAACAATTATCCCGTGCAAAATGAAATTCTTTCATTTTGAGAGAGGGACGATGGGGTAATGTAACCGTTTGGTTCCAATATTTACTTGCTGGCTCCACCGCAAGTCCATTTCTTCCCCTTTTCCCCTACAATACTAGGAACGTACACACTCACTTGATGCAAAACACGAGTGAGTGCGTGTTCCACCTTCACACCCTACCAAGTGACAGACAATCCGAGCAGTTTGAGCTCGAGCAAAAGACCGGACAGCCCTGTTGTCGTTGTGTTCACTCACAGAGGGCACCACATGTACAACAGGGTGGGCAAACCAAAACATAACAAAATGCGAGCATAGCCGTTACAATGCAACATTATGCTAAAATGCGTGATAAAAAGGGAGTCGGGACGGGGGCAAATTCTCTTTGTACCGTGATCCTCCAAAGAATTAGTAGTGCGCGCGTGTTTAATTGTTAAATGTTGAGGTTCGAAATGTTTTATAAAACCTCATTGTTGGTGAATTGTTTAATTTATTTGTGTTGTTTCTTTATTCAATAATTTAGGATCCGTGTCGTTAGAAATGTAAAATCGTTAAAATGTTTAGGACGAAAATGTAATAGTGCCGAGAGATTGTTAAAGTGTCAGTTTGGTTAGTATTTGTTAAAGTTAAATGATTCCTAAATGTTAATTGTGTTAAAATTACAGTTAAAATAACAAAAGCACGAAAACGACAAATAAGAACGAAAACGACAAACAAGAACGATAAACGAAAAACAAGATAAAATAGAGCAGAAAAAGGTAAATTTAGAGGTTAGGAAGTGGGACGTTGCTGGGTATTAATCCGTGGTGCCCAGGCCCGTGTCAATGGGCCGTTTTCTTTTGTCCTTTTTTCTGAGAGTGGTTCCGGTGATGTGCCTCCCGGACGAGCGAGCCCTGTGAACGAGTGACGGATGAGTGACCGTTATAATTCCCGGACGATTGTGCAGTGACTCCGGCAACAAGATGGCTGGATTGAGCCTGTAGACCAGCGGCCTGCCCGTACACAGTAACGCGGCGTTCTCGGTCCGCCATTGCGAATCCCCGAGCTACTTCTCCAAGCCATCGCCATCTTCCGTAAACCGTATTCCAGTATAACCGTAAGTTACACCCGCCCACTTCAACAAGTTCAGGCCGAGTCGGCCAACCATAGCCATTTCCCACCTCACGGGTGACGAGACCACCGAAAATTCCGACCACGACAATTGTTTGTAGCATGCCCAGTACCCTAAAGTGACGTCCCGAATAAAATTGTAAAAGCTAGCTTCAGTGTAGCGAATTATTGAAAAGAGCCTCCCAGAGTAATTAGGCCTTTCACCAATTTCCCTTTTTGCGTCGTCTTCCGGGTTCAGAAAGGAACCGCTCAAGCCTCGTTCCTTCGAGGATCATTGTGTGCTTAGATACCCCCCCCCCCCCTTTCCGCTTCTAGTTTGCCTGCCCATAGTATCTGTGTCCTCTGTGAGCCGAGCTTCCGCGGAATCTAGTTTGCTCCTGCTCGGATTGATAATCTAGATCTTGGCTATGGGTGTGATAGTAATGTCCTTAAACGACCCTGCAGATTCCAATCCCCTATGCCGTGAGCTTAGCGAGTTACAACTTTGGGGAAAATGTCTGAACCAGAGGTTCCTTCGCAAATGCTAACCGAAAGGCCAACTTCCAACAGTCGTAATGCACTCGCTGTATGTCGCCCGAGAATAGACCGCTGTCCTTTGTCCACAACAAGAAATTCTGCTGAAATGACTGGTTTGGATGCCTTCACAACTTCAACATCCGCCCTAAACGCACAACGTATCGTCATTGGGGCTGCTGCCGCGTATGCTCGTAGCTCCCTAATTGTTGAATGATCGATAGGTTCCAATCGGGCTCTTTCGCAACGAAATTCCTCTCCAATAGCGTTCAATTGTTTCCACCAATGATATTGACGTCCGCTCCCGAGTCAACCAAGAAGTCACATGGGCTGGACGAGCTGAGACGACAACTGACGATTGCATCTTGCAGAGATGCAATTGTATTTATCTGTTGGGGAGTTAAATGAGAAAAAGGTAATAGTGTTGGGGTCGTCTGTGGGACTATCGAGTGCGTGGATGACATGTGATTTAAGCGTTTATCGAATTCAAGTGTTTTATTTATTCTTTTCGTGTAAACTACAAATCTACTTTTCAGTTATACCTGGTCATCGTTGGGGTCTTTCTTCCATTCATAAGGCAAATCTTTGCGGGCTTCATCCTCTTGAACCTGGTTGACACGGCTTTTTCTGGAGTCATTGCGGCACATCTTGGCATAATGTCCCTCCCGTCCACATGAATTGCATCGCTTCTCCAAAGCGGGGCACTTATCTCTATTGTGGAACGTGAACCCGCACCTCCAGCAACGGAAACGTCGTCCTTCGCGGTGTACCGAAGAAAATCTTTTTGGGATTTTCGCTTCCGTACCTCTGAACTCCTCTATTTTCTTGGATTTATGTTGGAAACTGCTACCCTTATTAAAAGTTCGCTTACGGTCGATTGCAAGGACATCTGACACATGGGGCTCGGTGACTTCCTCCTCCGTTTTATATGATTCGACCCTCGTTGCAGCTTGCACGACGTAGTCCGCGTCATATCCATATGTCCTCGCCGCTACCGCTATCTTTCGATTCAGCATTCCTTTCAGCAGCTGAGCCAATACGAAACGGTTTTGATCAGCCAAACTGTATCCGCACAGGCGCACCTTTTGGGTCAATCGAGCGTGGAATGTTACAATTGATTCTCCTTTATTCTGGCGCATGGCTTGGAACGCTTCGTGTTCGGCGCCTGTATCGGTCATTGACTTGAAGTACCGGTTCATCTCATCTACCAGGGTTGGATAGCACCTCGGGTCCTGATAGTTTGGCTGTATATTGGCCGCACCGATTATGTCCTGCAAGTCCTTCCCAATGGATAAGTACAGCAGCTTTGCTCGGTCCGATGACCCACTGAATGTTGACAACGAGACAGCAATTTCGAAATTTTTGATAAAACTCTGCCAATTCTCCCAGAGCATGTTAGATGGTATATCCTTCGGGAACTTAGGGATCAGGTCCCAGCGAATGTTGCTTCCTCTCTCGGTTTGATGAGGGGCTGACGGCGGATCAACACTGTCTCTGGTGCTTTCTAGCGTTGAATCGGGATCTGATAGGCGCTTCTCGGAGACGTGTTTCAACTTTTCTTCCAGGCGGCGTAGTCTGTCATCAACGTTGTCGGATTTCTCCGGAGATAGGTTTGATGTGTTTACGGTTTCATTAGCAGCCACTTCTAGCTCGTTTGAACAAATTGAAGCTTGGTCGTACACGATTTCACCCTCATCTTGTTCTTCCGAAAAATTCGAATCCGTATCGTTTACTTCTTCCGTCCACTCGTTTTCCGTGTCGTCCATAGCGACCGGAGCCAAAACGTATCGTCCTCCTTTAGGCATTTTGTTTGATCTAATGAAATGGACAAAATAGAATAGTTCAGTGCCTTTTCTCGTAACAAAATGGACAACAATGGATCCTCTTATTATATCTATCCTAGATCCTATCCGGAGCCAATTCATTTTGTTGCCAGTTAGAACAAACCGAAAACACATCCGAAATATGCAAAATTTTTGGGTTCTAGAATTCAATGTCGAGTTTTACAGATCAGTCGGCTGTTTTTTTTTTTTTTAATCTCGCGTAGTTTCCTATCCTCAATTTTTTTTTCTGGTGGCCTTCAAAGCACACCTTGTAGGGTTACTGACCACAAAGTATAATTTTAGCGGTTTTCTAAACACGCTTTACAAGTTTTTCATCATTTATTTTCATTTCGCATTCCGATGGCCTTCTAGGCGCACCTTGTGGGGTTACTAACCACAATCCATGGTTGGCGGATTTCGAAACACGCCTTGCCTTCTAACCTCAAACTAATATATATTTTTTTTTGCGAAGCATATTCATCTCCGATGGCCTTCTAGGCGCATCTTGTGGGATTACTGACCACAAACCATCATTTTAGCGGTTTTCTAAACACGCTCTACTTTACAACCGCAAGCATTCTTTGAGATCAACTATTTCCATCTCGTATTCCGGTGGCCTTCTAGGCGCACCTTGTGGGATTACTAACCACAAACCATGATTTGGCGGTTTTTGAAACACGCCTAACCTAACCGCATTTCCACTCAAACACTTTTTAAAATTCCAGTTTTTGGGATATTTAACGTTTTCTTGTTCATTGGCAGTTCTAGTTAATCACTTTGCAAAAAAAATGAATGGTTTTCCAAATAGTTCACTGGCAGGATAGCCAATGTGGAGATTTGGCGTGCCGAATATGCGCAAGCGAATGGCGTGGTCTGGAGCTACCCACCTATGCGTCCGCACACGATGACCGTCGGAGAAGAAAGAGGACGATTGCCCACTCGCGCATGCCCTCGTCGTAAGTTGTCATGAGGGAGCCGATCGGCTGTCAATGTTCGTGCTGAACCATAACATTCGGCTTTGACAGCTAGCGGCTTACATCCCTTATCAGGGGGTACTTCGATCCCGCACACATATGGTACATTTGATGCGGGGGTGAATCTTTTTTGACCGCAGTTTCTTCTGGAGCCCATAGTAGGCACGACTTCCACTGATGATGCGCCTTCGTATTTCTCTCACGTTATTGTCAGCCGTTAGCAAGGAACCGAGGTAGACGAATTCTTCTACCACCTCGAAAGTATCCCCGTCTATCGTAATATTGCTGCCAAGGCTTGTCCTGTCTCGCTCAGTCCCACCTACCAGCATGTACTTTGTCTTAGCCGCATTCACCACCAGTCCGACCTTTGCTGCTTCACGTTTCAGGCGGGTGTACTGTTTTGCCACCGTTCCAAATGTTCTAGCAATAATATCCATGTCATCCGCAAAACAGACAAATTGGCTGGATTTTGTGAAGATCGTACCCCGGCTGTTGAGCCCGGCTCGTCGCATAACACCTTCCAGGGCGATGTTGAATAGTAGGCAGGAAAGTCCATCACCTTGTCATACCGTCCTTACCAGGGTTGTTAACGTTAATCAACGATTAACGCCGTTTCGTTAATTCGTTAACGTTAATTGTAACGTTCAACGAATTTTTCGTTGATTTTTCAGGCGCGTTGATCAACGTTAACGTTAACGCAGAGCGTTGATTTAACGTCAACGCTACCGTTATTTATCCGTTGATGAGGTAGTTTCTAGTGTGGCTTAGTATGTTTGGTAATTTTCAGAAATATGGGATTTGATTTAGATTAAACTTTTCAAGCTTTATAACTACCATCAGTCAAACTAGTTATTGGACAAAAGATGTTAGATTATTATCATTTTTAGTTCCATTCTAAATTGTCTTGATAGGATTTGTCAAATATTGCATTCATATTGACCAAAACCACAACTCCCGTGTTCCACTAGCTAACCCAACATTATATGTGGCAACTCTTTAAGCGACTAATTGGAACCTTGCCTAGTGCGCGAAGAGTTATTAGTCCACTAATATGGGCGCCATTTCATGGGTGACGAGTTATTTTGTGGAATTATTAGTTTAGTCGTTCAAGAAGCATATAAGACATCACTTCTCATGAGACAATTTGAATGAACTACAAATAAAAACAATCGTTCCATGGTGGAAATATCGGCTTTGGCCCAGCTTCGCCACTCAGTTAAAAATTGTTTCATCAATTTACTGTAACAAAATGACCTCCATCGCCTTTCAACACAATTCTCCATTGGATTGTAAAATCACAGGTTGTTTGCAGTATGGAGCTTGCTTACAATTGTGTATGCAAGAAATTGTTCTATGTGAAATCTAAGGAAATTAAATGGAAATTCTGATTTGGAACGTTCCAATATTTAAGTCAAGTTTGTTTTCAGAATTTCTTTCTGTGCAGGTTTTTATTCTATTTTCGACTAAAGGTGAATTTAACCGTTATTGTTTAATTTTGTATGAAGATTGACGATGTAGCATGGATACTGTTGAAAAATTAGACCATGACGATTGAATCCATGCTTAAAATGAAAAAATACTTGCATAAAGTCGTTGTTTCCCAAGACCCGATAAATGATCAAAAAAGTTTAGGTATGTAGTAGGATGTTACCTTGGGGTTTCAGCTGGAGGCAAGTTTGTAATCTGACTTGTTAGCTTTCGTTCAAATCTCAGCATTTCTCAGACCAAGATCTTTAAATATTTTCTTCTGTCTTAAACACTGGAAGATCTTAAGCATCGCATCCTCATTTGTAATTCTAAAATGTTAATAATTCAAAACCATTTTCTTGTATGGGCGTCTTGTTTTTTGAGTAAGACCAAATCTTCTTCTTGGGCAGAACTGGTATGAAAATACCGAAAACACCTCCTCACGACACTGACGTTTGGCGTATGCATGCCTGCTGTGATCGACATTAAATTGCACCTACACGTGGTCTCAAGTTAACCTTCGAGCAGTTGCGTCTTTGACTACCTGCAGTGACGCCGCGCTCACGCTGTGTGTACTCAGTACATGACGCGACCGCTCCCGGGTTAAATGTCGACAATGCAATGATTGCCAGTGAAAGAATGGTACCTAATTAGCTTGTGCGCTACAGTAAATACACGCCGTAGTCTGAGCGCTGCTGCCCTACTGAGCTTCTTATACCAATAAAATGTACACCCCAATCGTCTGTTCGACTAAACAGACGGCTGGTTCAGAATCATCGAAAACCTAATAGTTTATCACAAATCTAACGAAAGCATCTTGCCCAAGAAGTAATTTCGTCAACCTCAGACTAAAAAAGATGTCTTCGGGTTCCATTCCATAAGCGTAACGCCCCAGGTGGGGCAAAACATGCTTCTCAGATAAGTATTCTACGAGCACTTCCATAGTTATTGAGTTAGAACTTTCTCATAATATCGTGTGACAGGAACAAATATTTTGTTACGAACGATTCCTTCGCCGACCGGGAATCGAACCCGTCATTCTGAGTATGGTCTTTCGCGTTTACCACTTTGACTATATGAGTTCCTGAAGAAATATACAACATGATAAATGGGACGGTAATTAACGATTCGATTAACGGGTTGCGTTGACGTTGATTCAACGCATCTCGTTAACGTTAACGTTGATTGCCAAGAAAATCAACGCACCGCCGTTGACGTTAATTTGGGTGAAAATTAACGTTAACGACGTTGATCGTTGATTAACGTTAACAACCCTGGTCCTTACCAGTTGGTTCGTTCCCGTCCGCTGCTGCACCAACATAGTCATTTCCTCCGCTGCCTTGGTCTTCCTCACCTTACCCTAATCAACAATTTTCTTGGTCGTCTATGCCCAATATCATTTTTTCAGATTCCGAACAAGTATCTACCTTCAATTTCTTTAAAACAGCTGCTCACCGCCGGTATACCGTTAAATATCCTTCAGGAAAAAAAAAAAATCCCGTTACACTCATACCGCGATCCCGTTTTCCAGCCTAGATCTTGAACTTTATCGCAATTAAACGGCGCGCTTTTGTGGAACTTTGCACCTTGCATCAATTGAAAATATTGAATTACCAAAGCGGAACGCTTATTTCGTTCCTCGGCAAAAAGAACAATCGTCTTTTTTATGACAGACCTCTCAGAATACGAGTAGATTGTATCGCTCACAAATTTTTCTATCAGGATGCACATTGTTTTCAAAGCGTGAGATAGGATTGGTTTTTTGCGCGATTTAAATTGCTTTATCCTGTTGTTTCCGCAGCTCTATTCTAACGGGATTTTAGATTTTATGTACCAGTAAAAAAAGCAATGTTGTACAATCATGTTTGTTGAAGGATATGGAATGCAAAACTTTAAAAATAAACCATCTGCTCTTTTTTATGTAAAGATCCCCACCGCGATTTATCACACATGCCGAGTGGATCGCTCAGGAAACCATTCAAACGCAGCACGATCCTGTCAACCGTAATTATATTTACGACCGTTTATAGTTCGATTTGCCCTAATAAATTTCAAATTATTGAGCCTGATTTATACGGTTGATCGGAAATTTTCAACTCCTTCTAAACACTTGCCCCAAGGATAACAACAGCCAATTATCATTATCCACGCCTAACAAAGCGCCGACAGCCGCGTGGTTCTCACTTCAATGCATCCGAAACAGGCGAAAGGTGGGCTGGACGAACGACGACGACGACCGGGCTGCAACACTTGCCAGCCAGGTACATTTTCGAATCGAATCGATTAGATCGTTTTCAATAAATTTCCCTCGAGGGGGTTGAAACTCGAGAATCCTTTCATGCTTGATCCTTTTCTTTTGCGTTGTGTTCCCGGTGCGAGGATCCGATCGTGACTAGGCTTTAATGTCCCGAATCCAGCCGCACAATTTATTGGAGGAAAAATATTGATAAAATATTTATACTCAACCAAGAGCTATTGTAATTTTTTATCCTCTTGCGATTGGAACGAATACAAGAAGAAAACATATTGCTGTAAGAATTTGATCATCCTGAGTCTGAGCTTGCCACAATACGAAAGTAGCCGTCTCCATTCCACTCGGTCCATGGCTGTTGGTCTCCGCACTCTGCGTAGGGTCCGCAGATCGTCCTCCACTTGGTCGACCCACCTAGCTCGCTGCGCTCCACGTCTTCTTGTAGCAGTCGGATGACTGACTCCCGAGAACCATTTTAGTCGGGTTGCTATCCGATATCCTGATGACGTGGCCCGCCCAGCGTAGCCTCCCGATTTTCGCGGTATGGACGATGGTTGGTTCTCTCAGCAGCTGATGCAGCTCGTGAATAATTTGCCTTCTCCAAGTCCCGTCTTCCATCTGCACTCCGCCGTAGATGGTACGCAACACCTTCCGTTCGAAAACTCCAAGGGCGCGTTGGTCCTCTGCACGTAGGGTCCATGTTTCGTGCCCATAGAAGACTACTGGTCTAATCAGCGCTTTGTAGATGGTTAACTTCGTGTTACGGCGAACTTTATTCGATCGTAGAGTACTGCGGAGTCCAAAGTTAGCACGATTTCCTGCCACAACGCGCCTCTGAATTTCTCGGCTGGTGTCGTCATCGGCGGTCACCAATGAGCCCAAGTACACGAATTCTTCAACCGCCTCGATTTTATCACCGTCGATATAAATTCGGGTTGGCGGGCGCGGTGATTCCTCCCTGGAGCCCTTTGCCATCATGTACTTTGTCTTCGACACATTAATGACTAATCCGATTCGCCTGGCTTCTTTCTTTAGTCGGATGTACGTTTCCGCTATCGTCTCACATTTACGAGAAATAATATCAATATCATCAGCGAAACCAAGCAGATGAACGGACTTCGTGAAAATCGTTCCCCTCGTGTTTATCCCCGCTCTCCTAATTACACCCTCTAAAGCAATGTTGAACAGCAAGCACGAAAGACCATCACCTTGCCGTAGCCCTCTGTGAGATTTGAAGGGACTCGAGAGAGTCCCTGATACTCTAACTACGCACATCACTCGATCCATCGTCGCCATGATCAATCGTATCAGTTTATCCGGGAATCCGTATTCGTGAATAATCTGCCATAGCTGTTCTCGATCGATTGTATCCTACACAGCTAATCGCGTTCGGTAATTTTTACCGAAATCTCAACCGCTGAGCGTTCGGTAAAGGATTTTTAACGAAATTCTGTAAAAAAATAACAAATTTCGGTAAAATCTTATCGTTTATCTGTCAAACTCTAACGAACTTCGGTAAAAGTTGCTACCTTTACCGAATTTTTCCTGTAAAACAAACTTAACGGTTGAGATTTCGGTAAAACATTACCGAAGTCGGTGATTTTTTCTAACTGTGTACGCCGATTTGAAATCGATGAACAAGTGATGTGGGGGCACGTTGTATTCGCGGCATTTCTGCAACACCCGGCGGATGGCGAACATCTGGTCTGTTGTAGCGCGTTCACCCATGAATCCAGCCTGATATTGCCCCATGAACTCTCTTGCAATCGGTGATAGACGGCGGCATAAAATTTTAAAGAGTACCTTGTAGGCAGCGTTCAGTAGTGTGATCGGGCGATGGTTCCCGAAATCCAACTTATCGCCCTTTTTGTAGATGGGACACACGATACCTTCCATCCACTCCTCCGGTAATACTTTCTCATCCCAAATCTTGGTAATGACCCAGTGTAATGATCTCACCTGTGCTTCTCCATCGTGTTTTAGTAAACTGATTATAGCAACGATGAATGGTGTGCAAAACTGCGTAAGAGTTTCGGGTGAACTATCCAGTTCATTCGAATCTCGCCGGGAACTGCGACAAGGTGATGGACTCTCCTGCCTACTATTCAACATTGCCTTGGAAGGAGTTATGCAACAAGCCGAGCTCAACAGCCGGTGTACGATATTCACGAAATCCGGAAAAATTGGCTGTTTGTGGATGACATGATTATAATTGCTAGAATATTTTGAACGGCGACAGAACACCCGCCTGAAACGTGAAGCAGCAAAGATCGGACTGGTGGTGAATGCGACTTAAACAAAGTTCATGCTGGGGAGCGGACCTGGTGTGATGGTTAGAACTCTTGACCATCACGCCGAGGACCTGGGATCGAATCCCACTCCCGACAAACTCGCAAAATGTGAGTTCTTCCTTCGGAAGGGAAGTAAAGCGTGGGTCCCGAGATGAACTAGCCTAGAGCTAAAAATCTCGTTAATACAGATAAAAAAAAAGTTCATGCTGGTAGATGCGACTGAGCGAGACCAGAACAAGCATTGGCAGCATTGTTACGATAGACGGGGATACTTTCGAGGTGGTAGAAGAGTTTATCTACCTCCCGGTTCCTTGCTAATGGCTGACAATAACGTGAGCCGTGAAATACGAAGGCGCATCATCAATGGAAGTCGTGCTACTGCGGGCTCCAGAAGAAACTGCGGTCAAAAAAGATTCCCAAGTGACAGAACTAGCTGAATAACAGTCAGTTTCTTAAGCTAAAGTTTGCTTGAGAGTTGTTTGTTCTTCTCTTGTACAGCAAAAATGTTAGTTGGGTTTACCCCCGCACCAAATGACCAGTGGTTTGCTTCGGACACGAGACACCCACGAGACACGAGGAGGACCTGCTAGCACTTGGAGTTTTCGAGCGACGCGTGCTAAGGACGATCTTCGGCGGCGTGCAGGATAACGGTGTGTGGCAGCGTAGGATGAACCACGCTGGACTCTACGGTGAACCCAACATCCTGAAAGTGGCTGAAGCTGAACGGATACGATGGGCAGGGCATGTTGCAAGAATGCCGGGCAGCAACTCTGCAAAGTTGGTGTTCGATAACCATTCGGTTGGTACAAGAAGGCGTAGAGCACAGAGAGCACGATGGGTGAACCAGGTGGACCGTGATCTGGCGAGCGTTTGGCGTGACCGACGTTGGAGAGCTGCAGCTGCAAATCGAATACAATTAAGGCGGCAAATTGTTGAATATTGATTCAGTGTTAAATATAATAAATTTGGTGTTGAACAAAATAAATGAATGAATAATGCTTGACCATTGCTATGGTAAGAGCAACCGTGTACCACCTAATTGATTACAAATGCATCGAATTGGAATGTTGGTGTCCATTGCCAAAATCAAAGTTTGCCGCATTATCAAAGTTACCTATTTGCGCACAGGCAGGATTTTTCTTCCTGCGTTGTGTTGATTTAATTAGAACACTGGTAAAATGTAGTGCCATCTTGCCATGGCAGTGGCTTGAGATCAACTGATTTATTATTGGGTGCTCAGACTGGAGGATTCCGCGGGCCAAATTTGCAATTCAGGATCGACCTGCGGGCCGCATAAAACATCGATGCACAAAAACAAAAAAAAAGAACAATTCTAAAGCATGTTTATTAAAAAATTGAACTATTCAATTTAGATTCATAAGTTTGGTTGAGAAAACGTTTGAGCTTCAAATTGAAATTCAAACAAATAATTTAGAAGTTGACCCTAGAATTGCCTTGAAGCCACTTCAAGAACTTGTCAAGCAGCTTTTACAAGAATTTTTTTTGAATCGCTCCAAAAAGGATTGCTGGATTTTCTCCTGAAATTTCTTGTGGAGTTGCTTTTACAAGAATTTTTTTTGAATCGCTCCAAAAAGGATTGCTGGATTTTCTCCTGAAATTTCTTGTGGAGTTGCTCCAGAAGGTTTTCGAGAAATTTCTTGAAGTTTCTTTTAGTTTTTCTAGAATTCTCTTGGAACACCTCCAAGAACTCCCGTTAGATTTGCCTTTGGAACGGCCCTGAAGTTACTTCAGGATTTCCTCATTAATCGTTTCCAAAAAATTCTCCTAAAATAGCTTCCAGATTTTCGAAAATTTTCCAGGAGTTTCTTGAAGATTTTACCATTTTTTTTTCCATAAGTCTCTTCTAAAGTTGATGAAAAACTTCATCATTAAATTTCTTCAAAAATTAGATTTTTAACAATTGTTTCCGGAAGTTTCTTCAACATTATCTTCTAAAGTTGCTTCAAATTTATTGTTCAATTTTTCCGCAGGCGTTCTATGCATCTTTTGTGTCTTGATGCAGTTGGTCCTGGAATCTTGTTCGTAGTTACTCCTGAAAATTCTCTTTTTGTTGCTCGAGGAATTTATTCTAAAGTTGTTTAAGAAATTTCTGTTAGGGGTGATACACAAATTATGTCACGCAAAAATCGACCTTTTTCAACCGCAGGATGAGCACCACTGATTAGAGCTTTACTCACTATTACATACAAAAGGTCAATTACTGCAAGGACATCTAGATGTGACAATTCATATAACATTAAGTACAAACATTACCCTATTTTATAGTAAGCAATGGTAATTAGTGTGATCTTAAAACATTCATTGATTGATCTATTTGATTGTTTGTGATGAAATTCAAAATCAAATCTCGAATACTTTTCCATTAAGACAGGGAATCGCGCCACTTGGGCGGTGGCTTCTATTTTCGTATATTTTCCGTTATAACTTAGTCAAATTTGAACCAATGGGGCACGTTCGGTGTAGTACTAGATTTGTAGTAATGAGCTGAATTTTAGTATGGTGAGAAGGTCAGTTTTCTGTTTCTGCAATGAAATGGTACAAAAAGCGTGGGTATTATGATTCGTTACCTTATTTGATGCTGTTTGAGCAAAACTTTGGATAACTATGCTGTTTATGTTGCAAGAAATGGAGAAAACAACAACACGGTTGCCCAAAGTTTTGCTCAAACAGCATCACATTAGGCAACGAATCATAATATCCACGCTTTTTGTACCATTTAATTGCAGAAACAGAGAACTGGCCTTCTCACCATACTAAAATTCAGCTCATTACTACAAATCTAGTACTTCACCGATCTGTCCTATTGAAACAATTTTTGGAATGCGGTGAGACAGGTACCTACCCGTGTACAACATTTCTAGCCAACTGGTTTAAAATTGACTGAGTTATAGTGGAAAACATACGAATATAGGATCCAGCGCCCAAGTGGCGCGATATCCTATATATCAACATAAAATTTGTGATATATGAAACATAATGTAACGCATCTGGCCATACAAATCCGTTCAGTCTAGGCAACATTAGAAAAAACTGTCATGCATACGAAGAGCATATAAGTAAGCCAAACTCACGACCCTTTCCTGCTTGTTCCCACACCAAACAAAAACGTGCATCCGGACAAAAGCATCATCTCGGACCATGTTCATAGAGGAGATTACTCTATCAGTGATCTCGATCTCTGGGGACAAACATTGAGGATGTGGAAAAAAAAGTACTAATAATAGACCTGCCACACAAAAACAAAACCCATCGGGGTGACATCACGTTCTACATTCCGAGAATATATGCTTTGTTTTCTTTGGCTTACGATGTTTTATTAAGACATACGCATGCTGCCTCGCCAGCGGGAGGGTGTCCGATCAAGGATTAAGATAAGCGACGAACCCACGATCAACTGGGCTGGCTGGGAATTCCGGCTAAAACAAAATTCCCGCCAGGCTCAACAGCACTCGAGTGAGACATTGTGACTATGTTTTCTGGTCTTCCATCGGAGTCCAGACGACGCCAGGTGTTTGAAGATTAGCCAACCAATCGGACAGGAACTAGCAGAATGTAGCCAAACAAAAGATCCGCAAATTTTTGGGCTGCCGAGAAAAGCAAATGTTCTTTTGTTGAGCTAATATTTACTTTGCCTGATAAGAGATGCCCTATCACTGGTTGAACCACTCTTCGGAATGGTTAGCTCGTTGATCACTTGGTACTATCGGCGGTAAATCTCTTAAAAAACTAGGTCGTGATCATTTTACTGTAATTTGATTTGTTATGGGTAATTGTGAGGATTATTAAGACAATTTTTTTCTTGAATAGTATTATTAGGTTTCAAAACGTTTATGTTTCACTTTGGACAATTTCTTCATTTGTATATTTGTATACACATATGAGGGGGTTAGAAGCAAAGGGGTATAAGTGATAAAAACCCACTTTCGAGTAAATGAGGTTCAAAGTTTTTGACCAATTTTTCATCACATACTAAATGTATGAAGCTTCAAAATCAACCCAATTTTCTCTGATTTGTTGTATTTTTTTCAATCATCGTAGAAACAATCTTAAAAAAGTTCCTGAAAGCTTGATTTTTTTTTGAATTTTGGAAGAAATAAAGAAGATCGTCTCATAATCTCATTGATAGCACGACTTTCATCATTCGATTGCAAAATCTGTGTTCAGATGATCGAAGTAAGGAGTGTATCGGAAATTAACTATAAACATTCAGGATGCTCTATCTCGAAGCATGTTTGGTCTTATCATTTCGGTTCTTCTCTCAAATCTTCACAATACAGTCAAGTTTAGAACAGCCTGAAAAAAATTGAAAAATGTTTAGCATTATTGAAAATATTGTAGAATGAATACATCTCACAAATTAAAGTTTTGGACAAATTGTTGTTTTTTAAAGATTTTTCAGCGTTTCAATAACCTAAAGCGAATAAAACTTGTACGGCGAAAAATCCAAAAAATATTAATTATTGTTAGCAGTTATGTATACATAACATATCACCGAACACCAACTTTAAAAAAAATATTTATGATCGAAAAACCCTCAACATTTAAAAAATGACCTATTCTAAAAAAACACTAATTTTTTGTCGAACTTTGACAGTCTGTTTTAAGTATCTTCAAAGGTTATACAATTCCGTTCTCTACTAAAGCTACCTCGTCGTGAAGTTTAAAAACATTTCCAATTAAAAAAAATTTGAATCATCAATTTGATGTATTTTTTATTTGCGTAATCGTGCTTTGAATGAGCATCAAAAAATAGGGTCCCTGAAAAATGACCTTTTTTCATTTTTAAGAATTGCGCTAAAATGGAATCGAATTTTTTCTTGAAATTTTTTTTTTATCTATATTATGAGCAATCTGGGAAAGAATATATTTGCGCTAATATATTTTAAAAAATCAAAAATATTTCCATTTTTTCCGCAATTTCAAATTTTTAAGAGGTGTCCAAAATTTCAAGATCATGCATTTAAACTTTGAGATTGATGACCATGTAAAATAATTATTTTTACAAAAGCAAAAGTGCCATTCCTTTTTCTGAGGATTTATATAGTACCTCCAAAAATAAAATTATTTATAACTTGAATAAATCATTTTTTAGGATGTTTTGAACATATATAGTTAATTTCCGATACAGTCCTTATAAAATATTCAGCGTTTTATTCATGCTCTAAGATTTGAAATAGTTTACTACAACGGAAGGCATTTGAGTTGTAGTAAAATACACATGTTTAACTATAGCTTTCAATTGCAGTGTATTTTTTTTTCGGAGCACGATTGCCAAATCAGCGCGTAATTATGCATATAAACTTTTGGTCGTTGATAAAAGTTCATGATTTTTGTTCTCTGCAATCAATGATTGGTTTCATGGAACAAACTTAGAAGGCATCTATCTGGCAGGCAAGTGCAATTCAAGTTCATAACATTGTACCACACCATTTAAGTGCCTCAAAAAGGTGCAACAATAAGCATCGTTTCTCGTCATCGCCTAATCATGCAACCCCGCAGCGTAGGGCAATTTATTTAGAGCATAAGCACCAAACAAGGATCCTTTGCAGATGAAACCGCCACTTAACGATCCCACTCAATTGGCCCTACTTCTCATGTGTGCCCAGGGTCTATTTCCATCACATAACATAACCATCAAGAAAAAGGGTACGCGAGGTGCCTGATTAGACCCACATTTTCGTGGCTATCAGTCATTCTCGTTTGGGGCACTCTAGCACAGAAACCCGGAGATCAGGCGTTCGTCCCGTCAGTCAAATTTCCTGTCCATAAAGAGCGCTTAGTTATTTTCGGTAATAGAAACGACCGTCGTCGCCCCGAGCGCCTCGTTTGGGTCCGAAATGGGGCGCGTTCTGATCGCAATTGAAAATTTGCTCTCGAGCTCACACTTCAAACGACCCCGAGAGCACAGTCACAAACAAATGCCGGCTGTCCCGACTGAAGAGATATATCAGAGCTTTGTGCATTTTTGGTTTAAAAGGTGATTTGAATTATAATCGTAACAAAATTTCTTACAATTTTTCACTTACTCTTAAGGCATCTATATAGCTAATCTGGTAAATACGACTCTTTTCTATAAAGCGCTGAAGGGTTTGGCTTCGATTCCCGCTAAGGTTTCAATTTCGGCTTGAGATTATTCCGACTTGAGCAAATTAAAAATGAACTATTCAAAATCGAAAAGGCCACATAGAGCAAATTTTGACCATCTCAGATCCCCCTCCTCCCTTGAAGACTTACTTCCATTCCATACAAAACTTCAAAATTGGTATGGAGCGTAGACTTTGACCAGAATCGCCCTCCCTCCAAAAAGTCTAGGTGGCTTATGAACGGCCCCAAAGTGTCCCATAAAGAATGAACACATGCTACTTACCGATCAGGCTAAGGCCGGGTGGCCTCTGCTGTACATAGAGCCGTCTTCATTCCACTCGGTCCATGGTTGTTTGCCTCCAGTTCCGCACTCTGCGTAGGGTCCGCAGATCGTCCTCCACTTATTCGACCCACCTAGCTCGCTGCGCTCCACGCCTTCTTGTACGGGTCGGATGACTCCCGAGAACCATTTTAGTCGGGTTGCTATCCGACATCCTGATGACGTGACCCGCCCACCGTAGCCTCTCGATTTTCGCGGTGTGGACGATGGTTGGTTCTCTCAGCAGCTGATGCAGCTCGTAGTTCATTCGCCTTCTCTAAGTCCCGTCTTCCATCTGCAATCCGCCGTAGATGGTACGCAACACCTTCCGTTCGAAAACTCCAAGAGCGCGTTGGTCCTCTGCACGTAGGTAGGGTCCATGTTTCGTGCCCATAGAGAACGACCGGTCTAATCAGCGTTTTGTAGATAGTTAACTTCGTGTTACGGCGAACTTTATTCGATCGTAGAGTTCTGCTGGAGCCTTTTGCCATCATGTACTTTGTCTTCGACACATTAATGACTAATCCGATTTGCCTGGCTTCACTATTTAGTCGGAAGTACGTTTTCGACATCGTCTCAAATTTACGAGCAATAATATCAATATCATCAGCAAAACCAAGCAGCTGAACGGACTTCATGAAAATCGTTCCACTCGTGTTTATCCCCGCTCTCCTTATAACACCCTCTAATGCAATGTTGAATAGCAAGCACGAAATACCATCACCTTGCGGTAACCCTCTGCGAGATTCGAAGGGACTCGAGAGTGTCCCTGATACTCAAACTACGCACATCACTCGATCCATCGTCGTTTTGATCAATCGTATCAGTTTATCCGGGAATCCGTGTTCGTGCATAATCTGCCATAGCTGTTCTCGATCGATTGTATCATACGTCGATTTGAAATCGATGAACAAGTGATGAGTGGGCACGTTGTATTCGCGGCATTTCTGCAACACCTGGCGGATGGCGAATATCTGGTCCATTGTAGCGCGTTCACCCATAAATCCAGCCTGATATTGCCCCACGAACTCTCTTGCGATCGGTGATAGACGGCGGCATAACATTTGAGAGAGTATTCTGTAGGCAGCGCTCAGTAGTGTGATCACGCGGTAATTCCCGCAATCCAACTTATCGCCCGTTTTGTAGATGGGACACACGATACCTTCCATCCACTCCGGTAATACTTCCTCCTCCCAAATCTTGGTAATGACCCAATGTAGTACTCTCACCAGCAGGGACGCCAGGTAAATTTTTGGAAAATCTGGATGATTTAGGAAGTTTTGTCTGAATCGTGTGAAAAACCCTACATATTCAGGGCAAAACCTTACAAATTCCGAGAAAAACCTTACAAATTCCTAAAACAAATGTCTGGATCTTTCAGACATTTGTTTCGGAAGTCTTTCGTCCTGTGCACATACTCCTAGATCTGTTACCACGCCACCTTCGGTACTTGCAACGTCGCCATTGAAGTGCTCATCGTAATGCTGCCGCCACCTCTCGACCACCTCACGCTCGCTCGTGAGAATATTCCCGTGATTATCTCGGCACATGTCGGCTTGTGGCACAAAGCATCTGCGCGACCGGTTTAGCTTCTCGTAGAACTGTCGTGTGTCCTTTGGGCGGTACAGCTCTTCCATCGCTTCGCGATCTCCTGCTGGCGCTTCTTCCTCTGGAAGACTGAGTTCTGCCTGTTCTGCGCACGTCTGTAACGTGCCTCATTCGCTCTCGTACGGTGTTGCATTGCAACATTCTCACCCATACTGCATTCTTCTCGTTTTTCAACTGTTCACATTCGTCGTCGTGCCAGTCGTTTCTGTGATTCGGAGTCGCGAAGTCTAGTGCTGTAGCCGAGGTACTACCTATGGCGGATCGGATGTCCCTCCAGCCATCACCAAGTGTAGCTGCTCTTCCGTTGGTAGGGCCACTGCTAACTGCTGCGCGTAGGCTTGAGCCGCGGCGTTCGGCTCCGACGCGTGGTGACAACTGTCGAAAGTTTTGAGCGCATGATCCGAATCTATATTCGCACTGCGGTATGTGCGGGCATTGGTTATAACCGTCGATTAGGACGTGGTCGATTTGGTTTTCTGTGTGATGGTCGGGAGATCTCCAGGTGGCTTTGTGGATATCTTTGCGGGGGAAGAAGGTGCTTCGGACTACCATACCACGGGAGGCTGCAAAGTTTACGCATCGCTGGCCGTTATCATTCGATACGGCGTGCAGGCTGTTTCGCTCGGCTTTAGGACATTTGGTCGAATGACGTTTGGTCGAATGACATTTGGTCGAAAGTACATTTGGTCGAACGGACATTTGGTCGAATGGACATTTGGTCGAAACCCATTTTTTGGAAGAAGAAGCATATGACATTTAGTCGAATGGACAATTCGTCGAATGGACATTTGGTCGAAAGGCACTAACTGATGAAGAGCTTTGTATGGAAAATAATTTTATAGATTTCGGTATAATAATTTATATGTTACTGAACTTATTCGGTTGAAAGTACGTTTGGTCGAATGGACGCTAAGTCGTATAGCAATTTGATCGTGTTTAATTATATCAAACATAAAAAAGCAAACATTGTAGTGCAGTGTAGGTTTCGGCTCTTCTTTCCAGTTTCACCATTTCATTGCGTTTTTGTATATAACGTACTGGCTTTTCCATCAAATATTTTTCCTTCTTTTCATCATACTCTGTGTATTATTTGTGCTGAGAGTGAAGAGTGGACATTATGGTTGTGATTTTTTCATCTATGATTTTTCATTCTTTTGAACATAGGCTATTCTTTCAAAATTCGTATTTGTACTATGTTTGCTGTCATTTTATCATGAATTTTTCGTTCTTTGAAACATAGGCTATTCGTTCACGTTTATTTATTTCATTGGGCTTTAGGACATTTGGTCGAATGACATTTGGTCGAATGACGTTTGGTCGAATGACATTTGGTCGAAAGTACATTTGGTCGAACGGACATTTGGTCGAATGGACATTTGGTCGAAACCCATTTTTTGGAAGAAGAAGCATATGACATTTAGTCGAATGGACAATTCGTCGAATGGACATTTGGTCGAAAGGCACTAACTGATGAAGAGCTTTGAATGGAAAATAATTTTATAGATTTCGGTATAATAATTTATATGTTACTGAACTTATTCGGTTGAAAGTACGTTTGTTCGAATGGACGCTAAGTCGTATAGTAATTTGATCGTGTTTAATTTTATCAAACATAAAAAAGCAAACATTGTAGTGCAGTGTAGGTTTCGGCTCTTCTTTCCAGTTTCACCATTTCATTGCGTTTTTGTATATAACATACTGGCTTTTCCATCAAATATTTTTCCTTCTTTTCAACATACTCTGTGTATTATTTGTGCTGAGAGTGAAGAGTGGACATTATGGTTGTGATTTTTTCATCTATGATTTTTCCTTCTTTTGAACATAGGCTATTCTTTCAAAATTCGTATTTGTACTATGTTTGAATGTTATGGCTGCTGTCATTTTATCATGAATTTTTCCTTCTTTGAAACATAGGCTATTCTTTCACGTTTATTTATTTCATTGCGTTTTCCTGTACCAACTACTGAATGTTTCAGAAGCAATTTCTCCTTTTGAATACAAGCTGTTCTTCCGTTTGATATTTGGATGTTATTGCTGCAGACTTTTTCATCGGATATTTTTCCTTCTTTTAAGGACAGATTGGTTAGGATCCAAAACTCGCGACTTCGAGCGTACACATCTCTTCATAAACCAAACCAGTGCACCTGATCTTCTTGTTTTAAGCTTATTATAAGTGAGCGAAAACAGCATTATACAATGCACTGTTGTTTGAAGCTTGCTTCTTGAGAATTGTGCGTCTGAAGTTCTGATGCACTGTTGAAGTGGGATTTCAAGACGTTTGTCCTTAAACATAGGCTATTCTTTGACGCAGTGTTGCATATGAACTGAACGCGAGCCAAAATGGTTATTTATGTAACAAGTTGCAAAATGATGTTTTTTTTTCAGCACGAGTCGTACATTTATTCAACGAGGCTTGCTTGTTCAATAACATTTAAAAAATTATGATACCGAAATCCACATCTCTTTTCATCAGTTAGTGCCTTTCGACCAAATGTCCATTCGACGAATCGTCCATTCGACTAAATGTCATATGCTTCTTTTTCCAAAAAAATGGCTTTCGATCAAATGTCCATTCGACCAAATGTCCGTTCGACCAAATGTACTTTCGACCAAATGTCATTCGACCAAACGTCATTCGACTAAATGTCTTTCGACCAAATGTCATAGATTCGTTTCGCTCGATTACCGGTCTGTACATGTCTCCCTTCCTACCTGCGCGTTCATGTCGCCGACAACGATTTTCACGTCACGCGGCGAGCAACCATGTTTGGTCCAACTGCGCGTAGAACGCTTCTTTCTCGTCATCGGGTCTCCCTTTGTGTGGGCAGTGGACGTTAATGATTACCCGATATTTCCCGGATGCCACTACCGTCTGGTAGTTTCACGATATTTCCTTAAAATTTAAAAAAAAAGAATGAAGAAGAAAAATGCTATCAAGTCTATTTTGTGAGCTAACGATATTGCAGTACACTAAAGATCAGCTGATGATCAGAGAAGCTGTCCAAGCGCATGGGTTTATTGTTATAAATGATTTTAGGCACTAAACGTATGAACACACTCGCTTGACACTTCCTCGACATATTTTCGAAAAAATCGTGCTTTCATGGAGATACGGTAAACATGGCACCATTCTAACGTCAAATGGGGCCTGGATAACAAATTGAATTTCTAGTTAAGGTTATGTGCACTCGATGACTTGCTTGACCCAATCTCACCCCCATTCTTAATATTTATACATAGGGTCGAAAATATTGAATTTTTGAATAAAAAGTGCATTGACAGCCTGCTTTTTTCGTTACATCAACCAGGTAATACTTACAGCTAACCACTTTTAAGATAATTTATGGTTGGGTAGGGGTAGGCTGGGCATTATGGACACCCGGGGGCAGAATGGGCACCCTCAGTATTTTGAAATATGCAAACTTTTTTGAACTTTTAATGAATTGAGAATATAGTCCATTTGTCTAAAACGTAGTTTCAGGAAATAAACATTCGAAATTAAAATTATACTTGATTTTACACAAAAAAGTTGCGTCCTCCGTTTTTTGTGCATGGAAATTATAATTTTCACACCATCTAAAATAAGATTTAGTGATTAATTTATTGCAGGTCGATTAAAACCTGATATTTCTAGAACACATGCAAGTTTTGCTGTATCTACATGCTTAACATGTTTATATTTTCTTCTTTATTATATCAAAAATCAAGTTTGGAAATATCTTCTGCTGCCGGGGCAAAATGGACACTCACCTTTTTGAAAGAAGCGGCAAAAGAAAACTATAACCTAAATCACAAACCAACCAAATTCTTCGATTTCAGTATATTTTCGGTTAAATGTTCACTATAGTAGACATAGGGTGAAACAAATTGGTCAAAAAACGACAGAAGTGGAAAATAGTTGTTCTAGGCACAGCTGTACATGCCGACAAAAACGAAGCTTTATCCAAAACAGCCTGAATTTAAATTAACTGAACAAAAATGAACTACTTCGGCATATTATTCATCCAGAATAGTTGTTTTGTAATGACTTTATAGGTGTAAATAATGTACGAAATTCGTAAAAGTCTCATGGTGTCCATATTGCCCCATGGGGGTGTCCATTCTGCCCCGTATGCTTGAAGACGGTCATGAAAAACTAACATTTTTCAAAACATTTTTTGAAGTAGATAAATCATTTTTCTTCGTGAGCATTCTTATGCAATAGATGCTAAATAGACTTTAAAAGGATACATGTATCAAAAAACTAAACTTTTTTGACATCTTGCCAGGTAAAGTTGGCAAAAACCTTAGGGTGTTCATATTGCCCCGCCTACCCCTACTTGTGTAAAACATTACGAAGTAGAAATTTTTTCAGAGTGATATACTAGTAGTTTCATCATATAAGTTTAGCCACAAATTTATCAAAAAAAAAAATGATTATTGCTAAACATCTTATTCTGAATCATGACATGTAAAAACATCTTCTCTTTGAAATAATATAAAGTCATCTATATAAATTAGCGATAGTTGATGAGCTATTTCCAAATTTATGTTTCTCCGTTTTGACCCAATCTCACCCCCAGACCCATTGTCACCCCCATCGACGGTATGCATAATATACAGAGATTAAAAATTTTGAAAAAGGTTTTAATGAACGTTAATAAGAAAAAATATACCAACAATTTTTTTTAGAACCATTGGAATTATAAAATTATTTATGTTTTGAGTTTTTTGGCTTGACAAAACAAAACTAGCATTTTTTTAGGTCCCACTTGCCCCGGGGTACCTTACTTTAACCGATGAGCTCTACTTGAAGTTCTATGAAAAAATTCGAAAGTTTCACAAGTTTTTTTTTTTCAAATTTTACTTAAAAATTCTCGAACTTTTCGTTAGGAAAGGCTCCAAGAGAAATCTAATTGAAACATCGATTAAAATTGTGTTAGTCCTTCCCAGTCGGGGATCACCATTGACGTGCTGCTGTCTGTCGGCTCTTGAAGAGAAGTGCCTAATAGGGATCATTTTTTCGCTCTATACTCAGATCGTGTCCGCCACAGAGCGGCCGCGTTTGGATGCCTGATCTGGATGCCCTGCACCGACAATGCATGCCGCCGAGGTTGAGGGAGGGAACCCTCGGGGAAATTCATTATAACCTTATGGTTTCGGGCCTGGCAGGTTGACTGAAACAAAATCGAAAGTCTCGTCGGCCCATAAAACATCCGGTGCCGGACGGGCCTCGGTTCTCCAAGGTTCTAATTACAAATTGGGCTGCTCCAAGAACGACGGGATGCACCCGCCGCCTGACTGCTAAAGTGTCCGTTCACACTTGATTCAACGATCTGCTATTTCAATCATTATTTTTTCTCACTTTCAACGGATGCTATCATCATGCAACGTTAAAAAAAATTTGATCGATGTCTGGTGCTAAAACGTGATGGCGATCTGGGTTGGATTTTTTTTGTTAGAGCAGTATCCGTTTACATGGTCATGGATTTTGGTATAAAAGTAACTTGTTGAAATACTGTAATACAATGCTATTTCCAACACTAAAACTGTTAAAGAAAGACGTAAAATGAGAAACTGTAGCATTACATAACAATCGTTTCTTTAAATTTTAAATAGGCCGAATAGAACTAAACAACCTCAGCTACTGCGGCATCCCTATAGCTTACCACGCTGGAGAATAGCCGACCATGCTTGTTCGTTCAGTCACCACTCATAGTTTAACCATACAATCACATATTGATAAGCTGCTATTAAAAACTCCATGAGGGCTGCGTGCTTACGTGCTCTCGGTGTGTATATTTTGAATGTATCATCATACCAATGCTCGTCTGGCTCGGAGGATACTGCATATTTCATCCAGACGTTCCGTAACCGGTAATGTTTTATTCCTGGATTGCTGCCGCCTAGGCAACGACCATGCGCACCGCGTCCAATTCACGCCACGCTCTCCGGTGAATCAATTACCCCTAATAAAGTCCCACTTAAGTTCAAATTTCAAGTTTATTTAAGTCCATTTCAATGAACTCCTCTCGGAGGAAATCGATTTCGCATGGAAATTCTCCGTGACCCAGGCAGTTCGTCAAGAGTCACTTACTTTTCCATGGTTCACGGTCGGGACGGGACTCGTGTGGAGCGAAGCCGCAGGAGCGCGCCAAAAATCGAGCGTGAAAATTTCACACCTTCCTAGATGGGCACTGGTTTGGTTTGACGGCTGCATCCTCCCCCGAAAGGGAATCGATTTTGTACGGGATCTTTCTGTCGTTGATTGTCATCCTGGTTTGAACCGAAACAGACAATAGTGTTTCTTTGAATTGATTGCTGCTTCGTCACCGACTGCCGTAATTAACCGTGACGTGACCCATATCAGAGACCTTTCAATGGAAACAAGCGTCAATGTATCCTCGTTGATCATAGAAATGGTCGATAATAAGCGTGACGCCATGTGCTGAGCTTGTCCTTTTTCTTAGGATTTGGTTTGTAATCGCTTGTAATTTATGGAAAAAATGTTTTTATGAATGTAGAAGAAATACTATTTGGAGCATTGTACTCCAAAGTAAAAAAAAAGAATTTGTAAAATATGTGATTGTCGGCTTTAAACATGGTTGGATCTTTGAGCTTTGGGCGAATCTTTGAGCTATTTAGTACCTCTTCCATCTTCCAACTGCATAGTTTTCATGGGGCTGTCGCTGAGTTGGAGGCCTCTCATTAGTTACAACACAGGGGAATTCAGGTATTTTGGACAGACCGTTACGCGTATATATTTTGGACATTTGCGGCAAAATCAAATGGAAGTGTCCAGTGGCGTAGCTAGGGATTTTTACAGATATACATATTTAACAATGATAAATCTATTCTTCTATCTCTTAAATAATCACGCCGTTGTATTTTGTACAAAACGTTGAAAAAAATCTCGACTTTTCTCGACTCAGCATTAGCGTGATGACCAACTGACTGACGGAAGGTTTAAAATTATTTTCTGTATTCCTTTATGAATTTCTTCGGGGGTTTCTGCAAGGATACATCCCGAAGTTCCATCAATGAGCGTAAGATTTTTTTCTAAGAATGTCGAAATTTTTTTTAATATTTTTTTTAGGAATTGCAACAACTTATCCTTGAGGAATTCCTTCAAAGATTGCTTTACCGTTTTTTTTGAAATTTCTTTCTTGAATAATAATTTGTCTTCAATAATCTTTCAAGTGATTAATGCAAGGGTGTCATTCAATATTTCTCTAAACACTCTTTCAGGTATTTTTACAGTGTTGTCTCCGAGGATGTTTTCAAAACAACGTCATAGTACTTCATAGTATTCTTGCAAAGGCTTCATCGAGTATTTCTAGAAATATTTGTTCATCTTGTGCCCGAAACATTTGTTCATCAAGTGCCCGTCTTGTGGTGTATGGACGGTTGGTAGGGAACATAATTACCTATCCTAAGACGAAATTTCATCGATATCAAAAATTTGTTTTTAATCGACATTGGATTATTTTTAAATTATTTTTTTCAGTGTAGGGCACAATCAGGATATTTTCCATACTATTTCAATACTTAGAAGTATTTGGTGATAATCATCCAAACATAATTTATTTTTAGAAGTTGTTATTTTTTCATTGAATGCATTTGAAACAAGTCGATAAAAAGGTGCGACGAGGATACATTTTTAATAAAGTATTTATGTGAATAAAATAAATGAAAACCTCCAAACTACGATTTGGGGCAAAATTCGTCATTTCATAAGAGAATACATTAGAGTATTCATTTAAATATAAAAAATGTATTGATTGAATGAATAAGACAAAATTCCCTTGAAAAAATGAGATACAATCTCCTAACAAATTGTGTTTCATTGGATTCTGAGATGATTACGACCTTTTTTTTTTTTTTTTTTAATTTCTTTGTATTTGTGAATTTTAACTTATTGCTAATTCTTCACACAGATTACGACCTTCACTGGTTTAGTTTTTGATAAGAAAAGACACTAAAAAAAAAATCATTTGGACATGAAAAAGTTTTTGTCAGAAAAACTTTTTTTCCTCAGAAGTGCCCATCTTCTAGTCTATGGACGGTTGGTTGGGAACATATTTACCTATCTGGAAACAAAATTTCATCGAAATCGAAGATGGTGTTTTTTTTTGTAAATCGACTTTGAATTTTTCCAGTTTAGGGCTCAATTTGGAATTTTTTCAAAATTTTTATCTTGAAACTTGACGTATTTAGTGACATTCTCCCATACAACACTTTCTTGTAGGAGTAGTCATTTTTTATTAAACACATTTGAAAAAAAATCGGTAAAAAAGTTTAGCCATTTTCAAAAGATAGTCTAGATAATTTTTGAAGAAACTAAGTACTTTGCATACTCAAGGTCTACACACCCAGAAAGTTTCATTGTAATCTGAGAGGGTGCTGCCAACATTTGTTCGAGTTGGCGCGAAATCAGTCAACAATAGACGGGATTCCATAAGAAATTATTAAATGAAATTTTCAGAGAAATTACCAAAGGAATTTTCTGAAGAATTAACTGAGAAATTTTCTCAAATTACCGCCTCAATTTACGAATTCACTAAGGAATTTTCAAAGTACCTGCCGAATGAATTTCGAAAGGAACAATTGAAAAAATTACAAATGTAATTGTCAGGTATATTAGCAAAGGGACTGCCGGTGAAACTTCCAAAAAAATTGCTGAAGGGAATCTCGCAGGGGTGTCCTGAAAATTGTTTGAAGCTATTGCCCAAAGAATTTTTAAAAGTAATGCCGTAGATATTTTCAAAAATAAAAACCTAAATCAATTTTGAATATTATTGCCCAGAAATTTCCGAATGAGTTACCGAACCAATTTTCAAAGGAATTGCCGAAATAATTTAAAAAAAAAAATTGTCAAAGGAAACCCCAATAATAATCTTATAGGAATTTTAGGATCAAATCCAAAAAAAAAGGCTTAAAGGATTTGCCAAAAAAGTTTCCGCCGAAGATAATATGAAAGATTTCCACGGGGTTGCTTTCAGGAAATTCGCCAAATGCATTTCCAAATTAAGTTATTCCCAAAGTAATTACCGGAAAATTTTTCAAACAAATTTTCCGTAGAAAAAATATTCTGAAGAAGTTCGCAAAGCCATTGCTGAAGCATTGCCGAGAACTTATCAAAGAAGTTTTCAAAGGAATTGCCCAACAATTTGTCAAAAGAACTGCCGTTAAAATATTCGATGAAACTTGTAACAGTTCCCAAAAAAAAATCTTGACTTTTTTACGATTCACGAAACGATTCCTTTGGGGCTACCCAACGATCCGTTGTGAAAATTTCCCAGAGGAATC
Source organism: Aedes albopictus (assembly GCF_035046485.1). Lineage (NCBI taxonomy): Eukaryota > Metazoa > Arthropoda > Insecta > Diptera > Culicidae > Aedes > Aedes albopictus. The sequence continues at coordinate 313,132,850 of NC_085137.1, read as the reverse complement.
CTTTAGGAATTCTTTTCGGATTTGTTTTTTGAAATTTCAGCAAGATCTTTTTGCAATGCCTCAAATGGTTTTTCATGAAGTCCTTCAAGAATTTCTTACGAAGCATTGTTCGAACATTTCAAAGATTTCTTCAGAAATTCTTCCAATAATTGCTGTTCAAAATCGTCCAAAGATTCCTTAGGCGTTTTTTCAATTACTCTTTCACGATCCTTTTCTCCAAGGATATTTCAAGCCACGTTACAAAGATTCATTCAGGGATTTTTCAAAGTTTTCCTTCAGATAGTCCTACAAGGGTGAACACATTCATCCCCAAAGGATTACTGCACAAATTTCCTCAGGGGGTCTTAAAAAAATTCCCCCAAGGCTTCCAGTCGAAATTTCTCTACGAAAATCTATACAAATGCTTTTGCAAATCAACATCAACGAATTTGTGAGGAATTCTTTGGGGCTTATGCCATTGATTTCTTTGAAAAATAATCTAGGCTTTTCGTAATTAATTCTTCCAAAAATCCCTTTGCTTTTAAAATTCCTTTATGTAATTCCTCATAGTACTTCTAATACTTCTACTACTACTTCATAGTACTCTAGATATCCGTCAAGAATATTATCAAAGATATCTTAAAAATCAACCCAATAATTCTTTCCGAATACATCGTAGAATTCATCTAGCAGATTCTTCGAAGATTCCTTTAAAAAATTCTCCAAAACTTCCGGCAAGCATTTCTACAAGGATTCTTTCGGGAATTTCTCCGAAATTTATATTGAAAATCTCACAAGGATCCATTCAGGAGCCATACCTGATCAAGCATGATCTCATGAATTCATCAAAGATATTTTCCATGAGCAACTCCTGCAAGAATCCTTCTTGGAGAAATCTAAAAGAATCCTGGGAGAAATTCATTAAGGTTCATCTGAAGGATTCGTTGAAGAACTCCATGACATAATCCTTGAAGGACTTTATGAAGGAATCCGAAGAGATATTCCTGAAGGAATTCGTAAAAAAAATAATCTCCAAAGGAATTTTTAAAGGATTCCTTGATAAATTTTTAAAAAAGTTCCTGAAGAAATTCTTGAAATTCCTGAAGGTATCAATCCAAGTATTCCAAAATTAATGCTTAGAAGAATTCCTGAAGCAATCCACGAAAAAAGTTCTGAAGTAAATCTTAGAGGAATTTTTGTAGAAGTCTTTGAAGTAACTGCTAGATAAATCGTAAAACATCTCGAAGCAACGTAAGTATTCACCTTGCCTGAAGGAATTCTCGCAGAAACGCTTCAAGGAATACTTCGAAAGAAATACTTGATGAAATCGTTGGATACGCTTGCACTTATTTTTCATACAAAAGCAAAAAAACGACAAACTATTGTTAATACGGTTTTGACCTGATATGTGCCAGATCTTAATTTTAATAAATGCGGACCCTGAATTTCAGCTGCTACCTTAAGCTAAGTCAACAACTATATTTGGTCCTGTTATTAGGATATCAGGGACGTTTTCACAATGCTGATGAGTTTTGCTCCATATCGATACTGAATTTTGTAAAAATCAATTTTGATTCTAACACATTTTTCTTGTAATTTTTGGGCCATCTGTATGCCCCATTCCAAAAAAAAAACTCTGGATGATTACGAAGGGGCCCCCACATTCCAATCAGCAGTTTTATGAAGTGTTGAACTCATAGGAATCTTTCGCTATTTTAAGAACTTTATTCAAACTTGTGTTAGAAGCCTTCCTTGATTTATAGGCCCCCTGAGATCGGGAGCCCGGTGCGGACCGCACCTATCACACCCCCCTTGCTACGCCACTGGAAGTGTCCAAATTATATACGCGTAACGGTCTGTCCAAATTACCTGAATCACCCTATAGGATATATAGGATATATCCTCCCTCTATTACGGCAAAATTTGCTATGGAAAAGGTTTTGTTTCTAAATGCAATACGGCCTTTCTAAATGTTTGCGCCATAAATTCGACAGAAACCTACCGAACCTACACTAAAACTTTTACAAGCTTTGATAAAAATAATCAGTAAACGCAACTGAAAATGTGACGTGATAGTTGAGAATGCATCAATGTACAAATATAAAGATGAATCAGTGCCATGCACTTCGCTACTTCGGAACACTGCACGGTGGGACGAATGGCCAAAAACGTGAACTTTTTTCAGTAGCGTCTTTAAACGTGATTTTATCGGCATGGTATCCTCGGATGAAAATTTTATAAAAATAGGGCGCGTCGAATGGCGTTTAGTTTTAGTTCGCAACTTTGCCACAGGCGGCGCTGTAAAATCCAACTTTTTTGTTTGACGTTTTTTCAATATGGTGTCTTCGGCAAAGTTGTAGATATGCTCAATACAAATATCTTTGCCGAAGACACCAACCCTCTATCTCTACATTGCTTCAAGATACAGACGTAATTTATGAATGACCCCCCAAAAATCGTTTTATTCATATATATCGAAAAAGCGCAGTTTTAGAAAGTTGCAATGTTCTACAAAGTTGTGTAAAATGCCAAAAGAAACAACTTTGTAGAAGTGAATAGGGTTCTAAAATGGCAATAGGGTTATGGCTATTTTTTAGTTAAAAATAGCCGTTTTTCAAGGCTCAATAACTATCTTGGATGCAAATGGATGCAAATCAAACCCCACTAGGTTCAATATGTATTACTATTAGTTGAATATCGCGATGTTTTCGGTTGTATCCTCGAGTATCCTTAGCAGGGGTTCTTAATCTTACTAGAGCCTATTTTTGACGCTAAAACAATAATATCAGTTTTTGTATGTCATTTAGAACCCCATTATCATCTGTGAAGTGATAAATATTAACTATTCGCATAATTGTATGCTTTATTGCGCCTATAAAGATCAATTATTATCAAATTATTATCATATTATTTTAAAAACACTGCGTAGAAGTGAGCTAAGTGAGGTCATATGTATCCAAGCAGCAAGCAAATACACATTATTTTCAGCACGTATAGTAACCGAACAAGCAGAAAGTCAACTCATATTAAATCACTACGTTTCTAATGTCGAATACCCAATTACCAATTTTCTAATTCACTCAAAGGCGTAACAGGCATGAAATTTTTCGATCGCTGTGAGAATGTTCTAAATAAATCCTGCATGAATGCAAACAAGCTTTTGTATACAAAATGTTTTAATGATTTCTAGTTATCAAAAAAGTTGTAGATATGCACAACATCTTTGATGAAAAGTAAAGGTTTCTCTAATCAAAAATCATAAAAGTTGTTTTGGGTATGTGTTGGAGTATTAGAACTAATTTAGATAAGCTATTTCCCCCTCTTACTGGCTTGATCGAGAGTTACTTGTGCCATGTGTTCCTTGAGCTTCCCGTATAAATACACACACACTCTCCCACTTGTTCGGCACCTGTCATGTTGTTTCCGATAACTGAAAATGCTCCTTTTCATTTCCACAAATCAATTTGTAGCTATGTTTGAAAGTTGGGAAAATGGATACCAATGCTAACGCAAATGATTTCAGGTTTTCTAGACTTGCTGTTTGTTCGGCTACTATACGTGCTGAAAAAGAATATGTATATTTCTGGCGTTCGTTTTGAATAGGTCGTATGTTGACTGTGATTCCTACCCTGATTCGACCTACTCAAATCGAATGCCAGATTTACGTTTATGTTTTGAACACACGAATAAAATTTGCTTGCTGGTGAGATCACTTGGATAAAAATGACTGTCTAGTTTAGCTCACTTTTATGCAGTGTTTTTTTAAATACAGGTATTCTTCGATATAACGTACCCTCGATATAGCGTACCCTCGATATAGCGAATTCGATATAACGTACATTTTGCTTCGATATAACGTACAACATTGAAAATTTTTATTTTTCCCAGGAATAACCCTCAGATAAACTAGGAAATCACTGAATTCAGTGCTGTGTTGCAGCATTGGCCTTGTTACCCAAAATTAGCGCAATTTGGGGAAAAAATCAGTGTACGTTATATCGAAGCAAAATGTACGTTATATCGAAGCACAAAAAACGAAATTATTTTTTCGTGAAAACTCATGTTTTTCATTATTGGTTTTGTGAATTCGACCGAAATCATTAACTGGGGTTTATATCTCGTCGAATACATCAACACAAGCATAAAAAATATTAAATTTTTCTCTGCTTCGATATAACGTACACTTCGATATAACGTACAAAGAGAAAACTTTTTTGTACGTTATATCGAAGAGTACCTGTAATTTGATAACAACTCAATAATAATTGATTTTTGTAGGCGCAATAAAGCATACAATTATGCGAATAGTTAATATTTATCACTTCACAGAAGATAATGGGGTTCTAAATGACATACAAAAACTGATATTATTGTTTTAGCGTCAAAAATAGGCTCTAGTAAGATTAAGAACCCCTGCTAAGGATACTCGAGGATACAACCGAAAACATCGGGATATTCAACTAATAGTAATACATATTGAACCTAGTGGGGTTTGATTTGCATCCATTTGCATCCAAGATAGTTATTGAGCCTTGAAAAACGGCTATTTCTAACTAAAAAATAGCCATAACTAACCCTATTGCCATTTTAGAACCCTATTCACTTCTACAAAGTTGTTTCTTTTGGCATTTTACACAACCTTGTAGAACATTGCAACTTTCTAAAACTGCGCTTTTTCGATATATATGAATAAAACGATTTTTGGGGGGTCATTCATAAATTACGTCTGTATCTTGAAGCAATGTAGAGATAGAGGGTTGGTGTCTTCGGCAAAGATATTTGTATTGAGCATATCTACAACTTTGCCGAAGACACCATATTGAAAAAAACGTCAAACAAAAAAGTTGGATTTTACAGCGCCGCCTGTGGCAAAGTTGCGAACTAAAACTAAACGCCATTCGACGCGCCCTATTTTTATAAAATTTTCATCCGAAGATACCATGCCGATAAAATCACGTTTAAAGACGCTACTGAAAAAAGTTCACGTTTTTGGCCAGTCGTCCCACCGTGCACTGTTCTGTTCGCGACACATGAAAATCGACACCAGCAAAAGGACAACCATAATGCAGTTCTTTCGGAACATCCACGCTACTGGCTCAGCATCCTTCGGATTCTGCTGCGATTATTCACGGTTCGGTGATAATTTGAAGCAAACCTCAAACATACCGAACAGTTTCAAATTCTTTTTTTTTGTATGCGTATTCAGCGCTCTACTGGTCACTGCTTTGCTCAATGTTCGCTGGATGCATTTTCCACGTCTGTTCCTCGTTTGACAAAACCCACAACCTTCCAAAATGCGATCCGGAACTAATGTGGCGTGAAAATTGCTTATCCCTTGAAATAGGAGAGGTGAAAGAAAATACACGATCCGACACAAGGTGCAGTTTGGTGAATAGAAATTCGGCAGTTGGACTTGGAATCAATTCTGGAGGAATTTCCGATGGCTGGATCGTGGGAGCGCTATTTTTGAATCGTGTTAGGCCATTTTATTGTGATGGAAAGTACACAGGAAGTTGTAAGTTAACATGATGTTATTTGGTGGGTACCAGCAGGATTCAATACGTTCTCTTGTCCAATGATTACGGGTTGCAGTTTCTGGTTCTATTTGAATTGCTTGTTGCTTTATGCATCAAAGCGTTTAAAAAATATGAAAATTGAAGCCGATAAAAAGAATGCGATTGCCCTTTCATCACATAGATCAGAATAAGAGATTTTTGACCTTTCTATACATACAAGATACAGAGAAAAATACAGATTTTTATAATATGATGCAAATTTCTCCAGAGAGGATGAAATTTGAAGTTATTTTAAATCAATTTAATGAAAACATTATGAATTGCTGCCTAAAAATTTTCGTTAGTGTCAAACAGATGTTGTTTATTTACCTTACTTTTACAACTTACTAGAAATAATAATTACTTAGATGAGCGGAATATACGCACATTCCATTTCAGCTGTTTGTTTTGTTTACGACTGTTTCCAATACTTGCCGCCAAGCAAGAATATCAATCTTCCTGCGCGATTTTTTCGTGGTTTAAATCGTTTTGTTTATTTAAAATTAAAAAAAAAGAAAGGCAGTTACACCGTCTTCGACCTTGCGCGGTCTCTACAGACTGAACATTACAAACATTCGACAATGGACAACACATATAACATCCAGTGGCTCAATGCAGAATTTTTCGTTTGACGAAACACTTTTCCCGACTGGAGCGGGAATCGAGCCCACACTCCGAGGCTTACGAGACACCTAAACGTCTGACGCTTGTTCATTCGCCTTTTCTAAGTCCCATCTTCCATCTGCACTCCGCCGTAGATGGTACGCAACACCTTCCGTTCGAAAACTCCAAGGGCGCGTTGGTCCTCTGCACGTAGGGTCCATGTTTCGTGCCCATAGAGGACAACCAGTCTAATCAGCGTTTTGTAGATGGTTAACTTCGTGTTACGGCGAACTTTATTCGATCGTAGAGTTCTGCGGAGTCCAAAGTAAGCACGGTTTCCTGCCACAATGCGCCTCTGAATTTCTCTGCTGGTGTCGTTGTCGGCGGTCACCAGTGAGCCCAAGTACACGAATTCTTCAACCGCCTCGATTTCATCACCGTCGATATGAATTCGGGGTGGCCATCATGTACTTTGTCTTCGACACATTAATGACTAATCCGATTCGCCTGGCTTCACTCCTTAGTCGGATGTACGTTTCCGCCATCGTCTCAAATTTACGAGCAATAATATCAATATCATCGGCGAAACCAAGCAGCTGAACGGACTTCGTGAAAATCGTCCCACTCGTGTTTATCCCCGCTCTTCTTATTACACCCTCCAAAGCAATGTTGAACAGCAAGCACGAAAGACCATCACCTTGCCGTAACCCTCTGCGAGATTCGAATGGACTCGAGAGTGTCCCTGATATTCGGACTACGCACATCACTCGATCCATCGTCGCCTTGATCAACCGTATCAGTTTATCCGGGAATCCGTATTCGTGCATAATCTGCCATAGCTGTTCTCGATCGATTGTATCATACGCCGATTTGAAATCGATGAACAAGTGATGTGTGGGCACGTTGTATTCGCGGCATTTCTGCAATACCTGGCGGATAGCGAAAATCTGGTCCGTTGTAGCGCGTTCACCCATAAATCCAGACTGATATTGCCCCACGAACTTTCTTGCAATCGGTGATATACGGCGGCATAAAATTTGAGAGAGTAGTGTGATCGCGCGGTAGTTCCCGCAATCCAACTTGTCGCGCATTTTGTAGATGGGACACACGATACCTTCCATCCATTCCTCCGGTAATACTTCCTCCTCCCAAATCTTGGTAATGACCCAGTGTAGTGCTCTCACCAGTGCTTCGCCACCGTATTTTAGAAGCTCGCTTGGTAGTTGATCTGCTCCAGCGGCTTTGTTGTTTTTCAACCGGCCAACCTCCTCCTCAATCTCTTGAAGGTCAGGGGCCGGAAGTCTTTCGTCCTGTGCACATACTCCTAGATCTGTTACCATGCCACCTTGCAACGTCGCCATTGAGGTGCTCATCGTAATGCTGCCGCCACCTCTCGACCACCTCACGCTCGCTCGTGAAAATATTCCCGTGATTATCTCGGCACATGTCGGCTTGTGGCACAAAGCCTCTGCGCGAGCGGTTCAGCTTCTCGTAGAACTGTCGTGTATCCTTTGGGCGGTACAGCTCTTCCATCGCTTCGCGATCTCGTTCTTCCTGCTGGCGCTTCTTCATCCGGAAGAATGAGTTCTGCCTGTTCCGCGCCTGTTTGTAACGTGCCTCATTCGCACGGTGTTGCAGCATTCTCGCCCATGCTGCATTCTTCTCGTTTTTCAACTGTTCACATTCGCCGTCGTACCATTCGTTTCTGTGATTCGGAGTCGCGAAGCCTAGTGCTGTAGCCGAGGTACTACCTATGGCGGATCGGATGTCCCTCCAGCCATCTTCAAGTGTAGCTGCGCCAAGCTGCTCTTTCGTTGGTAGGGCAACTGCTAACTGCTGCGCGTAATCTTGAGCCACTTCTACGATACGAAGTTGCTCGATGTTGAGCCGCGGCGTTTGGCTTCAACGCGTGGTGATAACTGTCGAAAGTTTTGAGCGCATGCATACAGCGCCCAAGTAACAAAATTGATTTTATAATGCTTTTGAAGTATTCTTCAACACCTGTTCTTTAAAACCATGCATAAACCAAATTGCTCTGCAAAACGACATCAACTCAACCATAAACCCGCCATAAGACCAAAGAGGCCCATCCTAAGATGCTCTTGGAGAGTTGTTTTTAAATTTCTATTAAAACTTGTTGTACTTTCCAAGTTGTTCTCAAGGCGAATTGCTCTCTCCTTGTAGAATTCTTCAAGCGCACGATAAAACGATAATAAATTTGTCAGTGTTGTTGCTGTTGCAGCTTTTATGTCGACATAAAAGTTTGATGAATTAAATTGAAAATAAAAACACAATGAAAATGACACATTATTGTAATCATGATTAATTTATTACACAAATTGGAAATATTTCCGTGGTGTAACAAGGATGCCAAATGCCAAGCTAAATTCATCGTATATATGTTGCAAGATACTTCCAAAAATTGCAACGCGCTTCCATTATAACGCACTAATAAAATATTTAAAAATATTATTCCTGGTCCTGCGAACATTGTTCATGAGTTTTCTCAACATGGCTTCCATTGAAATCTAGGCCGGTGGTCGGTCCATCATCGATGGTTTTAATCAACATCACCATAAGATTGTCTTAAATTTCTTTCAACTCATGCCAGAGCTAAAAGCATAACTCAAGAATACTATTATTTATAACGTTCTCAATGCAGCATGGTTGGCTTCCATCAAGAACGTCTTAAATTTATTTCATCTTATGCAAGGGTAAGAAGTATTACTCAAGACTACTCAGGTTTATAACGTTCTTGATGTAGGTTTATGCAAACTCCGCCGAGAACGTCATAAATCATGTACGCCAAATAGTAAACAAACAATAAATTATCGCACCGCGGTGGATTTTGTGACTCTCGTCCGATGAATTGAATTATCAGACTGGTACCGTTGGGCTGCAAAACGGTGAGTCGATAAGGAGAGCGTCCAATATAGCTCTGGTCCTCACAAGTTCCTACCTCATGCTTCCACGGGTCAAGCGATGACAAAGACCGCCAGCTAAGAGTTGTGTGCTTAGCTGGTAGTGCAGCCTGGGCACTGTTGTCCTTCTGACTTCAGCTAGATTGAGGAGGTACGATCCGAGTGTCTGTTCACCAAGGAGGTGCGGCTCAAACAGCGTCTGTTCTGGCATCCAGCGGCTGAGTAAGAAACGCTGCACCACGCCCAGCTAGATCCAAGGTGGTAGCCCCATCAGCGTGGTCGTCCCAGTGTTGGTTGGGACGTTAAACAGAACTGGCACGATGGCCCTCCGGCGAGACAGGAGTGTTGGCGTAGGCCCAATAAGCCACCCGTAAAAATCCCCATTGCGAATAACATAGGAGAAAATACGACTCGATACAATCGGCAAAGACCCACGCGACGAAATAAGGACTACGATTGGAAACTTGGAACATGGAATTGCAAGTCACTAGGTTTCGCCGGATGTGACAGGATAATCTACGACGAACTACATCCCCGCAACTTCGACATCGTGGCGTTGCAGGAACTTTGTTGGACTGGACAGAAAGTGTGGAAAAGCGGGCATCGAGAGGCTACCTTCTACCAAAGCTGTGGCACCACCAATGAACTGGGAACAGGATTTATAGTGTTGGGCAAGATGCGACAACGTGTGATCGGGTGGCAGCCGATCAACGCAAGGATGTGCATGTTGAGAGTTAAGGGCCGTTTCTTCAACTACAGCATCATCAACGTCCACTGCCCACACGAAGGGAGACCCAATGACGAGAAAGAAGCGTTCTACGCGCAGTTAGAGCAAACATACGATGGTTGCTCGCCGCGTGACGTGAAAATCGTTGTCGGCGACATGAACGCGCAGGTAGGAAGGGAGGAAATGTACAGACCGGTAATCGGGCGAAACAGCCTTCACGCCGTATCGAATGATAACGGCCAGCGATGCGTAAACTTTGCAGCCTCCCGTGGTATGGTAGTCCGAAGCACCTTCTTCCTCCGCAAAGATATCCACAAAGCCACCTGGAGATCACCCGACCAACAAACAGAAAACCAAATCGACCACGTTCTAATCGACGGTAAATTCTTCTCAGATATAACCAACGTCCGCACATACCGCAGTGCGAATATAGATTCGGATCACTACTTAGTCGCTGTATGCATGCGCTCAAAACTTTCGACAGTTATCACCATGCGTCGAAGTCGAACGCCGCGGCTCAATATCGAGCAACTTCGTACCGTAGAAGTGGCTCAAGACTACGCGCAGCAGTTAGCAGTGGCCCTACCAACGGAAGAGCAGCTTGGCGCAGCTACACTTGAAGATGGCTGGAGGGACATCCGATCCGCCATAGGTAGTACCTCGGCTACAGCACTAGGCTTCGCGACTCCGAATCACAGAAACGACTGGTACGACGGCGAATGTGAACAGTTGAAAAACGAAAAGAATGCAGCATGGGCGAGAATGCTGCAACACCGTACGAGAGCGAATGAGGCACGTTACAAACAGGCGCGGAACAGGCAGAACTCAGTCTTCCGGATGAAGAAGCGCCAGCAGGAAGAACGAGATCGCGAAGCGATGGAAGAGCTGTACCGCGCTAAGGACACACGACAGTTCTACGAGAAGCTGAACCGCTCGCGCAGAGGCTTTGTGCCACAAGCCGACATGTGCCGAGATAATCACGGGAATATTCTCACAAGCGAGCGTGAGGTGGTCGAGAGGTGGCGGCAGCATTACGATGAGCACCTCAATGGCGACGTTGCAAGTACCGAAGGTGGCGTGGTAACAGATCTAGGAGTATGTGCACAGGACGAAAGACTTCCGGCCCCTGACCTTTAAGAGATTGAGGAGGAGGTTGGCCGGTTGAAAAACAACAAGGCCGCTGGAGCAGATCAACTACCAAGCGAGCTTCTAAAATACGGTGGAGAAGCACTGGTGAGAGCACTACACTGGGTCATTACCAAGATTTGGGAGGAGGAAGTATTACCGGAGGAATGGATGGAAGGTATCGTGTGTCCCATCTACAAAAAGGGCGACAAGTTGGATTGCGGGAACTACCGCGCGATCACACTACTGAGCGCTGCCTACAAGATACTCTCTCAAATTTTATGCCGCCGTCTATGACCGATTGCAAGAGAGTTCGTGGGGCAATATCAGGCTGGATTTATGGGTGAACGAGCTACAACGGACCAGATGTTCGCCATCCGCCAGGTGTTGCAGAAATGCCGCGAATACAACGTGCTCACACATCACTTGTTCATCGATTTCAAATCGGCGTATGATACAATCGATCGAGAACAGCTATGGCAGATTATGCACGAATACGGATTCCCGAATAAACTGATACGGTTGATCAAGGCGACGATGGATCGAGTGATGTGCGTAGTTCGAGTATCAGGGACACTCTCGAGTCCCTTCGAATCTCGCAGAGGGTTACGGCAAGGTGATGGTCTTTCGTGCTTGCTGTTCAACATTGCTTTGGAGGGTGTAATAAGAAGAGCGGGGATAAACACGAGTGGGACGATATTCACGAAGTCCGTTCAGCTGCTTGGTTTCGCCGATGATATTGATATTATTGCTCGTAAGTTTGAGACGATGGCGGAAACGTACATCCGACTAAGGAGTGAAGCCAGGCGAATCGGATTAGTCATTAATGTGTCGAAGACAAAGTACATGATGGCCACCCCGAATTCATATCGACGGTGATGAAATCGAGGCGGTTGAAGAATTCGTGTACTTGGGCTCACTGGTGACCGCCGACAACGACACCAGCAGAGAAATTCAGAGGCGCATTGTGGCAGGAAATCGTGCTTACTTTGGACTCCGCAGAACTCTACGATCGAACAAAGTTCGCCGTAACACGAAGTTAACCATCTACAAAACGCTGATTAGACCGGTCGTCCTCTATGGGCACGAAACATGGACCCTACGTGCAGAGGACCAACGCGCCCTTGGAGTTTTCGAACGGAAGGTGTTGCGTACCATCTACGGCGGAGTGCAGATGGAAGACGGCACTTGGAGAAGGCGAATGAACCACGAGCTGCATCAGCTGCTAAGAGAACCAACCATCGTCCATACCGCGAAAATCGGGAGGCTACGGTGGGCGGGTCACGTCATCAGGATGTCGGATAGCAACCCGACTAAAATGGTTCTCGAGAGTCATCCGACCGGTACAAGAAGACGTGGAGCGCAGCGAGCTAGGTGGGTCGACCAAGTGGAGGACGATCTGCGGACCCTACGCAGAGTGCGGAACTGGAGACAAACAGCCATGGACCGAGTGGAATGGAGGCGGCTAGTATGTACAGCAGAGGCCACCCCGGCCTTAGCCTGACCGGTAAGGTAAGTACCGTTGCCAACCAGGCAGACCTTTTTCGATAACCGGCCTTGATGCGGTGCAGTGCCTCATTTCTCCGGTCAGCACTTCCATCCACCTCATTTCGGATGCTGAAACCAGAGGAACTTGGCACTGCACCGCGTCGCGGTTCCCGAGTAGGTGGAAAAATCTGATGAATAGCATATTCAGTTATGATTGATTGAATAACTGAAGAGCAAAAACTGATATTGGTTTGATTGATATAAGAGGTAAAACAACAGAAATAATAGCAAAATCTAATATGGTGAACTACTCAATAATAGCTCGTTAAGATATTACAAGATCAAAACAATAGCAGACAAGATTTGTCACTTTTTTCTAGAAAAAATAAATAAAAAAAACGTCAGCATGCAGCATCGAACCTACGACCATTGGATTCATAGGCGGCGATGCTTACCACTTAACTGTGGCTCACTGTTGTAAATAACATGGGAATAAGAGCATGCGATTCTTCGTTTCCACAGCTCAGAAAGGGGCACATGGCGTTTCACTAACATTTAGCCATCTCTATGGGTGTATGTGTGTCATTTCGTGCAGAATAGCTAAATTTGTTCTTATGTAGAAATTTTCAGCTATTTCGACACAAACAAAAACTGTTACCATATCACTTTGAGCTATTCGTGCGATATTCATAAGATTTTTGAATAACTCATCAAAATCATATCGAGCTATGACAGCAAAAAGTGTTCGATTTGAGATATGATTTAGATATTCTCGTCTACCCGGGTTGGGTTTCCGGCTAGGTGTTCTTGATTGGCAGCAATAATGGAACGATCAGAATCAAAATCTGATGCTTGAGTTTTTGATTGTATTTTTCATGTACCAAACTGTTCTTATGCGAGAACAGTTGCTCTTGATCAAGAACGGATGATTGAAGATAGCTACAAGAACCTTATAAAACTGAAAATAAGTTCAACAGTTCTTGTTGTGTTTATGGTTTTATGAACTGAACCTCAAGTATTCTTAGAGGTGTTTTTAAAACCACATATTGACGAAGAATAGTTGTGCTCAGCTGAAACTCCGATAAGATCAACTAGAATATGCAATGTTCCGATAAAACTATCATAAAAACAAATAAAACCAAATAGAATTAGGATTGTTACTTGGGCGACTAAGTAGTGATCTGAATCTATATTCGCACTGCGGTAGGTGCAGACGTTGGTTATATCTGAGAAGAATTTACCGTCGATAAGAACGTGGTCGATTTGGTTTTCTGTTTGATGGTCGGGTGATCTCCAGGTGGCTTTGTGGATATCTTTGCGGAGGAAGAAGGTGCTTCGGACGACCATACCACGGAAGGCTGCAAAGTTTACACATCGCTGGCCGTTATCATTCGATACGGCGTAGAGATGGGCGAAACGTTCGCGAACGGTTCAAAAGAACTAGTTCTTTGGGAAGAATGACTGAACTGTCGTTCGTTTGAAAAGAACGATAGTTCTCCGTTCTCTCAAAAACAAGATAACTGAATGTCCCTCAGAACCGTTCATTCATTCGTGATAGATTGTGTGGTGAATAAGGCGAATAAGGTCAAGCGGCACAGCACGCTTTGGTTGCATAACTTATAGGCGTTATATATACACTGTGCTGTGAGTAGAAGTTGGAAGGGAGGGAAACGAATTTTTTCAATTCGTTTCTGGTTCTAGCGATGGCTATGAACATATGAATGAATATACATGAGTTGTATATGTAGAGAAGAGAGAGCGAGAGAAAGTGGATAGAAAGATACAAAGTAGGATGAAAAGGACGGGCCAGGGATTGAACCCATGACCTTCTGCATACGAATCAGAAGCGGTAGCCACTAGACCACCAAGCCCGTTTCATGACCTCTTAGAAGCTCAATTAAGGACAAACTCGATAACCCTTTCGGGACGGAGCGCAAAAAAACTGAAATCTCCAAACAAAAGACACAACTTTGGCTCTCAAGAACTCATAGATTTCCCTACAAACAATTACGTTCTGGCGCAGCTTCGGGCTGGGACGTCCTCGAAGGGCACGAAAAGGTCGTCGCTAAGGTGGCTTGACGGACGAGGCCAATGTTTGCGATGTATCTGGGTCTTCTTGTGTTGCACCAGGGTCCTAGTACATTGTCGACTCTCAAACGAGTCGTCGTGCGGGGCACTTGGTAGACGGAGGCTCTAAAGCGGACCTTTTAAGCAGGGGTTTACCACGGAATTTGGTGACTCGTGGGTAGATCTTTAGCCAACGGTAATGGGTCCTAATAGGGGGTTTAGATTATATTTGACATTAGGGGAACTACTGGGTTTCGTGGGCAACACTTAAAACGATCAACCTCTGTATTGATTAAGCCTGATTCCAACTTCCAATTGTACTCGGGTAAAACTGTAACTTTTTGTGGGGTGGACTACAATCTTTCAACGGTCACTTAATTCAGATAAAAAGGTTTTTCCTTGTATGTTCGCTATGAGCTCGAGATAAGAATAGACTTTAGCTGCAGCGCTTTTCGACCCGCTCCCCCTTTTCCTTCCTTATCTTTCATTGGACTCTTTTATTTCCCCTTTTTCGTGATTTTAGAGTGTTTTTTTTTTCTTCTAAACCATAGGGGGGAAATCTGCTTAGTCAGGGTAGTGTGGGTTTAAGGATGCCGATAGGCACCATACCTGTGAATGCGCAGAGCGCATATAGTGAGACACGGTACGGTACGCGCTCGCAACCCTCAGGCACATCAGCCTGCAAGTACTTTCCACGGTTGCTTTCGGTACTTAGCGCAGTGCTCCATTTCAGGCCGCCATACCTTAGTGTGGACGTAGCGATACTAGCCAGAAGTTTGGGACATCTGGGACTATAGTTGTGGAGGCTCTTTTACAGGCGTAATCAACCTGGCTACCGAAGGTCAGCTTATCGTCGATCATCACGCCCAAGTGTTTGACGGAGGGCTTCGACGTGATAGTGCAATCGCCTACACTGATCGCCGCTTGCTGCTCCGACTTCCGGTTGTTTTAAACCATCACATCCGTTTAGTGGTGAGCCAACTTCAGTTCCCTGGACCTCATCCACGCCTCCACAACCTTAATCTAGTAGGTGGCAGTCAACTCCACTTCTTCGATCGACTCATCGTAGACTTCGAGCATAATGTCGTCAGCAAAGTCGACAACCTCCACTCCAACTGGGAACTCTAGCCTCAACACCTCGTCGTACATGAAATTCCATAACACCGGACCCAAGCATTTCTGAGTCACCTCTGTGTCGTAAACTAGTACTCGATTCTGGAAGTTACTTCCGAGAATCTTGTTCAGATACCCGGGTATCCCACACGCAGAGATGCATCAGCAATAGCTGGCCAACTGGCGCTATTAAACGCGTTCCTCACATCCAGACTCACTACTACGCAGTAGCAAATTCCCCTTCTCTTACGCTCGAGTGCTTTCTCGGCGGTTTTTATACAATTTTCCCACTGGTTATGGGGTATGTGCGGTGGGGGTGTTAAAATTCGTTTATTTTTTGGTATATCTACTTAAAGATTATTTTACGAGTTATATTCTCAGCATATACCCGTTCGAAGAACAGGTTGAACATGTGGACGAGGCGCCTATGGCTTTCGGAGACATTTCATGAAGTCTTAGAGGCGTATTGAGAGGGTTTATTTATTATTGTTATTATTAATTCAACGGACTTATTTTAGTCTAATTGAATGAACTTATTCTAACTGGTATTGAAGGCTCAGGATAGGCTACATTGATTCAATAATCGTATTTTAACATTTTAACAAACATTTTAACAAAAATTTCAACAACATTTACGCAAACTTTTTAAAACACTTAACAAAACAAGGGAAAAACAGTTCAAAGTAAATACAATTACAACAACATAAATCTATCCATAGAATTTAAATAATGTACAGTAATGAAACACATCACAAATTATCGGGCTTCCAAGTGCATTCTCTTCTCCTAAATTCACGAAATTTTACATATCTCGGCCATGTAGTAGACATCATTGCAGCCGGTTTCCATTTACAATGCAAGATTATTTTAAACGAAACGTAGTCAAGCGTACTACAATCAACCCATCGCGGAACAAGTTTCTTAATGTTTCTGCACTCGGCATCAGAGGCTCCTAAACTTCGGGCGACCATCAATTGGACATCCTCCTCGGAAACGTTCCCATCGATGTTTGTCAACAATAATGCGAAACTCTCATCTACAGCAGATTCCGTTAATCGTTCCGAAGCTGCAGATACACTTGGCGTTACATTGCATGCGTTTGTTCCACTCATTTCTCTACTGAATTGCCGTGATGAGTTGGGAGTTGAGTGCCGCATCATCTCCGTGTTTGGGAGGCAGCTCGCAGTAGTAGTTAGCGTAGACAGTATTGACTCTACTTTCCCCTTCAGCTCTTCGACATCGCGTTGTAGTGCAGATTGTTGTTCAGGATTGAGCGAGAGCTCGGGTCGAGAAGATAATTCCTTCGCATTCGCGCTTCGATCATTTCTCCAGCAAACAAATTCGTCGATGCACTCGTCACACAACCAAAAGCTGTTTTTATATGGAGGTGATACAGCAGCAAGATTAGGTGTATCCAACCCCACACAAGCAGCGTGGTGTATTGCAGCACACAACCCATTGCAGTGAATGAATGGTTGAATACTCGTTTCTACTGGCAGGGCGCACTTTTTGCAATCCATGGCGGTTGACTGTAACCAATTTTCGCTTAATTTCACCACAAAACCGACAGGAAATCGGCAAGATAAACAATACAAAGACTGCACTTTGAACAGGACCGCGTTTCCAGGAAGTTTAGCGAATTTCCAGGAACGATTTCAATAGAAACTTAGTTAATTTCGTTAGCCGCTAAAAGAATGCACAGCACACAGATCGATCGGCAACAACACAATTGGTTACAGAGTGCCTACTGCTTTTGATAATACATTTTGGATCAGAATTCTCAGGTGAGCTTCAGGGGGATTTCAGAGGCGTTTTAAAACATTTCTGACGATTTTAGAAGGGATTCAAGACGTTGCAGCCTGATTAAGCTTGTAGATCCGATGACGTATACTGCATATGATCGCATTATTGTCCCATATGAATGGGAGAGATCTTGTATATTCTTGAACTCGTATCTTGTATATTCTTGAACTCGTCACTTGCACTGATGGGAACACTCATTTGATATTGCTCAGCTCAGAGGAATGCAACCATAAACAGTGTATTGAGGAATTTTCAGAGTTTTAGGGAAGTTTACGGGGATCACAGGGACATCCCAACTAACATTTTTGCTGCATAAGAGTTTAACCTTCTTTAGTCTCTAAAAAAAAAGTTACAAGTAAGACCCTGGGGTCATTTTTGACCCCAAACTTTGAACAGCTCGCAAAAATCAGTGGCTTGTCCGATTTTGGATCTCTTTGGCTCAAATGAAAGGGCCACAAGTCTAGTTTTCAAAACCACCGGAGAAATCCGGATTTGGCCACTGTGGCCACCGGGAACCTGCTTCAACTGAAAAATGCCGCTTTTGAGACCCTAACTTTGACAAGCTATAACTTTGCAACCAAACAAGTAATCAGGACCGTCCAAGAATCGTTGGAAAGGTATTTACGTGGACTTTGATTATAGATATTAATATTGACTAATTATTGAGAACCGGTTCCGGAAATCCGGAACATCCGAAATATTAGTTTACATCGTTGTTATGTGCTTGAAAATCCATAAATGTATTCTCTTTATGCATTTTATTGCACAACTTCTCTGCACACTTCACTGAAATGAGAAACATATTATTTAGAACCATTTTTGGAGGGTTCTGGGCAGGTCTGGTCAATGCTGAACGGGTTACAGGGACTCCGGAAGCTGGTCAATTGGGTAACGACAATGAATATAGTTTTCGCTCCAAAACCCGGCGCCACATGGTTCAACCTTCGTCTGTTGTTCTTGTGATACAAAAAGAGATAAATAGTCATCTTCTTCTTCTTCTTGGCATAACATCCCTACTGTAAAAAAAGCCTGCTTCTCAACGTTACAAATATTTATTTCACTTTTTGTCCCACCCCCTGGTCGAGGGAGGGGGGATAAAAATAACAAATCATTTATCTGGAAAATATTAAAAACTTCAGATTTGTTACAGAATTTTTAGCA
This sequence comes from Aedes albopictus, assembly GCF_035046485.1. NCBI lineage: Eukaryota > Metazoa > Arthropoda > Insecta > Diptera > Culicidae > Aedes > Aedes albopictus. The sequence goes on along the minus strand of NC_085137.1, from coordinate 313,114,308 downwards.
AGACCCGATATTTTGATAAATATTTTTTATCTGCCCCCTCAAAATGCAAAATCCTATCAAACATTTTTGAAGTGGGGGAGACAAAAAGTCAAAATGAAATATATATCCACTTTATTGTAAATGTAGTAATCTAACTTCAAAAAAAAAGTACTCTCACTGGAAATTTGTTATTGCAAATTATAAAATACAAAGATGAAGTAATGAGGAGGTTTCATGTCAGTTGGAGGAAGGATTGTTGAAAATTGCTCTATTCCACCGGCTTTTTCCATCTCCGGTGAAAATAAAACAAAAATCCTTCGGGCCCAAGTAACACACATGTTATATAAAAGTTACGACAGCGCAGGTTTTGGTTGTATAGAAGTTTATTTTACGTTATTTCAACACAATGTTAGAATTACGTAAAATAAACTTCTATACAACCAAAACTTGCGCTGTCGTAACTCTATTATAACATGTGTGTTGCTTGGGGGAGCTCCCACGAGGAGCTTCACCAGGATTTCCTTACGGAGTTCAAACGAGAATCTCTCACGAAGCCTATTTTTCGTCTAGAAGTGCCCGCAGGAGCTCCAGCAAAAATGCTGAGCACCACTGATCTAGAAGTGGTGCTCACCATTTTACGCAATTCATCAACAAAATTGCTTAGCACTTATCGAAAACCACTTCAACGACAAGCAAATTAGTATTCAAACTGAAGCTTAAAGCCTGTATCCGCAGTAATCGGGACACAGAAGTACGGCTGTAGCTCTGTGATAAATCGGTAAAGTTGACCAAATAATTGACTGAGAACGCTTTGTTGTAACAATTGTAGATTGCAAACCTCTCAAACCTGTTCAGAATTTCAGCCATTTCCTTTGCCAAATTCAAAAGTTACAGCGCTGACAAGCAAAACTAGGGGCTGTACAAAATTCAATGGCGCACATTCTACTCTTTCATTGCTGCAACAAAAAGCATTACACCGATTCACATGAAATCTTGTAGGTGAAATGAACACATCTTAAGATGTTATAAGGCCAAATTTGAGGAATTTTAATCTGTATATTGCAGAGTTACGGCTGTATTTCTGTGTCCCAATTATTGCGGATACAGGCTTTAGTATCGAGGTCATTTAATAGTACAAGGTTACTAAACTGAAATAAGTTTTGCAACTTTTCGTAACTTGACGAACTTCGACAAAAATGAGTGTGGCCTGCGGGCGTAATTTTTTACTCCATCGAGCAAATCTCGAAAGATTGAAAATATAACTCAGGTTTTTCTCCATAACCAGTTAGCTACAACACCAGGCGTTGGATAAAGCATAAATTTGTAACACAAAAAAAAATAACGAAAAATACGAGAAGCGCTGAGCTCCACTGCTCTAGATGTTCCATTATTGGTAACCTTTAAGGAGTTCCATAAGGAATACTTCCAATAGTCCCACCATCAAATCCACCAGAAAAGTCATCCAGAAATTCTCAAGGAATTTCACCAGAAATTTCAGGAGTTCTGATTCTGATAGAAACTCCAGCAGGATTTACAACAGAAATTCGTATAGGCGTTCCACCTCGTATTTCTGTATTAGTACCACTGCAAATTCCCGCAGGAGTCGCATCCTCTAGTACTTCCAGCGAGAATTGCTCTAGAAGTTCCAACGAAAAATTTTCTAGGAGTTCCACCAGAAATCCCTCTAGAAGAGGTTACCCCGGAAATTCTCTCGCCAGCAGTAATTTTTTTTTGAACTAAGAACTGTTTTCGAAGTAACAACGGGAATGCCCCAAAGAGTTTCTCAGGAAAATCGTCTAGGAGTCCCGTAACGAATTCTCCTAGGAGTTCTGAATAGACTATCTCTAGGAGTTCCACTAAAAATTTTTTTTATTACTTCCACCAATTAGACTATTTTACAAAAAAAAAAAAAAAAAAACGAAAGTCATGAACTTCTATCATCGACCAAAATTTTTGATGCATAATTATGTTCTGATATCAGGATCGTGCTTTGAAAATTTTTAAGTAGAACAGTTTTTGAGCTTATCCTGAAAATCGAGCTCTATAGTTTTTTTAAATATGATATTTACTATCTCCTTAAATTTGAACAAAATATCCAAAAATAATGAAGATTTGTATTTTTGGCAGTAAGAAAAAAAATAATTGAAAAAATCTTTCTCGACGTACATTTGAAACCTTAGATGTAGGCCAGTTATTTAAAAAAAATCAGCTCAATCGGAGCATTGGTTACGGAAATAGAGATGCATGAAGGGAGCAACTTTGCTGAAAAATTATAACAAAAATCGATTCAAATCGACAGCCTGGTATGGAAAGTCGAAAAAAATTCCGCTCTACTGTAATTTTTTCCTTCACGTTTTCGAACTCAGGGCATGATTCTACACTAAAAATGATCATCAGCTTACCGAGTTCAAAAATGCTGTAAACTAGTGTTATTTCTCTAGTAGATTCACTGGGAATTCCTCAAGGAGTTCCTGTCAGAGTTTCACTGGCAATTTTGCTCAAAGTTTCAACGGAAGTACTTCCAGTTACACCGGAAGTTTCACTCGAAGATCCTCTATGAATATTTGTAGGCCCCCCTCCGCTAATATCCAGAAATTGTAGTAGTTGATCCACAGTGAATCCGTCCATCAAATCCATTGTGAATTCCTCCAGTATATTCACTGGAACTCCTCTAAGACATTCACCAGTGATTCTCCTAGGAGTAACAGCAATGATCCCACTAGGAAATCGACTAGGGATTCGTCTAGAGAATTTCTCAGGGAGTTTCATCGATTATTACTAGAAGTTGCATCGGGAAGTCCGGCAAGAGTTATATCGGAAATTCTTGTGGGAGTTCCACCGAAAATCTCTTCAGAAATCGTTCTAAAAGTTCCAAAGAGAATTTCCTTAAGAATTCCTCAAAATACTTCTCTATGTGTTCTGCCGCAAATTTCTCTAGAAGATAAACTTTTAATCCCTAGGGAAGTTCTGTCAGGAATTCATTTGAAAGTATTATTCACTGGGGATACTTCTCGAAGTTCCACTAGAAATTCCTAACAGGAGTACCGCCGAGAATACTAAGCAATTACTGTAGAAGTTCCACCGTACATTCCTGCAGGAATTCCATCGGGAATTTCTCTACAAGTTTTACCAAATAGTGCACTAAAATTTTCGCAGAAAATTCAGCGGAAAGTTTTCTAAAAGTTCCTTCGGAAATTTCTCTATGCAGCATCAAGTTATTACGTAATAATTTTCGGACCACTCCCCCTCCATGACGCATTTTTGTGTGTGAAAATCCAGAGTTCCACTCTAATTTCTCTTGGATTCTCACCGTAAATTTGTTTAGAAGTTTAACCGAATTTTTTTCTGGGAGCTCCATTAGATAGTCTTTCAAGAGTTTTGCTGTGAATATCTGTAGGAGCTCCACAGCACAGATGCTTCGTGAATTCCTCTAGGAGCTCCTCTGGAAATTCCTCTTGAATTCACAATAGTTACACCGGATATTCCTCTGGAATTTATAGTAGGTACACCCAGAGGAGTTTCACCGGAAAATCCCCTAGGAGTTCCACTAAATACCCTATGTTTCTGGTTCATAGTTTTTATTGATACTCCACATGGAATTCTTCAAAGACTTTTATTCGATTGTTTTTAAGATTTTCATCGGGAAACCCTCCAAGATTTCCTACCGAAAATCATTGAGGATCTTCACCGGGAAGTTCTGTAAAAATTTCACCAGTAACTCATCCAAAAGATAATTTTATTATTTCTTTAATTTGAAAAAAAAAAACAAACAAAAAAACAGTTCCACCAGGAATTCCGCAAGTACTTCCACAGGAATTGTCCTAAGGGTTCCACCGCTAATTCTTTTAGGGTTTCTACCAAGAATCTGTCTAGCAGAAATTCCTTCAGTAAATCTCAGGAAATCAGGACATTTCTTCAGGCGGTCGTCCGAAAATCCCTTCGATGTGAATTGTCTTTCTAAGAGTTCCTTCGGAATTTTTCTTATAAATTTTCCATAAGTTCCGGAGGAGATCGACCTGATAATGCCTTCAACAGATTCTCTGAGAAGCTCTTAGAGAAATTCTCCGCGGAAATTTTAGATGATTTATCCGTGTAAAACACAATTTGAGTTACTCTGATGACCATGGCCGAGATCGAGATCATCTTTAAACGAACTTTAATGTGGCTTGCAGTCTTTAACAAGCTTTAACAATTTGCACGAATCTAACTCAACAATATGAATCACCGTAAGTAATAAAATCCGACATCATTCGTTGAGCTTTGACGCAAATTTGAAACTCAGGGTATTTTTTATAAGGGCCCATATAGCCGAGGCGGTAAACGCACGGGTATTCAGCATGACCATGCTGAGGGTGACGGGTTCGATTCCCGGTCGGTCCAGGATCTTTTCGTAAAGGAAATTTCCTTGACTTCCTTGGGCATAGAGTATCTTCGTGCCTGCCACACGATATACACATGCAAAATGGTCATTGGCAGAGGAAGCTCTCAGTTAATAACTGTGGAAGTGCTCATAGAACACTAAGCTGAGAAGCAGGCTTTGTCCCAGTGAGGACGTTACGCAAAGAAGAAGAAGAAGAAGAAGAAGAAGAAGGTATTTTTACTAGCCAAGTTCAATGGTGGATGCAGCATGCAGTACCTCATGAGGAAATTTGCTACTATAATGTTCGGCTAGAATTCAAATCCATCGAGAAACCAGTTGAAATAAAATGGCTTTCCGTGACCATGCTTAGCTGTTGATGATTATATAGGGCCCATTCCGGTCATCTTCACTCTACTACTTTAAGCGTAACTACCCAAATTCTGTTAGATTTCAACCTGTCATGCCTGCAACCAAACCATCCCTAATACTGAAGGCCAGAAACATCGTCACACCCAAGTCGGTTAGCGGGAGCAAATTTCTTGCGCGATTAAGATTCAGTTAATCGTCTTGTTGATGGGAAGCGCAGATATGAAGTAAAAATGTCCATTCAACCACACACTGTCGATTGTCGCCACCACACACATCGCCGTACTATCCCCCCTGCCGGGGTGTTGCGGATTGTCACACGGTCGTTGTCATCGTCGTCACCATTAGGTTTGGCTTAATGTCGTCGTTTTACTGGGCGTTTTATTGGAAGTCCTAGTGCCTCAACAACGTTGAAGCAGCGCAGCCACGTCGTCGTCGTCGTCAGTCAGGGTGGAGCAGAATAGCGCACCAATCAATGAAGCGTTTATCATTAACTTTTATTTCACGATTATTATTAAATTATACGATATTTTTCATTTTTCATTTTCACCGTTCGGCGCAAGTCGTTTGTCATTCATCGCGCCTTTGCATCTTATATGAGGGAGCCACACGCGCGTCGGCCGCACTGCACGCGCTCTGAAGCTCTGGGGCTTTCCCCACGCCACGAGAGCAGATGGCATATTCCGGATATTATTATGATGAGTTATTGGAGTGATGGGATCACGGAGATTGCCATCTGGGTCGTGTGTTGAAGAGGTGTCATAATTTACAGGCTTTGGAATACAATCGTTAGGAATGCTCGGTGAGAAGTTGACCTGCGGTATTTCGGTGTGGTGTTATCCCGCAGTAGATCCAAGTTATGGCTCGAAATGCAAAGCGAACACCAGCCAAATCGTCAAATTACGATCCTGCGGTAGACTGGACTGGCTAGTCAAGCCATGCTTGGGCAACCTTGCGGTCGTGCATATCTTATTTCTACCAATCCGAGCTAATCTTTAACCGTGATTCTCATATATCATGTGGGAACGTGTACTTCCCACCTGTTGCAACGGTCATCGTTTTAGGTCCGATTGGTGTAGATTCCTTGGATTGGATGAAACAGGGTACCGTGAAAGCCAAAGCATCGAGAACCATGAGCCTTGCTCCACCTCCATTCATTCAGTGGAGTAGGGAGAAATGTAGAGAGGACTTGTAAATAATAAATTGTCGAGCACCTAGAAAAGATAATAACAAACTGAAACTACTAAACGGCACGATTTTCTTTCGGAATATTGAGGAAATCTGGTTAATTTTTGTTTGCGGACAACATGGTTATAAAAAGAAAATCGTGTTAATATACTGTTCCTTTCAATTCCACTAAGAATTTGAATCCTTTGATAGATACGTATTTCAACCTCAACTGTAAGATCGTCTTCAGTGTCTTGTACTTAGTCGAGTCAAGTACAAGATACTGAAGACGACCTTACAGTTGATGTCAAAATACGTATCTATCAAAGGATGCAAATTCTTAGTGCAATTAAAAGGAACAGTACTTAACACGATTGTCTTTTTACTTACAGTCCACTAACCAGCCCAGGTTCATCATCATCAACATGGTTATATTCTTATACCTACATGTTCAGGTACTCCATACACATACCCAGGTTTATCATTAAAATGATGAAGTGCACGGTAAAGGCTGAGTATGCTGCGCAATTCAGATCCCATTGTGATCCACTAGCCTCTGCCCAGCAACTCCTATCCCTACCTCCACGCGGTACCGGCCGGAAACTATGAGCAACCTTAGGGAAGATCGGGTAACCAACCCCGGTGGGAACTTTGGTCGTAGGCTGACAGGGAAGGGGGGGTTTGCTTCGGCAAACCTGAGCGTCTGTTCTCCAGGAGGAGCGGCTCACAACAGCGTCTGATCTCCATGTTAGGGGCGGCTGATCTACGTCCGAGTGCCAGGGAAGGACTCTAAGCTCAACTGTGCACTATGGTCCTCCGGAAAGTAGGGGGTTGGTGTCAGGCCCTACGAGCCAGCCGTAAAAACCCATTGTAACGGAAAATCAGCAACAGAATAATACGAACCGAGACCAACGGCAACGACCCCAGCGAACAAGAAGGACTTGCGATTGGAAACTCGGTACGTGGAACTGCCGATCTCTCAACTTCATTGGGAGCACCCGCATACTCGCCGATCTACTGAAGGACCGCGGGTTCGGCATCGTAGCGCTGCTGGAGGTGTGTTGGACAGGATCCATGGTGCGAACGTTTAGAGGTAATCATACCATCTACCAGAGCTGCGGCAATACACGCGAGCTGGGAACAGCTTTCATCGTGATGGGTGATATGCAGAGGCGCGTGATCGGTTGGTGGCCGATCGACGAAAGAATGTGCAGGTTGAGGATCAAGGGCCGATTCTTCAACTTCAGCATAATAATCGTGCACAGCCCACACTCCGGAAGTACTGATGATGACAAGGACGCATTTTACGCGCAGCTCGAACGCGAGTACGACCGCTGCCCAAGCCACGACGTCAAGATCATCATAGGAGATTTGAACGCTCAGGTAGGCCAGGAGGAGGAATTCAGACCGACGATTGGTAAGTTCAGCGCCCACCAGCAAACGAATGAAAACGGCCTACGACTCATTGATTTCGCCGCCTCCAAAAATTTGGCCATACGTAGCACCTTTTTCCAACACAGCCTCCCTTATCGTTACACCTGGAGATCACCACAGCAGACGGAATCTCAAATCGACCACGTTCTGATTGACGGAAGGCACTTCTCCGACATTATCGACGTCAGGACCTATCGTGGCGCCAACATCGACTCCGATCACTATCTGGTGATGGTCAAACTGCGCCCAAAACTCTCCGTCATCAACAATGTACGATACCGGCGACCGCCACGGTACAACCTAGAGCGACTGAAGCAACCGGATGTCGCCTCAGCATACGCGCAGAATCTCGAAGCCGCGTTGCCAGACGAGGGCGAGCTCGATGAGGCCCCTCTAGAGGACTGCTGGGGTACAGTGAAAGCAGCCATCAACGACGCAGCCGAGAGCACCATCGGGTACGTGGAATGGAATCGACGGAACGAATGGTTCGACGAAGAGTGCAGAACGGTTTTGGAGGAGAAGAACGCAGCGAGGGCGGTAATGCTGCAGCAAGGGACTCGACAGAACGTGGAACGTTACAAACAGAAGCGGAAACAGCAAACCCGCCTCTTTCGGGAGAAAAAGCGCCGCCTGGAAGAAGCGGAGTGTGAAGAAATGGAACTGCTGTGCCGTTCCCAAGAAACACGGAAGTTCTATCAGAAGTTCAACGCATCCCGCAACAGCTTCGTGCCGCGAGCCGAAATATGCAGGGATAAAGACGGAGGCCTCTTGACGGACGGACGTGAGGTGATCGAAAGGTGGAAGCAGCACTTCGATCAGCACCTGAACGGCGTGGAGAACGTAGGCACGGGAGCCCACGACAACGGAAGGAACGACGACGCCAGTGCAGCGGAGGACGGAAATGAACCAACTCCCACGCTGAGGGAAGTTAAGGATGCCATTCACCAGCTCAAAATCAACAAAGCAGCCGGTAAGGATGGTATCGCAGCTGAACTCATCAAGATGGGCCCAGAAAAGTTGGCCACCTGTCTGCATCGGCTAATAGTCAGGATCTGGGAAACCGAACAGCTACCGGAGGAGTGGAAGGAAGGGGTAATCTGCCCCATTCACAAGAAAGGCGACCATTTGGAATGTGAGAACTTCAGAGCGATCACTATTTTGAATGCTGCCTACAAAGTGCTATCCCAGATCATCTTCCGTCGTCTGTCACCTAAAACAAATGAGTTCGTGGGAAGTTATCAAGCCGGCTTCATCGACGGCCGGTCGACAACGGACCAGATCTTTACCGTACGGCAAATCCTCCAGAAATGCCGTGAATACCAGGTCCCAACGCACCACCTGTTCATCGACTTCAAAGCGGCATACGATAGTATCGACCGCGCAGAGCTATGGAGAATCATGGACGAAAACGGCTTTCCTGGGAAGCTGACTAGACTGATTAAAGCAACGATGGACGGTGTGCAAAACTGTGTAAGAGTTTCGGGTGAACTATCCAGTTCATTCGTATCTCGCCGGGGACTGCGACAAGGTGACGGACTCTCATGTCTACTCTTCAACATCGCGCTGGAAGGTGTGATGCGACGAGCCGGGCTCAACAGCCGGGGAACGATTTTCACAAAATCCGGACAATTTGTGTGCTTTGCGGACGACATGGACATTATCGCTAGAACATTTGGAACGGTGGCAGAACTGTACACCCGCCTGAAACGCGAAGCAGCAAAGGTCGGACTGGTTGTGAATGCCTCAAAAACAAAGTACATGCTGGTAGGCGGAACCGAACACGACCGGATCCGTCTGGGTAGTAATGTTACGATAGACGGGGATACTTTCGAGGTGGTGGAGGAATTCGTCTACCTCGGATCCTTACTGACGGCTGACAACAACGTGAGCCGAGAAATTCGGAGGCGCATCATCAGCGGAAGTCGGGCCTACTACGGGCTCCAGAAGAAACTGCGGTCGAAAAAGATTCACCCACGCACCAAATGCACTATGTACAAAACGCTAATAAGACCGGTGATCCTCTACGGGCACGAGACATGGACCATGCTCGAGGAGGACCTACAAGCACTCGGAGTTTTCGAGCGACGCGTGCTATGAACGATCTTCGGCGGTGTGCAGGAGAACGGTGTGTGGCGGAGAAGGATGAACCACGAGCTCGCTGCACTTTACGGCGAACCCAGCATCCAGAAGGTGGCCAAAGCAGGAAGGATACGGTGGGCAGGGCATGTCGCAAGAATGCCGGACAACAACCCTGCAAAGCTGGTGTTTGCAACGGATCCGGTTGGCACAAGAAGGCGTGGAGCGCAGAGAGCACGATGGGCGGACCAGGTGGAGCGTGACTTGGCGAGCATTGGGCGCGACCGAGGATGGAGAGCGGCAGCCACAAACCGAGTATTGTGGCGTACTATTGTTGATTATGTCTTGTCTTAATGATGTTGAACAAATAAATGTATGTATGTATGATGAAGCGCAAATGTACAGGCAATTTCCACATCCGTTTCCATACTCTCGATCTCTGGCCAGAATAGTTGTGTAAGTATTTAGATATTCCTTATCCAGTAACATCTATATTATATTAGACATTCTACGAACGAACCATTACACCGCACCAAACCGGGCCCACCTTTTCCAATAGCATCATGTAATTAAGAAGCCAAACGATATCGTGTTCTTTCTTTCAGACGGCTTATAACCAGTAACAACACTTGAAGTTTCAGCCTTCAAGTATTGCACCAATGCAGAACTTAGGGGGATTAGGGGCATAATGGACACCCGGGGCGAAATGGACACCCCTGTTTTTGCCGAAACCGTTGACTTTTATGTAAAACTTTCAATGCATAAGTGTAAAGGAACAAGTCATTGTTCTATTTTTCAAAAGTACCATTTATATTCCTTCAAAATAACCAAAATATCATTGAAATTGAAGTGTGTTCTTCATATGGTGGATTTCTTATAATTTCGAAGCAGCAGCAAATAAGGCATTACGAATGATTGAGTGTGTCCACCATACAAACAAGTGTATTGTTAGCTTATCTACATGTATACGTAGATTTAGCAATGGATGAAGTATTATATTTTTGATCAGAACACACTGAAAATAGCAATTTCAATGTTGTAGTCTATTCGGGGCGAAATGAACACTGGCAATTTTGAATGGATGTACGCGCGTTGCATACTGTTAGGCGTTTTAGAGAGTTTGAAAAATTCAATCCTATTATTTTAGCCTAAAATTTATTTAATTAACTTTGAAGTTGTGTAAACTCGTCTAAGATGAAGTATTATATATGTGGTATTGATCTCCGTTGGCAAATTACTAAACTGGTCGATATTCTCAAAGATACAGCATAAAATATGCAGGGGTGTCCATTATGCCCCGATGGGTGTCCATTTCGCCCGTACCTTTCCTACCAGCCCCAAAAAACACACGGTTTTCAATTCATTATTTCTTTTACAATAATGACATTCTACCAGCTATAAATGATTGTAATACGTAGGAAACAAGTTAAATTTGTAAGCCAACTTATAATATGCTAAGTTTTTGTCTGTTATACAGGCCTAACATACTCATTTGCTTAGGGTATCCATTATGCCCCTAATACCCCTACATGCGTGTTTGGTTTACCGCGCCGCAGCAAGAATCCCTGCAAGTGCAAACGGTTATCGTCAGCAAACACAAACAAATCCCATCCCCTCATTCTGGGCTTTGGGATACCATAACAGCATCCATTGGAGTCCGCGCTCAGCAGCAGCATTAAACCATGCAGCGCGGTGGTGGTATCTTACGGTTCAATCGAAGATTGTAATTTACGCGGAAACCTTACGACCCTTTAACCTCGCGCTCAATGTGGATACCTTCGTACCTGTATGCACGGTCGTGCTTCGTGAAGTGAACACTGCAGCAGTAAGGAAAACACCTTTCGAAGCGGTCACGATCCTCTGGGAAAGAAGCACATTCCCAATTAAACCGTCATAATTTAAAAAGATCTGTTCAAGCGTGAACTCCACGGAGGCTCGGAGCTGTGCCGATTAAGGATTACCTACCGAACCTGCTTGCTGGCGGAGTATACTTAATTGTCTGAAATTGTTACGTTAGCCTTATGGTTTTTTATTTTAATTACGCTCCCGAGATGGTTTGGCGCTTCCTCTCAGGATAATATGTGCGAGAATCGTTGCACCGTGAACATACACTGTGGTGCATAATTGATCGGACAGTCGCCGATTTTCATACAAAATGGCCAAGTTTGAGATGCTGTAACTATAGTTTGCTTTGGTGGATTGAGCTCAATTTGTGACATGGAACTACGAATATGCTGAATTTTGTGTATACAAAGTATAAAATGTTTTCGTTCACAGGTCTGGGCGTGGCAAGGCGTTGAAAATATTGCAAAAGTGATCGGACAGCGGCACGCGTGTAAATCAAAGGGGTACCGCTGTCCGATCACTTTTGCAATATTTTCAACGCCTTGCCACACCCAGACCTGTGAACGAAAACATTTTATACTTTGTATACACAAAATTCAGCATATTCGTAGTTCCGTGTCAAAAATTGAGCTCAATCCACCAAAGCAAACCATAGTTACAGCATTTCAAACTTGGCCATTTTGTATGAAAATCGGCGTTTGTCCGATCAATTATGCACCACAGTGTACATTACCATGGGTCGTGAGCTTGGAATTAATGATTTTTTGAGTGGTGTTTAATTTAAGAATTATTTATTGGTCCGTTGCCCACTAATTCAGATCAAATTACAGATTAGTGTGTTGGTCAGATGGGATGGTATTAAAATTAATTATAAAAAGTAAAATGAATCATTAATCTTCGCCAAATATAAAAAAATGATAATGTTGTAGATTCATTACATTTATTAAGTATTATATGATATTCAAGTTAAAACTGAATCAACAATATATTTTCTCCATTCTCCACAATACATGGTTTGGTTTGTGGCTGCCGTTCTCCATCCTCGCTCACGTCCGATGTTCGCCAAGTCGCTCAACCTGATCCGCCCATCGTGCTCTATGTGCTCCACGCCTTCTTGTGCCAACCGGATCTGTCGCGAACACCAACTTTGCAGGGTTGTTGTCCGGCATTCTTGCAACATGTCCTTCCCATCGTATCCTTCCGGCTTTGACCACCTTCTGGATGCTGGGTTCGCCGTAAAGTGCAGCGAGCTCGTGGTTCATCCTTCTCTGCCACACATCGTTCTCCTGCACACCACCAAAGATCGTCCTTAGCACGCGTCACTCGAAAACTCCGAGTGCTTGTAGGCCCTCCTCGTTTCATCTGGAGCGTGTAGGAGGGTTGACTTCCGCTGATGATGTGCCTTCAAATTTGACGGCTCACGTTGTTGTTAGTCGTCAGAAAAGATCCGAGGTACACGAATTCCTCCACCATCTCGATGGTATCCCCGTCTATCGTAACATTACTACCCTGACGGATCCGGTCGTGTCCACCTACCAGCATGTACTTTGTTTTTAAGGGCATTCACCACCAATCCGACCTTTGCTGTTTCGCGTTTCAGGTGGGTGTACACTTCTGCCACCATTCTTAATGATCTGGCGATAATGTCCATGTCGTCTGCAAAGCACACAAATTGACCGGATTTTGTGAAAATAGTTCTCCGGCTGTTGAGCCCGGCCCGTCACATCACACCTTCTAAAGTGATGTTGAAAAATAAACAGGAAAGTCCATCACCTTGTCGTAGTCCCCGGCGAGATTCGAATGAACTGGATAGTTCACCGAAACCCTTACGAAGTTTTGCACTCCGTCCATCGTTGTTTTAATCCAGTGGTGCTCAGTGCTTTCTGTATTTTTGCACAACATTTCGTTAGAAATCAATAAAAAACTGAAGAGATGTTACAAATTTATGCTCAATCAAAAGCTTGGTGTTGTAGATAATTAGTTGTGAAGAAAATGCGCAGTCATATTAACAATCTTTTGAGATTTGCTCGATGGAGTAAAAAAATCACCGAAGTTCGTCAAATTACGAAAAGTTACGAAACTAATTTTAGTTTAGTAATCTTGTACTACTATCCTCAATACTAAGCATCAGTTTGAATATAAATTTGCTTGTCCATAAAGTGGTTTTTGATAAGTACTTAGCAATTTTGTTGATGGAATGCGTAAAGTACAGAGCACCATTGCTTTAATCAGTCTAGTCAGCTGCCCAGGAAAGCCGTTTTCGTCCATGATTCTCCATAGCTCTGCGCGGTCGATACTGTTGTATGCCGCTTTGAAGTCGATGAACAGGTGATGCGTTGGGACCTGGTATTCACGGCATTTCTGGAGGATTTGCCGTACGGAAAAGATCTGGTCCGTTTTCGACCGGCCGTCGATGAAGCCAGCTTGATAACTTCCCACGAACTCATTCGTTTTAGGTGACAGACGACGGAAGGTGATCTGGAATAGCACTTTGTAGGCAGCATTCAAAATAGTGACCGCCCTGAAGTTCTCACACTCCAAATGGTCGCCTTTCTTGTGAATGGGGCAGATTACCCCTTCCTTCCACTCCTCCGGTAGCTGTTCGGTTTCCCAGATCCTGACTGTCAGCCGGTGCAGACAAGTGGTCAACTTTTCTGGGCTCATCTTGATGAGTTCAGCTGCGATACCATCCATACCAGCGCAGCTGCTTTGTTAGTTTTGAGCTGGTGAATGGCATCCTTAAGGTGAATATATAACGAAGCCACACCTCGAATTTTCAAGAGCACAAATCTGAAGAACCGAATGGCGGTTTCAGCTGAAAAGTTGATCGATTGGTTACCCGATGGTGGTGACCAATCGATCAACTTTTCAGTGTAAACCGATATTTGCTTCTTCAGATTTGTGCTCCTCAAAATTCGAGGTGTGGCTTCGTCATATATTCACCTTAACTTTCCTCAGCGTGGGAGTTCGTTCATTTCCGTTCTCCGCTGCACTGGCGTCGTCGTTCCCTCCGCTGCCGTGGGCTCCCGTGCCTACGTTCTCCACGCCGTTCAGGTGCTGATCGAAGTGCTGCTTCCACCTTTCGATCACCTCACGTCCGTCCGTCAAGAGATCTCCGTCTTTATCCCTGCATATTTCGGCTCGCGGCACGAAGCCGTTGCGGGATGCGTTGAGCTTCTGATAGGGGCACTTTTTCTCCCGAAAGAGGCGGGTCTGCAGTTTCCGCTTCTGTAACGTTCCACGTTCTGTCGGGTCCCTTGCTGCAGCATTACTGCCCACGCTGCGTTCTTCTCCTTCAAGACCGTTCTGCACTCTTCGTCGAACCATTCCTTCCGTCGATTCCGTTCCACGTACCCACGTACCCGATGGTGCTCTCGGCTGCGTCGTTGATGACTGCTTTCACTGTACTCCAGCAGTCCTCTAGAGGGGTCTCGTCAAGCTTACTCTCGTCAAGCTTGCTCTCGTCTGGCAACGCGGCCTCGAGATTCTGCGCGTATGCGGAGGTGACATCCGGTTGTTTTGGTCGCTCTAGGTTATACCGTGGCGGTCGCCGGTACCGTACATTGTTGATGACAAAAAGTTTTGAGCACAGTTTGACCTTCACTAGGTAGTGGTAGGAGTCGATGTTGGCGCCACGATAGGTCCTGACGTCGATAATGTCGGAGAAGTGCCGTCCACTAATCAGAACGTGGTCAATTTGCGATTCCGTCTGTTGTGGTGATCTCCAGGTGTAACGTTAAGGGAGGCTGTATTGGAAAAAGGTGCTACGTATGGCCATGTTTTTGGAGGCGGCGAAATTAATGAGTCGTAGGCCGTTTTCGTTCGTCTGCTGGTGGGCGCAGAATTTTCCTGAGCCACCTGAACTACCTGAGCGTTTAAATCTCCTGTGATGATCTTGACATCGTGGCTTGGGCATCGGTCGTACTCGCGTTCGAGCTGCGCGTAAAATGCGTCCTTGTCATCATCAGTGCTTCCGGAGTGTGGGCTGTGCACGTTTATTATGCTGAAGTTAAAGAACTGGCACTTGATCCTTAACCTGCACATTCTTTCGTCAATCGGCCATCAACCGATCTCGCACCTCTGCATATCACCCATCACGATGAAAGCTGTTCCCAGCTCGCGTGTGTTGCCGCAGCTCTGGTAGATGGTATGATTATTGATTACCTCTAAACGTTCGCTTCATGGATCCTGTCCAACACACCTCCTGCAGCGCTACGATGCTGAACCCGTGGTCCTTCAGTATATCGGCGAGTATGCGGGTGCTCCCAATGAAGTTGAGAGATCTGCAGTTTCACGTACCGAGTTTCCAATCGCAAGTCCTTTTTGCTCGCTGGGATCGTTGCCGTTGGTCTCGGTTCGTATTATTCTTTTGCTGATTTTCCATTACAATGTTTTTTTACGGCTATCTCGTAGGCCCTGACTTCAAACCTTTACTTTCCGGAGGACCATAGTGCACAGTTGAGCATAGAGTCTTTCCCTCAGACGTTGATCAGTTGCCCCTAACATGGGGATTAGGGCAGTTCAGACTTCAAACATGTTTAAAATTCAAAGCTCCCATATGTTTATTACAATCCTTGGTGCAAAACTAGAGTCCTGTCAAATTTTCAGCCATTTCGGTAGTGATTTAATGGTGGCCCAAAAGCAAAATAGATTTATATGGGAATTACTATGGAGAATTTTCGAAAAAGGTTCTCCGCGCTGTAGAGTAATAACCCATGGATGAAGTCATAGTGTCAAAGCCAAATTGAATTCTTCAGATCTCATTAATGAATGTTGCCGAAGACCGCAACTCGTTTCGACTCACGAGACAGAAGTTATTAATCAATATTCATCCATGCATGCGCAATCATAGTATGCGTGTTACGTCCTTGCACACCTTGCAGGACATCGTGTATAAAGATGCGCCTGCGAGTGAGAATTTGTTTAATATCTTTTTACCCGATTGTCGAAATAAGTTCCGGTCTTCGGCAACATTCATCAATGAAATCTGAAGAATTCAATTTGGCTTTGACCCTATGACTTCATCCATGGGTTATTGCTCTAAAGGGCGGAGAACCTTTTTCGAAAATTCTCCATAGTAATTCCCATATAAACCTATTTTGCTTTTGGGCCACCATTAAATCACCACCGAAATGGCTGAAAATTTGACAGGACTCTAATTTTGCACCAAGGATTGTAATGAACATATCCCAAGTAACAATTATACTTTTGTGGCAATCCTGAAGTAATTTCTAAGATAGAATAATAAAACTTAGCAATAAAGCTCTTTGTTCTGCAAATCTGAGATAAAATAGGTATAAAACATCCATAAGACTAATCTGGCCCACTCTTCAGGAGATCTTCAAAGCTGCTTTTGAAGACTACTTTGAAACTAGTTGTATTTATGTACATGCGCTGATGATTGATTATAAGAACTTCATGAAACTATAACAAGAATATCTTGAGGCATGTTGATCTTTTAGCTGTCTTTCTCAAAAGTGTCAACAGTGCATGATAAATGAAATCTTTTACCTAAGCATTATGCAGATACAAACAAGTTTTGTTTCATGGATGAAATAATAATTGAACTGCGAATTAATTTTCATCAAATTGAAATGGCTAAAACATTTAAATTGCCTGACGGATCATTGATGACAGGGAATCGAAATTTTCCGTGCCATACCTACTTTTTCGTTGATATGCCACCCAAACATACGAAAATTACAAAGCGCCTCAAAAATAATACAGGTATACCTCGATTTAGTGGACATTTCAATTTTTGAAATGTCTATACAATCGAATTTTACATAAAATCGAAGCAAATTTTTTTATTTTATTTTTATGTAGATTTTATACCAAAATGTACCAAAACATATAAACATTGCATGACAATTGAGTTTTCGATAAAAGGCTCGGAGTTTTTGGCATATATTAGTAATTCTCGCTAAATAACGAATAAACCACTACCTCGCTTTTTTGTTACTATCGAAATCTTTTGTCTGCAAAACTATGCATGGTTGATTCAAAAGCCAATATTTTGAGCAATGGACATACACAATAATGTTATTTGCATAAATGTTCCAAAAAATTGAAAAAGTTCCTAAATTCCTCCAGGCATCTGAACTTCCTCAAAGGGTTCCTTCGGAAAATTAAAGATTCGTGACAATGACAAGCACCTGATACAGCGTGATTACAGGTTGTGCTGTATTTGCCGAACGATCTTTCTGTACGAGTAATAAAGGTTTGTGCCGCTATCTGCTTGGTCGTCTTTTGTTGCAATTGGCTTCTTTAACGGTGTTGAGATAATTCCATATTCTGAATCTGCATGTCAAACTGAGCCGAAATCCAAATTTTCATGAATTTTAGTGCCCGGGAACCTATTTTAAAATCAGTTTGAAGTTTGTATGGGAGCGATTTGACGAATCACCCCTCGTTGCATTTTGTACTGGGCGGAGCTGTCAAACAGTTGCCCAACTGTCAAAAGGTGATTTCAAAAAATATCTTTGTAATGGATTTTAGGTATCAAAATAAAGTTCTAAAAATCTGAAAAAAATCATAGTGGTTCAGAAAAAGGTGCTCTTTCGTATAAAATCAAAAAAATCAATAAATTATTCTAAATTTAAAAACCCAATTCTGGGGTGTTAAATTAAATTAAGTGAACCCAGACTTTTCAACTTGATTTCGACGGTCTCCGAATAAAACTTTCCACATCAAATTATGTTACAGAATATTTCAGAAAATCTTCCATGTGTTCCTTCAGAAGAGCCACAAAGAATTTTTTAACGAAATTTTTCAAGATTTGCTTCACCAATTCCTCCATGATTTTTCACAAATCATTTCAGAGATTGTTCGAGAAATTCACACAGGGATTGTATCAGAAATTCCTTTAGTCATTTATTCATAAATTGCTCTAGGCATTCGTACGAGAATCTTTTGGAGCTGTCATTAGAAAATCTACAGAAAAAAAATCCGAATTTTTTCTATTCTATTTTTATTTGCGGAAACTTGTCCAAGCGTTTCGCCAAAAAATCCTTCACGGATTCTTTCAAAAAATCTTTCATGAATACGTTCTTCATAGATTTGTTTAGATATTCCTTTTATTCTATAAATTTCACAAAAAATTCCATCAAAGCGTCTTGCATGATTTACTTCTGAAATTCTCCCTTTTTTCCAAAAAAATATCCATGAATATGAGTAGAAATTCCTTTATAGAGGAATCTCTATAGGGATTCTTATAAAAATGCGTTCAGAGATTCCTTCAGAAATATCTTTAGACATTTATTCAGAAATTTCCCCAGAGATTTCCTTAATAAAACATTCAGCGATGCTTCCAGAAACTATTTTTCAGAAAATGTTTCAAAAGTTCCTTCAAAAATTTGAACTAGGATACTTTGGAAACCCTTCCAAGGATTTCACCAAATATTCCCACAGTAACTTCCAATGTCTAAGAATTTCTTCAGAATTTTCAGAAAGAGATGTAAATGATTTGTTGTAGAAATTCCTCCTTTACCTTTTTTGAGGCTGTTTCAGTTTTTATCCGAAAAATCTTTCGGAAATTCCTTTAAGCATTCTCTCAAACGATCCCCCAATGATTTATTCCAAAACTTTCTCCGGGGTTTGCTTTAGAAATTGTTTCAAAGATTTTTTTAATTTAAATTTTTGTTAAAAAAATCTTCCTGGGATTTCTCTAGGAATTTCTCCAGGGTTTCTTAAAAAAATGTGAGAACCATTCGGGAATTTTCTCCAGGCATTCCTATAGAAACTACCCTGGGAATTCCTTCACATTTTTTTTTCAGGGGTTCTTTCAGATAATCTCCCATGGTTTTTCTTATACATTTTTATTATAAATTCGACCAATAATTTCTTCAAAAATATCTCCAGATTTTCCTCCATGGATTTCTTCACAAATTTCTCCAAGGATGTTTTTGAACGAACTTCTACAGATTTTTCGATAAATATTCCAGAAATCAATCCTAGGATTCGTTTAAAAAATCTTTCACGAGCTCTTGATAAAATCTTCCATAGATTTTTAAAGAAATTCTGTCAAGGACTTTGGTCACGCGAGGGTTAATCATGAGAGATTTTGAGAGAAGTTCAAACGTGATCCACAGGTAGCGATATAGTTGATCCCTATCTGCCACATGTGTATTATCTACCCCTTTCGCTATGAGATAAGTTACGTAGGAGATAAGAGAAAAGGCCTGTTAGGAGAATTGAAGTCTCTCATCAGGCAGCTCAAGTTGTACATAGGCAATAAAAATTAGTTACAATCAGACCGCCGGGAAATATAGTCCTCGTCCGTTACAGTCCGCGCAATAAAGACTTTGCTTTACAATCGTAGTCGTTTTTCTGTACCGCGATTAAGTGCCGGAATAAAGTTAAGTGACAGAGTGAAACAATTCTCGGTTTTACGGTTTCTACGGTGTCCGAATCGATCCCCGTTTCCCGCGCGCACAAACATTTTGGTCCTTCGAGCCGGATCGAGGACGGCCAGGATCGGTTTTCGGACACAGGACCCGTGAACTTTAGTGAAAGTGTATGGGTGGACTCCTGCGGAGCGCGACAGTGCAATTGAAACAGTCGCGAGAAACAATTGAACTGTGTAGTGAACTGTATCGGCCACGGAAGGCCACGAAAATTTGTGAATTTGCGTTCCTGAGGAAGAAAGTGGCCTACCGCCTGTGAAGAAAGGCCGGCCGTGAAGAAAGTGCCATTTTGGACGCGGTCAATCGCCATCGCTGGTGCAGTTCGAGCGCCATCAAGGGCGACAAAGGAACCCCTGACCGGGCGCCATCGAAGCAGGATTGAATAGCAGCGGAGCAGCGGAGGTCGGCGCCATCAACGGAGCTGCAAATCGAATACGGGGAAGTGTTTTGCATGTAGTTTTACGGTGGCTTGTTGCATGTGGCCAACCGAGACAAGGCTGGAAATAAAATTTGTAAATGCATGTGAGTCTTTTCTTTGGCAAGGTGCATGAGTTGTGTCCGCTTTCCTGTTGGTCTCGAAGTTCCGCTTGGGTCTGTCGGCTGTTGTTCTCTGTGGTTGATTCCCCCTCGCTGCTGTTATTGGGTTGCACAGTCCTAAATCTGTCTGTTTGATTCGCGATCGTGGAACGTCGAGTAGATCTGTCACAGTGAGATTATACCGGTGATTGGTGATCAGTGCGTGATTGAATTTGATTAGATTTGACCAGTGCAGTGATGACCAGTGATTTGCGAACTTTGTTGAAGCGTGAACGCTTGCTTCAGCAAAAGGTGTCTATCGTGGAGAAGTTTGTGATAGCATTTGACAAGGATCGTGACGAGTGTGAAGTAGAAGTGCGACTAGAGGGCCTAGAAGAAGTGTATGTGGAGTTTTTCGTGCTACGTGAGAAGATTGAGTTGCTGATGGAAGATGAAGAGGACGATGGAGACGACATCGATCCTGCTGAGAAGGATGCAACTAACCGTGTACAACAGAATTTTCTTGCCGCCGAAAATTTCGAAAACCGCTACTGCAAATTGAAAGTTGCCCTGTTGAAACTGCTTCCACCGAAGGATCCACCCCAGCGCAGCGGTGGGACCCCAGCTGAGCAAGCCACTACTCATTCCAAGGTGAAGTTGCCGGAAATCAGTTTACCTGTGTTTAGTGGAAAACTAGGAGAGTGGGTGATGTTCCGTGATACTTTCCGCAGCCTAATCCATCAAAACGGGCAGTTAAATCCGATGGATAAATTTACCTACCTGAGGACGTCACTTACGGGAGATGCTCTAAAGGAAATCAACACCATCGAGCTCTCGGCTGCAAACTATGAGGTTGCGTGGAAAGTTCTCCAGGAACGCTATGAAAACAAGAAGCTGATTGTTAAGGCGTATTTGGATGCACTGTTTTCACTGGAGCCACTCAAGAAGGAGTCGTACGACGGATTGAATCATCTCGTCAGCGAGTTCGAAAAGAACTTGCAGATGTTGGACAAGGTAGGCGAGCAAACAGCCCAGTGGAGTACTATTCTCGCCTACATGCTTTGCGCCCGGATGGATACAGTGACGTTGCGTTTATGGGAAGCGCACCACAATTCCAAAAACGTGCCGAAATACCAGGATTTGGTAACTTTCCTTCGCAATCAGTGTTCCGTCCTGCAATCAATAGCTCCGTCGAAGTCTACCAGTTCCGATCAACGCCAGTCGAAGATTGCTGTGTGCCACGCTGTGGTGAAGATGTCCAACAAATGTCCATTTTGTGGCGAGTCTTGGCATTCTCCATTTCACTGTACCAAGTTCCAGAAAATGAAGGTTACGGAGCGCAACGAAGCGGTGATGAAGAGCAAGCTGTGTCGGAACTGCCTGCATCCTGGTCATTTCTCTAGGACGTGCGACAAAGGTGTCTGTCACCACTGCCGGCAGAAACACCACACCATGCTGCACTTCACCCCGGTAAGATCCTCCGTTCCACCCGCGCAGACGAGAAATCAAGAATCCAGCCCACAACAACGTCAACCACAATCAAACCCACAGCAACCGAACCAACAAGCACACACTCAGTCAAACAATGCACCCACACACACTGCCAACTCACAAATCAATAGACCACAGCCAAGCACAAGTCAACCCAACACAAGCCATAACTACGTTGCACTACCCAAAACACCTACCCACAACATTCTTTTGTCAACGGCACTCGTACGAGTCAAAGACCGTTTTGGAAACATTATGCTTGCTCGAGCTTTGTTGGATTCTTGCTCCCAACATTGTCTCATGACTAGGGAGTTCTCGAACAAGCTCAAGTTTCGAGTCTCCCCCACATTCTTATCAGTGCAAGGCATTGGGTCTGCACAGAGTGTGTCTACCAAGCGAGTGAGCGCAGAAGTTTCTCCAAGGTCGCGAATGATTTCTCCGTTCGAAGAAGAGATGCAGTTTTTCGTCTTGCCGAAGCTGACTGTTTCGCTGCCGACCTCCAGTTTCATCCCATCGGAATGGAACCTTCCTGAGTCGACGTTCATGGCGGATCCAGACTTCTACGAATCTGGGCCGGTGGATGTGATCATCGGGGCGGAGTACTACCTGGACTTGTTGGCCGATGGACGGCTGAAAGCGACGGAGAATGGACCTACACTGCAGAACACTGTTTTCGGCTGGATTGTTTCTGGCCGAGTTCCGGATATCCCAATCAACGAACCACGTTCCGTAGTCAACGTTTGTTCTACAACGGAGTTGCAAGACCAGCTAACTAAATTCTGGGAGATTGAAACCTGTCGTACGGTCAGCAATCATTCCGTGGAAGAATCTGCTTGCGAGGAGATTTTTGCGAAGACGACAGTGCGCGACGAAACTGGGCGATTCATCGTTACACTACCGAAGAAAGATTATCTCGTCGAGAGACTAGGCGAATCAAGATCCATTGCCATTCGACGACTGAACTGCTTGGAGCGGCGTTTGTCTGTGAACCCGGAATTGCGAACTCAATACTCCGACTTCATCCAAGAATACCTGGATATGGGTCACATGGTGGAGGTTTCTGAGGACTGTGAAGGAGTTGCATACTACATGCCTCATCATGCGGTGCTGAAGCCAGAGAGCACAACAACCAAACTACGAGTGGTGTTTGACGCTTCGTGCAAGACCTCAACAGGAGTATCGCTCAACGAGGCATTGATGGTCGGCCCGGTAGTGCAGGATGAGCTAATCAACATAAATCTCCGATTCCGTCTTCATCGTTTTGCTGTCGTTGCGGATGTGGCGAAAATGTATCGCATGATAGCTGTCTCTGGTCCCGATCGAAAGCTGCAGAGGATCGTGTGGAAGGGCAACACCGACCAAGAAATTCGAACGTTCGAGTTGGCGACAGTGACGTATGGAACAGCGTCCGCACCATATCTCGCTACTAGGTGTCTGGTGCAATTAGCAGAAGAGGAAAAGGAATCCCATCCCATGGCAGCAGCCGTTCTGAAGGAAGACTTCTACGTCGATGACATGCTGTCAGGAGTCGACGAGATAGATGAAGGAAAGCAGTTTGTCGAAGAAATGGTGGATTTGATGCAGTCTGGTGGTTTTACGTTAAGGAAGTGGAATTCCAACAGCGAGGAAATATTACGCCACGTTCCGGAGCATCTTCGCGATGATCGAACAATTCTCACGCTAGATTCAAGTGATTCCACTGTGAAAACGCTAGGGCTACAGTGGGAACCACGAACAGATGCTTACCGCTTCAGCACTCCGAAGTGGAACGAGTCAGATGCTGTAACCAAGCGGACAGTTTTGTCGGATATCTCCCGTTTGTTCGATCCGTTGGGATTGATCGGTCCAGTCATCGTTCAAGCAAAACTGTTCGTACAGAAGCTCTGGGAGCGTGAATGCAGCTGGGACACTCCATTAAGCGAAGAGTTGAGGGAAAGATGGCTAGAGTACCGCAGAAACATGATCGGCTTGGACGGAATCACGGTTCCACGTTGGATTGGAGTCACAAAGTCACTGGAATCCGTCGAACTACATGGGTTCTGTGATGCTTCACGAAAGGCTTACGGCGCGTGCATTTACATCCGAACCGTTACAAATGATGGTACCGTAGACGTACGGTTGCTTACAGCGAAGTCTCGAGTTGCTCCTCTAGAGAATCTCAAGAAGAAGAAGAAGTCACTCTCCACTCCACGACTCGAGCTTTCCTCGGCACTGTTACTCGCACATCTCTACGAGAAGGTTATCGACAGCATCCACATGACCGTGGAATCGCATTTCTGGACAGATTCGACAATTGTGAAATACTGGCTAGCATCAGTTCCCTCCAGATGGAAAGAATTCGTCAGCAACCGTGTATCGGAGATCCAGCACGTCACCAAGGCCGGGACCTGGAATCACGTTCCCGGAACAGAGAACCCAGCAGACATCATTTCTCGGGGCATGGCACCCCCACAGCTACAGTACGAGTGCCTCTGGTGGCATGGACCTCACTGGCTACTCCAAGACCGAGCAAACTGGCCAAATTCTGAACCGGACACAAGTCAACTTCAGCCGTCGATTCTGGAGGAAAAGGGAGCTGTTTCTGCACTGTTGCCCAGCGCGGAGCCTAGCGAAATCTTCAGTCGTCGGTCATCACTAACAGATCTTGTGACGCTGGTAGCCCTCCTGCAACGGTTCTGCTTCAATGCGAGAGCCACAAATCGGGAGCGTCGCAAGCAAGGTCATCTTACTCTCGCCGAACGTGACGCAGCGCTTCGTTTGCTAGTTTGCCTCGCCCAGAAAGAATCCTTTCCGCAAGAATACGCCGAATTGTCACGTGGTCGAACGGTTCAAGATTCCTCCCGTATTGCTTCACTGAATCCCGAGATGGTAGATGGCATTATTTGCGTCGGCGGCCGGTTGCGGAACGCCAAGGTTCCTGCAGGCCGGAAACACCCATATGTCATTGATCATCGTCATCCGTTCACCACGCTTGTCATGACTGAATACCATCAGAATTTGTTCCATGCGGGACAGCAGCTATTGGTCTCGTCCGTTCGTGGAAAATACTGGCCGACAAATGCTCGTAATGTAGCTCGAAAGGTTATCCACGACTGTGTTCGCTGCTTCCGTGTCAAGCCGAAGATTCACGAGCAACTGATGGCGGATCTTCCGTCAGAGAGGGTTACACCTTGTAGTCCCTTCCAACGCGTCGGCATTGATCTGTGTGGACCATTCCAAATGAAATATCCTCAGCGTTCTGCCCGTCCCGTGAAATGCTTTGTCGTCGTTTTCGTCTGCCTGGTAACGAAGGCAGTCCACCTGGAATTGGTAGCTGATCAAACGTCTCAGGCATTCCTAGCTTCCCTCAGACGTTTCACGTCACGACGCGGAAGACCGTCTCTCATCATGTGTGACAACGGCAGAAATTTCATCGGGGCCAATCGAGAGTTGGCTGAACTAAGGAAGCTTTTCATCGACCAGCAGTTCCAGAACACCGTGGTCAGAGAAACAGCGAACGACAATATAGAGTTTCGTTTCATCCCCGCCCGCTCCCCAAACTTTGGAGGATTGTGGGAGAGCGCAGTGAAGTCCTTCAAAACACTGTTGAAACGAACCATCGGGGCAAGAACCCTGCAGTACGACGAGTTCCAGACACTGCTCACGCAGATTGAGGCAATTCTAAACTCTCGCCCGCTCACTCCGGTTAGCAACGACCCCAGTGACTACGAGGCTCTAACACCGGGTCATTTCCTCATCCAACGTCCGTTGGCAGCGATTCCGGAGCCGAACCTTGATGGCTTACCGGAAAACCGATTGTCTGCATGGCAAACCGTGCAGCATTTTGTGCAACTTTTGTGGAGGAAATGGTCCACTCAATATTTGTCGAACCTGCATAACCGCACGAAGTGGACCAAGAAGCGAGACAACGTGAAGGTCGGAACGATGGTGGTGCTGAAGGACGAGAATCAGCCACCGTTGAGTTGGCTTCTGGGTCGAATAACCGAGGTACACACTGGAGCAGACGGAAACATTCGGGTAGTGACTGTCCGAACGAAGGATGGCAGCTTCAAACGAGCAATATCGAAGGTCTGCATCCTTCCAATCAGCGACAATTTCCAATCGTCAGCAGGGGAGAACTAGGACTCCTCCACCGGCGGAGGTCGAAAGACCTCCGCAGACCAGTTAAGTTAAGTATTTTATTGAATTTCAAAAAGTTAATCGGCTCATTTTTCATTCGTAGCCACATTCCGTCCTCGTTTCCAGTCCAAGAAACGATGGAAGTCAGTCACTATTCGATCCAGTCTCTCCAATTATCGAGGTAATCTGTTTTGTTCTGGTGGTGGTTTTGCATGAACGGTGCATGTAGCAGTCGGTCTGAACCAGGTTCAGCATTGTCAGAATTTGTCCGTGAAGTCAGTTACCGTGGCAGTCCTAGACTGCACTATCAGAAACCCTGCTAAACACTATTCCACGCTTGGCTATTTGAGGTACAAGTACGCGAGCCCGCAGCGGAGGTAGAAGAGCGCTATTCATCCTCCAGGAACCAACGAAGAGGTCGTCAACGAGTGTGGCCAACTCGTACAACGGTCTCGGCATTTTGATGTTCCGTCAGCACATGAGCAACTCGCCAGCAAGTACCGACAATCACCATCGTGACGTGTAGGGGTATCATCAGCGCCTGGCGGCGCCGCGGAGGCCAACTGGCCTCCGTTCCAGGCAAGTCCTTGTTTTGTACAGTAATTCAGTTTGAAAAAGCACCCGTTCATTTGATTTATAGCACCATCGACGGCGGCCACAGGGGCCTCGTCTATTCATCAACGAAGACGAACCACCACCAAGGAGAGCAACCGAGTATGAAAACCAGCCAGAAGTCCAACTGTAATCGTATCTGCATCGAGTCGAAGCCCGCAGTCGTGAAGTCCACAGCCCTGGAACGAAGAAGATCCCAGTTAAGCCAGATGAAGCACAGCAGCGAGAAAGATCCAGCATCCAGGCCCAGAGCAAATCCATCCCAAGTCCATCATGAAGTCCAGTTCCCATCCACGTCGAACAGCATCAACGGCAGCAGTCCAATGTTTACCAACGAACAAGGGTCAAGGTCGTATCCAGTCTAATCGATGTCGAAGCAGTAGCAGAACAATACGTCCGGCTCCAGCAGCAGCAGCAGAAGTATATAATGCGGTCAACCCGGCGACCGACAA
Source organism: Aedes albopictus (assembly GCF_035046485.1). Taxonomy (NCBI): domain Eukaryota; kingdom Metazoa; phylum Arthropoda; class Insecta; order Diptera; family Culicidae; genus Aedes; species Aedes albopictus. The sequence goes on along the minus strand of NC_085137.1, from coordinate 313,087,486 downwards.
TGTTCAGCATATGAAGAAAGAAGTGAATTCGTAAACAAAACAAACCAATACAGTAGAATCTAGCGGATAAGTAGTATAGGAGTAGGTAGTGTTTTTGAAATAGCCGAGATTTCAAGGCGGCCGGTATGGTCACGCGAGGGTTAATCATGAGAGATTTTGAGAGAAGTTCAAACGTGATCCACAGGTAGCGATATAGTTGATCCCTATCTGCCACATGTGTATTATCTACCCCTTTCGCTATGAGATAAGTTACGTAGGAGATAAGAGAAAAGGCCTGTTAGGAGAATTGAAGTCTCTCATCAGGCAGCTCAAGTTGTACATAGGCAATAAAAATTAGTTACAATCAGACCGCCGGGAAATATAGTCCTCGTCCGTTACAGTCCGCGCAATAAAGACTTTGCTTTACAATCGTAGTCGTTTTTCTGTACCGCGATTAAGTGCCGGAATAAAGTTAAGTGACAGAGTGAAACAATTCTCGGTTTTACGGTTTCTACGGTGTCCGAATCGATCCCCGTTTCCCGCGCGCACAAACAGACTTCTTTGGAAACTGCTCGTAGATTAACTTCAAAAAATCATCCAGGGAATCCTTACGAAATTCAATCAGATTTTTTTTCACAAAATCTTCTAGAGATTCCTCTAAACTTTAGAATGTCATTTAGAAATTTCACCAAGAACACTTTAAGAAAGTCTTGCATGGATAGCTTCCAAAAATGGGTTCAAAAAATTTTGCATAGATTGTTCCAGAAATTTATCTACGAATTTCTTCGGATTTCTTTAATAGAGATTCTTCCCGATTTTTTTCAAAGCATTCATCTAGAAAACCTTTCATGAAGTTTCATAAAAATATTCCATAATTTTTTTCTAGTATATGATTCACGAAAACATTGAGAATCAGAAGCTCAAAACTCTTTCAAATTTTTCCTTAGAAACTTTCTAAAGAACTGTCTCCAAAAATTGATTTACTTCATTGCAGACTTCTACAGAGGATTGCTATGGAAAGGTTAAAAGACATTATTGCACAGATTCCTGCTAAAATTGACCTGTGTGACCTGATTTCATCAGAAATTCCGCTGAGTATTCCTCTATGTATTTTCGCAGAAACTCTTCCAGGATTTCCTCCAAGCATACCTCTATGAATTTCTCTATGGATTTAACATGGAGTTCATTAAAAATGTTTAGGATTTTTGTTTGGGGATTTCTCCAGGATTTTTTTTTTCAACAATATCTCAAGAGGTTTTGTTAGGTATTCTACCGAGAGTTTCCAGTTATTCTTTCCGTAACATCCTTAAAAAATCCATCTATGGATTCTAAAAATATTCCTTTTTTCCGAAATTCCTTCAGAAATTTATTTAGAATTTTCTTCAGATTTTTTTTTAAATTGCTTCTGAAATTTCTTCAGCGATACTTTAGAAACTTCTTGAATATTACTAGAATTACTTCAGAAATTTCGGCAGGGATTTCTTTAAAAGTTGTTCCAGCAGTTCCTTCAGGAATTGCTCATTCGGTTCCTTCAGAGATTCCTCCAGGAATTCATCCTTGGAAATGTACACGTGTAGGGACGCTGTCATGTGGGTCTAATATGGGTGCTCCACAAAATAATTTATTGATATAAAGTGCTCCACGAGTCAAAAGGGCTGAAAACCCCTGCATTATAATTCATCATGATACAAACTGCAAGTATTAAACTAATTAAAAATTACAAATTTTATCATTAAAAAATGTACATAAAATCGAGGTAAAATGTACATAAAATCGAAGTACATAAAATCGAGGGTCTATATAATAGAGGGTCCACTAAATCGAGGTATACCTGTATCAATCATTAACATACGAAGTCATAAATTTCGTTTAAAAACAAAAGGCTACGCCACTTTTTCAATTCTTTCTAAGCATGGCTGCCGTTCCAAGCGAACAAAACTCATGCAGCCGCCATCAATTTTTATTACCTTTAACCCAAACCCCCTCAAAACAATGATGGAACCAAGTCACCTTGCATGAACGCTACAGCCTTTATTGAAGATTGTTTCTACTAGTTATGATTTTAAGGCAGATTTGTTCGTCTTAAATGAAACTTATTCGTTTTATACAAGAGTAACAGCCTTTGACAATTGTTTGTTTACGTTTTCGATGCTAGAAAGTTGTCTCTGTACATTTCGCGGTGTTTCGCGTCAAGATGTGCCAATTCTATTTTGTTTCCCTGTATTTTTGCTATTAATGAAGTGCAACTTACTACAAAATACACTATTTGGCATGAGCTTGAGCAGAGTCACAGGATCCTAGGATTGATTTCAGCTGTCCTTTTGCTTCTTGATTTTTCGAAGGCGTTTGATAGAATATCGCACAGTGTGTTATGTAGAAAGTTGCTGAACAATTTCGGCTTCTCGAGTGACTCTGTGTCATTGATTAAATCATATCTCCAAGGGCGTGTTCAAACTGTGTACAACAACGGAGAATATTCAAACTTTTTACCGATAATATCTGGTGTTCCGCAAGGATCAATTTTAGGACCCATTCTTTTTTCGTTGTACGTTAATGATCTTCCTAATGTCCTTAAATACTGTAAAATTGAAATATTTGCTGATGATGTACAGCTGTATATAGAATGTATTCTCGGAGACGCTGATAACGTTTCTACGAAAATCAACGCTGATTTGAAAAGGGTGTTTAGCTGGGCAGTGGAAAATAACCTAGCCCTAAATGTAAACAAAACTCATGCTATGTTCATATCCAATAGAAATGATACCCTCAAACCTACGATTATGATCGATGGCAATCGATTAAGCTATGTTAATTCTGCCACTACCTTGGGCTATGTTATCCAATCAAACTTAGAATGGGACAAATTTGTGTTGCAACAATGTGGGAAAATTTATGGAAAACTTCGTTCGTTACAGCTTACTGCTTCTCTGTTGCCTACGAGCACTAAGATTAAGTTGTTCAAAACTCTTGTTTTACCGTATTTTATCGCGTGTGATTTTTTGTTAATGCAGGTCTCAGCAGATACTTTAAATCGCGTGAGAGTTGCTTTAAACGCTTGTGTTAGATATGTTTTTAAACTTTCACGTTTTAGTCATGTTTCACATCTTCAACCACGACTGTTAGGTTGTTCATTCGAGAACTTTTGTAAACTGCGTTGCTGTCAACTAGTTTTTAAACTTGCTAGCATAAAGAAGCCTGAATATTTATATACAAAATTAAATTGTTTACGTAGCGCAAGGTCGAAAAAATTCGCGATACCAAGACATCATACCACTAAATTCGGCAATAGCTTTTTCGTAAGGGGTGTTTCAACTTGGAATTCTTTGCCTAATGATTTGACGCTTATTACTACGGGGGCAGTTTTTAGAAAGAAATGTATAGAGCACTTGGGTTAAAATAGTTATTTAAAATGAAGTTCACTGTTTAAAATAAGACAATAATGGGCGGCACTTCTTCTATCGATGAATTCATTGTAACATTTAAAAGACAATATGTCTTAAGTTACTTATTAATAAATGATATAAATAAATAAATAAATAAATAAGTACCCATTTCATTTTCGATTCGCATAGCTATGGCCTGTTTGAGAAACTGGTTGAAGGCAGGACGACAGCAGCGAGCTACTCGCATTTTTGATTGGCCGTAAAATCATTATTTCGTTGACATGATTACTTTTTAGCACAAGAATGGCTAAATTATCAGTGAGCAAACATGTTTATGTGTTTATATTTGCATGAGAACGCGGTTTTTCAACCAATTTGTTACATTCATTATTTGGATTGAAAAATAGTTCGTTGTCTTTATCATTATTTCGCATAGTTCTTGTTCCAGAGTAATGGCTCTAGCTCAAGAATAGAAGGCTTCAAGAAGTTTTTAAAGGAGGATTAGCCAGATAAAATGCACTTCAATAAACGAAGCATAAACTTTTAATAAAATATGTTGATGTTATGTGTGGAAAATAACTTCAAATACACATTAAAACTTATTATAAGATTTAATGCTCTTGTAAATTCAGTTGTTTTATGCGCGAATTTCCAAATTAACTTGAAGACAACTTAAAAACCGCAAACGAACGAAGATTGTTTTCTCTTGATAAAAACAACTATAAATGTTCCATGAATTGGTCATGCTGTGATAAAGCTTCCATAAAAATAATCAAATCTAAAAGGAATTGAAATTGTTACTTGGGATGGGAGCTTTGAATTTTCAACATGTTTAAAGTCTGAACTGCCCTAATGGGGATCAAACGCTGTTGTGAGCCACTCCTCGTGGAGAACAGACGCTCAAGTTTGCAGAAGCAACCCCTCCCACCCCCGGTACCACGAGGAGGTAGGGATAGGAGTTGCTGGGCAGAGGCTAGTGGATCACAATGGGATCTGTATTGCGCAGCATTCCCAGTCTTTACCGTGCTCACTAACAACACAACAATCTTGATTAAATCGCTTTTCAGATTAGTCCAGTGCATAGGCAGATGCCTTGCTACAATAGATGGTAGAACAAAATCATCATCATCATCATCATCATCATCATCATCTAGTGGATATCAAGGATGTTTAAGAGGTTTTCAGAGAGATTCAGGGACGGTTCAGGGAGCTTCACGAGCTCATGAGGAAGTATCAGAATTGTCCAGAAGTTTTTTAGGAATTTAATAAGGCGTTTTTAAAATTTAAATCTCTTTGTATCGGAAGATTTCACGGAAACATGGCGTCGGATATTGAGTTTTAGCGTCTATTCATCATGTTCGATAAATAAACATCCGAATTGCATGGTATTAACTCTGTATCCGACGCCATTTTGAAATCCATTCCACAACTAAGCGGAACTAGACAGCAAATTATTGCATCTTGCTTTGCTTTTGAGACTCCCGTGCAAATGTTCAATCGTTCAAAATATTTATTCACACGTCAAACACCAAAAAAAAAATAGGGAGTAAGCAAACTGAATATTCCATACACCACCCAAAATGTTGCCAAACTAAAAATTTAACTGCGATGAACATCTATTCGGCTAACTGCTGCTTTGGTGCGTTTGCCTTCGGCATTCGCTAATCGAGAACAATTGTGTAGTCGTAAGTGAAATGAAACTGAAACGTGAAATTCGATTTTGAGTGCTGGTTATTGATAGTTTACATTACATTATTTTGCTTTCATTTTATAAGTCATTGGTAAAGGTAAGTTAGGATATCCTTAATAATTCGCTGCTTTACATCTGATATGATGGAAAACAGCGCATATGACGAAGTTACCCATAGCTCAAAATTGAGACGTGCTAGAGCAAATATGAGAATCGGATTCAGGCAAAATTGGTCAGAGACACATTAGATACTTTTTAAGACAGACGAAGATAATGAATCAAATAAAAATAAAAAAAAAACTTCTGGTACGGCATTGTAACTAAAGATGCACTGTAAACTTGCTTCAGTTGGAGAAATTGAAAATGCAAATCTCGCACGCTTGATGATCTCCACCAGATGTCCACCACCCGGAGCAGGCCGCTTACAATTAGCCTAGATTCTGGCCCTTGAGCGCGTGTCACCTCCGCCGAACTCGTGCGACAGGAGAAAATTTAAATTACATATTCTCTCCCTTTGTAATGGTCGTTGGTTGTCTGTAGCTGACCCACAGGGGCAACGAATCGACACGTGTTCCAGTCCATCGCAATTGCATAAAGCATATTACGACGCTTCGGGGAGAATTTAAATTTCATGAGATAAGTATACGGTGAACTACTTTTTCCTTACCTACTCCTTTGTTCAGATATACTTGCCTCCGCACCGCGGGGCTGTTTGAGGTGACAGTTTGGCGATAATGGTCATTTTGACATCCCATCGATATAGCTGCCGCCGCCGCCGTGTAGCTACTGACTGAAACCGTTTACCGGGTTGTCCCAAAGTGTGTAATTTGGGAAAAGTACACTAATTGCCGTTTTCGGAAGGGATGGTGCGCAAATTATGCTACAGGCGGTTGTGATAGCGACTTATCATGCACTTATCGGTGGAAGGCGATCAAAGATAAGGGGGAATTAATGGACGCTCATACGATGACATGGAGGCTAATTGAGCACCACCTTAAGAAGCGGTTTTTCAATAACAAGCTGACAGTCAGTGGTGGGGAATAGCGATATCAGCGGAGTTGTTTTGATGCCGTCAGATTGGTCATTATCATGCTTGAAATGGATGATTATGATGAAGAAATTGATTTATTGATGATAGTACGGTTTACTGTATACGGTTAAACAGATCAAACTTAATCAGCAGCAGCAGGCTAAAAATTGTTCATCAATAAAATAGAGCCAAAAATATTGTTCTTGGGATGGTAAAGGTTTATTCTTCGCATAGGGGCTGTCCATAAACCACGTGGTCATTTTTTTGGGACTTTTCGACCCCCCCCCCCCCCCGCGTGGTCATTAGTCCATACATTTTTTTTTATTTGTCCATACAAAATGGTCATTGCCCGAACCCCCCCCCCCCCCCCCAATGACCACGTGGTTTATGGACAGCCCCATACCTGAAGGAATAAAATAGATCCCATCCATTGAGGCTCTTAGTCTGTTACTTAGCATTTTCCATCCTTACCTTCACAAGCAACCAGTGGGGCTGCAAGCAATCTTATTTACCCCAGTAAAATTTTATCGTAGGGAAGTGGAGTTTATTACTGAAAACATGACACACAGGTTGAAAATTTTACGTTATGTAGATCACATTGAGATCACTAGTAATGTCCCTAGTGAATTTGCCTAGTAACTGCTGTCCCTCCCTCCGCGTGGCATCGGCCGGGTTGCGAGCAACCCGGTAGCCTTAGGGAACTTTGGTCTTATTCTATTCTTCAGGAGGAGTTGCTTACAGCAGTGTCTGTTTCCCATGTAAGCGGTGGCTGATCGACGCCCGAGTTCTTGGGAAGGACTCAGACATGCACTATGCGGGGACTCTAGGTAGGGGGTTGGAGTCCGACCCTGCTAGGTACCGTAAGGTGCTAGGTAAGGTACCGGTGATTGTCACGGTACAACATAGAAAAACTGAAGCAACATGATGTCGCCTCAACATACGCACAGAATCTTAAGGCAGAGTTGCTGGACGAGGGCGTGCTCGATATGGCCCCTCTAGAGGACTGTTGGAGAACAGTAAAAGTAGCTATCAACAACGCAGTGTACAATCGGGTACGTGTGAAAGATGATTTGAAGAGGAGCGAAAAGCGGATTTGGAGGATAAGAACACAGCGCGGGTGATAATGCTGCTGCAAGGAACCCGGCACAATGTGACGCAATACAGAGAGTGCGAAGTAGAGTGTGTGAAAGACAACACAAAATGGCCAACTTTTACATACTTTAACTTTGCTCTCCTATGAGCTATTGAGCTGAAAATTTGACAGCAAAAAAAGTTAAACACTATGTGAAATTGTTCAAAATAATATCAGTGTAAATAAATTGAAATGTAGCTTTATCTTAAAGAAGACATATTTTCACGTGCTATTTAAGCAGTTTCCACCGTGATTACAAGTTAATGCATAAGGTTAAAAAATTTGAAAATGTTGGCTGAATAAAACTAATCAATACAAACACTGCTATTATTTTGATCAATTCCACTTAGTGTTGAACTTTTTTCCACGTGCTTCAAAATTTCTCAGATTTTGCTAAAACAATATTCACCATATTTGTAGTTCGCTGTCAAATTTTGAGCTCAATCGGCCAAAGCAGAACTAAGTTACAGTATGTCAAAGTTGGTCATTTTGTATGGAAAACGGCTTTCACTGCTATTTTTATAAATACGAGCAGAAGGGAATACCAACAGCATAATAAAATGTGTTATTTTGGCAAAATAACTCAGTAACGCAAAGAGTTATTTTCATGTTATTAACATAACATACCATGTTATAAACTTGTCTGTCATAAGCGGCAAAATAACAAAAATCATAACAAAAAAATGTTCCTAGAAGACCAGTTAAATAACAGGTTTTGTTAGTTTCATAACAACTTAACAGTGAATTTATACAATGTTTCAATAACAAATTTTGACATTAAAACGTTATTGGTAACAATATGGATGCAAAATGAGTTTTAATATCGAAATCATAACAATTTTTTTATCCTCACAAGGTAGGTATGTGTTCGAGCAGTTCGAGTATGCACTCGAAAAGCAGCACTACGGCCATCTATGTGTGATATCGCTTCGACTGACAGCATTTTTGATCCCCAATAGTCGATCATGGCGCGCTGCGATAGGCTGCGTTTTTGTTGTTATTTCATCTTCCGGGACAACCTCATCAAGATGGAGAAACCACGAATATAAAAGGCCATCCATCATCATCGAATACCTCTTTCTCTACGTCAACCAACTATCATCGTGAGCGAAGCAACGAACCGGTCATCGAGCGAAGAACTGAACCAAACTATTCTACTCAGTGAATTTGAATTTGTTAAATTTAGTTAGTGATTAGTAATAAAGTGAATTTAATTAAGGACTGTAGTAAGTGAAATAAAGTGAATTAATAAATACTTACCTTTGAAAACCGCAAACGCCATAGTGAAGTGTGAACCTGAAAAGAAAAGAATAAACTTACCTTGGTACTAGACTGTGTCCCCGTTGTGCTGATCTAGTGGAAGAAATTTAGCACAGAAAATAGTTTTGAATAATCTAAACGCTGCTCATTGCCACTGAACTAACAGTATGTAATCCCTAAGTTCGAGCCATTTCAGAGGAAGAAAATGAATTTCCGTTGGTTTTATTTTAAAAATTAAAAGTAATAAACAGCCATGACTGAGGCCATAACCCCCTATAGCTCATAAGTCAGTCATTCAAAGAGAATGCACGCTTCCAGTCTTCCTGGTTCAAACGGCCTTGAGATAATGTCAAAATTATTTTTGTTTTTGAGATATGGTGGATCATGGTTGTTCACTTTTTTTATTTATTTTGGAACGAACAGAAATTCTACATTTTTTCCACTAAAATAGATCGAACTAAATAGAAATAAAAATTACAAGTAATTCTTAGTTCCGTGTTGAAAGTTCAGCTAAACCGATTCATAGACACCGGCTCATGATTTCAAACATGGGTTTTGTATGGAAATCAGAAAATGTTAACTTTTTCATTTCTTTTGCTGTAAACCTCGCACGGTGTAGTTGTGATTGCAAAACTTTATTGTTGTGCTATTGATGATCAAATAATGGTGCACTCTCAACAGTACAATAATATCACAACTTGTTCTACAACAAAACATCTTATTAAAATGTTATTTAAAGAAAATATACCAATGGCAGGACCATAACAAAATAAGATTGCCCAAACAAAACCTGTTATGGAAAAGTTATACCTCAATAAGTTAATAATAATAAACCAATATATAAAAACAGGTTTTGTGATTCAGTTGTTATTATTATGATATTCTCCTCTGCTCGAGGACCCGAGTCCAGCTCAATAATAGCATATTTTAATATGGAGAACAAAAAGCGATATTTATTTGTTTGAGATAAGAGGTAAAAGTACTGAAAATAATATCTCAATTTTTCTCCTGGAACATCATCATCATAGCACATTTAGCTCTTGGTAAGATCTAACCAATAGCAGTAAGCTATTTGATTGATCTTCAAATATCATATTTTGCTATTGGTTAGATGGTTCAAGAATAAATTTTTGCTATTGTTTTACATCTCTGATTTTTTGATACATATGTTATGTATAAATGTCTCAGCTTTCAATTGATGTAAAAATTTTGAAAATCGGTGGTTGCCATCATGGTGAAAAAAAATGTTTTGGTGTAAAAATACAAGATGGCGGCCAAAATCAGTATGGCCGACCCAACTTTTTACAATTGTACATAGTAGCTCTATGTTTCCTCTTTTCAACAACAATTCGTTTTGAGGTGTTTTTGGAGAAACTTTTGAGTTATAACGGTTTAAATGAGTCACCATTTGACCAAAATCAAGGGGTCTGAAACAATTGTTGTGGCTCTAACTAAGGGGGGGGGGGGGTCCATCGATTTGAGTAACCAAATGCATTTTCCTTACTTTTTTAGCGAGGAGTTTCAGATAGTCGCCACCTTAAATATTTTTGAAGACAAGGTGTAAATAGTGAGCCGGTCTCAGCGTGAATTACCCATATGCTATTACTGTCACTCTCTTCTGCATTTACTCTCTAGTTCGGCTGTGGGTTGATGGGGTAAAAGATCAAAACGATAACAAAACGATGTTAAAGACCGCTAGCTAGGAGTTGTGTGCTTAGCTGGTGGTGCAGCCTGGGCATTGTTGGCCTTCTGACTTCAGCTAGATTGATGAGGTACGACCCGAGCGTCTGTTCACCACGTAGGTGCGGCTCAAACAGCGTTTGTTCTGGTATCCAGCGGCTGAGTAAAAAATGCTGCACCACTCCTAGCTAGATCCAAGGTGGTAGCTCCATCAGGGGTAGCACCTCAAGGGTGACGGTAACAGATCCAGGAGTACGTGCGCAGGACGAAAGACTTCTGGCCCCTAACCTCCAAAAGATTGAGGAGGATGTTGGCTGGTTAAAAACTTCAAAGCCGCTGGAGCAGATCAACTACCATACGAGCTTCTAAAATACGATGGAGAAGCACTGGGTCATTACCAAGATTATGGAGGAAAAAGTATTACTGGAGGAATGGATGGAAGGTATCGTCTGTCTCATCTACAAAAAGGTCGATAAGTTGGACTGTGGGACCTATCGCGTGATCACACTACTGAGCGCTGTCTACAAAATACACTCTCACATTTTATGCCGCCGTCTGTCACCGATCGGAAAAGGGTTTTTTTTTTTTAAACTTTATTTAAAAGGCCAATACGCCCAAAAGCTTAACGTGGCCGAAATACTATTTACATTTTTCGTTAGGCGAAATGGTATCACAGCCCTGTGATCCCTGTATAGCACACAACTTTTTTTTCTCCTTCCCGCGCTTTGTTGACAGCCGTCGCTTGCTACTGCCCTCGTAGGTCTCGTACGGAGAAATTGAACTGCTCCCGTCATCGGCGTCATCATCTTCGCTCGTGGTCTGTTGTTCCTCTTGGTCTGGTATGGAAGTTTGTTGGTTGCGCGTTCAGCTTCGGCAAGCGCGCGCCTGCTTCTTGCCACTATTGTGATGAACGTATCACTCGCATCAGGGGATGACTGAAGCGACTGGGTACTGCTCATCGGTGGGAAATCAGCTTCGGTAAATATCGGTTCGCTGATCGAAGTGGTCGCTGTTGTGGTCACAGTTGTTTTGTTTTCGGGTACGGTGGTCTCCAAGCATCTCTGCTTTGGGTGTGCTGGTTTTGTGCACCGCCTGCACGTTTTGGTCTGGTTTGTGTGCTCCACATAGCAAATCTCATTTGCAATAGTGAGATAGGATGGAATCGGGTGTTTGATTCGCATCAACAGCACTCGAACCCCGTTGGGTATGCCGGCAAAATAATGCTTCCAGCGTTCGGTTTGTATGGAGTAAACGTCCCCGAACTTCATCATATAGTTCGCAACCGTAGAATGAGGAACGGTAGGAGGTAGATCGTGCACTCGGACAGCTATTGCTTCGCTGTCCACATACACCGGGATTTCGAAAGGCTTCTCTTTCCACACAAAGACGCGCTTGATGTTGTGCGCCTTTTCGTAGCGCATCGCAATGTCTCTATTCGTCATCTCGATGTAAACGCAATTGTGTGTGTTATGCAATTGCAGGCTTTTTACATCCGAGAGATTCATCTGCATCTCCTTCTCCAGAAACTGTTCGACTTTTCGGACGTCGGGTCGCCCAGGAACAACACTAAAATCGACTACTAATGTATTCTCCCGAACACCAGCCATTTTAACGATATGAAGCACGCGAGATTTGTTAATAACGTCCGAAGGCTACGAGAGTAGGCTGTCAACTGATCGGAAAAGGGTTCGTGAGGTTGCAGAAATGCCGCGTGCCCACACATCACTTGTTCATCAATTTCAAATCGACGTATGATACAATTGATCGACACCAGCTATGGCAGATTATGCACGAATACGGATAAACTGATACGATTGATCTAGGCGACAATGGATCGAGTGATGAGCGTAGTTCAAGTATCAGGGACACTCTCGAGATCCTTCAAATCTTGCAGATGGTTACGGCGAGGTTTTTCATGCTAGCTGTTTGATATCGCCCTAGAAGGTGTAATGAGGGGAGTGGGGATAAACACGAGTGGAACGATTTTCACAAAGTCCGTTCAGCTGCTCGGTCTCACTGATGATATTGAACGTACACGTACGGAAATGTACATCCGACTAAAGAATGAAGCCAGGCGATTCGGATTAGTTATTGATGTGTCGAAGATGATGGAAAAGGGCTTTAGGGAAGAATTATCTCAGCCGCCACCCCGAATTTCTATCGACGGTGATGAAATCGAGGCGTTTGAAGAATTCGTGTACGACACCAGCAGAAAAAATCAGAGATGCAGGGAATCGAGTTTACTTTGGGCTCCACAATGCTCTACGATCGAACTAAGTTCGCTGTCGACGCTGTCACACGAAGTTAACTATCTGTAAAACGCTGATTAGTCCGGTAGTCCTCTATGGGCACGAAACATAGACTCTACGTGCAGAGGACCAACGCTCCTTTGGAGTTTTCGAACGGAAGGTGTTGCGTACCATCTACGGTGAGGTGCAGGTGGAAGGCGAGACTCGGAATGGCCATCTGACCGCTACAAGAAGGCGTGGTGCGCAGTGAGCTAGATGGGTCGATCAAGTGTAGGACTAATTGCGGAACCTTCGCAGAGTGCGGAACTGGCGACACACAACCATGGATGGAGTAGAATGGAGACGACTCCTATGTACAGCAGAGGACGCTCAGGCAGGCCTTAGTCTAACCAGTAAGGTCAGACACATACCGACATCTTCACAATTATTCGTCCAAAAACGAATTTTTCAAGAAAGCTCGAAGAAACAAGTTACATAAACCAATAGACTCAATTGGCTTCTTTAGTGGTGTTGAGATAATTCCATATTCTTAATCTGCATGCAAAACTGAGCCGAAATCCAAATTTTCATCAATTTTGATGCCCGGGAACCTATTTAAAAATCAATTTGAAATTTGTATGGGAGCGATTTGTCGAATCACCCCTCGTCGCATTTTGTACTGAGCGGAGCTGTCAAGCAGTTGCCCAGCTGTCAAAAGGTGATTTTAAAAAATCTCTTGGAAATTGATTTGAGGTACCAAAATAAAGTTCTAAAAATCTGACAAAAATCATTGCGGATCAGAAAAAGGTGCTCTTTTGTTTAAAAAATAAAAAAATCATTGATTTTTTCTTAATTTAAAAACCCAATTATTGATCATTGAATTCCGCCCTGCTATGCTTATCCTTTGACAGATACGCGTATTGTGGCTACCACTTGTAATCTTCCTCATTGTCAGTTATCCACCAGTGCATAACAGGGTGGAATTAAAAGGTAATCTAATTAAATACACTCATTCGAAGAGGGTATTCTGCTTAGAGGGTTCGACAAGTCGGTACAAGATCAATTGTGAAATTGACTGGTATATGTGACTTATTCCTCCGAGTCTTCAATCAAAAATCGTTTTTGAACTGATCATATAGTCTTGTCAAACGCAAAACGTAATCTAGGAAAATTGAAAATGTTTCAATACAAAGCAACCGTTAGTTGTTTTTCCCAAAACCAGAGCAGGTACAGACTTGCGATTTTTGAACTATCCTCCGGGCAATGAAGTTGTTTTTGTGGTTTCACAACATAATTCCTGGCAGAAAATTATGCCCATATATTAGCGATAAATATTCGCGAAATCTTAATCACCGGGCCCATAATTCATTCCTTTGGTGAGTGTGATCTTTCCGCGCCCTATATCTTGCCGCTGTGCATACGCAGCGCGTACTGATCGACGCAGGAGGATCCTTTCCCATTCACCGATGCACTCGGCATTACACTACTGCTCGCTTGATTGCCTGTGGATTTATCGAAACCATTCATCTCCGCGCTTGGCTTGATGCCCCCTACGTAAAGCAGACTCGAGATCCAAGAGAAAAATCGCTCCAGTAATTGACAGCCTAAAGTGCGAAAAGCGCTTAGCTCTTTCATGCGAGCTTCACACCTTCGTCTGGCATCCCACCACAAGATCTTCGCTCTTCAGCAGCACCAGGTTTGATTATTTATTGCTGATGGCGCAACTCCGTCGCTCATCCCGCTGCGCACTCACATTATGAATAATATAGACGATAATAATTCTACGAAATACGCCGCCGCTCCGGCAATGATCTTCGCATCTTTGGGAATCGCTAGCATTGCATTGGCGCGTTTTAATCCTAACGATTTATACACTTAGCTGCATCCTCGGGGTTCTGCCCTCTACCTCAATCGACACTTTGCAACACGTAGGAATGATGAGAATAAATTTCTGGTCAAAAGAAAAAAAAAATTGATCCTTCGGAGTCCCTTAAGTACATTATACACTAGGAGCGTCAAAATGTAGGCTATAACAGAATATTTTAAAATTACTTAAGACAAATAGAGTATTCTTGAATGCTTTGAAATTTTCGAATGTTCTAAAGCATGTGACTGAAAGGTTCAGAATAGCTCCAGAATATTTCTCATATTACTCCTGAGTGTTTGGCTGCTCCATACATCGCCGCGAGGTTAAACGAAGAGATCAACCACCAGAAAGATACGACGTCTGGCACTTGGTGCCAGGGAAAAGATCCTAGGCGCGTTCCGTTGATCTGACTGGCGAATAATTCGACTTAAATGTAAATTTAGGTCACAGACTTCACGCGTCAGACCACAGCTCAGCAAGGATCCACTGACTGCAATCGCCAGCCACCTTCAATCCGGGCCGAATGAGTGAGGTGTGATTATGATTGATCGCTGGAGGGGCGTGCAGGACCATTTTACATTGGTGATTGCGTCTGTCTGATGCAGCTGCTTCTTCGCTGGATGTTCTCAGTGCCCAGTGAAGACGATGCTGCTGCTGCTGCTGATGATGATGAACGAACTGGTAAACTGGGGATGCGTTTCTTTTGAAGGAAAATATCCATCATTTTTCACACCTTTAACTGCTGGTAGGCTTGTGGAGTTGATGGATGTCAACTATTGTCTTGCCTTGGTGATTAATATATTTTGGTACTGGGGCCAAAAGGTTGAGTTATATTTCAAATAGGGTAATTGTGGCTTCTACATGCGATCACTGACTGGAACATATTTCATAATAAACTTGTATACTCTTCAGTGTATTTATAGACCTACAATATTACACAGCAATATTTGGATATACACAATATGAAGATTATAAAATCGACATACAATTACGTATAATACAAAAAATGCAGCTTCAAAATATGTGTGGAAAGTATTTTACGTTCTGAATAACCCCTGAAAAGTTCATTTTGTTTAGTATTGGCTCTGAGTTTTAAAGTTCTTCAAACTTTTTATGTTCATCACACAGCGTTCTAAGTGGGAATTCTATTTATTCAATCGGATGAAAAAACGGTTGAAATATAGAAAGTTTAAGCCCCACTTTTCACCTGTATTTACGAGATTTCTAGCCCTACCCGAGCAAGTGAATAACATATCAAGGTATTTATCTTAAATACTACCATACCTTGATATGCCCTTCATTAGGTGGTAATAAGAGGCAAAATAACAAAAACGAATACTAAAATTTTGTATAAATAACACCTAGAAATAACTTGTTATTTCAATAATACATACATACCTAAAATTTCAATTGCTGTATTTGTTATTCCAAAGTAATTGAATAACAAACTCATAACATTTCTTGTTATTAAATGTTTCATATGTTCGATGACTTCATGATGTAATAGCAAATCATGTTCTTCGGTTATTTTCACTGCTAAACTAGCAAATACTACATCAATACCAAACTCTGCTCCATATTGATGCTCCATTGGTAAAATTTTAAGTGAGAATTTATAAGCTTTCTGAAAGTAATAGTACATTTAGTAAAGCTTGATGCTTTTTAAGCAAAATTTCTATACTCTTTATCTCAAAGAATATTGGATGACATATTTTTAAACTTTTTTGAGGAAACACTACACACGAATATTTAATACGCAACATTGTTAGGGTTGACACTACAAAATATATGAAAAATCTGCTTATGTAGTTGATGATGTTTATAAATTTACCATATTTTGCCCATATAATCTGCCAAACGTTTCCCACTAATAAAAGTGCATTAATTGAACGAAAAATGCATAGGACCCACTCTGCATATGTAGTTTGATAGGTCTTGTATAAAACTATTATATTTAGTGAATTATAAGAAGTTGAAAACACTTGGCACTTCTATTGATCAAAATATGATAAATTTCCAAAAAATACTCCGAACAAATACAGATTTTTCATATTTTTCGTAGTGAACATAAAACCTCAAACAAAGCAGCATATGTTAGCCTCATGTATAAATTGTAAAATAACAAAAAATGAAAAAGTTTCATAAAATACAAATTAAGATATAATATTTTTGCCTTTCTCGTACACTAAGTGTACTGGAAAGGCTATATGTTCACTCCAAAAATGACTTTTCGATAGAAGGCCCGGAGGGTCGAGTGACATATACCAATCAACTCAACTCGACGAATTGAGGTGATGTCTGTGTGTATGTATGTGTGTGTGTGTATGTATGTGTGTATGTGTGTATGTGTGTATGTGTGTACAAAAAAAAACTCACATCACTTTTTGGCAGTAAACCTCATCCGATTTCAATGACCGACGGTTCATTCGACGTGGAATCTGGTCCCATTGTTTCCTATTGAAAATGGTTCGAATCGGTCCAACCGTTCCGGAGATATAGCCATTTAGGTGTTCCGGAACGGTACCACAGGAAGGGACCAGATATGAAAATGCATCAAACCTATGCATGCAACACATCAAACCACGGCATTTTCAATTACCTGATGAGCGGTAAGCAGGAAAATAGTCTCAGACCATATCTGAACCGGTAGTATTCCCGAACCGGTTCTGGGCGTCCCGCTGGAAGTGGCGAAATATGCAATTGAACCAAACCCATGCATGCGACACATCAAACCACGGCATTTTCGATGACCTGATGGACAATGAGCAGGAAAATCATCTCAGACCATATCTGAACCGGTAGTGTTCCGGAACCGGTTCTAGGGGTTCCACTGGAAGTGGCCAAAAATACAATTGAACCAAACCCATGCATCAAACACATCAAACCACGGCATTTTCGATGACCTGATGAGCGGTAAGTATGAAAAGAGTCTCAGATCATATCTGAACCGGTAGTGTTCCGAAACCGGTTCTAGGCGTCCCGCTGGAGGTGGTCAAATATACAATTGAACCAAACCCATGCATGCGGCACATCAAACCACGGCATTTTCGATGACCTGATGGATAATGCGCAGTAAAACCATCTCAGACCATATCTGAATCGGTGGTGTTCCCGAACCGGTTCTGGGCGTCCCGCTGAAAGTGGCCAAATATGCAATTGAACCAAACCCATGCATGCGACACATCAAACCACGGCATTTTCGATGACCTGATGGACAATGAGCAGGAAAATATCGCAGACCATATTTGAACCAGTAGTGTTCCGGAACCGGTTCCGGGGTTCCCGCCGAAGTGGTCAAATCTGAAAGAGAAACAAACCCGTACATGCGTCACATCAAATAGCGGCTTTTTAGATTACCTGATGAACGGCCAGCAAGTGTTTCGGAATCGGTTTTGAGTGGCCGGGAGAGGCCAAATGTAAAAGTAAACCAAATCCAGGCATGTGACACATCAAATCGTGGCTTTTGCGATAACCTGATGAACAGTTAGCTAGAGAGTTAGGTCACACTAAAGACAACTGGTAGTGTTCCGGAATGGGTTCCGAAAGTCCCGTCGAAATTGTCAAACTCTGCATGTGACACCTTCAATTTGCAGCGTTTTTGGTTAACCGATGAGCAGTTAACAAGACAATAATGTCAGACCATATTTGGTTCAGCCAGTAGTTATACCCAGAATCAGATCCGGAGTAAAATGTAAAATTTAACCAAACCCATGGATGCGGTGTATCAAATCACGACCAGTCTTGTAAACATTCGACACTTTTCACTACCTACCTTCATTTCGTTGCCGCAGTCGGGTGTCAGCTTGCTTCGTTACATTCGTGCGCTACCGTTACCTCTTACCTACACACAACACGAGCCATAGAACGAAGATTAATAAACATAAGAAAGAGTCAAATCAATGTCATCTGACACGATGACACGTGTGTAATACTAGCATTACGCATAGATTCTCAGCCAATTCCGATTATGAATGTTAATATGAGTTTATTCTTGCATGTTGCATTGAATACGGCACACAGATGGGCAACATAGCTCTTGTTATGGAAGAAGACAGGAATAACAAAAGCCGAACCGTCTTCCGAAGCCGCTATCGTGGTTTTTATATCCTTCAAAATAAGAATATTAAAGATGTTGACAGTCCAAGGCTTGTGCAGTCTGTGCAGTGTGGTCCAATGACCACACGTATTTGTACTACCTTACACGGAGAAATCAAACTACCTAATTTTTGGGTCGATTTTACTCAAAGCTGAGTATATTGAATAAACTAGTTACCCAAAATTAGGTTGTTTTCCCTCTTTCCCCCACCGATGTTGTCAAAAACAAACAGAGATGCATCTACCCAATGGGGGTCCTTGAGCCCAATAAGCCAATTTTGAGTAAATGTAGGTATACTCAAATTTGGGTTGAATGAGGGGGGGGGTCTTGGGTTGAATTTACCTACTCTTAAGTATATTTTTTTGCTGAAGGTAAAGGCAATTTACCTAGTGTGCAAAGTCCAAATTAAGTCGTTCATGTCCCTTACATTGCTGTGAAATTTCAGTGTTCATGAAGTACTAGACCAGAAATCTATAATACCTTCGTATGATGATACCTTGTACTCATCTACAAATAGAAATCCTAGTACTCCGCTGATGTTGCTATGAGTAACAAACCACTGTTTATACAAATATAAACAGGAAAATTTCAGACTCTGGTGAATAACGTATTAACTGATCATTTTCTTGACACAATTTAACATTTATTTTTTGTTTTAGGGAACGGAAGCGGAGCCCCAACATCTTCCCATCAACAGGTGTCAAGCTTGGGAATAAATGGTGGATACAAAGACCCAAGCTACTGCATAATATCGTAGAAAATCTCCAATATGTCAGAACCTATAGTAAAGTATAATTCAGTTTCCGATCTTATGCAGTTGGAATTTAGGTCTGTCCACATGTCCACATTCTATCAAATATGACTAACCGGATTGAAGCCACCCCGGGGCAAGACAAGGCGTTATTAGAAGCATAACATGATTGAAAAGAAGTTGTGGCCCACCAGTATTTTGAGAGGCTATTGAAGTAGAATACCTTGAATTACATAATATACCTAGTATTTTCAGCAATTAAAACCATTTATTTCACTGTAAAACCAATAAATCGATCCCCAACTACTGTGTTTCCGGTTCCACGTATCGGCCGGCTGTTAAATAATTCACTGCAGTAGATTCTTGCTGAGACCGGCCAGATCTTCTCCATCTCAATGATGTGTTTGCCCTACCAAAACTCTTCTGATTGTTCTTCTCTTTCCCGATCGTACAGAGCCATCACTTTCTTGTCGACCTGCCGACTGGCCCCAGACAGCTTGGATTGACTCTTCGCCTGAATGTGTTCGGTTTCCTCGCGAACTTTTTGGTAGCGTTCAAGATTATTTTCAACCGTGCCACGGTGCTTCGGAACAGCCCACAAGATTCAATCGCCGATCAGGTGCTTCAGACTCAAGTTCAGACTGAAGCTTCTCTCTGATTCCACCGAAAGTCGATCAGCTTCAGTTCTGCCTAACGTCAAAGCACCCGTTGGGGGATCTATGAGGTTCTAGTTGTAGATTTACAAGCGATTTAATGTACTTTATAGGTTTAGAAGTCTAATAACTTGCTAAAATATATAAAAAGTGATCTGAGAAGCTTAAAATCTTTGAAACTGCTTATTTGAACCGCTTTTCTGCGAGATAATCATGACACATTGAAATTAGTTTGTTGTCATGAGCTACTACATCATCGTGATCTACTATGCGCAAAGTTAGTAGAAAATGGGGTAGTCTGCCAAACGTCAAACTTGGGTACCGGGGACCAAATGTAGTACTAGAAGTGGTACCCAGTCTGAGCCCGAGTGCTACGACTTTATTTGGACTTTGTAGTGTGAGTTTAATCGATTTACTCAAATTTGGCTTATTGGGCGGAACAATGGGATTGCGTCAATAGAACTCAATTTTGGGTAGTTTGGTGGTTCCGTGTAGGTAGACATAATGAATCATAGCTAGACATTTAGGTACTGTAAAGAATAGTATTTCATGTAGGTAAATATCCTATGCACACAATTATTAGGTAGACACTACAGTGCTTTCGCCTTTAGAAAACTCAGAAAGTCATCACCAAAATAATAATAGCACAAATAAACTGACGAGTCCGTCACTTTCAAAGAACATATCTGTTCGCTAACAAAACTACAAAAACAAAAAGACGATTTCGTCATCCCAATATCGGCAACTTTACCAAAAAGTACAAATAACACAAATCCATTCACCAAAACATAACATATGACAATTCCGCCACAAAAGAACAATTTCGTTCACCACAAAAAAAAAAACATTTCGTTATTACCAAAACAAAACGACAATTTCGTCATCGGCCAAAAAGAGCATTCTGTTCACAACATAATGGCAAACCATAAAAGAACAATTCCGTTCTCCACAAAAATAACAATTTGTTATTACAACAACCTGAAAACCAAAAGGAAATAATTTTGGAATAACTCAAATGAAATTACACGTTCCTTGATCCTCGTCGCCACTTTTATATCCTTCAAAATTAGAATATTAAAGATGATGACAGTCCAAGGCTTGTGCAGTCTCTGCAGTGTGGTCCAATGACAATAGAACTCAATTTTGGGTAGTTTGGTGGTTCCGTGTAGGTAGACATAATGAATCATACCTAGACATTTAGGTACTGTAAAGAATAGTATTCCATGTAGGTAAATATCCTATGCACACAATTATTAGGTAGACACTACAGTGGTGAAGTGCATTCGTTTGACATTTTTGTTTCGAACAATAGTTTGATTGTGTTGCGAATGTCGGAGACAAAGGAGGCCGAATATCGATGAAAAGGTTCAAATGACTGTGATCTCTAACAAGACTGATTACGACTTATCGACAACCTGATGGAAAAATAGGGTCAGACCACATTAGATTCCCGGTAGTGTTGCGGGTTCAGTTGTGGCTTCGAAAGTGGTTAGAGTAAAAGTGAAGCAAACCCATCCATGCGATATATCAAATCGCGGTGATTAGGTAAAGGTGAATAAATAGCAATAAAATATTCTCAGACCATAATTGGGACAACCGGTAGTGTCAAGGTCCATGACTCATGGAATCAGATTCGGCTATTCCACCGGATATTACCAAATATAAAAATGAACCAAACCCATATATACGACACATCAGATCGCAGATTTGTTGATAATCTAATGAACGGTTAGCAAGAAAATAGCCTTAGATCACATTAGAGACTAGCTTTTGTGTAGCAGAACCAACGTTCATGTGATGAATTAAATCGTGGCTTTGTTTAATGGTCTAGTAAACGTTAGGTATGAACAACAGTGACGAATTGGTCTAAGTCCACATGCATGAAAGAGAACAAAATATAGACAAAACTAAAGCGATCTCACCAAATCGTACCATTTCAGATTCCTAAGGTGTAAATTTATAGCAGGATGGGTCAACGTTGAATGAAAAAATAAGAATTTGATCGCGTCAACAGAATATGGCGGCTTTTTTAAGGAATTTTGAGCTCTAAAACTATGTAAAATAAGTGTGTTTGGTATGGGAAATATGTTCGGAGTCCACCAGAGTATCCAAGATAGCGGTCCAAAATCCAAGATAATGGCCCAGTATTCAATTCTTGCATTATGGGCATATTTTGTATGGAAATATGTTCAGAATTCAAAATTTGTAATCAGAAAACCCAAGCTGTCCGCTGTTTCACAAGGTCTGCAATATGACTATAGTTTCAATAGGGAAGAATGCCGGTCTTCGTCCAAAACTGGTAACCAGAAAATCATGCCAAAATTCAATACGGCGACTATTTTATGTAATTTTAGGTCCAAAAATGAATAGCAGGACATCCAAGATGGTGTCTCAATGTTCAAGGTGGCGGTTAGTTTAGTTGGGGTAGATATCCGGAGTCATAAAATGATGACCGGAAAATCTAAAATGACGTTTCAAAATTTTGCGGCTTCATGACACTTATATGGTTTGAATTTTGTTTTATAATTTCTGAATATTGGATGTTATGCTAATATAAAATGTATCCATATTGAGTAGATTTAGAAAGCAGTTTTCATTTTGTATTTATGTCAATGTCGTCAACATGTTCGTGCGGCTCCGTGGTCGTGCGGCTAGGGTCACCAAGCTCTTAGTCGCATCGTGCTGAGGAGCGCGGGTTCGATTCCCGCCGCAGCTGTCAGGAAAAAGTTTTCGGCTGTGCCACTGGGCGTTGCATGCTAGTCCGTTGTCTAGTGTCGTGCTTCCTTCAAAGAGCGAAAAGCTCACTGGAAGCATTGAACGTGTCCGTGTCTTATAGTGATGTCGCTTGAGTTTTGTTGAAAGGATATTTTAAAGCACGAGAAAGGCACCATCACCGCTAGGTGGATTAATTAGGGTTTTTAAAAAAATGTTCAAAAATCTTATAAGTTTTACAAAAGAGTTCTATAACTTTCAGAAACCTCATTCGATTTCGCGCAAAATCTTACCGATGGAGCTTTAATATATTGTGTATGATTGCTCAAAATTTCGTCGTTTTTGATTGACGAATAAAAAAGTTACGAACATTCTAATGAAAAATTTTGACGAAAAAATTGCTGTAAGGGCAATTGTTTGATACACTGTACTTATTTATTCATAAGTTGTTATCAACAGACAAGTATTGTCCCAATGATGGTATTAAAAGAAAACCACGTACGTCTAAACCTAAAACTTCTTGGCATTAGCCAGGATGACAGTATATGTCATGACACCGCATGCAAGACATTCCTTCACTGACGATTGCGCTAAACGGGGCCCAAATAAATTTCCCCGAGGACCGGTGGTTACAAACAAGTGTCAACGTTGATTATTTCGACCGTTTATTTTGCCATCATCTTGCGGCCGCTCGTCGTCGTGTCGTCGTCAGATTACACGCGTGCACACATGTTGCATCTTTCTCTTCTACAAGATGCAGTTCGGTGTCATACCCAACGGCAAAGAGGTTCTAGGAAATTACGAGTTGACACAAGTGGTCGACCTACGCACCGCTGACGCTCGAGCCGGTCGCGCGACATGGGATGAAGTTGACGACAATCTGTCTCGCAAGAATTGTCCTCTGTGCGATGACGCGTTTCGTCGATCGTTTCGGTTTTTCCAATGTGGATATGTTAAACGAGCAACGATGGGATGTCTGTCCTATGGGAAAGTTATGGTGTATTAAATTACCAATCGTTTTGTAAGTTTTGTGGTGATTGTTTTTCTTTGCAATGGCTTTAGGAACTGATGGTTGTTAGTTATTGCATGGGAAAGCATTGTTGTTTGCTTTGTATCAGAAATAACAAACTCTCATGTATCAGCATCTTCTTCCAGCGAAATAAGTTCATGAATTTGAGCAAATGATCTGATTTGTGAGAAAGTGTCGGGTTATGCTTCCTGTCAGGGTTTGGAGCGCTTGGGACATATTATTCTTCTGGTTTTTAGCGTAACGTCCCACCTGAGACAAAGCCGGCTTCTCAGCTTAGAGTTAGCACTTCCACAGTTGTTAACCGAGAGCTTCCTCCGTCAACGACAATTTTTGTGTGTGGCAAGCGCGAAGATATTTTATACCCAAGGCAGTCAAGGACATTAATATTCCGAAACATTTCTATGGGCCTATCGGTAATCGAACCCGTCACCGGTATTGATGAATATCCGCGCCGTTTGGGCTATATGACAATGGATTTCTCTCTAAAAAGAATTTTGCAATCTTGCTTCTAGTAGTAGAAGAAAGATATTCCGTACCAAAGATTTCTAGAACACAGAATGTTAAGAGTTTTCCAGAAGATTTCATCAAGACGAACTGAAGTTAAGCAGTTTAACATATTTCGTAATTTAGTTAATCATGCATATTTTCCACATTCAACGAACACAAAAGTAGTTATCTCAAAAGCCAGTTCCAAAGCACATGGTGTGTCGTGCTGGGATCATTAGCCGATCATGGATTCCAATGCGGTGCGGTGCAGTAGAATTTAATGATTATGTTCGTCCACTCCCCGGAGTACGACCGACCGTGTGAAGCGTGTGCCATTTTCAAAGCCGCGTGTATTCCTTCCAAAAACGCGCTGCTAACATATAATAAGAAATGCGGGAAAAATATCTTCCCTTCTATAAATTAACCAATCTTAAGTGCGTCACTTTTGGCGGTCATTGCCTCGCCCGTTTCGGAGGGATTGCGGTTTGTTTGTTTGTTGTGATTCCTAAAGTGGATGTGGACGACGAACATATTCCGGCGGCGTGGCGATCGACACTTCTTTGCAGGGGGCATCGAATGCGTGTTAAATTTGTATTAATGATACATCGAATAAAAATTTTATTACACATAAGTGCCAACACCGACCGAACTGGCGCGCGGCAAAACCTCGATTATGGCGGTTGTCGATAACACTTGCACCACTCACTGAAGTAGCCAAAGATGGTGATAGTGGGTGTCCGGGGTGAAATCAACCATTGAGGTAAAAATACTTACTCTTATTTACATACTTACCTGGGTAGTTATAGTGGGCTACATTTTGCTCCATTGAATTTACACCAATTGAAGATTCCTTCTCCACTGGAATCAGTCTATACTAATTGCTTCAACCCACTGAAGTCTACTGTATTTTATTTGTTTCTCTGGACACTTGGTACAACTTATTATGCATGCGTCTGCTCTACAGACCATTTGCTAGTTTCCGCCGAAAAAAAATCCGAAATCTTTTCGGTCTTCCTCCTTTAACGTTCACATCCTGCTAACGCAGACGGCAATCGGAAGAATCAGTGTGTTTTATACAATGCAAGTTTCGTTCGCATTTACAAGTTACGGGACTTTATCTGGTTTTGCAATCTGTAAAAGACCCTACCCACAGCTACAATACGCCCTCTTAATTTCAAATACTTCCCTATCAATCACTACCTCAGAACTAGCGCACCTTTAGCCCTGCCTCGGTCTCTACCCGCAATCATGTACTTCGTCTTGGTCGAGTTTATCGTCTAGTCTATTCTTCCACTGTCCTACGATGAGGCTAACGATGAGCCCTACTGGAACTTCGCATACAAGTTCCGGCAAGGCTCATTGCTAGCCTTCTAAGAAGCTTGAAAGCTCCTACTCGGAACTTAGTCAAGTTCATAGAACTCAGTCAAGTTCATAGAAATGCAGTTCAGTATATTTTTTTTAAGGAGGAATTAAATATTTTTTTTTGCAAAAAAAAACAAACAACAGTTTAATTATGCTCAAATAAAATACAAACATGAATTTATCATGTTAAAAACACCTAAAACACTATTTCGGGCTGTTCGGGCTCGTTTGGAAGTTAACCATCAATGTTAACTTCTTTTCCCGATCAGCCTAAATAGCTGTGTAGTGTCGGTAGCGGTTGTCTCAATTGGCTAAGAATGACACTACGGACCGCCTGATCCAGTGGTAAGAGTCCACTAAACAGGTGACCCCTAATTCATGGTGTTATGCGGCTTTATGATTACCGTGCCAAGGAATGAATGGTTAGGGGGGGGTCTAATAAAAACCTAACCACAAACGGAGCCTGTGGAGAATTAGGGCGTCCTCCACAGTATTACGCCCTTACTGCACTAACCGGAGCAATAGTGCAGTGGACCTTGTGTTTCTCCGAGATAATCAGTTGCCCTTCTTAAGTCTCAAATTTGAGACTAAATAATGGCAGGATTATTAAAATGTTGTAAATTAGCTTACATTACTACCTTTATGGTTTCGCTTAATGCGTTTTCGCCATTGGCGTTTTTCAATTGACACCGATTTGGTTTGTCGTTGATGTTTCCTTTTTGTGCTGTGATTGTGAAGAGTGTAATCCTGTCTAGTTTGGGTAGTGGCTACGGCTAGGAAACCTCAAATCAATTTTCAGCGTAAGAAGCGTGCGAAGCCCAAGTGGCTCTACTTCGAAAAGTTCATTTTCGTTGGGTAACTTCTGTATAGGTTATCTTGTGAACCCAGTTTGCTTGTTTCATTATAAATGAAGTGTCGTGCCTCGAGCATGCTATATCTTAGAATAACGTTAACTGTATGTTTCAACATTTCCTTATGGATGCCTTCATGCAAGCTCTTGTGTTCAGCATCTTTTTGCTGGTATTTGGCGGTATTGCTACGATGATTACATCATCTAAAGTAGCTCAAACATTAATTTGAGATGCTTCAGTTGGATGGATTACTTAGGTAGTACAGTTCATGGATAACTTAACATAGAATTGCACCTAACCCAACTCATGAGTTGACTGATTGGCATGTGTCAGATGAGGAGTCTCCATTTGACCTTCTTTACACTTTTGAGTGTTCCTTCGCAAAATTTGCGTATTCAGGCGATCCTGCTCAACAAACTAGGGAACCTGTACTAATTGGTTGCGACCACATTTTATGGATAACTCGCTTCCATAGCTACTCCAAGAGAGTTTCATTGTGGTTTTGTACCTACAACGCCCTCTATTGTGGTATACCATAACTATTGCTTTGAAAGAAGCTTGTCCTCTGCTGTCTGTGCGGACCGTAAGAGGTATTCCTGAATGGAACTCTGATCTGTTCAAGTTCAAAATATCTTCGGATAAACCATTCTTTTGTATAGTTACGAATCTCTAGCTTCCGTTTGAGAATCATACCTATATAATCGACTTAGTGGGTCCTAAAAAGCTCTGCTTACTTCAAATCTCCAGGTGCAAATGGGGGTTTGTCCTATTTTTCTCCAAAAGGATTTGAGTATTTCAACCATGTTTTGGAATCTTGTAGTTTGCTATTGGGTATTTTCATGGCGTGAAATTACTTTATAGTTTTATCCCGAAAGGGTGCGTGCGTTGTATAAAGAAGGAATGAGTTCCAGATTCATCTGGTTACCTCGTTCTTTCTGAAAAGCATGAAACGCATTGTCGATTATCACATCTGTTATGTTCGTCTGGCTGACATGCCTTTTCATGTGAACTCACATGCTTCTAAATTTGGGATGTCTACAGTGACTCTTTTACACAAAGTTGTATACGTTTTCAAGAAAGTACTTGCTCAAACGTAGTTTTTGCGTGGGTGATTTCTTGAATATTGAGGATGCTTTCGATGACGTGCCTTTCAATGTCATATTGATAGTGGCATGACGTCACAAGCTACCTCCAACGAGCTATAGGCTCTCTTTACGCTTATGCGTTTTACAATGTCATTTTCAGGGCACAGGTTAAACCCGTTGTGGTATGGGCTATGAGCTCTCATTGCGCTTATGCGTTCATTCCCTCTTCTAGGGCACCCCTTCCTATTTCATCACCTTTCCCTTTCCTAATCCTATTCCATCCCTTGTCCCATTCCCTCAGATAAATGATGAAATAGGCTTATATGTATGGCGATGGCACAAATGTCCCAAATGGAGGATAACGTGCCTCTGGAGCCGGCCTTCTGATACCTGATACCTACCCGCAATCATGTACTTCGTCTTGGTCGAGTTTATCGTCTAGTCTATTCTTCCACTGTCCTACGATGAGGCTAACGATGAGCCCCACTGGAACTTCGCATACAAGTTCCGGCAAGGCTCATTGCTAGCCTTCTAAGCAGCTTGAAAGCTCCTACTCGGAACTTTGTCTGAATTTTCAAGTTCATAGAAATTCAGTTCAGTATATTTTTTTTAAGGAGGAATTAAATTTTTTTTTTTGCAAAAAAAAAACAAACAACAGTTTAATTATGCTCAAATAAAATACAAACATGAATTTATCATGTTAAAAACACCTAAAACACTCTGAAACCCGCTGGTACCCCCAGAAAACCTTGGAAATCTTCTAAAATGGCGCTGATACTCCCTAGAACACTACACTATGCATAAAAAGAAAGGGAACCATTTATTGGCATGATTGAGAAAACTGTGATAATGCCGTCATGTTTACAAACCTCATGCTCTGCATACAATGAACGAGTGCTATTCAATATCGTGCATAAGAATGGGAATTTCCAAATATATTGGAACAGGTTCGTGATTTCCGGAGAAATAGCTTCGTAATGAAAATCGGACGCTGGTAGTTAGGTAGCCTTGCACCGTGCGAAGGTGGTGTTCTCGGCTAATGCACTACTTCACTTAGGAATTTACGTGGGATAAAGTTTTGGACTACTTTATTCTTTGGGACTTCAACTTGGAGTATCTTCGTGCCAGACATACGATATACACCAGGGGTTCCCAACATTTTTTAGGTGGCGACCCCCTTTTGAATTGTCAAAGCATCTGGGGTCCAATATAAAAAGATAGAAAAAAATTGAATTAAATTAACGAATCCGATTTATTTTGGATACAGTGACGTAGCCAGAAATCTACTGTGGGAGGGATTTTCGACGATCAATGATACGTTTTTTTTTATTCGTCGCTCACATTTCGTAAACAATGATGTCATGAATATTGGATTTTAGTCGAAGGTGAAAAATAGCGGCGCAGCCGAAAATAAAATTCTTATGAAGGCGTTTTATATAAAAGCTGAGATGCAGACATTATTCCAGTCAGTGAGAACATTACACCAAGAAGAAGCAGGGCGTTTCAATGGGTCTAGGGGTTCCATAAGAATTTCTAGTGGAGTTTCCCGGGGGTGTTTTGGATCTCAGAGAATTTCAGGGGTTACCAGAAGGTCTCAGGGGCGTTTCAAGGGATCTCACGGACGTTTTAGGAGATCGCAGGAGTATTTGGGGGTCTCAGAGGGTTTCAATGGAGACCCAAGAGGTTTAGGTAGGTTCAGCAGTAGCAGTTCAAGAGCAATCTTCAAGGTGGCTCAGGGGTTTCAGGGGGTCTCAGAGGGTTCTAGGGGGTTAAGGAGTTAAAGCTTTGGGGTATCAGGTGTTTATCATCGATTCCAGGAGGGTTTCAGGGGGATTCCAGGGGAGCGTTTGGGGTTCTTAAAAGGTTTCAATGGATTCATAAGAGGTTTCAGGGGGTTTTTGGAGTCTCAAGGGGGTTTTAGGGATGTTTCAAAGGGTTTCAAGAGCAATTTTCACTGAAATCCTCATGAAGCCTTCTGGAATCGATGATAATCGCCTAAAACCCCCCTAAAACGCCCATTGTATTTGCTTAACTCCCCTAGAACCCTCTGAGACCCTTTGAAATGGTATTGAGACCTCCTGGGACCGCTAGAAACTGATACCCCAAACTTTAACTCCTTACCCCCCCTAGAACCCTCTGAGACACCCTGAAATGCCCCTGAGACCTCATGGGACCCCCTGAAACCCCTGAGCCACCTTGAAGATTGCTCTTGAACTGCTACTGCTGAACCTACTGAAACCTCTTGGGACTCCATTGAAACCCTCTGAGACCCCCAAGCGTTCCTGCGATCTCCTAAAACGTCCATGAGATCCCTTGAAACGCCGCTGAGACCTCCTGGTAACCCCTGAAATTCTCTGAGGCCACCTAAAACACCCTTGAGAATCCTGGACCTCCTTTAAAACCCTCTGAGACTCCTGAAATGCCTCAGAGACAAGCTCAGAGACCTGGAGGAACTCCCAAGAAACACTCTGAAATCTCATGAAATGCTCCTGTGACTCCCTGGATGACACCGAGACACTTTAAAGTTCTCTGAGATCCACTAAAATACCCCGGGGAACACCCAGACCCATTGAAACGCCTTTAAGACTTCTTGGGCCCCCCTGATACTCCCTGAGACCCATTGATACGCTCCTGCTTTTTCATGGTGTAATGTTCCCACTGACTGGAACTATGCCTGCATCTTAGCTTTTGTATAAAACGCCTTCATAAGAAAATTTTTTTCGGCTGCGCCGCTATTTTTCACCTTCGCCTAAAATTCAATATTCATGACATCATTGTTTACGAAATGTGAGTGACGAATAAAAAAAAAACGTATCAATGATCGTCGAAAATCCCTCCCACAGTAGATATCTGGCTACGTCACTGTATCCAAAAAAAAATCGGTTCCGTTAATTTAATTCATATTTCTTTACTATCTTTTTATATTGGGCCCCAGATGCTTTGACAATTCAAAAAGGGGGTCGCCACCTAAAAAATGTTGTGAGGCCTTAAAGACACCTCCTAGAATGCCCCTTAGGCCCGCTGAGAGAATCGTGAAACGCCTCTGAGATCTCCTGGTACGCATTGGGACCCCTTGCAACCTTTCTGTACTCGCCCCCTGGCCACCGTTGCCATAGTTACCGAGTTGCATAGATTGAAAGTGCATAAGAAAACCTGCATAAAAAGAGGTTTTGATACCTAAAACAGCATTTAAACTTATTCAAATTGGATCATATAAGTGTATGGTGAATCGTTTTCCATGATGAATGGTTGATTATTTTTTTCCTTATGATTATGATTACTGATTAATGATTTAATTGTGGAAGTAGTGTGATTGAGATAAATGATAAATGATTAAACGATAAATTTTTATGATTATGATTAATGATTTTTTATTCATCTTAACCATTAATCATAATTAAATTAATCGCTCTGCTAAAGGCGCAACACTTATTCCGGGGTAACTATGAATTATAAAATCGGGAGGTAAAACCATATTAGTCCTATTAATGCTGTATACTGTGTATGTAATTCATTGCTTCAGTCGACACTCAAACAGAACTAGAGTGCATCCCATCCCGCTCTCCCCTATTATTTTGGCATGAAACATTCGTGGTGTGGTAGAATGGTGACAGAAAGCTTTTTTATGGTTATGCCGTTATGCGCTTGTTTCAGTAACAAATTGAATGGCTACGGTTAGGCTGTGCAACCGAACAAACGCGTTGATTCAAAACGAGTTGGGCGTTTGAAGCAATTAAAAGGCAGGTGGTGCATTTTTCCACCCGGATCAGATATGTTTCCAAATTTGAATCTTGAACTGAATTCTGGGTTTTCAAATTTCTTCTTGTTTCAACCGAGATCACAAACAACAAAAGAACTTCATTAAGTTGGTTCGATGGATCGTTAATTGCCAGTGTCAGTCGCACTGAATCGAAAATCAATTCGCTTCGCAGCTTCTGGTTTCAATGATATCCCACAGGTGAAATGGGAAAATATTTTATGTTTTGAAAGGAATATTTTCGATTCGGTCTTTGTTACTCTATGATAACAATAGGCACAAAAGAACCGTCAAAAATCGCTAGTCTAAAACAACCCAAAACATGGAAAGTTCGCAGGTAAACCGACGAACAAACCCCAAGCATATCGCGGTCAACTTTCAAGAAAGCAAAATGATTTCACAGAATCCATTAGAAGGTAAAAGTTATCGAGAATGAGCTGATCCCATACAGCTGCGAGGAGGTTTGAGGCCAGAGCCATTAAACGATTTCGCCAGAATGTTCAAAGTCAGACTTCTTTCCTTCACTGGCTTTCTACACAAGGGCGTAGCCAGCTTTTCGGCCAGGGGGGGGGGGGGGGCGAGCACCCTTACACTGAAAACCACTTTGCAGTAACAAGGAGTTCAAATACTTCATCATTTAAAAATAAAAATAAAGTGAAGTATGAAACATGGGTGATTAACAGGAATGGTTCAATGGAAGAATCATATATGATCATAATCCTGAGCAATTCGTCAAGATATTGCTTCAGGAATTTCTTAACAAATGCCATCATGAATTTGAATCTATCCAGCAGTTTCTCTAGAAATTTATTTAATATTTTTCCAGGTTATTTTAATGTAGATATTCCAGCAGAAATTACCTTCGGAAAACTTGTAGTAATTCCGAAATTTCTTCGATTATTCCTCCAGAAGTTTTATTACGAATTTCATCATGCATTCTTTTGAGAATTTCCCCAGTAATTATTTACAAATATCATTCTTAACTCCACCAGAAATCCGTTTGAGAAGCTCCAGAAAATACTTTAAGAATTTCTCCGTGAATTCTTTCAAAAATTCCAATCAAACTAAGATTCCTTTCCTTGAGGAATACCCTAAGAAATTTTTGGAGAAATTTCTTCGGAAAATCCTTTAATGAATTCCTTCGGAATTACCGGAAAAAAATCTTTGAAAATTTCTAAAGGAATTCCTTTGGAAATTCCTGGAGGAATCTTTGGAAGTTGCTAGAGGAAGGCATTCGGAAATTTTTAAAGGAATCAATTAAAAAATAATTTCAGGAATTTATTTCGAAAATCCTTGAGGAATTCCACCGGAAATTCCTTGACAAATTCTTCAGAAATTTCTTGAGGAATTCCTTCATTTCTAAAGCTCCTTGAGAAATTCCATGAGACATTCCTTCGAGAGTTCTTCTACGATTTCCTCTAGAAGATTCTTCGAGAATTCCTTGAGGAATTTCTTTGAAATAGATTTAGAATGTTCCTTGAGGAACTCCTTCGGAGTTTTCGTGAGGAATTCTTCCTAAAATTCCTTGAGGAATTCCTTCAAAAATTCTTGGAGGAATTCATCCGGAAATTTCTGTGAGAATTCCTTCCCAAATTCTTGAAGCAATTCTTTCGAAAATATTGAAAAAAAAAAATCCACTAAAAGTCTCATGAGATATCCCTTCTGAAATTCCATAAGGAATTTCTTTAAAAATCTTTCAAAACTTCCTTGAAAAAATATTTCGGAAATTCCTGAAGAAATGCTTTTTGTGGTTTTTTATTTCCTAAAGGAATTCATTCGGAAATTTTTTGACGAATTCCTTTAAAAATGCCTTGATAAGGAAAATTCGGAAATTGTTAAAGGAGTTCGTTTGGAAATTTTTCTGACATATGTCTGAGATGTCTTATGGAATACCTTCGGAAATTTCATGAGAAATTGTTTGATAAGTTCGTTGAGGAATTTTTTCGGTTTTTTTTTTTTATAAATCTTTACGAAATTTCTCAAGGAATTCCAGCGAAAGATCCTTGAGAAGTTTCTTCGGAAATTCCTCAAGAAATTCTTTCAAAAATGTATTGCGGAACTCCTACGAAAACTTGAGAAACTTCTTCAAACATTCCTTCAGAAACACGTTTGGGGATTATGTGAGAAAATCCTAAGGAAATTTTTTGAGGACAACCGTCAAAAATTTTTGGAGGAATTCGTAAATTTTTGGAGGTATTTCAAGGCAAATCCATAAGAAATTTCTTTGGAAATCCTGGGAGGGATTTCTTTGGAAATTCCGGGAGGGATTTCTTTGGAAATTCTTAGAGGAATTCCTTCGGAAATTCAGGAGACAATCCTTTGAAAATTCCAGGAGAAATTCCTTTGAAAATTCCTGGAGGAATTCCTACGGAAATTCCTGGACAAACTCCTCCGGAAACTTATGGAGGAATTCCTTCGAGAATTCGTGGAGGATTTCCTTCGGGAATTCCTGGAAGAATTTCTTCGGAAATTCCTGGAGTAATTCCTTCGGAAATACCGGGAGAAATTCCTTCCTGAAATTTCTGGAGGAATTTCTTCAGAAAATCCTTGAGCGATTCCTTCGCAAAAGTCCTGGAGGAATTCCTTCTGAAATTTATGGAGGAACTCCTTCGGAAATTCGTGAAGGAATTCCTGGAGAAATTCTTTCGAAAATTCCTGGTGGAATTCCTTCGGACATTCATGAAAGAATTCCTTCGGAAATTCCGGCAGGAAATCCTTTGAAAATTCCAGGTGAAATTCCTTTGAAAATCCCTGGAGGAATTCCACCGGAAATTACTGCAGAAATTCCCTCGAAAATTCCAGGAGGAATTCCTTCGGAAATTGCTGGAAGTTTTCCTTCGGAAATTCCTGAAGGAATTCCTTCGAAAATTTATGAAGGAATTCCTTCGGAAATTCCAGGAGGAATTCCTTCGGAAATTGCAAAAGGAATTTCTTTGAAAATTCCGGGACCCTTCGGAAAATGCTTTAGGATTTCCTTCGCAAAATTCCTGGAGGAATTCCTTCGGAAATTCATGGAGGAATTCCTTCGGTATTTCCTGGAGAAATTCCTCCGGAAATTCCTCGAGGAATTTCTTCCGAAATTCGTGGAGCGATTCCGTCGGAAAATTTCTGGAGGAATTCCTTGGAAAATTCATGTAGGAATTCCTTCGGAAAATTCTTTAGAAATTCCTTCGCAAAATTCCTGGAGGAATTCATTTGGAAATTCATGGAAGAATTCCTTCAGACATTCATGGAGGAATTCCTTCGGAAATTCCAGGAGGACATCCTTTAAAAATTCCAAGAGGAATTCCTTTGAAAATTCCTAGAAGAATTTCTTCGGAAATTCTTGGAGGAATTCCTCCAGAAATTCCTCGAGGAATTTCTTCGGAAATTCGTAGAGGAATTCCGTCGGAAAATTTCTGGAGGAATTCCTTCGGAAATTCATGGAGGCATTCCTTCGGAAAATCCTTTAGAAATTCCTTGGCAAAATTCCTGGAGAAATTTGTTCGGCAATTCATGGAGGAATTCCTTCGAAAATTCATGGAGGGATTTCTTCAGACATTCATGAAGGAATTCCTTCGGAAATTCCAGGAGGAAATCCTTTGAAATTTCCTTTGAAATTTCCTCCAGAAATTTGTGGAGGATTTTTTCCGAAATTTCCTGGAGGAATTTCTCCGGAAGTTCCTGGAGGATTTCCCTCGAAAATTCCTGGAGGAATTGCCACGGAAATTCCTGGAGGAATTCATTCGGAATATCCTGAAGGAATTCCTTCGCAAAATTCCTGGTGGAATTACATCAGAAATTCATGGAAAAATTCCTTTGGAAATTTCCTAAGAAATTTCTCCAGGAATTTCCGACAGAATTTCTCCTGGAATTTCTGAAGGAATTCTTCTTGGAATTTAAAAAAAAAATCCTTCAGGAATTTCCAAAGGAGTTTCTCCAGGAATTTCCGAAGGAATTTCCAAAGGAATTCCTCCACGAATTTCCAATGGAATTCCTCCGGGAATTTTTAAAGAAATTCCTCCAAGAATTTCCGATGGAATTCCTCCAGGAATTTCCAAAATAATTGCTCCACGAATTTCAGAAGGAATGCATCCAAGAGATTCCGGAGGGATTTCTCCAGGTATTTCCGAAGAAATTCCCCTGAGAATTTCCGAAAGAATTCCTGCAGGAATTTCCAAAGGAATTCCTCCATGAATCTTCAAACGAATTCGTCCAGCAATTTCCGAAGGAATTCCTCCAGGAATTTCCGAAAGAATTCCTCCAGGAATTTTTGAAGGAATTCTTAACGGAATTTGTAAAGGAATTCCTCCATGAATTTTCGAGGGAATTTCTCCAGGAATTTCCAAAAAGAAAATCCAAAAAACTTTCCGAAAAAATATTCTGGAATTCTTCCAGTAATTTCCGAAGAAATTATTCCAGCAATTTCCGAAGGAATTCCTCCTGGAATTTCCAAAGGAATTCGTCCAGTAATTTACGAAAGAATTCCTCCAGGAATCATAAAAAGCATTAATCTGAGAAGTTTAGAATGATTTTTTTTTCAGGAATGTCCTAAGCAATTCATCCAATGATTTTTTCAGGAATTTCTCTATAGATTTTTGAAAGAATTCCTCCAGAAATATCCGGAGGTATTCATCCAAGATTTTTCGAGGGAACTCCCCAAGGAATTTCCGAAGGAATTCCTCTAGAAATTTCCGAAGGAATTCCTTCAGGAATTTCCGAAGGAATTCTTCCAGGAATTTGCGAAGGGATTCCTCCAAGAATTTAAGGAATTCATCCAGGATTTTCTGGAGGAATTGCTTCAGGAATTTCCGAAGCAATTCCTCCCGGAATTTCCGAATGAATTCCTCCAGGAATCTCCAAAGGAATTCGCCCACCAATTTCCGAAAGTGTTCATTCAAGATTTTTCGAAGAACCTCGCCAAGGAATTTTCGATGGAATTCCTCCAGTAATTTCCGAACGAAGTCCTTCACGAATTTCCGATGGAATTTCTCCAGAAATTTCCGAAGGAATTCTTTTAGGATTTTGGGGCTGTCCATAAACCACGTGGTCATTTTTTTGGGACTTCTCTAACCCCCCCCCCTCCCCGCGTGGTCATTAGTCCATACAAATTTTTTTATTTGTCCATACAAAATGCTCATTGGCCGAACCCCCCCCCCCTCAAGACCACGTAGTTTATGGACAGCCCCTTTGCGAAGGGATTCCTCCAAGAATTTTGGAAGGAATTCCTCCAGGAATTCCAAAAGGAATTTCTCCTGGAATTTCCGAATGAATTCCTCCGGGAATCTCCAAAGGAATTCGTCCAGCAATTTCCAAAGGAATCCCTCCCGGAATTTCCGAAAGAATTTCTCCAGGAATTCCTAAAGGAATTCCTCCTGGAATTCCAAAGGAATTCGTCCAGCAATTTCCGAAGGAATTCCTCCAGGAATTTTTGAAAGAATTCCTCCAGGAATTTTCGAAGGATTACCTCCTGGAATTTCCGAAGGAATTCCTGCAAGAATTTCCAAAAAAAAACTAAAAGTATTTCCGAAAAAAATCCTCCACGACTTTCCGAAGGAATTCCTTCAGGAATTTTCAATGACATTCGTCCAGCAATTTCCGAAGGAATTCCTCCAGGAATTTACAAAAGCATTCCTCCAGGAAGTTTGGAATTATTTTGTCCAAGAATTTCGTAAGGAATTCACCCAAGGATTTCCTCACGAATTTCTCTATGGATTTCTGAAAGAATTCCTCCAGGAATCTCCGAAAGTATTCATCCAAGATTTTCCCAAGAAACTGCCCAAGGAATTTCCGAAGGAATTCCTCCAGGAATTTCCGAAGGGATTGCTCCAGGAATTTCCAAAGGAATCCTTCAGGAATTTCCGAAGGAATTTCTTTAGGAATTTCCGAAGGAATTCCTTCAGGAATCTCCGATGGAATTCTTCCAGGAATTTGCGAAGGGATTCTCCAGGAATTTTGGATGGAATTCCTTCAAGAATTTCCAAAGGAATTCCTCGAGGTATTTCCAAAGGAATACCCTCAGGAATTTTCGAAAATATTCCTCCAAGAATTTTTGAAGGAATTCCTGTATACATTAAAAAAATACGAGGATGCAGGAGAATTTTATTTTTACTAGTCAAAAACAGCTCTGATCATTTAAGTTTTTCGGTTAAGTTAGAATAAAGTTACTCAATCGGGGGGGGGGGGGGGGCCACGGCCCCCCCCTGCCCCTCCCCCTGGCTACGCCCTTGTTTCTACATCGACTTAATGGCTGTCTTTAGCTCCCATTAGATGCGAATTTATCTCGGGTGCCTTAACATCAGTATTAATTCAAGCTTAGTGCCTAATCGGTTTATTGCGTGTGCGCTATCATTGGCAGATCGCGCATGACCACTGCGAACAGCGCAGAGTCGTTGTTCTTCAATCTCTTAGAACGGTTCCTTCAAATAACACGCTTCACTGTTTGCTTTTGTTCTCCTAATTGGTGCATGGGTCAATTACAGCCAACTTAAAGGTTCTGAGCAGAACAAAAAAACTACCCGGAAGGGTTTCGTCCTTTCCGGTATTATATGTCGACTGCCTGAGTGGATGCATTTTATTTCAAATCAAAAATAAATGTACAAACTACCTACGTAGGTATGTGCGTTGAAGTTGTATGTTGCTGATCGAGAGTCACTTCTCAGTGGTCACATTGAAAAGGACTTGCAAACTGTGAATTAAAAGACGATTAGGAAGATGGCATACAATACTCCGTGGATGATTCTGAGATATATTCAGATGAATATGATAATTATTTCATGATGCTACGTTTGCTGCAGGCGATTAATTTAAATGTAATTTTTAGGGGTATCATAACAAGCTTTTTG
Organism: Aedes albopictus; assembly: GCF_035046485.1. Classification (NCBI taxonomy): domain Eukaryota; kingdom Metazoa; phylum Arthropoda; class Insecta; order Diptera; family Culicidae; genus Aedes; species Aedes albopictus. Next base: position 313,049,630 of record NC_085137.1, on the reverse strand, counting down.
ATTCACAATTTCCAAGAGCTTTAAAATTTTAGATTTTTTTTTGTTATAGGGTAAATGTACCAATAGTGGTGCTTTTAGTAGCTCCTTGTAGTGGAATAATTTAATAAAGATGCTAATGCCACAAGATAAAAAGTCTGTGAACATTAATCGGTAGTTTTTTCATCTAATTTTGCTTGGAAAAATGTAGAAACCATCGTTTATTTTAGTTTTGTGTAATAAATCACTTGTACCATGTATAGGTACACGGTTCCTATTATGGTAATAAAATTTAAAATTGGTTTCTATGGTGGCGCACCCCATTGAATTCTTATGGGACCCACCACTATAGGCGCAGAGGAGCAAAAAAAGTAAGTAAAAAAATCTATTGAAATTGTCATTTGCGAGGTTTTCGGTCGAAAAAGTGCTGAATTGCTCCTATCACCACTATTGGTATTACCTCCACTAAGGGAGTGTTTGCCCTATTTGCCAAAGATGACTTCATTTAAGCTCGATTTAACTTCAGATCCTTTTCATTATGCACTATAGGTCCTGAATTTCTGTTCTAATAGTTGAACTGTCGATGAAATTAATTTATGTGAACATTGTTGATGATTTTGTGATAACTTTTTTGTTCAAGATTCCATAGTTTATTTAAAAAAAAAAAACATTATTTTTTTCGAATGTATAATAAATCTCTATGGAAACATTCTCCTAAACAATCGCTTTGAGCCAAAGCAATGAATATTCGATGACTAATAGTTATTAAACTGTTTTAGTTCTTCATTGAAGGATTTCTAAGAGGTAAGGCTGAGGATTTTATCGATTTTTTAATCCAAAAACATTTTTTCGCGAGAGGATTGATAGGATAGAATACGATCAAAGGAAATGGCCTATCTTCAGACTGCGGATTGTTTGCGTAGGGATCGTCCATAAATGACGTAGCAGTTTTGCCGCTCATTAACGCCACTCTCCTCCTAGTAGCGTATTTTCCATATGTAATACAAGATATGTAGCAAAAACTGGAGTAATTTTTGGAGGAATATCTGGAAAAATTTCTGCAGTAATCCCCGGAACAATTCCTGTAGAAATCTGCGGAAGAATTCCTGGAGGAATCCCCGGAGGCATTCCAGGAAGAATGCCCGGAGAAATACCTGGAGAAATACCCGGAGGAATTCATGAATGGATCGTCCAGAAATTCCGGCAGATCTTCCAGGGCATCCTTCAGAGGAATGTAGCTATCCATACATACATACATATATTTATTTGTTCAACATCATTAAAACAAGACATAATCAACAATAGTACGCCACAATACCCGAGCAGAGGGGAATATCAAATTAATAACTACGAAATCACAAAACCTGTTTTTATATCTTGTTTTGTTATTATTGAATTATCAAGGCATTACGTTTCCATAACATGTTTTGTTGAACAATCTTATTTTGTTATGACCAAGCAATTGGTATGCAGCCCTTAAATAACATTTCAATATTACATTCTGTTGTGGAACAAGTTTGGTTATTATTGTATTATTGAGAGTGCACAAATACTTTATGGTATTGCTATCTAAACTAAAACAAATTTTGAAACAAAACCTACGTCATTCTACAACGTTATTTACAGCATTTTAGGGAAAGCAACTGCATATTCACTCATCAATTTGTCTTTCTCTTCCATTTATCATTACATCCAAACTGAGACAAAGTGCATGCCCCATATCATTAGCTAGTATTCCGTGGGAAAAAGTTTGCATAATGCACCAGAAATACTATTTAACGATTTTTTGAAAAGTGCGCAAAGTTAGGCCCTAGGTGCGCAAAGTATGGTACGCTTACGGTATCACATTTGATAAGAGGTGTGGTATATTACGTGACATGGAGGTGCTGTAATGTGTACAAAACAAAGTCCCTGCTGGGCGGCGCGAGGTTTTGCTAAATTTCTGAAATTGACTGAGTTGTAGCTGAAAAGTACCCAAAATACCAGCCACTGCCCAAGTGGCGCAGTAATATCGGCGTTGTTGTGGAGTTAGCGTATTGAAAAGATATGGTCTCTCGTGAAACATGCTTCGTAATTACACTGTTGAAAACGCTTTGACATCCACGTGCAGCACAACAGAACATGTGCTCGATGAACAAATTGAGATTTGAATTATGAAAATGCTACGGTCAACCTTGGCTTGGTCAGCCAAAGCAAAATCAAGAAATTGACATTTATGCTTCGTAATGATAACTTTGAAGTCAATACTTTGGGCCTAGGCTGGACAGATATGCTATTGGTGATTTGATGGTGCATGAAGAAGAAGAAGAACGATGGTGTTTTGAAAAATCCTATCCCTACCACACAGGAGAAGATTTTAAAATGCCTCTATAAAATCTAAAACAAAATCTAATTAAAAACGGTTTGATGTACGGTGTAAGACTTCGGACGGACTACATATTGAACGTATAAATTTAAATTTAACATTTTTTTCTTGGTAAGGTACTTAATTTGTACCAATCACCAATTGGGTTTTCAAATTAAGAATAATATATTGATTTTTTGATTTTATTCGAAAGAGCACCTTTTTTAAGCCAGTATGATTTTTTTCAGATTTTTTTGATACCTAAATTCAATTACAAAAAGATTTTTTGAAATCACCTTTTGACAGCTGGGCAACTGCTTGACAGCTCCGCCCAGTACGAAATGCGACGAGGGGTGATTCGACAAATCGCTCCCATACAAACTTTAAATCGATTTTTAAATAGGTTCCCGGGCACCAAAGTTCATGAAAATTTGGATGTCGGCTCAGTTTGGCATGTAGATTGTGAATATGGAATTATCTCAACACCACTAACACTTATGTGGCCGGCAGGGTACCCGGGTACCTTTTTCAATTTCAAATCTCGATATTTTAATGGTTGTTGAGACTAGGATGTTGGAACTCTGTTAGATCTTAGAACTCGTGAATATACATCTATTAATGGGGTTGACCGAATTTTAAAGTGAGGAGGGGCAGGGGGAGGGGCTCCTGCATTTTTTTATTACGTGGAAGGCCGGCAGGGTACCCGGGTACCCACGAAATTGAAATGATCATATCTCCGTCAATTTTTCATAGATTTTGGAAATTTTTAGCTCATTCAACTCAGAAACTCATCATCTATCGGGGAAATATTTGGTTAGACCGATCTAATCACCGTGGTTTTCGGAAAATCCATATTTTTGGGAGCATGTCCCTCTACCATATTGAAACCCACATTGTTAAGGCTAGGATATCTTAAAGTGTTTATGGTCAACCATGGCCCCACGAGAAGCGTGTTCCGAAATCACAGTTTCAAAGTCAACACGTTTTATGATTCCAGGCCAGTCAGATACAATATGCCAAAGCAATTTTACGATGCTTGGTACCGAAATTGCTACTAACCTACCGAAAATCCCGTATATTGTATTGCATAAAAACATGGATCCGTAAATCCGGATTTTCCGGTACCCATGGTGATCGGACCGGTCCAACCAAATACGATCTCGATAGATAATGAGTTTCTGAGTTGAATGAGGCAAAAACTTTTAAAATCGGTGGAAAATTCGCTGAGATATGATCATTTCCATTTCGTGGGTACCCGGGTACCCTGCCGGCCTTCTACGGGTGTTTTTTTTTGCTGGCCACACTACGGCTAAAGAAGCCAATTGCAGCTGGTCTATGGAAAATTCCACGTGTATGGCAATTCGGGTTTTTTCTTAACTCACGATGACCAGATCGGTTCAGTCGGATTTGTTGTTGATGGAAAAAATAAATCTGGATCACATGAGATCAATATTGTCAAAATCGGAGAAAATTTATCGCAGATATAACAATTACATAGTTTACCTTCTTTATTTTATCTGCTGTTTCATATTATGAAGTAAAAAATAAAGGCATTGCAACTTCTAGAAATTTCATCAGACTCTTCCGTATTTTTTATTTTATTCATTGCTATAATTTGAGTTTTGGGTAAATATAGCATCATAGCTATTGATATGTTTATCTTTGTGTTAATTTCCTTCTTTCAATATCCCAGTCTCGTTACGGTGCCAAATTCCTATCACTTTTCTACGATTCCCAATTCTTATGGGTTAAGTAAAATTTTACCTTCAAAAAGTGATACATCTGCAAATGAGTTTTTTTTATCTCAAAATTGAGTAAACTTAGTTGAATTTATATGTCATTTTAACAGTACTGCTATTCTAACCTCTAATTATAACGTCAAAAAGTACCGAACAGACTATGTATTACGAAGTAATGAATGTTAGTGAGAGTGGAGATAGCAAATATGGAACCTACTAAATAATTCTAATCAATAAAAATGTCAACTATACAGACAATTCTGCTCAATTGATGATTGCATTTGTCTATTATAACTTTTTTCTTTCGATCTATTATTATTCGATCATATATTATTTGACATTATGTCATAAATATCTTTTTTCATTACTTAAAATAATCTAAAACAGAATAAAACTAAACAGCATCTGCAGAAGTCATCATATCGGCATATGATATAATTACCTTTTACCTTCGCTCACGTAGGTACGTGTATAATCGCCGTTCTCACAGCGCGAACAAAACAAAAAATTAAAAAAAATCATCTCCGTCTGGAAAGAATCTTTGTCACCGCCAAAATGCACCCCATGACGAAGCTCAATCATAAATAGTCGACTAGCAACTTTTTCGTCGTTCTCTTTGTTCCGCAACAGCCGACGACGGGCCATGCGAACGCCACCACTGTTATTACACTCAGCGAAAAAAACTTGCGAAATTCATCGAAATACCTTATGAAAATTTGCTATAACTAATTCGTATGGATGACATAAGAATACCTTATGAAAATTGATCGTGCTTGCTATGACAAATTTCATAAGATAGACTTATGAAAAGAACAAAAAAATCTTAAAATGATGCAGACTGGATTCGATCCATGAACGTCGGGATTACTGAGCCCGTGTTTTATCCACACGGCTACCGACGCTTGAGAATACCATGTTGCTAAAAATGAATATAAGCCAAGCTGTGAGACGATTTTACATCATAGAGTGGCCTTCTGAAATTCATCCGAATCATTATGAATTATTTAAAGGCCGTTTCATGAGTTGAGCCTTATGGAAATCTTAAGGTTATTTGGCTGAGTGTAGTGTTACAGTGCACATGTCTGCGCACCGCGATAGCGCTGTTGGTAAGAGAGAGAGAGGTTCATTGTTTGATCTTGCATTCAAATCTCTGTCTATTTTTGTCCTGCGACTGGCAAACATGAAATGGGGGAATGGGAAAACTGGCAATACGTAGAACCAGTAAAGCTTCTATCGTCGCCCACTGCAAGTGCTGTGATAGCCTCATTGGTAAAGGCGACTGAAAATTTACGATAGCAGGATTGGAGGTTCAAATCCCGTCCATGTTTGTAAGTTTTATAATGAATTCGAAATTTTTTTATGTGACCTGTTATTTTCTAAAATTAGAATAACACACTTAAAATAATTACCCAAAAATGAGTAAAAAAAGTTAGTTTTTACCCTAATTTTGCTTGTTATCAATAACTCTTTAATATCAAAATTTGTTATTGAAATATTTCCCAAATTCACTGTTATTAAGTTGTAATTGCCAATAACAAAACATGTTATTAAATTGATTTTTCAGGAACAAATTTTTGTTATGTGACTTGTTATTTTGCCGCTTATGACAGCCAAGTTTATAACTCAATATGTTATGTTAATAACATGAAAATTACTACTTCCGTTATGCAGTTATTTTGCCAAAATAACGCATTTTGTTATGCTGTTGTTTTTCTCTTCTGCTCGGGTACTCGGTTTGTGGCTGCCGCTCTCCATTCTCGGTCGCGCCCAATGCTCGTCAGGTCACGCTCCACGCCATCTTGTGCCAACCGGATCAGTTGCAAACACCAGCTTTGGCACGGCTTTGGCCACCTTGTGGATGCTGGGTTCGCCGTAAAGTGCAGCGAGCTCGTGATTCATCCTTCTCCGCCACACACCGTTCTCCTGCACACCGCCGAAGATCGTCCTTAGCACGCGTCGCTCGAAAACTCCGAGTGCTTGCAGGTCCTCCTCAAGCATGGTCCATGTCTCGTGCCCGTAAAAGACTACCGGTTTTATTAGCGTTTTGTACATGGTGTATTTGGTGCGTGGGTGAATCTTTTTCGACCGCAGTTTCTTCTGGAGCCCGTAGTAGGCCCGACTTCCGCTGATGATGCGCCTCCAAATTTCACGGCTCACGTTGTTGTCAGCCGTCAGTAAGGATCCGAGGTAGACGAATTCCTCCACCACCTCGAAAGTATCCCCGTCCAGACGGATCCGGTCGTGTTTGGTTCCGCCTACCAGCATGTATTTTGTTTTTGAGGCATTCACCACCAGTCCGACCTTTGCTGCTTTGCGTTTCAGGCGGGTGTACAGCTCTGCTAACGTTCCAAATGTTCTGGCAATAATGTCCATGTCGTCCGCAAAGCACACAAATTGACCGGATTTTGTGAAAATCGTTCCCCGGCTGTTGAGCCCGGCTCACCGCATCACACCTTCCAGAGCGATGTTGAAGAGTAGGCATGAGAGGCCATCACCTGGTCTCAGTCCTCGGCGAGATTCAAATGAACTGGATAGTTCACCCGAGACCCTTACGCAGTTTTGCACACCGTCCATCGTTGCTTTAATCAGTCTAGTCAGCTTCCCAGGAAAGCCATTTTCGTCCATGATTCTCCATAGCCCTGCGCGGTCGATACTGTCGTATGCCGCTTTGAAGTCGATGAACAGGTGATGCGTTGAGATCTGGTATTCACGCCATTTCTTGAGGATTTGCCATACGGTAAAGATCTAGCCCGTTGTCGACCGGCCGTCGATGAAGCCGACTTGATAACTTCCCACGAACTCATTCGTTTTAGGTGACAGACGACGGAAGATGATCTGGGATAGCTCTTTGAAGGCAGCATTCAAAAACGTGATCGCCCTGAAGTTCTCACATTCAAATGGACGTCTTCCTTGTGAATGGGGCAGATTACCCCTTCCTTCCACTCCTCCGGTAGCTGTTCGGTTTCCCAGATCCTGACTATCAGCCGATGCAGACAGCTGGCCAACTTTTCTGGGCCCATCTTGATGGGTTCAGCTGCGATACCATCCATTGCCAGCTGATTTGTTGGTTTTGAGCTGATGAATGGCATCCTTAAGCGTGGGAGTTGGTTCATTTCCGTCCTCCGCTGCACTGGCGTCGTTGATTCCTCTGTTGCCGTGGCTTCCGTGCCTACGTTTTCCACGCCGTTCAGGTGCTGATCGAAGTGCTGCTTCCACCTTTTGATCACCTCACGTCCATCCGTCAAGAGGCCTCCGTCTTCATCCCTGCATATTTCGGCTCGCGGCACGAAGCCGTTGCGAAATGCGTTGAGCTTCTGATAGAACTTCCGTGTTTCTTGGAAACGGCACAGCAGTTCCATTTCTTCACACTCCGCTTCCCAGGCGGCCCTTTTTCTCCCGAAAGAGGCGGGTCAGCTGTTTCCGCTTCTGTTTGTAACGTTCCACGTTCTGTCGAGTCCCTTGCTGCAGCATTACCGCCCTCGCTGCGTTCTTCTCCTCCAAAATCGTTCTGCACTCTTCGTCGAACCATTCGTTCCGTCGATTCCGTTCCACGTACCCAATGGTGCTCTCGGCTGCGTCGTTGATGGCTGCTTTCACTGTACTCCAGCAGTCCTCTAGAGGGCCTAATCGAGCTCGCCCTCGTCAGGCAACGCGGCCTCGAGATTATGCGCGTATGCTGAGGCGACATCCGGTTGTTTCAGTCGCTCTAGGTTGTACCGTGGCGGTCGCCGGTACCGTACATTGTTGATGACGGAGAGTTTTGGGCGCAGTTTGACCATCACCAGATAGTGGTCGGAGTCGGTGTTGGCGCCACGATAGATCCTGACTTCGATAATGTCGGAGAAGTGCCGTCCGTCAATCAGAACGTGGTCGATTTGAGATTCCGTCTGCTGTGGCGATCTCCAGGTGTACCGATAAGGGAGGCTGTGTTGGAAAAAGGTGCTACGCATGGCCATATTTTTGGAGGCGGCGAAATCAATGAGTCGTAGGCCGTTTTTGTTTGTCTGCTGGTGGGCGCTGAACTTACCAATAGGTCTGAATTCTTCCTCCTGGCCTAACTGAGCGTTCAAATCTTATATGATGATCGTGACGTCGTGGCTTGGGCAGTGATCGTACTCGCGTTCGAGCTGCGCGTAAAATGCGTCCCTGTCATCATCAGTGCTTCCGGAGTGTGGGCTGTGCACGTTTATTATGCTGAAGTTGAAGAATCGGCCCTTGATCCTCAACCTGCACAATCCTTCGTCGATCGGCCACCAACCGATCACGCGCCTCTGCATATCACCCATCACGATGAAAGCTGTTCCCAGCACTCGTGTGTTGCCGCAACTCTGGTAGATGGTATGATTACCTCTAAACGTTCGCACCATGGATCCTGTCCAACACACCTCCTGCAGCGCTACGATACCGAATCCGCGGTCCTTCAGTAGATCGGCGAGTATGCGAGTGCTCCCAATAATGAAGTTGAGAGATCTGCAGTTCCACGTTCCGAGTTTCCAATCGCAAGTCCTTTTTGTTCTCTGGGATCGATGCCGTTGGCCTAGGTTCGTATTATTCTGTTGCTGATTTTCCGTTACAATGTTTTTTTACGGCTGGCTCGTAGGGCCTGACACCAACCCCCTACTTTCCGGAGGACCATAGTTCACAGTTGAGCTTAAAGTCCTTCCCTGGCACTCAGACGTAGATCAGCCGCCCCTAACATGGGGATCAGACGCTGTTGTGAGCCGCTCCTCATGGAGATCAGACGCTCAGGTTTGCCGAAGCAAAGCCTCCCCCTTCCCCTTACACATAGCGATGAGTGGGATCGGAAAGCATCAACTTTCATGCAACTGCAACTGTAACTTTCATGATCTGAAGGGCACATAATTCAATCTGCAGTCCCCCTCCCAAATTCCAAAAAAAAAACCCATTGGGTTACCCGATCTTCCCTAAAGTTGCTCATAGTTTCCGGCCGGTACCACGAGGAGGTAGGGATAGGAGTTGCTGGGCAGAGGCTAGTGGATCACAAAGGGATCTGAATTGCGCACCATACCCAGCCTTAACCGTGCCGATAAATTATATTATTGGAATGCTTATGTTGTTAATCTTCAACTCCTTTCTGCATGACTCAATAATTTCCATTTCAAATGATTCGTTGACTTAAAATGAATAGAGGAATTAACATTTTATTTTAGTAAACTCCTGCAGAATTGCTGAAGAATCTAAAGAATATGTTCTAACGTAATACAAAATTATAGCTTAAGGACAGACTTGTTAGAATCCCAAGATGGCCGCCACAATGGCCGACTTTGGCACCTACTCACGATTTCGAAAGCACAAATCTCTTCGTAAACAAAACTAGCGCACCTGTGCTTCTTATTTTAAGCTTATTACAAGTGAGCAAGAACAGAATAATAAAGTGCACTGTTGTTTGAAGCTTGCTTCTTGAGATTTGTGCGTCTGAAATTCAGATGCACCGTTGAAGCGGGATTTCAAGACGTTTGTCCTTAACACTTCACAAACTACTTTAAACTTGTTGAGAATTTGGATAAAACCACGAAAATCATATTGAACTGTAAATTTCAGTAAGCTCTTAGGAAACATTTCTGATACTTCAAATCATTAATATTTACCTCGAAATTTTGATCGGATGAACCTTTACTTCATATTCAAGAAATACCTGTTTCATAGAAAAGAGTAATGATAGAAAAATATTTCGAAACATTATTAAACTTAACTTTTTTTATTAATACTAAGGTGCTTGTTTTCCGAAAAATAGGGGTATTTTGACCTTTCCCCACAATACGACGGGGCAGCCCTAAAAAGTCATAAAAACGATACTGTCCCGTTGAATATGGGACGTATGGTCAGCCTATTTCAGTAAGTACTTCCTCATAATGATATTACCTAGTTGTAACTTGATGATTTTGTGGCTATATCGGTCTCTTTCTACTCATAGTATAAGGGAGTAGAGATCAAAGTGGATAATGAAATAATAGATATGATAGAATTCGCTAGGTAGCGAACAAGTGTGAAAATTTTTATAGAAGGTGAAATTAGGCAAGTAGGCCATGTATTGAACGAATACATCGAATGCGTGAAACTGCTGCCGTGCGACCTGTGCTTTTAAACAGATCGTCTTGGTTGGTATGTAGTTCATACCACCTTACCAAGACTGGCAAAAATTTCAGGCACCCGACTGCCTAATGTATTGTTCTGTTTTCATCACAAATTCTATCGATCGGTAGCTTTTTCGGAATTCGCACTCCGTTCATAGGGGTATGCCTATATCGCGGCGTGTTCTTCCTATTAGCTTTTTCGATCTTATAGGATAGAACACTTTTTTTTTTGAGCCAAACTTTTCATATCATATGCTGATTTATCGTGATGATTTTGTGGCTATATCGGCCTCTTTCTACTATCATCAAGTTATTAATAGAATACGGTCGATAAATCAGCATATGATAAGAAAATTTTCACACTTGATCGCTACCTAGCGTATTCTATCATATCTATCATTTCATTATCCACTTTGATCTCTACTCCCTTATACTATGAGTAGAAAAAGACCGATATAGCCACAAAATCATCAAATTAATAATAGAATACGGTTGATAAATCAGCATATGATTACCTAGTTGTTTCACAATTCTTCCTCTTTTTAGTTGATTTTTGTATGTCAGAATCATCCCTGCGTGATTAACATGGCTTCGAAGGAAATTCAAACTCATTTTATATACATATAGAGATAAAACATGAAAACGCATATGCTAGCTTCGTTTATAGTTAATAATTTACCAACTTATTCTGTCATCCTTGATTCCAACCTTGTTGAAAAGATGAGGATGCCAGAAACAAAGTTAGAAGCCGGTTCATTAGCGTCAGTAAATAATTTCACAAGCAAAGAATAATTGTGTCTTGCTGAAATATTCACATCAGATGAATTGCTTTCTATTACCTACAAACGTCATTTTCTTTATGCAACGTCTGAGCATTATGTTATCAACAGTTTATTTAATAAATGGTTTACGCAGGAAGTTTATTTTACAGGCTAGAACAACGCAAAAAAATACCACCATAAACCATTGCCAGCAATCTCATGCCGATTCTACCCACAATACAGACTATTTTTATGATCGTTTAAAAAATATGCCCTCTATTTTTGGACAGGGCATCTCTCCTTTTTGCAATAAACAGCTCCATTTTTTATTTCTTAAAAACAGTTCAAGCCACAAGGTCGCTCGAGTTTTTTTACAAAAAAAAAACTGAAAATCAATGCCCATTTTTTTAAATCAATCCGCCGCGGTACCGTTTTTTTATGACATGGTTCCAGACAAGCATTCCCTAATTGCATTTGAAATGGAAAGGAAAGCAAAATGCCAACCATAAGGGACAAAACAGGATCACTTTTTTAAAGCAACCTCCGGCAAATATTTGCAACTTTTATGACCACAGCAAAAAATGATGTCAGCTTTTTTACAATTACGCCTTAAAAAACTAGTTCAGGTACCGTGTCGACCGTTCTCGGTTTGCCAAATTCAGATTAGAAATTCAGTTTACTGTAACGAAGGCCAGTCAGTCAGTCAGTCAGGCGGCTCGGCTATCTCCGGCTCTTTCCGTTTGCAAAAATCTTTCTCCTTCGGTTGTCGCTTTCGGCGAATCTTTATGCTCAAGGCCGTTTTGCCCATTTAGTACCGCCGGATGATTTGTGCAGTGTATGATTTGGCAGTTTTTGCCTAACACCCTAACGATGACCGAAAAAAAAATATGTCCATTCCCAGGTACATTAGAGCTGAAACCAGTTTCAGATTCATCCTTCCCGAGAAACGGCGGCGGCAGCAGCGAAAAAGGTTCCAAACGAGCTGCCTCGCGTGTTCTAATCATGTGCCGAGCGGACGGTGAGGCAGCATCTTCAGAAAAAGGAAGCCGCCACACCCGCTCATCAATTGATAATGAACGATCAGCAAAACAAATTCATAACTTTTCGACCGCCGGCTCACGGTGGGTTTGGGGTTCGCAAAAATGTCCGATTGGTTGATATAGGTTTGATATTTCCAGCAGAGGTAGCAATCGAACCCACTGTGATAAAGTTTGCGGCGAAATTATAAAGAGGTTGGATTCCTCCGAGCTTGGCAGATTCTCGGCTTTTTGTGCAACACTGTCGTAATCCAATGACGATGGGGCAGAAGAGAGTTGGTCTACGAAGAACTCCTACCAGTAAGGGTATGCGGTACCGAATGATTGCGCCTATTTATACTGCGACACGAAGCCTTGCAGGATGCATGGAGCTTCTAGTAGAGCTTTGGTGCTGTCCATAAACTACGTAGACTCATTTTGGACAATCTCAGACCCCCCCTCCCCCTCGGTAGACATTTTTTCATACAACATTTTCGAAATTTGTATGGAGCGTAGACTTTGGCCAGACCTCCCGTCCCCCCTTGAAAGTTTACGTAGTTTATGGGCAGGCCCTTATTCATTGGCGTAGATAGGATTTTTTCCTGGAGGGGGCCCATGGGGGGCCTCACTTGAGATGAATTTTAAGCGGGATGGGCGCCCGATATGTGAATATTCAAATTAATATTGTAGTTTTGAGTAATCAAAATGACTGTTTTAGACATTTTTTCGGGGATTTGTCCTGGGACATCTGTAGAGGTTCCTCCAGTAATTGTTCCAGTTCTTTTTTCGAGGTTTCCTTCAGGAATTTCACCAGAGGTCCTTTAAGGTATTTCTGCAGATATTCAGAAATTTCTACAGGGATTTCTCCATATATGCCTTCCAGAATTCCACTAGAGATTGCTCCAATAATTACATCTGGAATGATTCGAAGTATTTCTGCAGGAATGTATTCCTGAAATTATTTTAGAAAATTTAACTTAGAGATTATTAAAAAAATACTTCAAGAATTGCTTTAAACATTTGCACAAAAAAAAAACCTTTAGGGATCCTAGTATTCCTTCAACAATTACTGCTGACATTGATTTCTTCATTTTTTTTTATCCAGGAATATTCCTACAGAAATTCTACCAAGTATTCGCTAATAAAGTTCTCCTGAGATTCCATAAAGAGTTCCTCATGGGATTGCTTCCGGGATTCCTCATCGGGTTTCTTCAGAAATTACTTCAATAGTTCCTCCAGGGATTCACCGGAAATTTCTTCTGTTATTCTTTCAAAAAAGAATTCCGGGATTATTTTAAAAATTCCTGCAAGAGCTCTTGTAGGTATTCCTTCAGAAACTCTCCCAGGAATTATCCAGGATTTAGGAATTTCCTCAGAAATTTCAGCAGTTTCTTCAGTATTTCCCCTGAGAATTCTTTAGAAACTCCTCCTGGAATTCCTTTAGAATTAGAACTTTGTTTTCATCAGGAAAAAATCTCAAGGAATTCCTTCGGACATTTCTCCCGAATTTTTTTTTCAAGAATTATTCCAGGTCTTCCTCCTGGCATTCCTCTAGGATTTCATTTAGGCATTTCTCCAGGGGCTCCTGCAAGAGTTCTACCAAGAATTTCTCTAGGAATTACCCCAGGTATTTCCTCAGGAATTCCTCCGGGAATTTATTAAAGAATGGATCCTGGAATTCTTCTATGAATTCCTCCGAAAATTCTTCCAGGGTTTCCTCCAAGAATTAATCCAGAAATTTCTTCTCCATGGGTTTCTCTACACATTCCTCCAGGATTTATTTCATGGATCTCTCCAGAAATTCCACCAATGATTCCTGCAGCAATTCCTCCAGAATATCCTTCTGAGATTCCTTCTGGAATTCCTCCAGGAATCCCTCTGGAAATTCCTCCTGGAACTCCACCAGAAATTCCTTTTTGAATTCCTCTAAAAATTTCTCCTGGAATTCCTTCAGAAATATCTCCATGGATGCACTCCAGAATTCCTCTAGAGATTCTTCCAGGAATTCATTCAGGGATTCCTCAAAGTGTTCATTTAGGAGGAATCTCCTAAAGTTCTTCCATGAATAGTTCCACGGAATTTTTTCAAGATATCCTATAGAGATTTGTCCAGGAATTCCTCGTGAGGTTCCTCCAGAAATTGTTACAGGGATTCCTCCAGGTTTCTTTCCAAGAATTCCCCCAGGGATTCTTCCAAGTAATTCTCTAGAAATTCCTCTAAGGAGGCCTCTAGGAATTCCTCAAGAGGTTTCTTAAGAATTACTCCAAGAATCCCTTCAGAAAGTCCTCCAGGAAATGATCCAGGAACTTCCAAAGGAATTCCTTCAGTAATTACTACCGTCATTCCTCCGGGAATTCCTCCTGGAATTCCTCCAAAAATTTCTCTGGGAATTCCTCTAGAAATTTCTCTTGGAATTTCTTCCGATATTTCTCTTGGAATTTCTTCAGAAATTTCTCTTGGAGTTTCTTCAGAAACTCCTCCAGTTATTGCTTCCAGAATTTCTCTCGAGATTCCTCCAGGACTTCATTCAAGAATTCCTTCAGGAATTCTTCCAGGGATAATTCCACCGTATTTCCCCAAATTCCTTTACAAATGTATCCAGAAATTCTTTTTGGGATTCTACAAGGAATGTGTCCAGAACATCCTCCAGGAATTTGTCCAGAACTTTCCAGGCATTCCTCCTGAGAAATGCTTGCAGAAATGCTTTGTGGAATTTATTCAAGAATTATTCCAGGTATTCCTCCTGGCATTCTTCCAGGATTTCAGCCAGGCATTTCTCCAGGGACTCCTCCAGGAGTTCTTCCACGAATTTCACCAGGAATTACCCCAGGTATTTCTTCAGGAATACCTCCGGGAATTAATTCAGGAATGGATCCAGGAATTCCTCCAGATTTTTTTTTGGAAATTCGTACAGCAATTCCTTCAGGAATTCTTCCAGGAATTCCTTCAGAAATCCTTCCAGGGTTTCCTCCAAGAATTAATCCAGGAATTTCTTCTACACGGTTTCCTCACGCATTCCTCCTGGAATTATATCATGGATTCCTCCAGAAATTCCACCGATGATTCCTCCAGTAATTCTTCCAGAAATTCCTTCTGAAATTACTCCTGAAATTCCTCCAGAAATTCCTCTGGAATTTTCTCCTGGAATTCCACCAGAAATTCCTCTCAGAATTCCTCTAGGAATTTCTCTAGGAATTTCTCTAGGAATTTATCCAGAAATTTCTCCATGGATTCCTTCCAGAATTCCTCTGGAAGGATTCCTCAAAGAGTTGACTAAGGGATTCCTCCTGAAATTCTTCCATGAATGGAATTTCCCCAAGACTTCCTATAGAGATTTGTCCAGGAATTCCTGCTGAAATCTTCACTTGTCCGGAAGTTCCTCCAGGAATTCCTCCTGAGGTTCCTCCAGGAATTTCTCCAGGATTCTTTCCAAGAATTTCTCTAAGATTTTTTCCAGGAATTCCTTCAGAAAGTTCTCCAGGAATTCATATAGGAACTCCTCCAGGAATTCCTATAGAAATTCCTTCAGAAATTACTACCAAAATTTCTCCAGGGGCTCCTTAAGAAATTCCCTCAGAAATTCCTTCCGGGGTTTTTACAGAAATTATTCCAAGAATTCCTCCAGAGGTTCCTGCATGAACTCCTCCTGAGATTTCTCTAGGAGATCTTTCAAGGATTTCAGAATCCTCCAATGATTCCTTCAGAAATTCCCCCAGAAATTTCTCTGGGAATTTATCCAGGAATTATCCCAGGTATTCCTCTAGGATTTCATCCAGGCATTTCTCCTGGGGCTCCTTCAGGAATTCCACCAAGGTTCTTCCCAGGTATTTCTTCGGAAATTCCGACAACATTCCTCCACGAATTTCTGCAGGAAATCCTTCACAGATTGCTGCAGATATTCTTTCAGGAAATTCTGTAGGAATTTTTCCAAGGGATTCCTGCGGAAATTCTTGCAGATTTCTTTCAGGAATTAATCCATGAATTTGAACTCCAGGGATTCCTCTAGAAATCCGTCAAGGAGTTATTTCATGGATTCCTCCAGAAATTCCACCAGGAACTCCTCCAGGAATATACCAGAAATTCCTTCCGGGATTCCTCTAAGGATTCTTCCGTGAGATTCCTCCAGTAATTCCTCCTGGAATTCCTCCAGAAATTCCTCTGGGAATTATTCTGGAAATTAATCTTGGAATTTCATCAGAAACTTCTCTAATGCTCCAGGCATTACTCTAGGAACTTCTCCAGGGATGCATCCTTCAGAAATTTCTCCATTAACTTCTCCAGGAATTCCGCCAGGAATTTGTCCAGAAAATTCTCCAGGATTTCCTTCAGAAATACATCTAGGAATTGGTGAGAAAATTTTCTTATGATTTCAGAAAAAAAAATGTGTCTAAGATGTTTCGTTCTTGAGTTATGATTTTTCAAAGTTGGTGGTGTCTGTGGAAAATGTTTGTTTTCCACTGGAGTTATCCAAAAAATTAGGCGACCCTTTTTTTCAATTTAGTTTTAGTTCATATATATATATATATATAATGCCTACCTATGAAAAGAAATTCATCAACCTTCAGAACCTTCGTACTAATTTGTACGATAACAAAAAAAAATCCCTCAATGCTCCAGGCATTAGTCCAGGAACTTTTCCAGGGATTCCGCATGGAATTTGTCCAGAAAATTCTCCAGGATTTCCTCCAGATATACATCTAAGAATTCCTCCTGTGATTTCTCGAAGAATTCTTCCAGGGATTCCTCCAGGAATGCGTCCAGAAATTCCTCCAAGGATTTCTGATACGGAATCTTCAGATTTTTTCCTGAAATTCCTCGCATAATTGCTCTTCGGATTCCTCCAGGTATACTTTCAGAAATTTCTCCAGGAATTCCTGCACGTATTGCTCCGAGAATTCCTGTAATTATTTCTTCCAAAATTTCTCTCGGGACTTTTTCAAAAAAAAAAAAATTCAGCGGTTGGTTAAAAAATTTCAGTAATCCGTTCATAATCTTTTTCAGGGATTTACCCCAGGGTTGTTTTTAGGATTACTTGTAGATTTTTTGAATAATTTGAAAGATTTGTAGAGGAATTACTCCATCGATTTGTATTGGAATTCTTTGAAATAATTTTAGAGGGACACAGAGGCCATGAAAATCTCCAAAAAGTCATCAAGGAATTCTTTCACAATTATCTCCGAAAAATCTTTAAGAAGTTCAACCATTAAGTTACCCATTGCAGCACCAGTTTTCAAATATGATAAAACTTCCTCAATGGCCATTTTAATTTGTGCATTGTTGGATAGCCGCACAAATACCCTTGGCCCACGAAATGAAAGAAATTAATAGGGACCGACTAGAAATCAGCTCCACTTGCTTTTATGCTTCAGATACACGGTTTATTTCTTATTATGTGACATCTATTCTAACTAGGAATTCATAAACTTTTGCTGGAATTCCATTGCAAATTCAACCAGATTTTTTTCCCACATGATTCTTGAATTCCACAAAGAACCACCCAACCATATTTTGCAGTAATGCTGCTAAAAATTCAAAGATTCATAAAGATACCCATCAAAGCATTCCTGAAAATTATCATTTGGATTTAATTTCTCAGCGATTTAAAAAAGAAGATGTACAAAGCATTGCTATTTATATGATTCTGGTTATATAATATTTCCAAACAAAACTAACTAATTAGACCATTTTGAAGAATGATCTTGTAAAGAGTGACAAGTTGAGAATAGTCTCTAATAACTGTCAATTTAAACACATATTATGCCAAATAAATGTCTATTATAGATGTATGTTTGTCACCACGACAGTGGTTTTCAGATTTTTTCTAATTTCCAAATATAAAGTTATCTGTGGAAATTCTAGGGGGGGGGGGGGGGGGGGAGGCTGGTGGATCCTGGGGGGGGGGGGGGCTGGCCACCTAGGCCCCCCTCTAGCTACGCCAATGCCCTTATTGTTTCTTGTGAGCGGCACACGGCTTTTGCTCACACTCCGCATATTCCAAGCACAATGTATTTGTTGCTGAGCGAGGCAGGTCTGCTGTTTCCGCTTCTGATTGTAATGTTTCACGTTCTGCAGAGTTCCTTACTGTAGCATTACCGCCCGCGCTACGTTCTTTTTCTTCAAAATCGTACTGCACTACTCGTCGAACCATTCGTTATGTCGACTCCACTCGATGGTGTTCTCGCATGCGTCGTTGATGGCTGCTTTTACTGTACTCCAGCAGTCCTCTAGATGAGCCACATCGAGCTCGCTGTCGTCTGGTAAAGCTGCTTTGAGATTATGCAAATATGCTTCAGTCACTCGAGGTTGCACTGTGGCGGTCGCCGGTATCGTACACTGTTGATGATGGAAAGTTTTTGGCGCAGTTTTTCCATGACCAGGTCTTGCTCCCTTTTTCCTAAATATTGGTCGATTTGCTTGCAGAATTTCATAAAAAAAATTGGAAGGACGTTAGGCAATGTTCAGAAGACATTTTTACTTATTTATCAAGAACGTTGGTGCAAAATTTCATCCAAATTTTTGACAAAGAATTCATTAAAATTTCTGTTCGATGTTTAACTTCTACCCTCAAGGATTGTATCAGAAAATTTATGATGCCTATTAATAGGATTCTTGCCAACAATTTTGAAAAAAAAATCCATACCGCACGCATACCCCTATATCTGACAGCCGATGCTGCCGTGATTTTCTGACGATGGTGCATTTGTAGAGTCTCACCGTCGCTGTTGTCGACGTTCATAAATCCTTCGGTGGGTGCAAGGTGCTAGTTTCGATCGAGTCGAGAGAGCAGGCACAAAAAAGTGGGACTCCTTTTCGGGAACTCTCTCATATCGCAAACAATAGATCAAAGGAAGCCGGTCACGCTATATTTGAGCCATGGCACGCTTAAATGAGGAAGATTCCATCCCGTACTAGCTCCTCTCACATATCGCAACAGAAGACGTCTCTTCCGATCGAGAACCACCATCGGATGACTGAATGAAAGAAGGAGAGGCGCGTATTACTTGGGTGACCGGCAGCAGAGCTCGCACATTGATCGTGACCTTTGCGTTACCAACCGACCGACCGACCAACCAGTTGATGATCAACGGGCGGAGGGCCAGGCAGGCACATTGGCAAAGATTTGTCGGCGGCACTTTTTATCCGAATGTGCACCTTCTTTACCTTCCAGATTCAGCCACTTCTGGCCGACTTTGTTGTTTGTTTGCTCTCTTTTGGCCATCATCGACAAATGGACGGACGGCCGGACACTCGAATAGATGCATCCGCAATCTCATCCGGAGTCATTATCGTTAGGCTACCAAATTCCTACCGGCCCGTTGGCAGTTGGTTATGTTTGGACCAAATATGTTACAAATCAGTAGGAAATTTCACACCCTACCGATAAGTGCTCTGTCATAGTCGGTGGGGTGGTGCGTTTTGTTAGGTGCGCAAATCATTGGTGAATTACGGCGGTCATGATCAAATAGAAATACAACATTGTCGGTCACAGAGTGGTAGAAGCAGTAATTCTATGTTCTGAAGGGATGCTCGTATTTCAACACTACAGGGGAGGCTGAGTGAGCGTATACTTGATCATTGGGGAGACGTCATCTCCCCGTTCTTCATTCATTTAATTTCTTTTTAAATGCTAGCTCTTTAACAAAGATAATTAGAACCTTTTAACTATCTTTGTCTTCAGCTCAGACGCCACCATAGCAACGCTATCAGGATGTTCTCTCCGCGAGGATGTTCTTAATCGCTTTTAGGGGTCGATTTCGACCGCAGGGCACCGGTATGATCTACGTAAGCGACTCTAAACCCTTAGACCATCTCTTTTGTAGCGTCTGAACTAGCCATTCTCCAAGTGTATACCTCCTCTGTAGCTCAAAGACGATATGGGTGATAACCGTTGAAACGGCATTCCAGCCAAACTCATCCCTACACATCCTCTGGGTAGGATTGTCCGGAGTTGTGCCTCTCCGCATGTGGTAAGCATGCGGTTACGCATTGTGCGAAAACACGGGCACACGAACAAAATGTGTTCCGCCGTTTCCTCTAAACCAGCACAAACTAGACATTTGGGAGAAACCGCATGACCGAAACGATGTAGATACTGTCGGAAGCAACTATGGCCTGAAACGTCCTGAGTCTGGTGGAGTGTCTTCCCCATTAGTCTGTTGACCCAACCCACCGATATTTTCTCGGCAAGTCATGCACAATTCATAAACATACGGAATCTCACTTTTCTGTTTCCGTACACTTCTTTTCAACAATGTTGTCTGGAGTGATATAGCTTACCTTACTGGTCAGACTAAGACCTGAGTGTCCTCTGCTGTACGTAGAAGTCGTCATCCAGCTGCACTCTGCCGTAGATGGTACGCAACCCCTTCCGTTCGAAAACTCCAAGGGCGCGTTGGTCATCTGCATCTCTGCACATAGAGCCCATGCTTCGTGTACAGTCTAATCAGCGTTTTGTAGACAGCAAGCTTCCTCTGAAGGCTATTTTTTCCATCGTAGAGTTCTGTAGTTGATCGTAGAATAAGATTAATTCCCTGCCACAATGCGTTTCTGAATTTCTCTGCTGGTGTCGTTGCCGGCGGTAACCAGTGAGCCGAAGTACACGAATTCCTCAACCGCTTCGATTTCATCACTGTCGATAGAAACTCGGTGTAACGAGCGCGTTAATTCCTCCCTAAAGCTCCTTGCCATCATGTACTTTGTCTTCGACATATTTTGTAACGTTTTGACGTTTTTATTCTTTCAAGTAAAATAAAGTTTGAATTCAATTAGATTATATTGATATATTTTTGCCTTTCTCGTACACCAAGGTGTACCGGAAGGCTATATGTTCACTTCAAAAACGAAAATTTGATAAAGCCCCCGGAGGGGTCAAGTGTTATATACCAATCGACTCAGCTCGACGAGTTGAGATGATGTCTGTGTGTATGTATGTGTGTGTGTATGTATGTGTGTGCGTGTGTATGTGTGTATGTGTACAAAAAGGTCACCTCATTTTTAGATAGTAAATATGAACCGATTTCAACGACCGATGGTTCATTCGACGGGGTACATTGTCCCATTGTTTCCTATTGAAAATGGTTCAGATCGGTCCAGCCGTTCCGGAGTTATGGCCATTTAGGTGTTCCGGTCCGGTACCCCAGGAAGGGGCCAGATATGAAAATGCAGCAAACCCATGCATGCGACCCATCAAACCACGGCATTTTCGATTATCTGACGAATGGGATGAAGGAAAATAGTCTCTGACTATATCTGAACCGATAGTGTTCCGGAACCGGTTCCGGGTGTCCCGCCGGAAATGGCCAAATAGGAAAGTGAACATAACCCATGCATGCGACACGTCAAATAGCGGATTTTTCGATAACCAGTTGAATGGTAAGCCGGAAAATAGTTTCAGACCGTGTTTGAACCGGTAGTATTCCGGAACCGGTTCCGGATGTCCTGCCGGAAGTGGCCAATTAAAAAAGAGTCCAAACCCAGGCATGCGACACATCAAAGAGCGGCTTTTTGGATAACCAGATGAACGGTAAGCAGAAACATAGTTTCAAACCTAGTTTGAACCGGTAGTGTTCCGGAACCGGTTCCGGATGTCCTGCCGGAATTGGGCAATTATAAAAGTGAACCAAACCCAGGCATGTGACACATCAAACAGAGGCTTTTTCGATAACCAAATGAACGGTAAGCAGGAAAATAGTTTCAGACTATGTTTGAACCGGTAGTATTCCGGAACCGGTTCCGGATGTCCTGCCGGAAGTGGCCAATTAAAAAAGTGAACCAAACCCAGGCATGTGTCACATCAAAGAGCGGCTTTTTCGATAACCAGATGAACGGTAAGCAGGAAAATAGTTTCAGACTATATCTGAACCGGTTGTGTTCCGGAACAGGTTCCAGCTGTCCCGCTGGAAGTGGTCAATTAAAAAAGTGAACCAAGCCCATGCATGTGACACATGGAAGAGCGGGGTTTTTCGATAACCAGATGAACGGTAAACAAGAAAACAGTTTCATACCGTATCTAAACCGGTTGTGTTCTGGAACCGGTTCCAGGTGTCCCGTCGGAAGTGACCAATTAAAAAACAAAACCAAACCCATGCATGCGAAACATCAAATCATCAAAAATGTTCGTTAACCAGTTACACTGGCAGCAAGAAAATAGTCTCTGACCACACTTAAGATTACCGGCAGTGTTGCAGAATCAGGGTCGGATCCATTGCTAAAATTACGCAGGTGAACAAAATCGATGCAAGCGATTAATATGTGTAAAAGAACAAAATCTTGATAAAAATTTAAGCGATCTTGTCAAATTACATCATTTTAGATTCCTGAGGCGTCATTTTACAGTAGGATGGATCAACGTTGTATGGAAAAATTTAAATTTTATAGCACCAATCCCCTTCTGCGTCTAAAATTACTGCGAACAATTTTGATGCAACTGGTTGAGTCCTCGCGCTCTGTAACACGGTAGAAATTTGAATGGGCTTTAATAGGGGAAATTTCGCTTGCTTGCACTTTTTTTTTGTCAAATTTTACATGAATCTGATAACTAATGATAATAAAATATAGGCTTAAGTGCGCAGAAAAAAAATTGCCGAAATGTCTTGATAATGATCGGCATCCAGTGCTAGTGAAGGTGGTCAAGCAGTCAACTGAGAGATTTGATATTTTTCAGCTCGGCCTATACGTTTAACATAGCGTCGGAATATGAGCCATCAATAAGTTTCCAAATTCAATTATGGCTTTGATAAAATTCTTGCTTTTCTGAATAAGGCTGACACAAATTTTGATTTTCTCCAGAGGGGCCCCCTTTGAAAATTTTGGTCGGAATTCAACATCTTGAAGAAGTGCACAAATAAATAAACCAATAGATTTATCAATTTTAAAGTGAAATTAGTCTTCCAGAAGTTTTTTTTATCAAAACCGATGAGTTAAGGCGAAACTGGAAGCCTTTCCACATTTTTTGGTTTTTGATGTACTATTAAATAACGAAGCAATATTTTCAAAATCGGTTTTCGTGCACATGTAGAGTGTGGATCAGGGTATCTTCTGATTTTTTTTTACGCGGTCTAAAATGTTTTTCGTGTTTGCAGATACCATGTTTGAACAAAATTTCACAAAAAATGGTTTCTGCATAATCGAAAAACATTTTATGCCGCGTAACAAAATCAGAATATACCCTGATCCATACTCAACATGTGCACGAAAACCAATTTTGAAAATATTGCTTCGTTATTTTATAAAAAATCAAAAACCAAAAAAATTAGGAAATGCTTCCAGTTTCGCCTTAAGCGGTTTTGCTTAATTTTTTTAAGAATTTTTTCATCAAATACATTTATTATTTATCAACTCCACCCCTCATTGACGAGTCAACGAGCACTGTGACAAAAGAAGAAAATGAGATTTATTCCGTTCTAGAGTATTCTCAGGATTCAGGAACACTTCGGCTTATGGCCGGAAAAAATGTTGAGTACATATTCGACGAGAAAGGCACTATCACCACTAGGTGGATTAACCTGGGTTTTTTAATTTTGATTTTGATTTTAGAATGTTTTTTTTATAATTCAATATTAGTTTTTCATGATTATTTTAGTTAATTTGTAGCTTTTGACGTTTTTGTTTTTTTAAGTAAAATCCTAATTGAATTGGATTCGTTGAATTTGCCTTAGAGTTTGAACCGTTTCATTTAGTATAGATTATCCGTTTCATGTAAGGTTTGTGTCTAGGCTAAGCTAATGACGATTCATGTTACATATCTTATAGGACTTTTTCGATGGCGATGGCGATGGCAGCAATGTGCGATTTGAATTTGGCGCACTTGTAAATAATTGTTTGTACATTGAATACAAGGATGGGAACACTCACTTGCAAAGAGTTACACTCACTTGCAGTTTTCTCAGCTCAGAAGCGTGCAATCAACAAATGATGTATGAACGACTTTTGCCTTGTGGTTTTGTCTAAAAGTTTGCCGAATATAGTAGCAGTCGCACACGCATACCGAAGTCGTTAGGGAGCTGCGAAGGCAACTCTCCACGAGGTGAATGTAAATTACACTCACCTCGTGGAGAGTCGCTTTCACAGCTCTGTCCCGACTTTGGGATTCGTGTGCGACCCCTACTCTATTCGGCAAAGTTTTAGACAAAATCACAAGGCAAAAGTCGTCCATACATTGTTTCTTGATTGCACGCTTCTAAACTGAAAAAATAGCAAGTGAGTGTAATTCTTTGAAAGTGAGTGTTCCCATCCCTGATTGAATAGACGACTGCTTCAATAGCAGAAAATTTACTTGACTAGAGATTTCGACTGACTCCATCACTTCATAGTTGAGTCGGCTGGAGAGCAGAAGTGAGCTTCGGCGACCTTCTCCCAGTTCGTTCTGTTTTAAAGGTGTGTAGTGTTTGTTAGAGTTATAGTTTAAAGAATTAGTATAGTTTGAAGTGAATTTTAATTAAATTGTCTTTGTTTTTCGTTTCGTAGTTAATTATATTGGATTTTGTCGCCAGGGGCAGACACTCTGCTCCCTGTGCACTTACTTGTTGTTTCAAAGGTAATGTTAAATTGAATTCGTTTTAGTGTATGTTATTTTAATTTTGTGTCTCGTATTTGGACCTTAGCGTCCAAGACGCTTTTAATTTTGGGCTTTCAGCCATTTTTGCTGCCACAACGCTCGTCCTCGCCCGCCAGTTACTGGCAGTTAAACGGAGTACAGGGGAATATTTCCGGCCTACCTGCGTGCGGTGACGCACGATCGGGCAGAGTACCGGACCGCCGACGCCCCTCCGCACCTATAGTCCGGCGAATATTTAGGACAGCGAGCTAACGTCGACGATTGGCCAGGAGAAACCACCGTCGACGAACAAAACCTGCGCAGGTATGTCACTCATGGCCATGATCATACACACACACACACACAATCCATTTGACGAGCATTTTGTGAAATAATATACTTTGGACGAATTCAATTAATTTAGTTTTTCTTTGTTTCTATTGTTACTTTGTTCCTTTTATTTAAATAAATTCACGTCAAACTCTTGTAATGGTTTATTAGTTGTCGTTCATTCAGTTTTAGTTCCCTTTTAAGTAAATTTCCGTTATAGTTTCAGTCTATTTTGTGTAAATTTCCGTTATTGCTTCAGTTATTTGCGTATTCGATTTGATAAGTTTAGGGGTTTAATTTTGGCCAGCGACCGTTCGAGAAAGCCCTTGAGATAAGAGTCATTCAAGTCGGGCAAACTTTAGAATGAACCGGTGGTCTCTCGTTCGCGAGAGTGGCGCAAAAGCCACCGCGTTTTAAGATTCTCTTGTGCTTATTCGACGAACGGTTACAATTTGACTAATCCGATAAACCTGGCTCTTCCATTGGTAGAACCACTGCCACCTTGGATCTAGCTGGGCGTGGTGCAGCGTATCTTACTCAGCCGCTGGATGTCAGAACAGACGCCCATTGAGCCGCACCTCCTTAGTGAACAGACGCTTGGATCGTACTTCCTCAATCTAGCTGAAGTCAGGACAACAGTTTCCAGGCTGCACTACCAGCTAAGCGCATAACTCTTAGCTGGCGGTATTTGTCATTGCTTAACCCGTGGAAGTATGGGGTAGGAACTTGTGAGGACCAGAGCTTTGTTGGGCGCTCTCCTTATCGACTCACCATTTTGCAGCCCTAGGTTCAAACTTAGAAGCTCTCATAACGGCAACCAGCCATAGCAATAGTAGTCATCGACTTTCTAAACTTGACCAACTGATCATACGAAGAATAAGAGCACCCGATTATAATCCCTCTCCATGGGCTCGCTATTATCCATCCAGACAAGCCCGTCATCATCATTGTCATCACCATCATCATCACCGTGAGGGTGATCAGGAGGGCCATACGATAAGAGCGGTGAGAATCGCTCTGAGAATCGCCAAGGAAATCATCGCATCACGAGATCAGAAAACCGGTGAAACCGACGAGTTGGATTGAGGATCAGTCCAAATCCATCAGGTCACCAAGGCACATGGGCTGTGAATCCTCGTTCGGATAATTTTAATCCGCTTTAAGAAGATCGGTTTGCATGTCCGCGATAAGGTCTTAGTAAATGTAGTGTTTTGCTAATTAGTCGCGAGTGATGAATTTAATTGGTGTGACACCGAAAGGCTACCCAAGACCCCCAAACGGCGCGATTGAAGACGTTGATGTGCATGCAGATGGATTATTCGTGGGGCTGAATTTTCTTTAGATGTTGGGGACAGGATCCCTTGAAACTATCCATAAATGAGCTGTCTGTCCCAGTTATTTGGATCTTCCCCTTGGGATATTCTCGTCTACCCGGGTACCGCTTCTCTGATGAGTCGGATACGGACCACTAGCATAGTCAGAGCCTCTAGCACCGACCTGGTGGCATTATTTTCGACTCCGGGCGGCATTGACATCGCCAGATCCGTTTGTCTTCTGATAGTTAATGGAAACGTCCAAAATGCCAAGGTGGGGTAAGATGACCTAACTCATAATGTGAATGTGATTTGATCATTATTATTGGTGAAAGGTGTCGAGATGTTTGCATAAAATATTCTTCTAGAAGCCAGGCAGGCCAACCCACGGAAAATCTGTTGATTTCCCAATGAAAACAGACAAATTCCGGGTTTTCTTGCTTGCAGTTAAGATATTCTGTTAATTTTATTATCAGCTAAGTGTTTCCAAGGAGATTGAGAAGCACATGGAGGCGCATGGTTCTTGATGCCCACGCTACTTACGTTTAGGGTAATACTGACGACCTATATACTGACCAATTTAGGGGGGAGGAGGTCAGTATAAGTGTATTGATAATTCGAAAAAGCGGTTAAGTGGCATCTTATACCAAAGGCCATTTGCCATCCTGTTGCACCACGTCTGTTTTACGAACCAGTTTTTAAAACTGCTAAAATCTGTGAAAATGCATTAGTTTCGTTAATATTTCTGCTGAAGTATCAAGCAAAATACTGTTAAGTTTCTGTTACCACTTTGACCAGAATGCTGCAATTCTTCTTTGACAGATTTGTAAGATACTTCGCCACCGTTGGAGATGGCTCAGTGCAATACAATTTGGTTTGATGAAATGATTCCAAACTATTCCAGTATTGTCTGTGTTGAGTGGCAGCCCAGGTGAGAATCTGAAGCTTTACCCAACACTTGGATACCGGAATAACTGGCTCAGGGCCAATGAAGTCATGTGATGCTCCAGTGCGAGCTAACTCATCGGTCAATTCATTTTCAGCGATGGAAGCATTTTTTTTTTTTTGTAAAATCGTTTATTTGTCATTGGTAACATTACATTTACAGGGGATATACAAAATGATCGGGACAGGCAAAATCTTCGTTTCTCAAACATATTCAAATAGCAGTAACTTTTCGAAAAGTGTATCAAATATTTTCAAATTTAAACTGTAAGTTGATCAACTAGTTGTGTATCAGTGGACAACATTTGGAAACGATTGGACTATTCTGCACGAAGCTATAAGTATTTTAGAAAAAGGTAAAATTATCCGATAGCCAACTTTGAGCTATTATATCTCTGGATTCAATGAACCGAATGCAATAAAATTTTGTCCATTTATGACTTATATAATGAGCTCTGAAAAACGTTTGACTCAACTTGAAATTATTAACAAGAGAAAAAGTTATATCGATTTAATTAATTTTATGATTTTTTGGTAAATTGATCTATTTTTCATATGCATCCCTTTACTTTTTCAATGGATTGCCGCCAATAATGTTATTACTTTCTTTCAAAACATAGAAAAACAAGACATTTCTTTCAAAACAAGACATTCTGAGGAAATTTTAATGAACTATAATTAGTATCTTAAATTTTGAAACGATGTCGAAATTTAAGAAAATTTGGTGTTTTATTAGAAAAATAATCTAATCGTTATAATTTTCTTCCTTGTTAAGAATTTTAAGTTAAGTTAAAAGTTTTTCAAAGCTCACTATATAAGTCACTAATGGTCAAAATTTCATTGCATTCGGTTCATTAAATCCGGAGATATAACAGCTCAAAGTTGGCTATCGGATAATTATACCTTTTTTTAGAATATTTATAACTTTGTGCAGAATAGTTTGATCTTTTCCAAATTTTGTCCACTGATACACAAATAGTTGATCAAGTTGATCAACTTACAGTGAAAATTTGAAAATATTTTATGAACTTTTCGGAAAGTTACAGCTATTTGAAATTTTTTTGAGAAGCGAAAATTTTGCCTGTCCCGATCATTTTGTCTATCCCCTGTAAATATACAATTTATATTTACATATTTTCTAGGTGAAATTTAACATCACTCGTATCTACAGTATTATTAACATTATTAATAAACTTGACATAGTTAATGAACAATTTCATAGTCTTTGTCTTTTTCTCTCGAGGAATATTCATATTTATGAACAATAATTCAGAGAAACTACATATTCTTCCTATCGTGGCCCTAATCATCTGTGTTAGAACTAACCAAGCATTTTTTACTCTTTGACACTTACAAAAACGATGCTCTAGGTCTTCATCTGCAGCGCCACAGTGTAAGCATGTTGCTGTATCTGCAAGCTGCATCGAGACCATCAGAGTACGGTGCGTGATTTTCTGATTTACTAAAATGTAATACAAACTTCTTTCCTCAAAACTGAGCGTCTTTGCGGCAATATTGTGCCAAACTATTTTCCACGATATTTCTGGGTACTTTTGCATGATTTCTGGTATTGCTACTTTTTCCAGTAGGAAACTTGTTATCATTTTGGATTTTGGATTTTCCTTAACTTGTTCTGGTAAATAACTATATTCCTGCACTAATGATTGCAAACAAGGGCAATTTGAAGGAATGTTTCTCATATTTGGAGGGTTCCCTACATTTTCTAAATATGACGTGTAGAAAGGCATTGTATCTGCCTCTTTCAAGTGTTTACTAAACAGTAGTGCTTTACATTTGAATCCTGGGAGCTGCAACTTCAAGCCACCTTCCTCAACATCCAGAGCTAATTGATTGATTGAAATTCGATTTGAGCTACCTGACCACAAGAATGACCCTATTAATGCTAAAAGAATGGCCAGGTACTCATACAAAGTGAACAGCGTTTGCTGAATTTACCTCCTCAATTTGAGTTCGACCAGCGATTACTATTTTCGACTTAGATTTGGTCAAAGCAAGCGCTTTAATAGCAGCCTGGCTATCCGAACAGAAGTATATTACTTTGCCCATTACGTGCTGCTGAAGTGCTGATTGCACTCCGCACATAAGAGCAAAGATTTCGGCTTGAAAAACGGTGTAGTATCTATCAAGTGAGTAAGACTGATACAGTCTTAGCTCACGAGAATATACACCAGCACCTGCTCGACCTTCGAGAAGGGAGCCATCAGTGTAACATACGATTCCGTCTGAAATACTTCTTTCCAGATATCCAGACGTCTACTCTTCCACACTTCTTCATGGAAAATGTCCTAGGTAGCGTCCATAAATTACGTCACGCAAAAATTGCCCATTTTCAACCACCCATCCCCCCTACGTCACACTTTTTGTATGAGACCTCAGACATTTTTGTATGGGTTGTCACACTTTGCTGAACCCCCCTCCCCCCTAAAAGCGTGACGTAATTTATGGACGTCCCCCTATATGTGAAATTACATGCAATTGTTAGATCACTTGGAGCAAGGACAATTTTGTCCCAATTCACCAAAAGTGGAAACAACGAGGTGTGTTGATTAGACGTGTGCGTCGCCGCGCCGCGCCGCCGTCGCCGACGATTTTTCCACGCCGCCGCCAGGTAAATTGACCCGGCGCGCCGCTGTTCATATTTTTCCACGCCGCCGAACAAAATTTCCCACGCCGATGAGAAAACGACAAAATTTTTTTTTCTTGCCAACCTGTTTAAATATGATACCAATAACAGTGGTAATTTTTAAACAGTTTCTATTTTATTTCTTTATGCATATTAGGAAAATTTTTAGGTTCTTCTTGTGAATGTTTTGTATTTTTTGTGATTTCATTTAATGTATTCTTATAGCAATACTTTGTAGATCCTTACTTATTCTTTTTTAAGTACTAAGCGAGACTCTTTTGAAAACCATAACGGATTATCAATAAAATTCTTGGCGATATTCTCATTAGGTACCTAAACACATTATCCTACATATTCTTTGTATATCTCTTGGAATATTTTCATGACAATTTACGAATGACATTCTTGGAGGCATATATTCCATGAAATTTTAAGAAATTCTTATGCAGGACATAGAAATTTCACCAAGATTTCCTCTAGAAAAAAATCCAGAATTCTTTCAGACGTTTAGAAATATTTTAAGAGATGCCTTAAGTTCCTCCATACATTTTTGAATGATTTTCTTTGGAGGATTTAATAAAATTTCATTAATTAGGTCACGTAAAAAAGGTCCATTCTTCCAGAGCCTCTTCTATAAATTTGTCCATGGAGTGTCTCCAGGAAATTCTCCAGCAGTTTTTTCATTATTTTGTTTAGTGATTTCAGTAGATATTCTTTGTCATTTTGTGATTTCTTCATGAGTTCCTCCGGATATTCTTCCATGTATTTCAGCAGGAATTCCTCCTGAAATTCTTCCAAAGAAACTTATAAACATCTTCTGTAACAATTCCTAAAAAAATATAAACATCTTCAGTAACAATTCCTAGAAAGTTTAACATAGGGGAATTTACCTATTTTCGGCCGTTTTATTCTCGTCATCGTATAGGTTCAATAGAACCTATTGAACTCAAAATTGGCCTCAAATCTTTCCCAATCAAGCTGAATTATTAGACCAAGTTTCAAGCGTTTAGGCCGACAAAAACCCCTTCATGGCGAAGAGAATCAACCTGCCGATAATACCCTTGGTCACCCTATGTGTCTTTGGAAATTTCTAGGAACCTTTACAGATGAAGTATTCCTCCAGACATTTTTTCAGGGATTCATTTACAAGTATGTTCACGAATTACTCATGGAATTCATTCAGAACGATCCTACATAAATTTTGGTAAGAGATTTCTCTTGGAATTTTTCTAAATACTTAATCCTTGTAGGGATTCAATCAAGGGTTTCTAACACACTTAGTTGAGCTCGGATAATTTTCATTCTTTTGTCGAGATCCGCACAACCGAGTGCTCGGCAACCTAAATTTAACTGAAATATCGGTAAAAAATCAATTTTGTTCACAGCAGCACCCATGGGTGCCGCTGGCATCAAACTTCAAACGTCAAATATTTAGCTAATAAACTTTAACCGAGATTTGCACAGCCGATCTCGGCATTCTGTTTTAAGTGTGAAGGATGAGTTTTCAGCAATTTCTTTAGCTACTCTTTCTAGAACTATTTCAGAAAATTCTCTGGGATATTTTCACATAATCCTGCAGGGAACTGTTCAAGAATATCTCCAGGGATTTCTTCAGGAATTGGAAAGACAATTTATTCAAAAATTCCTCCAAAGGTTTTTTTCTTAGAAATTCTTTCATGGACTTTATCTAAGTCCACGGAATTTTCAGCGGTTCTTTCGGTTCCTTTGAGATATTCCTCCACAGATATTTATAGAAGTATTTTATGAAATAACATAAACCCTCTTCGAGGGTTATCTGAAGAAATTTTTAAAGAAATGCTTAAAAATTTCTTGATGAGATTTAATTTTATTGAAACTTTTTTGAAGAACTCTCTGGGGAATACCTGGAGAAACTCCTGAGATTTGCCACAAAAGTTCCGTTAATTGGTTACAGTGGCTTAATTTCCGCAACAGAGAGGTAGGAAAAAACTCCTGAGATGGCTTTGGAGGATTTTTTAGTAGAATTTTATGTGGATTGTTTTGGAAAAATTCAAAGAAAAAATCCTAGAGAAGTTTCTGGAAAAAATCCTTGAAGGCATCCTTGAGAATTTTTTCTGAATTAAATCATGAAGAAGTTTTGAAAGAATCCTTGAAAAAAAAATCTTCGGGAATCCGTGCAGAAATTGCAAACAAAGATACTAGAAGAAATCTTGAATAAATCTCCTTATGATTATTTTACAACTTCTGGATTTTTTTTTTTAGTTTAATGAGCATGAGCATGAGCATGAGCATGATTGACCGCCCGCGGTGGCTCCTCTGTTATTGCAAGGACAACTGCATTTACACAAAGAACCAACAGATGATGCTTGGGATTAGCTTTCTCTTCATTGTGTAAAAATGCTGGAATCCCAATACTTTTCAATAAGCAATACCAGCGCCGGTCGCGTCCGAATGCAGGTCAATTGAGGATAGGGAAGGAAGTGATGACGTGATTCTCGCTTAGGCCAATAACCGAGGAATTCTCTGCGTTACTACGAGAAATCACTAGGAGTTTGGACAGGGGAAATGGAGATGTGTTGAGGATTTTGTCGCGGTAAACGAGTGTATTGTTTTGATTCGCGATTAATAATGTGCTCGCGAAGAAATACCCTTCTAAACCTTGAACGACGAACGCGATCTATTGTGCCTCAAAACTCACCCCACATAAGTTATTCATTCGCAACTAAGGAGAACACAATGCTAAACACCGACGCATCTGTAGTTTGCGTTTCCGCGCGAGACAATGCTGAACGCGATCAATTCACAAGTATTAACAAAATAACACGTGATAAGCAAATCAGAAAGATCTTACCGCATGGTTCGCCGTCTATCTTTTACCGACCCTTAATCATTAACGCTCTGACTTGAGTCAAAACATTCATTCATTTTGACTAAAATATTACAAATGTCGACACCGAAGATGATAAACCATTCAAATTTTTATGTAAATGCAAAAAATGAAAGAAACATATTTATTATCAACTGAATGTGCATTGGGTACTAACGCCGACACATGACGTGACGAACTTTTCAATATTTGTTAGATAAATACACAAAAACCAGAGCAGAATTGTATAAATCCTTTAGCATTAATTATTATGATAAAATGGAAAGAGCTCACCAATAAACATCATTTGAAGTGTCCAGTGCGTATGTGCTACAGCATCTTCCACTAACTGGCCTCTTCTCCGAAATCACACTGAACCGCCACAACTACACATGGGTTCGACGATGTGGACATTCAAATTGACGACGACGACGACGCAGCCAGTCCGAATAAAAAAAAAGCGGCATTTTCACTTTGCCTCTAAAATCACACTCACTTCTGGATTTTTTTTTTAGTTTAATGACCTTTTAACTCAGAAAGAGTCATTCAGGTCAGACCTTCTGGAATCTCGAAAGAATTTCTTGCGCAATGTCTGAATGATATTTATGGATTGAATTCCCTGAAACTATTTCACTAGTGAAACTTGTGAAATCAACACTGATTTTTCATTTGAGCCTAACCGACATTTTCGAGTTCTTTTCATCGATCCTCTCTTTATGTTATCACAGAATGTGTATTGAGTTTTCCAAAGATTGTTTGGTTGAAATGCTAGAAGACGACTACATGTTGCTATAGAAACAAAAAGAATAATGATTTTGTTTGTTTCGATCAAGTTATTAGCGAAAAAGAGAGAGTCGACGAGGAGAAATCGATCATGTCAGTTGGGCCCTTATGAAAAATCATTGTCGAAATATTCTTAAAGGAATAGTCAAAAAAATTTAAATCTCTGAAGCAATGCGTGGAAATCTGGAAAATGCTGTGCAGTAATTCCAAGAAGAATTTCATGAGATATTCCTGGAAAAACGTTGAGAAGTAAATCCTGGAGTGATTTCTAAATGAACTCCTTTAGAAAAAAAAAATCTAAAGCATCCCTGAAGGAAAATTTCTAAAAATCGCTAGAGAAGTTGACGATCCCTCTTGTGGATGAAAATCTGAGGATCTTCTAGGAAGCCTGGGGGGAACTCAGAGAAGAATCTATTGAGAGTTTTCTGGAGAAGTTTCTGAAGAACCACCTGAAGGTATCCCTGGAGAAATCCCTGAAAAGAACCCTAACAGAACTCCAACAAAAATTTCGTATTTTACCATGAAAACACTGGTCTAAAATGAGTCTTAGAAAAGAATATCCTTAGACGAGTTGTGAATTTTTATCTAGAGGAATCCTTCATAGATTTCCTGGTAAACGCTCTCAATGATTCTCTCTAAAATTTATAGTATAATTCTCATGAGGATAGTATTTATTAAAGCTTTTGATTTACATACGTTTAAATCTTTCACACAAAATAGGGTATGTGTGCCATCAGTAATCTCATGCTCCCATTTTCATCCTATTCGATTACGGTACCGATTGACTCCATTCTTTTTGTTTTCATGGGTGCTCACTTCTAACAAAAAAAAACAAAAATAAAAAACAAAACAAACAGCGCTTCAATCCTTTGTTTTTCGTGGGATGAAAATGGGAGCAACATGCCTAATAAGGGAACCAATACCGTAGATGAAAGTTGTAATTTAGGTACAAGAAACAGATTACATATTCTGTATTGACGTTTTTCATTGACTAGAAATTGCACTGCATTAAAAAAAAAAATATAATAAAAAATTTGGTCACGCCGACTACGCCGCCGCCGCCGCCGCCGCCGCCGCCGCCGCCGAATAGAACGTACGGCGGACGCTACCTCAAATTACTATACACGCCGCCGCCGATGAAAACTCCTTCGGCGCACACGACTATGATGTGCGGTTCACAGGAGTTTCCTCTATTAGACCAAGTCTTGGACCGAGTACCCGTAGACGGTAAGTGCAAGAATGTGCTTCTTGTTTGAGATTAATGTGTAGTGGAGCAACGTCAAAGAGAGCTTCGAGCGCTGCCGTGGGAGTTGAAAAGAAGGCTCCAGATATCGCCATTATGCACATCCTTTGGAGATGGCCTAACTTTGGTAGGACCGTTCTCCTTTCGCCCTTTTGCCACCACAGTTGTGTAAATCCATTTGATATACATGAATTATAGACCCCTAATTGTACCAAAGGTTCGCCGGCATTGCCCGAAAGTCATACAAGCTTTCTTGATTCTGAACTCAATGTGAGGTGTCCAGGAAAGCTTGGAATCAAGAATAACTCCAACGTACTTAACCTGTTCAGTCACATCGATTTCAGTATCAAAGAGATGCAAAGGTCAAACGTCATTACGATTTCGTTTTTCCGTAAAAAGAACAATGCCTAGCAAATGAGACTATTATATTATTGAAAACGATAAAAGTTTGACAGATGGCATCGTGTCCCACCTTACCCTACTGTACAGCAATTCCTTCGGCAGACAAGCGTTGAATATTGAAACATATGAGTTCCCCCCTTCGTATTGCTGAAGATGCAAAATTATCAGTAAAATATGCTTAACGCTCCCCGTGCTGAGGAGCGCGGGTTCGATTCTCGCCGCAGCTGTCAGGAAAAGTTACCTAGCGTCGTGCTTCCTTCAAAGAATGAATAGCTCATTAGAAGCATTAAACGTGTCCCGGTCATTTAGAATGCTAATTACAAGAATTAGTTGTCTTTTTTTGTTTTTAAAGTCGTACCTTTTTCATCATTGTCCCGAAAGATCCGGTAATAAGGGGCCGTGCACAAATTACGTCACGCTTTTAGGGGGGAACGGGGGTTTTGCAGAACGTGACGACCCATACAAAAGATGAAGAGGTCCCATACAAAAAGTGTGACATAGGGAGGAGGGGGGATAAACGTCGATTTTTGCGTGACATAATTTGTGTATCACCCCTAATCTGTTCATATTTACACGCCCACCGATCAAACGATTGCAACTTGAGATAATCATGCTTGAATCTCAAAGCAACGTCCTCCTCGCCATGCGGTCGTGTGTGCCGTAAGCCACGCGAAAGGATTTATAACAATGAGCCAATAAAAGCTTACCCAAAGCAAAAAAGAGCATGTGTATGTGGTGCATTATGATGCACCTCTCAAGCTGAAATTGTCGAAGATGTACGACGGCATGTAACTCCTTGACCATTAGTCACCGGTTCTCCCTGTGGTGCATAATGAGATTACAGTCCACTTCACGTGACCATCAACACAAACTGGGCATTAAATTGGAGAGTTTGATTTAAGTCGGATAACGTCGAGGTTTTGCCTGGTTTTGCCCGTCGAGTTATTGGTTGGGATGATGTGGATAAATAACGATGTTTTATGAGTTCAGCCCAGAAGCGTTTGGAGTTTGATAACCTCTTTGAGTCTTTCGGAACAAGCGAAACTGATTCATCCCGACATCAAAGTTAAGTGAGAGTGATGAACATTAGCCGCCGCCGGTAGCCTCCAGGATTATGTGAACGAAAGGAAAAAGTTGCACGCAATTTTTCATCGTCAACTAACGAAAGTTCTGAATCTGCGCGCGCATCCTTTCGGTAGATCCTCTCGCTTAAAAAGCCATGCATTATCGGCATGAATTATGAAATTCGCGAAATTAGATTAAGCAGCGGAAAATGAAACCTCCGCCCAGCAACGCGAGAGTCATGCAAGAGGTGGCCACTAGGTCTTGCCTCTGCAGCCCAGGACCGGCGCACGATGATGGTTGACCGGCGGCGGAGATGGCGTAATCGATCATGAAGCAACGAAATATTCACGTTTTCCCGAGCGCGCGTTGGCATGCAATTTGCGGTCACACGAGGTCGAACCAGCCAAATATTAGCGCTCTTATGGACACACGGCAGATGTTTTATTTCTACCCTGTGGGGGAGAGTCGTGTGGATCTCTTGGAGGGTTCTTTGTTTCAGCGAGAGGAGATCTCGTGGAGCGCAGATGGAAAGATCCGGGTGAAATGCGCTGCTTGGGGAAAGGTGACTACGATTCTTCTTATTTTTGACGTAACATCCTCACTGGGACAAAGCGTATTTCTCAGCTTAGTGTTCTATGACCACTTCCACAGTTATTAGCTAAGAGCTTCCTCCGCCAATGATCATTCTGCATGTGTATGTGTGGCAGGCACGATGGTTCCCTCCAGCTATCCCTTCAGGAATTTCTCCAGGAGTTTCTTTGGAAATTATTTCGGCGATTCTTCTGGAATTGAGATTTCCATGAAAATGTTTAAAAGTGTTTTTGAGGAATTTTTCAGTGATTGAAACAAGGATTTCCCAAGTAATCATATGGCACTTTTATTCAGCTTACGTGCTAATACAGTGCTAGTGTATGTAGAACTGATCGGCTCTATATTAGCCGAATAATTACCCTACAAGGCCAAAATAGCGAAGGACTCTTTCAGAAATTTCTCCAGGAATTCCTGATGAACTTCTGCAGGGGTTCGTTTAACAACACTTTAATAGATTTCCATGAGACATCATCTTAGTATTGATTTCGGAGTTCCTCCAGGCTTTGACAATTATTTCAGAAAACTTTATATACTATTTTGTGAGTTTGTCAGGAGTGGGATTCGATCCAAGGTCCTCGGCGTGATAGTCACGTGCTTTAACCATCCGCTTCAGTTTTCTCATAGCAGAGTTTCTCTAGGGATTCCATCCGAGAATATTTTTTTGAGACATTTCTGAAGATATTTTCTGAAGAATTTCTCAAGGAATTAGTTGGAAATTTTTTTCAGAGACTCCTTCATAAATATATCTAGGGATCCCATTTGCAATTTTGTTCTCAAAGGATTCCAAGGATTTGTTTGAGAATTTTTCCAGAGATTAAATTTACTTACGGATTCCATCGACAATTTATCCAGATATTCCAACGAGAACTTCTGCAGGAGTCAGGGCTTCTTTCAGGACGTTTTATGGGGATATAATTGAATGACTTTTGTTTGGGAATCTTTTCAGGGATCGGAGGTACTATGGGAAATTTCACGAGAAATTCGATGGGGATTTTCATCAATAATTTTTCCAGGAATTCTTTACAAATCTTTCAAGGATTTTTTTTTGAGAAAATCTCCTCGAAATTATTGGAATTTTTCTAATAGTTTTTTCGGGATTTCCTAGGGATTTTCTTCAAGATTTCTTCAGAGATTTTATCTAAAATATCGTCGAGGATTCCTGTAGAGATATTACGGGGAATTCCACCGGGAATTTCAACGGAGATTCCCCCTGGTATTTCTTCGGAAATTCCTTCAGTGCATATCTCCTGGGATTCCTTAGGAAGATTATTGAACGTTTCTCCAAGTATTCTTCAGAAAATTCCTCTAAAATGTCCCTTGCAAATTTCTCCTTGGAGTAGTTTTGAAACTTCTTGAGAGTTTTATTCATGCCCAAGTAATTGGGAGATTTGTGCCTTGCCATTCAAAGCCTTTATCATCACTTACCTGAGAAAAGGCTTGAAGCCACAAGCAAAAGCAGTTTAGAATTATATCCATAGCAGATGCATATTGCCATTCATTCGGCATCGCAATGAACCGTGCACTACATAGCTCGTAACAGTAACCAAACTAATTAGCTTTCCATAACTGGATTCACAATAGTGTGCCACTTGGGGTATAGTATCAAACGATACTTTCACAAAGGTTATTGGAATGATGATGTTTCCATTAAAATAATATTAATAATAATAACAATGACTGGATTTGTGTTGAGTATTTCCTAATTCTTCAATAGCTGAAATTAAGTTATGCAAAAATAATGCTGAACACAATAGAATATCAATAGCAGTATACCATCAAGTACATGCAATGTTGTATTGTATGGAACACAATAGATCATTGAATACGCTAACATGTTCTTATGTAGAAGTTTCAACTGGAGGAAAATGAAGGAATAACCAAGTAAAGGACCTATATTCGGAATCAAATAAAATGAACAGCTATTTTCAGTTCATATTATTTATTTTAGATCTTCATGATCTTATGTGTTTATCAAATCGACACTTCAATTTAGGCTTGTTTAGTTTTAAGATACACTTTAACATACGTTTTTGATAGGAGAAAGAAAATCTTATTGGATTATTGCTCGATCACACTTATCGATTGCTCATCGATCGCCATGATGACAAGCTGTTTTCCATTTTCTGGAGCACTCATCTTCAATACTTTCCAAATTGCGGTGTTCAGATTTTTGTTCAATTTTCCAATTGTTTGTAGCACAAAAGTAGGTCCTGTTCTTTTCAGTCGAGACACAAATGGAATCGACAGTGACACCCGTCTCAGCTGAGGAATGGGTGAATAAGGTAATATTATGAAGTCACTCACAATTCCGGTTTCTTTCACAATGGCCAGAGAAGCTTTCAACCAATTCAGGCTGGCATCATCAACGGCATGAAACCACGCGATACCGCAGGTATGGCCTGATCCATGGAACCTTGGCTGGGGGTCATCTAATGGAATTTGACGCTGTAGTCCCATAAGCTCCGTAAGGAGTTTGTCGAAATAAAAATCACCCACGTTTCCAACTGGGCGTTTCACAACGAGTTTCAATTGTTCACTTGTGGCAGGGCGTTTGCCAGGATGTCTCCATTGTTAGCGGGCGTACCGGAGAGTACAGTATGATGGGTCGCATTGTTCTTCGGGCTTGACAAAAGGTTTTCCTCGTCAGAGTACATTGCTGTTTCTAGAAAAGAGTATAGTGTTTATGTTAGTATCAAGAAGCAAATGTTGAAAATTTATTCGAATGTTGAATTTTACATACCTTACTAGAAGAACGAAAGATGAAATTATATGTTTCACTGGTGAAGACCGACGAATGACCGCGCGTCTAATTTCGATGGATGGTACGGAAACAATGGCGAATAATTTTGAGTCAAAATTTTTGACGGACAGAAGTGTGAACTCCTAATGCAGCACTCACAACAAATCTTTTGGCTTGCAGGAAATGAGACATACTCTCACATTGAGATGCATATGCCTGAGTTCAAATTTGATTAACTGTTATACACTTGGCGTGGAAGCACACACGACTGTGAGTGACTACAATACATTTTAGGCTCTCATTCTCAGCAAACCTTTGCGACAATGAAAGTTATATGTATTGAAAACAGGTTATGATGAGATCGCACTATGGTACGTTAGTTCAAGTGGTAGTACAAATAAATGCCTGTAGTACGATCAATAGTTTCATAACAAGTACATTGAAAAATGCTTATGTCTACGGTGCACCGCTGAATGTGTAATATTGCTATATTGATTAGACGGCTTGGTGTTATATATATATATATATATATATATATATATATATATATATATATATATATATATATATATATATATATATATATATATATATATATATATATGTATATATATATATACTCTAACACTTGTTTCTGGGCAATTCCACCACCACTACTTATCTGTAGATTATGAGATCAAAATCCAATGGACGCTAACGACGGACAATAATTTATCGACGAAAAAACTGCACTTTTGCACTTGGATTCAAGTTTTCATGCAAAACTTTTATCAGCAACAGTCACTAGCTCACTATGCACCACATTAGGGATCACTAACATAATAATTAAGGCGTATTTAAAGCTAAAACACTTTAAAGCACAGAGCGAAGTGCAATCCAACTCTGGTAGGAACAAAGCCTCGTGAAGCGAGGCTTTATCTAAAATTTCGTCGAGGATTCCTGTAGAGATATTACGGGGAATTCCACCGGGGATTTCAACGGAGATTCCCCCTGGTATTTCTTCGGAAATTCCTTCAGTGCATATCTCCTGGGATTCCTTAGGAAGATTATTGAACGTTTCTCCAAAGATTCTTCAGAAAATTCCACTAAAATGTCCCTTTCAAATTTCTCCTTGGAGTGGTTTTGAAACTTCTTGAGAGTTTTATTCATGCCCAAGTAACACACTTGTGACTTTCTTCTTACAAAAAAAAAACTTATTTAATACAAGTAAGTCACAGTGCCTTCTGTGTAACACAAAACTGCGCCACCGTGACTCTTTTCTGTGGCAAGTGTGTTACTTGGGTGAATTCCATGAAAGAGTTATTCGATTATTTTGATTGTTGTTCGGAGTTTCCAAGAACTTATTTGATTTTTCCTTGTGGGATCTTAGATGAAATTCAGAAAACAATGCCAAATAAAAAGAAACAAAATCTCAAATTGAGCTTCATTCTAAGAGATTCTGAAAAGAGTCAGTTAAGCTTAATTTTTAAAGAATTCAGAAACATTTGCTTGTAGGTATATTCCGAGGTGTTCCTAGTGGAAACTGAAGCCATTCCTGAAGGAACTTCCGATGATATTCCTGGAATGAATCTCGAGGGTTTTTTCTTATTATTTATTTAAAATTTTAAACATTGATTTTACTGTCGTTGGCGATTTTAGTAATGAACATTACACAGCGTAACAAAAATTATCGTTTGGTCTGTCTCAAGAACAAACTTATGTGTCTCAGACAGATTTTGAGTCGCTGAATCCAAATCCCGGGCTCAGATTTGCTCTAGCACGTCACAATTTTGTGATATACCTCTATTTATAGGGCAAAATATGCGATTTTGGGCTTTTTTAAATGCAAGTCATTAAGCATGGACATATTTTTTTAACCATTCAAAGGATAAATTGCTCAATTAACATCTAAATTAACGACTGATGCAAACTATTTCGGATTCAGCGGCTCAAAATCTGTCAGAGACACATAAGTTTGCTCTTGAGACAAAAAAAATGTTGCGCTGTGTTATTGTTTTAATTTCAAAAAGCTACCTAAAAAAGAAATTGAAGTCAATACGTCCGTAGAATGTGTCTTAAATGTTTATTTTGATAAATGTAAATCCGCTGGATAAATTTGAAATCAGGCCTCCCCACTGGATCGCATTTT
Organism: Aedes albopictus; assembly: GCF_035046485.1. Taxonomy (NCBI): domain Eukaryota; kingdom Metazoa; phylum Arthropoda; class Insecta; order Diptera; family Culicidae; genus Aedes; species Aedes albopictus. The sequence continues at coordinate 313,008,135 of NC_085137.1, read as the reverse complement.
ACCGTGACCTCCCCCTTCTGGTTGGGTAACAGCAGAAGGATAATTTTCAGAGCCATATCGGGGGCAGCGGAGGAGACGTGACGTGATTGCCACGCTTTTGAATCGTAAAGACAATGCCAATGGTGCCTTTCAGGTACATTCCAAATTCACTCACACGATGAAACGAAAAATAAAGCATAACAGTCAGTCAAGCAGCCAGCGCAGCTAGCGCAAACGAGTCAGCGCGACCAGATTCTGGCTTGATTGCTCACAGCAATTCGACAGTTTATGACACAGCTTACGTCAGGCGTGGGGAGGCAGCCTGCAATTATCTCCTCTCCGGCTCGAAGGGATCGGGACTTTTCGGGGAAATAAAACTATAAAGTGTCATACTGTATGAACTGTTTTGCACACTCTCGTACCTGCTATCGGGGATAACACAATAAATGAAGCGGCGTAGCTCAATGTGCTTTGTGTTCGATGTAGGTATTAAGGCTTACAAAAAAACTACTCAAGAGAAATGGAAATTTGCGCACACGACGGTAGATAATGTACACAACATAGTTATTTATACAACTGGTTGCGAAATGATAATTTTTCCGCATGTATGACTCCATTTATTCTACCAGACTTGCCACCATTGAAGTTAGTTTTGCATAAGGAAAACAAATCTAAAGCAGACTCTTTCTACACCAGATGGTCAACACAAGCTATATCCATCATATCATATCTACTTCTGATAATCACTGAGATTAGTGAGAGTGCGAATCATATTTCTTAATTTTTGGCGCAATGTCACCCCGACTGGCAGTAGTGATTTTGTAACTATCCGTTTTTATCACCATCCGTTTTTGTCACTATCTGATTTCGTCAACATTTCATTCCGTTTTTGTTTACATTTCAGTTTTTGTTAAATTTGTTCCCTCGAACACGAGATTTCCTAAAAGTATCCTAAAAGTAAACTTTTATAGGAGTGACGATGATACTCGTGGAGAAATGCCTTCCGGAAGGAAGTAAACATATCCTTTTTTGTTAGGATATCGAAATTACGTTCTTGGAGATTAATGATTTCTGGAAGTATGTCATATTTTAAGACGCCGATCTGGGTACTGAAACTGTAATATGCGTCATTCTTGCGTTCAACGAAAATAAATTTCCAAAAATGTGGTCACAAATGCACAGTGCCAAGCCAGCCAAAACCTCTTACCCAAAACCCTCAAAAACACATCGCGGGCGCGCACGTCCTACTATAGTTTCAGATCAATTTTGACTCAAAAATGGGTAATTTTCAAGAATATCGAAGGATAACTCATTTTTAGGCAGCTTTTTCACAACTTAAATGCCATACAGATGATCTTCACATATCTACGAACAAAGCCTTCAAAGCAACTATTATAGTTCATGCGTTTATTAAAGCACGGGACACTAGCATAGCTGTAAATAAACATTATAGATTTTGTATGAAGGCCATAAACCACAGTCCGTTCAGGAGGCTGTCAAAAATTCAAATTTCAATGAATCGATCTGAAATTTTGGATTTCTACAGTTGAAATATTTAGGAATCTGACAAAAATATTATATCTACGTGAAAAGCATTTTCATTTTTTAGGTTTCGACCGCCCTCGCACCACTGTAAAATGTGATGAAAACCTCTTGTCGGCATCACAGTCGGAAAATTGTAATTTGAACTGTGCAACCAAGATCATCAAAAAAAAAATAAATAAACAATTAAATTTCATAGTAAACTGCATATTTTTTCTTTTGGAATGTGTTCTACGGTAAAACTCCAATTCATATTAAAATGTTGCAACATATTTTGTCATAGAAAATTATTCCGTTTTTGTCAACTGAAAATCGCGGACCGTGTTGATAAAAGCGGGTATATTTGACATGGGGAAATGTTCGTGACCCCGTAACGTGGGTAGAATACCTTAGAATGGTGCGTTGCGGTGTAAAATCTACCAAATCAAATTTTGATCTTGATATTCAAAGATCAAAGATCAAAGTTTGATGCACTTTTTTGTAATTTGTAGTATTTTTCTTTCAATGTTACTGCTAATTAACATTTTGAGCAGGTTTTAGGTAAATTTGGCGTACGATATAAATAATATTTATTCTTTATTCTTCCTGGATATAGCCCAGGATATATTCCAGAAATTCCTTCAGCAAATATTCCAGGAGTTCTTTCAGGAATTACTCCAGGAATGACTCTACGATTTCCTTCTGGAATTACTACAGAAAATCGTCTAGGAATTGTTCCGGGAAACCCCCTAGGAATTCCTTCAAGAAATATTCTAGGAATTCCACCAGGAATAACTGCAGGAATTTCAACAGGAATTGCTGTAGGAATTACTACAGGAATTTCTCCAGAAATTCCTTCAATTCCAGTTCTTGCGGGAAATACCTCACGTGAATTCGGAATTACTCGCATGAATAACTCCATAAATTCTTACAGGAAATAATTCATAAAATCCTCCAAAAATTCGTCCAGAAAAAAAATTGAAAAAAAAAAACAATTCTAAATTTCCTCACAGTTTAAGGAAATCCTTAAGAAATGCCTCTGAGAATTTCTCTGGGAAATTCTCTAAAAATTCCTTCACAAATTACTACATGAATTCTTGCAGAAAGTACTCCAGGAATTCCTCTATGGTAATCTCAAGAAATTTCTTCAAGAAATTCTTGAAGAAATTCTTGGAGGTATTCTTGTAGGAATTCTTGGAGGAATTCCTGGAGAAATTCTTAGAGAATCTTGGAGGATTACCTGAAGGAATTCTTTGAGGAATTCCCGGGGATATTCCAGTAGGAATTTCTGGAGGTATTTATTGAAAACCCCTGGAGGTTTTCCTCGAGAAATTTATAAAGGAACTCCTGGCCAAATTCCAGGACGGATTCTTGGAGGAATTTTGACATAAATATTAGAGCAGGTCTTAGAGAGATTCTAATTAGAGTTCATGTTGGACTTCTTGAAGGAATTTCTGAATAAAAATCATTCTCGGTGGAATCCCTGGAGTTGTTCCGGGAGTATTTTCTTAAGGAATTTCTGGAGGTTTCCTGAAGAATCCAGGAGGTATTCATAGAGGAATATCTGGAGGATTTTTTAAATGAATTTTTAAAGGAATTTCTTGAAAAATCTCGGGAGAAATTTCTAGCGAAATTCCTGAAGGGATTATTGACAGATACCTTAGAGGGTTCTCAAGTAAAATTCTTGGGGAAGGTACAGTAGGATTTTTTGGAATTCCTGGAGGGATTCTTGGAAGAATTCTAGACGGATGTCTTGGAAGAATTTCTGGATGAATCCTGAAGGAATTTCCGGAGTAGTTTCTGGAGGAAACTCTGGAGGAACCGCTGGAGAAATTTCTGGAAGAATCCCTTGAATCCTGAAGAAATCCCTGGGTTAGTTGCTGGAGGAAATCTTGGAAGAACTTCTGAGCGAGCTCTGGAGGAATTCCTGAAGGAATACCTGAATGAATTCCTGGATGAATCCATGGAGGAATCCATGCAGGAATCCCTGGAAGAACTTCTAGAGAAACCGCTGGAGGAATACCTGGAGAAATTCTTAGGAAAATTATTGGAGGAATCCCTGGAAAATTTCCTGGAGGAATTCCAGGAGAAATTTTTTGAAGGAATCCTTGGGGGACTCCCGTGGAATCCTCGGGGAATTTCTGAAGGAATGCCCGAGGAACTTCTGCAGGATTTTTCGAACAGTTTTTGAAGTTATTCCTGAGGAACTCCTGAAGGAATTCCAGAATAGCTCCTGAATAAATTTTCTAGAAACTGCTAGGAAACTCCTGAAGAATTTTACGGGAAGTCTTGAGACATTCCCTAGGAACTCGTAGAGATATTCTCGGAGAATATCACGATGAATTTCTGAGGGACTCCTGGAGGAATTTCCGAGGAACGCCTAGATGAATTCTTGGGTAATTTCCGACACTTCCAAATACCATAAAGAACATTTGTATGTTAGTGGATGCACAACCCAGCTAAAACAAAGTCTTATATGATGTTGGATAGGATGCTTAAGTGGAGGCCATATGCGTAAATGGTTCCATTAAAACGCGTGTAAAGTGTGCGTATATCACCTTCACTTTTGCATCCTATTCAACATCATATGTGATCATGTGTTGACTGGGAAGTAACACAAATACTCAACAAATTATGAGATACAACAGAGGTAGTCGTGGAAGAAGTACATCGATAAAATAGAGATATACAAGATTAGAGCTTGTACAGCTCGAAGGTATTAATTTCAGAATAGTTTGGATGACCTAGAACACCAAGTAAATGTTGCTAAGTTATCAGAATTGCACTCTGAGGTTCTAAGAGTAGCGTAGATTATATTCCACAAGCATTCGCTACAATAGAAATATCTTATGATTATCTGTATTGCGACCCATACTTCAAAATACATTGGGTCTATTTGTATGCCAGTGGACACCCAAATAGCAACAAATACAGATACTCATAATATAATGAGGTGCAACAGACACAATCGTGAAAGAATTATGCCAATAGAGTGAAGAAAAACAAGAGTAGAGCCTGCAGACCTTGAAGTTCCCAATTCTAGAATAGTTTGGAAAGCCTGGAATATCCCATGAATGTACCAAAAGGTTTATAGATGTGCACTGAGGTTCCATCAGCACTATAGACTACATTCCACGAAAATTTTTCACAACTAAAGCATGAGACAGTATGTAGATACCGTCAGCCAAACTTCAAAGTGTTTTGGAGGCCATTTGTATGTCACGGAATGTCCAACTACCACAATATCAAGTAGCTCATAGCATTGTGAGGTGTAATGGACATTAAAGTGACTAAATTTCTTGGACAGAGTGAACACAAATATACTATATTAACAATATAGGTCACTTCATGTTTTTACATACAACAACATGGAGACACCGTTAGCGAATGATTTCAGCACCACCTGTTGTCAGAAAAAGTTAATAAATGTATTTTGATCAATTTTAGTTTACCGTGCAATGCGACATTTCTTGAAAAAGATCTTAGGGGTGTTGAAGTTTTTTGTTCCCAAATAATCGATTAATATATAATCGATTTAAAATATACGCCAACAAAACAAAATTCCATTAGATGACATCTAGGAATACATCTATAGAAGAATTTGAATGCTCCCTCATTGTAACGACACCGAAATCGTTTAATATCATAATTTTAATTTTCCATCCTCAAAGTTAACTTATATGTTTCCCTGGTGGTTGTTATTTTCTTTTGACAATGGCTTTTAATATCATCATTCTTGATGCCCATGCTGACATTCATCGGATTAAAGCTCCTCTATTTGATCGTATAATGTGTTGTAGACGCATCTGGAAGAGAATTTACTTTTCTGTACAGAAATGGCTCGTTTGTATATCTATGGAGCAGTGAAAAAAGTTAACTTTACCAATGCTGCGCCTTGATGGAGTCGTACTTTTGACAGTGTTTAAACATCGACGAACCGACGTGATAGTGGCGATCCAAAACTGCCCCCCCCCCTAATTTAACGGTCGACCACTTTTCCTAGTCATACCAGGACTTCACCAAGAGCTCTAGATCATTCAACTATTGATCATATTTCTTGTTAGTTTGGAAAATCGATCGTTGCAGCTAGACCCTACGGGCTATGGAAGGTACTAAACGCGAGAAATTATATTTGCATGTCGCAATTCGGATCGGATATGTGGTTTTCAGACTCGTGGAGCTCGATAACGCGTTAAATGCCCAACAAACATTTTTGTTGTACAAGAGTGGAACAAACTTCTCCTAAGCAAACTTTAGCTTAACCCGGGAGTGGTCGCGTCGTGTACTGAGTACACGCACCATGAAAAATGCACGCATGTGGTACACAGCGTGAGCGCGGCGTCGCTGCAGGTAATCAAAGACGCGACTGCTCGAGGGTTAAGAAACTGTTATTCAGTTAGTTCTATTACTTGGGTGGTTATTATATCTTTCACGACGATGCCTGCACTCAAAGTTTGATAAAAATAAGAATAAAAAAATCGGCCAGAGAAGTATACGAGAAAACCCTGACAACTTTGAACTATTTTTCAGATTATTTTTTTTCATAGAACTACATATAAAAACGTGTCTACAGTGTTGGCCAGGACAAGTACTTTTAATTCAATAATCCATTTTAGGTTGGTGTTAAAAAAGTGAACATGTTTTCGTTGACAAAGCATTTTCTCGTCGTTTCTGGACGTATCTTTGTAAAGAAACGTATATAATTTGGAAGTCACCCGTAGACTTCATGGGAATGTGGGTTTTATTATCAAAACTTTTCGTGACATCGAACACAGAATTTCTATGTAGAGGTCAAGCTAGATTTTATAAAACTTTATACACGATAATAAGAACGGCAAAATTCAAGAAAGTGATTCTGGGATTAGTTCATTCGTGTTTTCTTTTCATTTTACAATGTGCTTCAGTTCATGTCAAGTCGTACTTCAAGTATTCGGCTTTAATAAGTTAAAGTTGGGGTGTGAGAAAAATTAGGTAGAGGGTCCTATGTTGGACACTTTAAGCTATAAAGGCAGCATCCGTTTATTCAGTGGCGATTCTTAACCTTAAATCTACCTGTTCAACAAGCCTAAATTCTTGATTTGTCTTATCAAATTAGCTTGTAATGAATTAATTACATCGGCTGTTTTCCTACTCTCCGCATCGACCAATGTGGCGCTAGCTTCTATGCGCGAAAAATCGCTAAAAGTAAATCGCAAAAATATTGTATGGCGAATAGCATCTAAAGGCAAATTTATCGAAGTGGAATACATTATTCGAAAAAATATTTGGTAGTGGTTGTGCACAATGGTAACTACTATTAAGCCTACCCAATATTTTTTCAGTAAATGCTTTCTAGTTCAAATAATTCAAGTTTAGATGCTTTTCATCATACAAAATAAAATTGATTTACTCCTGCTGATCAACTGTGGGTGTGTGCCAAGCGGGTAGTCCATTGGTAGAAAATGACGAGAATTGTCGTTTCCGTCCATTTTCAATTTGATTCTGATCCTAATTTCTCCGCAAATTCAAGAACAAAAAACACAGTGTGCAAGACACAGTTTGCCGGGGACAGCTAGTTTATTATAAATTCGGTAGAGAGTGCTCTAAAAATACATGTGAAAATGCGAACAGAAAAGTAAGAGGAGGTTCAGATTCAGATAAAGTTGGTTTAGCACGCCAGAAAATGTTGAGCTAATAAATATTTTATTTTTCTAATTTGAGTAGTTGAAAAAAAAATCGATTATTGTTTAATCGATTATTTAGGAATAAATGGGCATCCCCACCATGCAATGACAGCTTGACAGAATAAACGTCATTTGGATGGCGCATGCATTGAGTGTGTAGTAGTACCTCTTCTGCCGCTTGGTGGCGACACATTCACTAAAAAGGAGTCGCCAAAAAATCGTAAGAGTGACGTATATTGTTAATATACCCAAGTGTGTTGTCACAGAAGAGTCACGGCGGCGCAGGTTTTTGTTACCCATAAGTCACTGTGACTTACTTCTAACAAATAAACACTTACTTGCTAGAAGTTAGTCACAATAACTTTTGCACAACAAAAACCTGCGCCGCCGTGACTTTTCCATGACAAGTGTGTTACTTGGGTAGTATATTTGGTGAACACAAACGATGGTAGATGTTTTAGATCTTAAGAAAAGGAATTCCAGAGTAGTTTGGATGACCTAGATCACCCAATTCATGTACCATGAATTTTCTAGGGGTGCTGTGAGGCTTTTTGAGTACCGTAGACAATGTTCTGTTATCATTCATCGTGTATAAAATTTGGTTGAGAATGTTAGATTTATGTCACAAACTTCGGAGTACTTTGGAGGCCTTAGAATAGCTCTGGGATCAAAACTTCAACAGACTATGATGGGTAGTAATACATTGCATGTCTAGGATCAGTGAAAACTATTGAAGTTTAGCAAAACTGATTCGGGGTAATGGCTTCCAGTCTCTTTCAATTAAAAAACGGATTCTTATGCTTTCATCCGACGTTTCGGACACATTTATTGTGCCTTCTTCTTGGGATTAACAATGTTCCGTTTTATCGTTAAGGGCCTGCAGCATAGGCACCTTTGTCAACGGTTTATGCTCCGACAATTCACCCACTTTGTTCTGGCCAAGGGCTGGATGGGCTGATTTTTCAGAAATCGATCCGGCTCGCAGAAAAGAGGTGCAGTCTGCTTCGCGCCACTTTCACACTTGTTCTGTTCTGTTGTTGAGAACAAGTGTGAAAGTGGCGCGAAGCAGACTGCACCTCTTTTCTGCGAGCCGGATCGATTTCTGAAAAATCAGCCCATCCAGCCCATGGCCAGAACAAAGTGGGTGAATTGTCGGAGCATAAACCGTTGACAAAGGTGCCTATGCTGCAGGCCCTTAACGATAAAACGGAACATTGTTAATCCCAAGAAGAAGGCACAATAAATGTGTCCGAAACGTCGGATGAAAGCATAAGAATCCGTTTTTAATTAAAAGAGACTGGAAGCCATTACCCCGAATCAACTATCACAGTCGTATCTTTAAGTTTAGCAAAACGATGAAATTTCAGCAAAAACATGGAGAATTTATAAAAAAAAATACAAAATAAAAAGCCACGTATTTTCGCCTCCCCGCAAAAGTGGGGAGGGTGCAAAGGGGGGAGGTACCATGCATTTCTTAGCACAACTATTCCCCTTGACTGTAAAAAAAATCCGGGGTAAAATCTTTTAAAACAAAGAAGATATTGCATTTCTGCCAAAAGTAGATCGTCCTGGGTGTTTGCGGGTTAGTGCTAATGCTATTGCTGAGTTGACATGAGGAAATCTTCGTGTGTTTAAATGTCATCTCTATACGCTGGTATACAGGGCGTCGAAATGTCAAATGCGTTATAACATTATTGCCATATCATTTTTCAGTATGTATCCCATTTTTCAATGCTGTGAAGTAAAACAAAGGCCTCATAGATCTAGACTGGCAAGACAATCTGTGGAGATCGAAAATAGGCCATAAATTGTGAAGAAACTCAGTAAACTCAAGTCAAAAATACGTTTTCTAGCCTTAAATATAAAGGGAGATTGATATGTGAAACGTGGATATGTTATTTCGAATATTTCAATGAATTTATGACAAATGGATTCCCAGCAACTAGTTTTGCGCATGTCTCAGATGCCAATTTCCTTCCTGTATTTTTTGCCAAAACTGGAATACTGGTTGGATTAGATATTTTTTGTTTACCCAAATAAATGACAGTTCGACGCTTCTTTTGAAAGATGTAACACTGTAACAATTTCGCGTGCTGGAAAAGGATACAACGTTTTCCTTCGCTCTGACTACGGAGTTCCACTTATGTTATGTGCTATAGATCAAAATAAGATTGCATTGCAGTAACACTTTTGAGTTAGTTTTAATGCTTCCAATTCCGAAAAGGTTTAAGATTATAGGGAATCGCGCCACTTGGGCGGTAGCTTCTATATTCGTCTGTTTTCCATTATAACTCAGTCAAATTTGAACCAATTGACACACCTTTTGGAATGTGATGAGATTGGTGTAGTATCTACCCGTGTACAACATTTCAAGTCAATTGGTTCATAATCAATCAAAAAGCTAGATGCCAAAAACTCAAAAAAAAAAAAACTGATCAATTCCACCGGAAATTACGGTTTCCAATCATGTTTCTTATTTCGATCAACGGATGTCATCTGGGAAACTTTTCAAAATTGTCCACGGATTACGGTTGTTGCTGTTCAAGTAACGGTAAACGCTGAATGATAGGGCATTCATGCAAACTTTCCAAAATTTTCCATTACCAACCCCTTGGATCGGCACTTCCCAATCTATGGAAAAGACAACACAAAGGCACATCAAGCTTACAAAATTGCAGCGCCAAAGTCCTCGTGGCCAGCATTAACGATTTCGTTAATTTTAAATTTATCTGAGCGACGTGATTTATTGTTTGCCCAATAATTGTTCTCCGAAAAGCCTTTCTCGCGCCTTCCGACCGACCGATCCTGTAGGCGACCAGCGTGGTGCAGAGCTCGGTGTACGAACTTTCTCATCGGTCGTATTATGCCACGCACGCAAGCGGACCAGGCGGATAAGCGTAGGAATGTACGCGCACGGTACGACCTTACTCCCAGGACAAAAAGTGATTACGCTAAGTACATATTTCCAGGGGTGGACTTATGGTGGTGCCACACCGGCACCATTCAACCAACCAACGCAGTGCAACGCGTTGCCGAAAAGCACACGTGCACCTGCGCTTTAGATATGGAGCAGCCGCACTCTACTAGTGGGGCATTTTTTGCGCATTATTCGCCGAGTACGCCGCTTACTGATAATCCTTCCTTGCTCAATCGTTCACTTTTGTATATCTTGCGAATGAATTTCACGCGCTCTGGTTTGGAATTTTTGGTCCCAATGCGGAGCCTTGCGATGTGCCAGGTAAATGAGAAGTAACGAGCCACGATTTTTGGTTCATGAAAGTGGCAAGGATAAGAGAGCACGGAGTGAGAAATGAGGATAAATGTTTTGAAAAGGTAGCTTGGTTACCCAGGGGTTGTTGTCCAGAAATCCGACAGTTTTTTCACCGTCATAAAAATCTCCTGAAAAAGTGGCGAGATAATAAGCTTAACCGTTCCCCCGCAAAAGTGGCGCACGAATGCAGGACATCTGACCTCCCTCGGATGGCTATGGAGTGATTTCAGTTTACTACCGCACAGTGGAAAAAAGGTCAAAACACTATCCAATTTGTGCGATTGATTGCTATCGGGAAGTACATAATGGTAAGTGTAAAATCAATTGAACCATCAGGTTTTTGCTCGTCTGAGCGTCAGTTTACCGAGTTTAGAAACAAATCTCAGCCAGCAGTATTTTTCGCCACTTTGGGGTCGACCTAAGAAGAACTTCAGATTCTTCTAAAAGCGGCTCCAATTTTATGAACAGGGGCTAAGGGAAATATCGGAGAACCAATAAAAAAGCACACCTAAAAATATAATCTCAGTTCACAAAGTAGGTTCAACTGAGTGATACTGAGTGAATTCCCAGTGCATTTAATGTATCTTGGTTTATGGTGGTGAAACATGATGCCTAATGATATCCAGTGCTGTAAATCTAGTACTTCACCGATCGCACACTGTTGTAGCGCATAAAGTATACAAGTAAGTATACTTACTTATAAGAATATGATACCTTCTTCTTCTTATTTCTGGCGAGCCGACACCGTTCGGCATCAGCTCTAGTTTAACGTCCGCCTATTTCTGGTACTAAGCCTAAACACGGACGATCAGGGAGACATCCACACACACCTGACACCCTACATATCGAACCCATCAACACATGGGCCGGGACCTACGGCTTTACTTCCTATCCGAGGGAAGGCGTGATCAGATATTTTTGTCTCAGAAATACCGACGGCGTCGACTAGGATTGAACCTAGACCAACTGGGGTGAGAGGCAACCACGCTTACCACTACACCACCGACGCCGCTGAATATGATACCGGTTGATGACAGAATGTTCTAAATTCTCGTGAGAAAAAAAACAGAAAGTGGATTATTGTGTTTGCTTAATATATTTAACGGAAACTTCTTGTTATTGTCAAATCAGCACACTGACATGTACCAGTGAACTTGTTGATAAGCTGATTATAAACAGAATGATGATTCACATTGATGAAAGTTCCAGTTTTGATAAAAAGCAGATTAAGCATTTCGACCATTTGATCACTTTTAGGAATTTTATTTATTCCAATAAATCTAAAGGTTCATACTTTAAAATCGCCTTACTTGACATAGACATAGTTTTCGACGGTATATTCCTTTCGGGACGGAGCGCGAAAAATTGAAATCTTCATACAAATGGATCAACTTTGGCTCTCCTGAACTATTACAATTCCCATCAAAACAGCCATTATTTATCCTCATTTGAAGGAACTACTCTTGCTTTGAACACCTAGATAAAATGGAAATAAAAATATGCGACAGATAAAACTTTTTCATGACTTACGGTTTTTGTCCACTTTTGGTTTAACATGTTGTGGTAAATCTCAGAGGCAACGTAAACAAAATTTTGTTTGCACACACACAAGTATAAGTAATGGCTAAATTATTGAAACAGTTAACATCACATAAAACAAAGTATAAACAGATGAAAAAAAAAATACGCAAAACTGTTATCGCTCAGTATCATGAAAGGGCATGTACGATTACAAAATTGAAAAAACTTGCATTTTTCTTTTATTGGGTGTTTTTTTTAAAGAAATGTAATACTTTTTATTCGATCGTACACTTTCTAATTACTAAAATTCCTGGTCGAAAATATTGACTTATGGCACTAATGGTTTCAGGAATATCTGCAGGATTTTTGAGAATATTGTGTTGACATTCTTAGGGATTTCGTCAGGATATATATTCAAGGATATCTACAATGAATCATTTGGAAGATTCATCTAGAAAAGATAACTTCAGGAAAAAAATTACAGTATTTATTCTAGGATACCTTCAGAATGTAAATGTCGCAGTATAACTATTAAAAAAGTTTTGCAGATCTTATGGTTGTTTTTTGTAACAAAGGTAAACAAATGTGTGATGATAATTACAAGTTTTAGCTAATCCTTTTGTGAATAGACAAAATTTCTTGCAGCTTTTCAAAGAAATTTCTTACCACAATTTGTTCTTATGATCAAGATTTTTGTTTTAATCGTAAAACGTTGTTCATGAATAATAGAGAAATTCGGTGATTGTACCAAAGAATAAGGTAGAAAATATGTTACAAGAAGTTATGGAACATAACTCGAAGGAATTCTTGTAGTTCTTGTAGTTCCAGATAAATGACCTAAAGGCATTCTCTGAAGAGATTTTGAATTTCAAGTTGCTGTGGGAAATCATGGTGGAATCCTTGGAATAATTTCCAAAATAACCCCAGTACAAACTTTCGAAGAAACTTTTAAAACAGGTTTTGAAAAAAATCTAGAATAGTTTCTGAAGGCAATACTGAAAGTTTCATTTGGGGAGTCTAGAGAAGTTTGTGAATAAATGTCTAAAGAAAATTTCTAAAGGTATTTCTGCTGAAATTCATGGACACTTGTTTTGGAAAAAATGGAGGAATTTCAGAAATAAATCATGTAAGATACTTTGAAAGAATTCTTCGTGGAATTTGTAGAATATAAAATCCCTTTGGCGAACGGGGTATAGAAAACACTGTGCGTTGTTCGAGTCAGATAAAAACTATATTTCAGAGAGCTACATATGGTGTTTATATACAATTAGAGGGCATTGCCTTTACTGGTCAAAAATAGATTTCAAAAGGTCTATACAAATTATTGAATTCAATGATAGCCAGATGGGCTGCTATTATAAAAAGTTTGTTTAGCAGAATTTGCCGCGATCGGGCGAGATGATTCGTCATCGATTGGAGATGTCGCATTGATGATGACGATGATGATGCTACAGTACTCCCCTCCTAGACTAGGTGCGGTCCTAGCGGTAGCGGTCTGGGATGACAACTCGTCGGCCAGAACGAGTGACCCTAGTCGGAGAAGTCGTAGCGGTGGTAGTAGCTTGGGGATCCGTGCTACTCGGTTGTTCCTCCGTGGTGTAGGCTGGCTTCAATCGGTCGATCGAAACGTTCACCAATCGTCCTTTGATGTCGACCTTAAAATGCTTGCTATTCCGGTTGACGACTTGATAGGGACCATCGTAGGGAGGCGATAGTGATGGTCGGATGGAATCATTGCGGACGAAGACTTGCTTACACGTGCTTAGATCCTGATGCACGAATATTCTTCTGTTGCCATGCCAGGCGGTGTCGGTTGGTCGTAGTTGTCGCATGGCCTGACGAAGGTTCACGACGAAATCGTTTTCGCTTAAGGTGTTGGAGTTCTCAGCGAAAAATTCAGACGGAATGCGGAGGGTCGATCCGAAAACCATCTCTGCTGGCGATGCTCCGATGTCCTCCTTGTACGTGGTGCGTAGTCCCAGTAAGATCATCGGCAGTTGTTCAGTCCAGCGGTCGGTGTCGTGACACAGAATGGATGCCTTCAACGTTCGGTGCCACCGCTCAATCATACCGTTCGACTGGGGGTGGTATGCTGTCGTTCGAAGGTGGCTGATCCCAAGCAAGCGAACCAACTCGGAGAAGAGCGACGACTCAAATTGACGTCCTTGATCGGTCGTGATGTAGGTCGGCACACCAAAGCGCGCAATCCATCCGACAACAAGAGCTTCGGCGATGGTTTGCGCTGTCATGTCAGGGACGGGAATTGCCTCCGGCCACCGGGAGAAACGATCGATGATGGTGAGGCAGTAGCGGTTCCCCTTGCTTGGAGGAAATGGTCCAACTATGTCGACGTTTATGTGCGAGAATCGATCATCTGGTGGAGCATATCGGGTAACGGGCGACTGGGTATGACGAGTCACCTTGGATCGTTGACACTGCAAGCAGTTCCTAGCGAAAGCGATGCTGTCTTTCCTAATGCCCGGCCAAACGAATCGTTGCGTCATCAACTTGGCCGTCGCACGTGTACCAGGATGGGCGAGAGAGTGGGTTGCTTGCAGGGCAGTATTACGGAACTTTCCCGTGACGAATGGTCGAATGCGATCGTCAGTGAAATCACAAAACAGTTGTTTTGAATTGCCTGGAACGGTAAAAAGTTTTAGATTTAAACTTGTTTTCGATTTACCTTGGAGAATATTCTGCAGCTCTTCGTTGGTTTGCTGATCGTCGGCGAGGGCGTCGAAGCCTATTGCCGGCGTGGCTCGGATAGTTGCAATGCGCGAAAGAAGATCGGCGACGATGTTCTCCTTTCCGACGATGTGCCGGATGTCCGTTGTGATCTGCCCGATATAATCCAACTGGCGAGCTTGACGGTTGGTTGCTTTATCAGGCTTCTGGCGGAATGCGAAGGTGATCGGCTTATGGTCGGTGTAGATATGGCAGCTTCTTCCTTCCAACATAAACTTGAAATGCCGCACTGCCAAGTAGATTGCGGTCAATTCTCGATCGTAGGTGCTATAACGGAGCTGGGCGGAATCGAATTTCTTCGAAAAAAAAAAATCCCAGCGGTTGAAGTTCTCCGTCGACTATCTGATGAAGCACCGCACCCGCTGCAATGTCGGAGGCGTCGACCCAAAGGGACAATTCAGCGGTCTTGGAAGGATGTGCCAGAAGCGTGGCTTGAGCTAGCTGTTGCTTGCAAGTTTCGAAAGCCGTGGTGGTTTCGTCGGTCCATAAAAGCGGCGAGCGATCGTTCCGTTTGTTGCCAGGGGTCATCGCCAGCAATGGTATTTGGGCCTCGATAGCGCTTGGGATGAACCGGCGATAGAAGTTAATCATTGCCAAAAAACTTTTTAGCTCCTTTACCGTAGATGGTTTCTTGAAGCTTTGTACCGCCTCCACTCGCTCTGGCAATGGGCTGATTCCTTGGGGTGTGACCATCTGTCCCAGAAAGGCAAGTTCATCTCGACCAAATTCACATTTGGCAACGTTGATTGCCAGATTGTGCTGCTTGAGCCTCTCAAACAGCTGGCGCAAGTGGTCACGATGTTCCTCTGGTGAGGATGAGGCGATGAACAGGTCGTCGATGAAGGGGTACACAAAATCCAAACCTCGGACGACTTCGTGGATCAGACGCTGGAACGTTTGTGCCGCATTCCGAAGTCCAAACGTCATAAACGAGAACTCGAATAGTCCAAACGGAGTCGTGATGGCTGTCTTCGGTACGTCGTCGGGATGGATCGGGACTTGGTGGAAGGCTTTCTGCAAATCAACCTTCGAGAAAATGGTTTTGCCTTGCAGCATAGCCGTGAAGTCCTGGAGATACGGCAGGGGATATCGGTCGGGTACTGTCTGGTCATTCAAGGCACGATAATCTCCACACGGGCGCCACGATCCGTCCGCCTTTTTTACCATGTGGAGAGGACTAGCCCAGTTGCTGCTGGATGGTCTGCAAATACCGAGTTTCATCAGATGTTCGAACTCGGCGCGAGTTGCTTCCAGCTTATCCGGCGACAGTCTTCTCGGCCTGGCGAATACTGGCTGGCCCGTGGTCTCGATACGGTGGACGATTGTCGATTTGCTCACCGTGCCTGCTGGTGCGAGCCGACCCAAGCAACCAAAAGTTCGGATAAAATGGCATGTTCGGGCTTAATCAGCTTTTCGAAGGAATACGGATAGCATTCTATACAGCCCACTTTTTAAGTAATTAACCGAACTTGAGTTCACAAAAAGTACACTTGTGCCGCTGTACGGAATGCTATTCAGCTCAAAAATAACCCAAGTAACAATTATACTTTTGTGGCAATCCTGAAGTAATTTCTAAGATAGAATAATAAAACTTAGCAATAAAGCTCTTTGTTCTGCGAATCCGAGATAAAATAGGCATAAAACATCCATAAGACTAATCTGGCCCACTCTTCAGGAAATCTTCAAAGCTGTTTTCGAAGACTGCTTTGAAACTAGTTGTGTTTATGTACTTGCACTAATGATTGATTATAAGAACTTCATGAAACTTTAACAAGAATAGCTTGAAGCATGTTGATCTTATAGCTGTCTTTCTCAAAAGTGTCAACAGTGCATAATAAATGAAATGTTTTACCCAAGCATTTTGCAGATGCAAACAAATTTTTTTTCATGGATGAAATGTTAATTGAACTGCAAATTAATTTTCATCAAATTGAAATGGCTAAAGCATTAAAATTGTCTGACAGATCATTGATGACAGGGAATCAAAATTTTCCGTGCCATACCCACTTCTTCGTTGATATGCCGCCCAAAACATACAAAAATAACAAAGCGCCCCAAAAATAATATCAATTATTAATATACGAAGACATCAATTTCCTATAAAAACAAAAGGCTACGCCACTTTTTCAATTCTATCTAAACATGGCTGCCGTTCCAAGCGAACAAAACTCATGCAGCCGCCATCAATTGTAATTACCTTTAATCCAAACCCCCTTAAAACAATGATGGAACCAAGTCACCTTGCATGAAAGCTACAGCCTTTATTGAAGATTGTTTTTACTAGTTATGATCTTAAGGCAGATTTGTTCGTCTTAAATGAAACTTATTCATTTTATTCAAGAGTAACACCCTTTGACAAATGTTTGTTTACGTTTTCGGTGCTAGAAAGTTGTCTCTGTACATTTCGCGGTGTTTCGCGTCAAGGTGTGCCAATTCTATTTTGTTTCCCTGTATTTTTACAAATAATAATGAAGTGAAACTTACTAAAACTACACTATTTGGCATGAGCTTGAGCAGAGTCACAGTAAGTACCCATTTCATTTTCGATTCGCATAGCTGTGGCCTGTGTGAGGAACTGGTTGAAGGCAGGACGACAGCAGCCAGCTACTCGCATTTTTGATTGGCCGTAAAATCATTATTTCGTTGACATGATTACTTTTTAGCACAAGAATGGCTAAATTATCAGTGAGCAAACATGTTTATGTGTTTATATTTGCATGAGAACGAAGTTTTTCAACCAATTTGTTACATTCATTATTTGGATTGATAAAATAGTTCGTTGTCTTATTATTATTTCGCATAGTTCTTGTTCCAGAGTAATGGCTCTAGCTCAAGAATAGAAGGCTTCAAGAAGTTTTTAAAGGAGGATTAGCCAGATGAAATGCACTTGAATTAACGAAGCATAAACTTTTAATAAAATGTGCTGATGTTATGTGTTGAAAATAACTTCAAATGCGCCTTAAAACTTATTATAAGATTCAATGCTCTTGTAAATTCAGTTGTTTTATGCGCGAATTTCAAAATTAACTTGAAGACAACTTAAAAACCGCAAACGAACGAAGATTGTTTTCTCTTGATAAAAACAACTTCAAATGTTCCATGAATTGATCATGCTGTGATAAAGCTTTAATAAAAATAGTCAAATCTAAAAGGAATTGAAATTGTTACTTGGGAAGCTTCGATAAAATTGAAAAAAAAAAATAAATTTGCCCTCAAAAGTGATTAATTATTGATGAAATATTAGTACCTGTGGAATCCTAATTGATCAATTTCTTTAGTAACATTTTTATGTATTTTACTTACTATGAGACTTGAACTCGGGTTTTCCTCGTTGAAAGCCGGTGCCTTACCAATGCTCCAAGCATGCGTTGTTGAGCATTGAGGGATTTCAGTCAACGTGCTGATTTCATTTATTAGAGCTCAAACAGGTTCGCATGTGAACTATTTCTGAACTTGAAGTTGTCTGCGTGTACCCGAATTAACCGCAAAGTTCAAAAGAAGTTTACGTGGAACTTCTTGTAAACTTGCACAGTTTGACATTTTCAGTTTGTTTTGGTCGGCAAGTGGTAAAAGTGCAAAGCAATAAAATAGTACCTAATTCGGTCGTTGGCACCACTTTATCAGTTTTTAATGACCGTGATTGCGTTGATTATCATTGTGAGAACACTGGAAGTGAGAGAGATCGTCAAGAAGCAAAGCTGGAAGGGTTTATTTGCAGCCGAGAAAATAAATTCCTGCGGAATTGTTGTCCCCTACGGAAGGCGAGACGGGAGCAGTCTTTTACGGATTCCTTTCGTTGATTGCAGGTACGTACTGATGAAATATAATAGTGAAACAAAGTGTACTTGCGAAATTCACGCAAGATGTGGCCGACGAGCTCGATTCCGAGTGATTTAATTGAATGCGAACTTCTCCCGAGTTCCGCTGTCTCCGAAGTTCAAGTTAAGTTCACATTTGGTACGGTTAATATTTATACGAACTTTAAGTAGTAAGTTCAAAACAAGTTCGAAACAAGTTCGGAACGGAACATTTCAAGTTGATAGTATATGTCTAATTGAACCAAATTTGGACTTTAGAGGAACTCAAAAATCCAATATGAGTTCGATTAAAATTTGATTGAACTCTGCTCTAAAGTTCAAAGTAAGTTCTTTCTAAACCTCTTTTCGACTTGATTGTCATTTTGAAGAGAAATCAAAAGTATGTTCATGTACTTCCAAGTTCATAAACAATACATGTGTAACTTTTTTGAGAATCAAGTTCGACGAAGCCAGAATTGAACTAAATTCGAACTTCTGAGTCCGCTCTTCAAGTGAAATCCGAACTTTTGGTTGCTTGGGGAGTGATCGTCGGATATTCGGCCAACAATTCTGCGAATGGCGATATTGAGCTGAACGTACGGATGGAATACTCACAGGTTTGGGCGAGAAATCCTGGTGATTCGAGCCGAGTCGTATTATCGATGAGGCGGTTCCGTTTCAAATCAATCAGCAGGTCGAAATTACAGATGAAATCAGCCCCGATGATTCCAGTTGTGACGTCGGCGATCAGGAACGTCCATAGAAACTCGCGACGCAGACCGAGATTCACCTTCAGCAGGGCTTCACCATAGACGTGGATTGGCGTACCATTGACGGAGAATAATCTCATCGTTGTGGGCTTCACATTGCTGCAGCTGGAACCTCTCGGGACAACAGACACATCGGCTCCGGTGTCGATCAAGAATTGCATGTTGGTAGTCGTGTCCGTGATCTTCAGGCGAAAAATTGAGCCTGCCTCGGAAGGTTCGCCTTCTTCCAAAGCAGGGACGGGTGGATGGCGTCATTGATTGTTTCCACTGGATGGCGCCGCTTTGTTGAAACGGCATGGCGTACGGCATCGTCGAGCAGCATCGCCGTAGACAAGATGATACCAGCAGATTTCGTCGGCTGGCGTTTTGTCGCGGCGGGAAAACGTTGTCTTGCTGCGACTCCGCGAACGAGAACGCCCGCGAAACCCATCGCGAGTGGAAAGCGCCTTCTCCAACTTACTTGATAGCTGTGCAATTTCTCGTTGGAAGAGACGAACCAGCCAAGGGCTGAAAGTCTCTCTAATAAAGACAAATCAATCAATCAATCAATTTCTCGTTGGAGGGCTTCGATGGAGGGTTGTGCTGGTTTTTCTGCAGCACGGGCTGCTGTCTGCGGCACTTGCAGAGCGACGGAGTTTATGTTTCGTAGACCCATCGATTCGACAATGGCATCAGCGATCGTCGTTTTATCAGCAGCATCCCCTCTCGATGCAATTACAGCCGCTTGTGCGTGGGGCGGCAATCTCGAGGCCCACAAGTCAAGCAACACAGCATCACCAAGCGAGGATCCAGCAACGCGCCGCATTTCATTGAACAGTTGGCTAGGCTTCATGTCTCCCAACGGCATATCCGAGAGCACACGCTGTAGCCGTTTTTGTTGGCTGTCGGCGAAATGTTCAATGAGCTTCTTTTTTATGTACGTGTACTTGTCGTTGGCTGGTACACCGTCGATAATCGCGCGCAATTCCGAGAGCTTATTCGGTGGAACTTGCGCCATCACTATGTTGAACTTGCGCGCATCGTACTGGGCACTAGCACTGATTCCCGAAGCCGCGAACCAAAATTCCAACGAGAGGAAATAGGATTCGATATTTGATTCACTCATGCTCGGCGGTTGGAGGCGCGGTGCACTAATCGATTCTAATTGCACTTTTTCACCGGCGCTGGTCTTCGTCTCATCTTCGAGAGACATTTTCAGGCGATTTCACGATTACGACCGTTTACTACTTCGAGCGCGAACAACTGGTGCACGAACTGCACAATTAATTTTCGATTGTCGGTAGGTCACCACTTTGGCGAACGGGGTATAGAAAACACTGTGCGTTGTTCGAGTCAGATAAAAACTATATTTCAGAGAGCTACATATGGTGTTTATATACAATTAGAGGGCATTGCCTTTACTGGTCAAAAATAGATTTCAAAAGGTCTATACAAATTATTGAATTCAATGATAGCCAGATGGGCTGCTATTATAAAAAGTTTGTTTAGCAGAATTTGCCGCGATCGGGCGAGATGATTCGTCATCGATTGGAGATGTCGCATTGATGATGACGATGATGATGCTACATCTCTGATTCGTCATCGATTGGAGATGTCGCATTGATGATGACGATGATGATGCTACATCTCTGAAGAAAATTTTCGAATCCATGGAAGATTTTTTGAAAGAATCCATGAAGGAAGTTTTGGTTGAATACTCGGACAAATAGATTTTTTATACTTTAGAAAGATTTCTTATAAGAATTTCTGAAGAAATGTTTGGTGGATTTTCTTAAGAAATCATCAATATATTCTCCGAACGAATGCCAAGAAAATTTTTTGAATAAATATCCAGAGGAATTCAAAATAATCCCTGGGCGAATTTTTCAAACAATCTCTGAAATGATTTGTGCAAAATCATGGAGTAATTGGTGAAGCAATTCATGCCAGATTTGGTAAAAGAATTCTTTGTGACACTTATGGAGGAACATATTGAAGATTTTCTGAAATAATCTGTGACGATTTGGGAAGTTTTCTTCGGAGACCGTCGTAATAAAGTTGCAAATTCTGGGTTCACTTACTTTTATTTAACACATCAGAATTGCAACTAAAGTCGACCGAGCAGGTAGTGTTACGAACCCACACTACTCATACAGAAAGATTGTTTGACAAATACAGCAAAAAAAGGTAACCACACTCTTTCAAGTGCTTGACACGATTCTCTAAATTTCCAAAGGTACCCTGCTTAGAAAACACGTTTCGGAACGTAAGAAGGCAAAAACACTATGCAAGTTTTACAGACACACTTCACTTCTGGACGAACATTTGAAAAGGGCCTATCTGCTTTGCGTGAACAAACATGTTTTTATCTCTGAAGGGCCCATCTGCGTCTACCCACGCACATCAACACCCTTAACAGATAGCTTGAAAAACACTCTTTCTGATGAGGGTGTTGATGTGCGTGGGTGGACGCAGATGGACCCTACAGAGATAAAAACATGTTTGTTTACGCAAAGCAGAAAGGCCCTTTTCAAATGTTCGTCTAGACTTTATTTGAGCGCTACTTCAACTTCACTTTTTACTTTACTGCACTTTCACGATTATATCCGCGCACTGGTTGAAACGT
The DNA here is from genome assembly GCF_035046485.1 of Aedes albopictus. Classification (NCBI taxonomy): domain Eukaryota; kingdom Metazoa; phylum Arthropoda; class Insecta; order Diptera; family Culicidae; genus Aedes; species Aedes albopictus. The sequence goes on along the minus strand of NC_085137.1, from coordinate 312,986,263 downwards.
AACTGCTCTGTGCGCATATTTATATTGTGCGCCGCACGTTCTAGAAATGTCTAGAACTGGCAATATCTTTTTAGAAAGTATCGATGATGATGATGACATCAATAATGATCGATGAGCGAACGTACACACACCAACATATCTAAATACCAAGGTAATATACTCCAACTATTATTCATGTATTAGTGAGAAAAGGAAAAATAGCATAAAATAGTTATGAAATTTGTGCAGATTTGTATGGGCGCATCACTATTTAGCAAACTTTTATGAGAAATTAGGCTCTCACATCATAGAGGCAATTATTAAAAGGCATCTCACTGGATAAAAAGTGACTTCCTTGCAATGAATCAGAAAATAGCGCCATTTGAAAATCAATGACAACATTTTTTTAAATGGTTCTAAACATAGTTTTACAGCATTTAGAAACGTTAAAACTAATAAAACTGGAGTAAACTTACAAACTTTCCATAACTAACGCAAATGTGTTAGTGGGTCTCGTTATTGACATTTGCGGGAATATCTTACCTTGGAATTTAGATATGTTGTACACACACGACCGCATCAGCCGTGTCCTGGGTAGTGTCACTCAAGCTCTCGCAATGCGCTCAGTCACTCACTGGAAGTCACTCACTCTCGCTGATGGCGTTCGCATGAGAGGTCGCTGGTCAATGAGAGTATATTACAGGTGGGGAAGAAGAAGAGATGGCCATATATTAGTAAGGAAAGAAAAATGTAAACACAAGTGACGTCACTATTTGGCACGCGTTCTTATGGGAGCTCGCTTTGATTGTAGTAGTGACATGTTTTGCATCAGACACGGATGTCACGCACACAAAGTCTTTTCTTCCCCACCTCTATCAGACTCTCATTGCTCACCGCTGTGCGATGCGGCTACTGTTGCTCTTGTTATTGTTGCTTCCCTAATCATTGCGAAAACGTCGATTACATTTCCAACACACCCTTTGAGGAATATCAGGAGCGATCCCTGGAGGGATTTCATAAGCAATTCGTAAAAGAAATTTTTTTGAAGCAATTCGTAAAAAATCCAGGGTAAAGAAATCCTCGGGGACATTTTCAAAGGAATCTCTGAATGTATTTCAGAACATTTTTTTTTTTGGAAAATTTATGCAAATAACGTTATTGTATATATTTCTTGCTCAAAATATTGGCCTTTGAATCAACCATACATTTGAGGCAGAGCCATGTTTATTCGTTATTTAACGAGAATTACTAATATGCCGAAAACTCCGAGCTTTTTCCGAAAACTCAGTGATCGCGCGCGGGAGGACCCATTGGATTACGTTGTGTGATTTAATATTGAATAAAACAAGATCGATTACGGAGCCGTCCGACCATGGTGGAGGCATAATAAATACTGTCTTTTATTGATTGTCTTAGTGTTATACTGCATGGTTAGAATAGGGTAAAATTACATATTAACGACTGTTTGTACAAACACTCAGTTTTCATGCAGTTTTTATATGTTTTGCTACATTTTGGTATATAATTTATATAAAAATAAAGTTAAAAAATGCTTAAATTTTATATAAAATTCGCTGTTATGTTTTTATGTCATTTCGAAAATTAAATTCCCACTTAATCGAGGTATACTGCCCATGATCGCATAATTGTCCCATATGAATAGGAAACCCAGCAAAGATGGGACTGATATGCGATCACAGGCAGTATACCTGAATTTGGTATGGGAAAGACGCCCGGAGTCCAAAAGTAGCGACCAGAATATCCAGGATGGCGAATCCAAATTTAAGATGGCGGCTGAATAATGGAGTTTTAGTCCATAAACCACACAATATAAGCATATTTGATATGTGGAAGATGTTTTTCTTCTTCTTCTTTATGAATCGACGTTCGTATTGGAACTTGGCCTGCCTCTCTTCAACTTAGTGTTCTCAGAGCACTTCCACAGTTATTAATTGAAGGGCTTTCTTTGCCTGCCATTGCATGCATTTTTACTTTGTGTGGCAATTACAATCAAATAGAACCATTGAGAAAGATGGCATAGCCCATCGAAACGTCGGGCATAGAAAACATATGTCGTTTTGACTGCACCGGAAGCTAAAACCCACAAGTACAAAACTACCGATCGATAGCATTCACAAGATTACTTATCTTCAAAATGGCCAGCCTAATACCGAAATGTAAAAAAAATATTGAAAAAAAAACTAGGGTATGTGTGCCATCAGTAATCTCACGCTCCCATATTCATCCTATTCGAAAACAAGCGATTACGCCATCGATTGATTCCGTTCTTTTTGTTTTCATGGATGTTCACTTCCAACAAAAAATACAAAAATAAGAAACAAAACAAACAGCGTTTCAATCCTTTGTTTTTCGACGGATGAAAATGGGAGCCACATGCTTAATAAGGGAACCAATACCCTAATTATTTACGGTAACTATCATTACTACCGAATTTGAACAATATCGTAGCACTTTTATTTTCGAGTCTATTCTTTTTTCATGGAATGGCTAAATGTGTATATGTTTTTCGCAATCAATCCCAGAGCTTCACAGATCTACAAGTAATTTTAATAACCTTCGTAGAACATCACCGAACTGAATTGACCTCGCATGCGTTTGCAACCTTTTATTTTAAAGGACTTGAGCAATCTTAAATGAGCATTTTAAATCTTTGCGGTTCTTCACATTCCTTCGCAGAGCAGTCTTCACAGACCTTCACAGATCTGCACGAGCTCTGGTTGTGTTTGTACATTTGAAGGCTTATATTCCATGGAGCTCTTGGAAGATCTGTGCAAGAAATATAGCAGAATTTCATTTACTTGTTAGAAGGGTCATGGTCTGTGGCGTATAGAGAAATCTTTCAGTTTGTCAGAACGGTCTTCTGAGCGTGCACGAAATCCGGCCAATTTACCTGTTTTGCGGATGACATGAATATAATTGCTAGAACATTTGGAACTCGAAGTTTTCGAGCGACACGTGCTAATGTTGATCTTTGGCAGCGTGCAGCAGGACGGTGTGTATCGGCGGAGGATAAACCATGGGTTCGCTCACTCTACACACTCAGATTCAGTTTCGTTGTTCGGTAATTATTTTGCTGGAAAAATTCGGTAATGCGAAAAAACTACCGTTTTACGGTAAAGATGATCAATTTTACAAGAGTTTGGTAATATTATTACCGATTGATTTGTGATTTCATACTTTGACAGCATCATATGTCAAAAAAATTACAGTATGAACTGTAAAAGCGAACAATTACCGTATACTGTAAGAAACATTACTGAACATCTTGTAAATCACACCTTACTTTACCGAAGTTCGGTACAGTTGCCAGCAACATTTGCGAAACGTCAAACTGGCAAAAGTTGACATTTTCGATTTTAGTAGTTCATAGTTTGTATCCTCTGAAAAATCGGTAAATCTAAACATCTTGCCACCAGATATTTGTGAAATTTTCAAGCGCAGCATCCTGTTTGTTGTAATTGAGTAAGTATCCATAAATTATAGCAGCTATTCTCAATCAAATAATCAGCATTTGATTCCAGCTCCTCCAGATGTTTACGTGGTGGAACGGGGTGGAAGCTCACTTCGCGTCGTACTTAAAAATAGTACCGAGGCTAAATAAGTAAGATTGACAAAATTATCGAAATTTCTTGCAAAATTTGATAAATAAAAACATTCAAACTCTCCAAGCTGCATTTTTCTGTTTTGCATTTACCGAAAATCTGTAAAATATCATAAAGAAAACATCAAATTACCGAAATTCTACGGTAATTTTAAAACCCTCATTACCGAAGAGTACGGTAATTTTTGACAGCCTTCGAAAATTTATTTTACCGGATGTTCGGTACACATTTAGAGTACCGAACGTTCAGCTGTTGAGAATTCGGTAAAAAATTACCGAATACTGTAAAAAAATCTAAGTGTGTACGGTTAACCCAGAATTCTGAAAGTGGCCAAAGCTCGACAGATACGGTGGGCAGGGAATGTTGCAAGAATGTCGGACAACAACCCTGTAAAATGGTGTTTGCTAATCATCTGGTTGGTATAGAAGGCGTAGGGCACAGAGAGCAGGATGAATGAACCAGGTCAGAGAGCTCTAGCTTCAAATAGAGTATTATGGCGGCAAATGGTTTTCATGAATTTGGCACTGTTTTTGATAACATGGTTCCCACTGTGCGCGGTAATATGCTCAATATTTTAGCTGATGAATAAACGTAGAGCAACACCGCGCCAGGCCAAGCTTCGTGACAGATTTGCCGCGGCAGCGCGAGGATCGCCACGGGAAAAGCCGTTTTTTTAAATATTTTGGTGAAATTTCATTCTGCGCATATCTATGTTTGCTTTGTCTCTGTCAAGATAAACACTCGCTGTGTGTGGTCCTTCGCCCGCCGGATTCACTGTACATTCTTCACTTTGCTCACAGGCAGAGGGTTTTATACCGCTAACCAGAAAAAGAACGGGGCAGCAAAACATATTCAAATCGTGGTCATGTTTCGTCGACCACCGCTGAAGCGTTTTGGTTGAATTTGCGACAAAAACAAAATTAACTGGAAGCTGGTACTGGCTGGCTGGTAAGCAGCTCCCGCTGCTAATGGACTTTAAGAAAAAAAGACAAGCACTCCAGGGACCGTTAATCGATATTGTATTGATTGAGTCTTTGGATTTATGACCCCTATCGGGTTCCACCTGGCGTGTGGGCGCCTCTTTTTGTTTCCATAAGGCGCTTAAGCGATTGAGCGTCGTAAGTTAGGTGCGTTTTTGGTGGGAAAAGCATATGATTAGATTGATTGTAGAGACTTATGGTTTCTTACAATATTATCTTCACCAACCTTTTCTAAATGATTAAATATTTGTGCTTTCTAATCAAAATTCTGTAGAACATCGCAGTGTTTGGAATGTAGGTTTTAATAACGATTACTGCAGAATTACCTGTGCTGATTTCTAGAAAAATATGAAAGTGAATTAAATTCCAAATAAATAGAAAACAACAGTGCAGTAATACATGCTTGAAACTGAACATTTTTTTTATTTCCAGGCATATTACGTGCGATCTTTTAACCATACAAAATGTTTGCCTTATTTGGAAAAATAAAATAAAATAGTAGATTTTCAAATTTTTAAATGCGGTGTGCTGTAACTCCTAATCAATATACATGCTAACGCCGCTCAGCACTAAAGCACATAATTTCCAGACTACACACAAAATGTGTAACCCTTGCACATTCACAAAATCAGCTTCTGTGTCCGCAAAATCGATAAAATCGCATAAATTTTTGTACAGCAATCTAGCTTGGTTTACTAGTGACCTTGGAAAACAAAAAAAATCGACATTTCGCATCCAGACGAGTGTACGAGCTGTTTTTCAGAATGTGTAACTGTAACACATTTTTGTGTGGTCTGGAAATTATGCACTTATGAGTAGGGCTTACACATTCTATGTGCTTAGTTTTTTTAGCGTATAAGTGTTTCTGAAAAGTTTCCACCTCAATTTTCCTAATTGACATGGCTTGAATGAAAAACAGGACTTAAATTCCATGCAACAAACATTCTTGGAATTGTTGCCAAATACAATATGCCTAAATATTCTCCTAAATAAGGTCCCATCAATTTTCATTATAGGCAAATAAATCTGTTTGCCCTAACCTTCTGCAACTCAAAACCTTAAAAACGAAAAACCATGACCGTCCCACGAATATTTGCTTCAAAGATTTCTCATTTGCTCGTTAGAGACGACCTTCGGCCAAATTTTATTACGTTGCCAAAATGTCGCAAAATCAACTCTTTCTTAACCCTTAGTTCACAAATCTAAGCCAAAGGCAAAGGTTTCCATTTCAACTTTCTCCGAACGATAGTAAAACCCGGCCATCACTCCCATTCCTTCCAAACTGCCCTTAGTCGTAAAAAGCAAACTCTTTCCTACAGTCTGCAAAAATGCCATATTCAAATTGCCAATAAATTTTTCTATCTCCTATCTCCGGAGTGCTCAGTTTTCCATTATCTTGCCTGACCAGAAAAAAGTGTGCCAATAAGGATGGTCCTTGCTTCATTTTGGCAATGGTTCTAAGAGAGCCGTAAAAAACCCTTTCCAAGCCTCCTGCTAAACTCTTTTTTACGATTTTTACCCATTTTCTAGGAGTAACCATTCCGTATTCGCAATTAAACTTTACAACGAAACGTGCAAATCAACCCAACGCAGGCGAAAATTTGCCAACATTATCCTTGAGCAATTGTTATGCTTTATGACACGAAATTAGAGCAGTTCTTACCCGTTTCATTTTCATCCTTTCGTATGTTTCCAAGATAGAAGCCCACTGCCACATCACACGAAGAAGAGTTGCCGAAAGGAAAGACCGAAATTAGTTTATGGCTTGTTTGGCTTAAGTTTGGCCGTGCTCCTCCTAAGCCTAATTTTAATCCTTTATTTTGCCAACATTCGACCGTGATCCGCCCACCGAGCGACACCGAGGACAGGCTGACCGTAATTTGCATACCAACCTATCTCTGTCAGATGAGTACCATGCATCAGCTTGGATCAGAGGGGTAGATGTAGTTTATGATGTAGGACTTTGAAAGAGGTGCAATTCGATAGGGGAATTGTAAACGTTTGTGACTGGTCAAAACTGACCATTGGCCGTTATCTTTCCAATGTCTAGATGCACTAGTTTTCTGAGAATAGCAATCCTATTTTGTGTTTCAATGTAGTCAAGGTTTGTGGTCCATCCAGCCAAAACGAATTGATTGACCCAAAATGTAAAATGATAATTTTAAACCCCATCCCGAGAAATATAGGATCATCTGATAATGAGCATTTCCATACAAAAAACACGAAAAGTTGCCATTTTTTATTCCATTATACAATACAATTTAACTCGAAAATGACTTGTTGGATTGAAATGACTGCTTCAAAGATATTTGAGAATATTTGAAGGACAATAACAACTACACTGACAGTAATATTTATTGCGGATCCATGTTAGATGCCATATAATTTCGATTTTTCAAAAGCTCTACTTTTTAAATTTTTTTATATTCTTGTAGATAGCTGACTTATAATTTCAAAATTTGCCATGTAGCCTAGGATGGTCAAATGCTTCAAATGATTTTATCTCGATTTTCTTTCATCAATTTTCAAAACAAGCGAAGACAAATATCTTTTGAGATTTTTTTATGTCAAAAATAGATTTAGAGTAAACAGGTATAATGCAGGGTAAACAGGTACTTTTTACAACAGCGCGCGCGCTGAAGGGTTAAGCGCTAACTTGCGTCTTTAATTAAATATTAGTATTTTTGCCATTCTTGTACACTAACTGTACTGGAAAGGCTATATGTTCACAGCAAAGCAAGCAAAGTTTCAATATTTTAAAGTCAATAACAGCGCCGCTTCAATATTAGGCCAGCACCAGAGCTACAAGATTAATTTGCTGATATTACAGACCCCAGGAGTCCTCATGAAAACGCATTGGCAAAATTATCCCAACTTCTTCTAATATGTAAAGTAAAGAACTCGGAATGATCTCACCCAGTTCCATGTCGTCGGATGACCGCAACCACTCCTTCACTCCTTCAATTTTCCCCAAACACGTGTCACTTTTCACTTTTTCCTTCGAAAATGCAACGCGACCGAGATTTTCATCGCAACTGCCACAAACACGCGTCATTTTTCACTTTTTCCTTCGAACAATGCCACCCGATCGCGATCCCATTGCAACTGCCTGAAATACGCGTAATTTTTCACTTTTTTCTTCGATTCAAGGTTAAGGTTTTGCGATTCAAAGATATTTATTTATTTAATAATGTCGGATAACATCTTTCTCATGTTTGTCCAATAGCAATTCGACTAGTCAGTGAACATAGTAGCCAACGAAGAGGGTGCAAAAATTTGCGTGTGCCAAACTTTTTCACAAAAAAAAAGGGCACTGCAAGAAATTCTCTACTTCTCTTTCACTCTTACAGAAATTTTGTAAACAACAAGGCCAAGAAACGTCAAAAACCCATACAAGATCAAAACAATGCAGAGCCTTATGGTCCACTGCACGAATATATTCTGGCCTGCTTACTATCACGGAAAATTTGACGTTTGAGAGGTGCCGGCACCGCTCAAACGTCATATTTTCGGTGAGAGTAAGCAGGCCAGAATATATTCGTGCAGTGGACCATAGAGTGAAAAACAGTCTAAAAAGTATAACTAATTATTAAAAAAAAAGTGGTTTGTGCTGATGTTTTTAATGTGTGCAGTGTGCACTGAAGAGTGGTGGTCTTTCATTCTGCAATTTCCGCGATTTATACATTGAAGTAGATGTCGGCCTGGTAAAGTGTTCGTGTATGCTGCTTATCAGGAAGACCAACCAAGAGGTCGGGAGGTTTCTTCATCGGCTCTATCTGGATTAGTCCCCATTCTAAAGATCTCCCAAGCAAGTTGCTTAGATATGATATGCTGGAGTAGAATAATTAGGAAGAATTATCATTATCATCCTATTTGGTTAGCTAGTTTCTTGCTTTTTTTTAATCAGTTGACGATTCGCAAGCTGCGTAATGGGAGGTATCATTTGAGCATGGGACACTATTTTGAGCACATCCCACTATAATTCAGTCGAAATTACACCAATTAACATGAATGTTTGTGCACAACGAGTTATCGTACGTTGCTAATCGAGCACAAAAACTGAAGTCAATCGTTATAAAGTTGACTGAGTTGTACCGTGGGGTACTCAAAATGCCCCCCTGCCCAAATGGTCCCAGACCACACTGTATAATTAATATTTTCATATATTGACACAATTAGGGGGGAACAGAGAGGGTATTGAGCAAATTGCAAATTGGATGCGGGAGTCGTGGTTACCAGGCCCAAATCACGCTCTATGGTCAACATTCTGAATCTTGTTCATAGTTGATGATGTCTTCCAACAATTTATGATTAGTTTGTCGCACCCTTTTATATACAAACCACCAGACCGAAATCTTGATATGTACTGCGAGGTGTTGGATGATGGAACAGGATCATTTTGTTGGAAGGAGATTCTTTTACCTTGAAGTGGATTGCACATTTGTCAATGTACATATGGGTCCACTTTCCCTTTTGGCCCTTCATACAACTAAATTGAGAATGATTCATGTTTTCAACATCTTGATCTTGCTATTAAGAGGAACCGTACAACATGGCAAATCCTGCACTGGTGGTGGCTTTATATCACATCACATCACAATTCTTTATTACACCAACGAACATAACCTCAAAATGACTGGCAATTCTCAGATCATTTTGACAGATGCAAAATGGCAGCTATATTATCGCTCAATTAAAAATTAGAAATTAGCAATAAACTTGATCAAATCGCCTAACACTTTGTATGGGTGAAGCAATAAAAATTTCGGTTTTTGGAAATTTTTCAATAGTTTTTTGTGCAGATGATTAAAAGAAGGAACATCTCTCGGTTATCAATGACTTTGTTAGTTTTTAATATTATTTCTGTGAGATATTGGCTATTGCTAAGTTTTGCCGTTTCAGTGCGCGTTAATATTTAAGTCGATGCAAAATGAGCATGAAAAGGACGGCAACAAGATCGATAAAGAAGAACATATGATCCGTCTTTTTCGTGCATGTGTGTGGTCTGTCAAAATAACCTGAGGAGTGTCAAACATTTTCATCGCTAACTTTGTTGGTGTAATGAAGAATACCAATTTGACTAGTAATGATCGTAGCAGGCTGTGCGCACGTGTGGTTGGGTATTCAAAACTGTAACACATTTGCTTTGCTGCACGTTGCTTTGATTATGGCCGACCGAATTGAGAAACGGCTGGTGGTGCAAATCCATTTCGTGATGGCCGTGTAATTTTTGGTGATATTGCTGTTGGATGTCCGAGAGTTGCAAATGGACGTTAACGATTTCGTTTCGAGCGTACCGGAATTCGTATAATTTGGTGAGTAAGGTTCTGCAAATCGTTTTAGTGTCTAAACGTTAACCAAACGTATCCTATGGACTTGAGCCCTCCACTCGCTACACCCAAGTTTCCGTGGCATCTAGGTCTGAAAGGACGAAGAGGTCTCTACACCTTTCTTAGGTGGCCAACACATCTTTCTTCCTCATCCGTCAGCTGTCGCAAGGAAGTGGCCAAAACAGCTTTAAACCGTTTGAGGATTGCGTACATCTAGTCAGTGATCAACCAATAGAGTTAAGGTGTCTTACTGCATCACTAAGTTTTCAAAGAGGAATTCCACGGAGTCATGTCAGTCGATCCTGAGCGACCATTTCATAAATATCTGGAACTTTGCACAGTTTTTCAATTTCATCTAAGTCGCCATTTTTCGATATTAAACCTTCATATTCACTCACGACTAACTTTTCAAAAGGGTGTATGCGAAAATAGTTCAAAAATATTCTAAAAGCTGTACAGCAAAAACGGATTGTTCGATTGTTATGAATTTTTCAGCAAAGTTAGATAACTAAATGATGATTCCTTAGAAAATATACACTGTAAAAAATTTCTTTTTTTACTTTAAAATAATATGATCTTTGTCACAAAAACTCAAATATCTCAAAACCCTATCTTTTTACTCACGTCAATTTTTTAGGGGAAATGGCACATTATATCAGCTATCTACCATAAAATTTTGGTGATGGTAAACTGATAAACAAAAAAGTTATGACATTTCAAACATTTCACAATCTTTACATTTAGCAACAAAAAAAAAATTTTCTGTGTAAATTATTTCGAGAATTATATTTTGATGCTGATTTTATTGTAAAGGCTACCGCCTGAATTAAACAAGTTGTTTTCATGATATTTTTGTTTGATTATACATAATTACTATAGTATCTATTTGAAACTTAGACGCGATCCAGTGTTGTGATCAAAAATATTGAGAGTGTTATACATTTTATTGTACGTGACTGGTGAAAAAATCCCTTGATAGTGTTGAAAAGCTGTTGATTATAAGAAAAATGGAATTAAATTTATTTTTAAGACAAAAGCTGTATAATAAAAGTTTTATATACGCGTATACGTCTAGTTTATCGGCAAGATTCAAAATGATCGTTAAAGGCGTGGTCAATGAAAATTTTGTCAGTGTTACGTTTGTTTGTCTATATACATACCATGACAATGCTCACGAAAAAGCAAAAAATACTACCGCTATGGATATTAAAAATTTTATAGTAAATTTTTTCTTCAGCCAAGCAAACAACACCAAACTAGTCAGTTAAAACTAATAAGTGATTTTGTTTATTGTAATCTAACGAACAACATGAACAGTCGCTTTTTCAAAGGTCTTCAACTCAACGCTCTCTTGTAGACCGTTTGATGAAAACAAATGTCAAAAGAGTCACGAAATCTCACCGAAAGCACCATAGATAAACTGAAAGAGACTGGTTATGCCCAAATGTCCACATTGAATACAAATTTACGCGTTTGCACGTCTTGCCGTATAGACTTTGACAAATGAGCAATCTGTATAGCATCGGTAAAGCAGGGCGCAGGAAGTTCGAAAACGATAACAACTGAGAAATTGCCAGATGTGCTAAGTGCAGAGAGTCATGTCACCGTACCATCAGCGACATCTGTTTAAACAATTTAATCACGCCCCTTTTCAAAAATGCTTTGAAATATTCTTCAACATCTCAAAATTTTTAACATTTCCATTTCAATATTTTTAACGTTGCAAAACACGCTTTCAACATTCATCTTGAAGAAGAGGGAAAACACTTGTCCTCAAATGTAACAGCAAATTAATGAATAAACGACTAATGCGCGGAGGGCGTGATAAAATCGGAACATTACTGTACATATAATATACATAATACATAATAAAAACAGCTTGTTTTACTCACGCAAGGCCATTAACAATAAAATCAGCATCAAAATGCGACTTCCGGCCGAAATAATTTACACAAAAAAAAATATTACTAAATGTGAAAATTGTGAAATGTTTGAATTGTCATAACTTTTTTGTTTATTAGTTTATCATCACCAATCTTTATGGTAGATTGCTTATACAATGGACCGTTTTCCCTAAAAAATTACGTTGGTAAAAAGATAGGGTTTTGAGTTATTTGAGTTTCTGTGGCAAAAATTATATTTTTTCATGTTGAAAAAGATTTTTTTTCACAGTGTATATATTCTTAGGAATCACCATTAAATTATCTAACTTTGCTGAAAAATTCACAGCAATCGAACGAACCATTTTCGCTGTGCAGATTTTTGAATATGTTTGAACCATTTTCACATACACCCTTTTGAAAAGTTAGTCGTGATTCTAGTTGAAAATTTTATATCGAAAAAATGGCGATTTAGATGAAACTGAAAAACTGTGCAAAGTTTCAGTTCAATAGAAAATCATGAATAAAAAAAAATCTTAATTTTGATGCTGTTGCTTGGAATCGCTCCAAACGAATAATTGACTTTTTGCTTTTCAATGATTGTTTGCCTCGCATTTTTGAAGTGATAAAAAAACTGTCAATTCTGCAGCAACGCAGCAGAAAAAGTATCATCGCAATCACTGCGAGTGAGCATATAGGACAGTGGTGCTCAGGCTGGAGGATGCCGCGGGCCAAATTTGCAATTCGTGATCGGCCTGCGGGCCGCATAAACCATCGATGCACAAAAACAACAAAAAGAACAATTCTAAAGCATATTCATTAAAAATCTGAACTGTTCCATCTAGATTCATAAGTTTGATTGAGAAAAACGTTTGAGCTTCAAATTGAAATTCAAACAAACAATTTAGAAGTTACCCCTAGAATTGCCTTGAAGCCACTTCAAGAACTTGTCAAGCAGCTTTTACAAGAATTTTTCTGAATCGCTCCAAAAAGGTTTGCTGGATTTTCTCCTGAAATTTCTTGTGGAGTTGCTCCAGAAGGTTTTCGAGAAATTTCTTGAAGTTTCTTTTAGTTTTTCTAGAAATTTCTTGGAAAACCTCCAAGAATTCCTCTTAGATTTACCTTTGGAACTGCCTTGAAGTTACTTCAGGAATTCCTCATTAATCGTTTCCAAGAATTTCTCCTAGAATAGCTTCCGAATTTTTCCAAAAAAAAATTAAGGAGTTTCTTGAAGATTTTAGTAAATTCTTTCCATAAGTCTCTTCTAAAGTTGATGAAATACTTTATCATTAAATTTCTTCAAAAATTAGATTTTTAACAATTGTTTCTGGAAGTTTCTTCAACATTATCTTCTAAAGTTGCTGCATAAGTTGCTGCAAATTTATTGTTCAAATTTTCCTCAGGCGTTCTAGGCATTTTTTGTGTCTTGATGCAGTTGGTCCTGGAATCTTGTTTGTAGTTACTCCTGAAAATTCTCTTTATGTTGCTCGAGGAATTTATTCTAAAGTTGTTTAAGAAATTTCTGTTAGAGTGGCACCAGAACATATTGCTAGGAGATGCTCCTATAATTTCCATGCAGTATCGCCACAACTTTCTCATTGAGATTCTTCAGGTTTATTTTCTCCAGGATGATTTGAGTTTCTCTGTATATTTCGCTCAGAGTTGCTAAAAATTTACCTCCAATGGAGTTTCTCCAAAAATGTATCCAAAAGATTCTCCAAAAGGGCACAGGAGACACTTTATGAATCTTGCCTGAGATTTTTTTCTTTAAGTCCGTTTAGGAGTTTCGCTTTGACAGTTCAAATTGGATTCGTAAGTTTTGTTTCGAAAAATGTGTGAGTCTTATAATAGAAATTTAAACAGTGCAAACCAACCAAGATGAGATTTGTTGAGAATTTTGTCAAAAACTTCGTGCTTTGTGTGTTTATGTTCTTCGGAAAGGCAAAATGTGAAATATTTGCTCAGCGTTGCATTGACTGTGCTTAAAAACTGCAACTATTTTTTAATGATTCAAGATTACATTGTAAACAAACTTTCGTTTGATTCGTACCAGCTACTATAAGCTGGCTTCGTGACTTAGCTGAAATGCCAAAATATTTCGGAGTTGCGATTTCGAATCTTACTAGAACGGATTGTTCTTTTTGTTTATTTATCATTTAATTTGTGTTCAACACTGTGAATTTTTTTTTTGATTTTTTAATAAATTTAACGAGTTATGCCATATAATCGTTAAAAAATTTCGATTCGTCTTAAAGTACTCCGCGGGCCGCATCTTAAGGCGTGGAGGGCCGCATGCGGCTTGCGGGCCGCAGGATGAGCACCACTGATATAGGATGATACTTTTTCATACGAATATTCGTTTTGGTGGCAGAGAATTCCCAGCTAACATTTTTGCTGTATTAGAGCTAATGCGAGCTTTCTTCCAAGAGCGTTTGCTCCATAAGCTGTTATGCAGCTACTTTTGTTAGTAGGGTTATCACTTTGAAATTTTGATTCTCATACCCAACATGGCTGCCGATGCTGATGATGCCGTAAAAAGCCTTAATAAACTATAGAGGACGAAAGTCGCTGATGTACCCTTTGTTCTCGTTCGCAAACATGCCGGGTATTTATTTGTCAAACTGCATACCGTCAGTGGGGGTGTCATTGGGCCAAACTTGCAAAGTCCATCCCATTGTAGGTCGTTCCAACAATATTTTAGCTCCAAATGGAAGTTAAATTCAGCAGGCACCTTCATTTTGATATTATTTAGGATTGTTTCAAGTATAAATGCTTCAACTTTAATTTTGACAATGATTTAGCCTAATTAATATTGGCCTTATTTCACACCTTCTAGGGGGTGACATTGGGCTAAACACTAAAACTCGTACAAAACAACTCAATGTGATAAAATATTGCTTGCAAATGAAAGCTATAGAATATATAGATACTTGCGCACAACCTATCAGTATCTAGTCGCTTTAAAATAACATCACAGATAAACAAACAAAGTTTGACCACATCCATTGTAAACGATCAAGGATCCAATGCAATACATCTGACATCCCTTAAACATAACTCCAACTAGCATTCTCAAAAGACGAAAATAATATTTCTGTATTATCTACCTAAAAGCTGATATGCATTTATTTTAGTTTTGCATGAATCTAACATTTATTTCCAAAATATTACACCGTATTATGCATAAAATAATGTGAATACTCTCAGTTGTTTTAATTCACATTTGTAGGGTTCTCGTACTGATTGCATTGCTTTTATATGGCCCAAAGTCACCCTCAAAATGAACTATTTGTACTACAGCTTGAATAAAAAAGTTTTGCATGGAAAATAGCTGACTTAATTAAGAAAAGTATTTAACAAAACCACTACTGAACGCACCTAGAAAACAGCAATTCATTACAAGTTCGGTGTTCAGCTGTTTTCTACTGGGCATTTTAAAATAACGATATTGTACAGTACGCCTAACCATTAAATTCATATCACGTTTTCTTAATGGAAAATTAACTAAATTTTACTTTTTTCTACACCGGATGGCCAACGCAAGTTATGTTTATCATATACTATCCACCTTTTGATCATCACTTCGATAAATGTCAGTATTTTGAGCGAAACATCTTTCTTGATTTTTGGCCCAAAGTTACCCCCAGGCCCAATGTCACCCCGACTGGCGGTACTTTTTCACTTCATCACTTCTATCCGTCCCTATCTCCGCCAGCAATAGATGTCGCGGCGGCGACGCCAGCGACATTCGCCCTCTATAGTTTATTAACTCTATTGATCAACTCCAAATCTCTGTGTGTAAATGTTCATATTATATGAACATCAAGCCGACTACGTTTTACCGAAATATGTATTTGAAACAAAAACAAACCCATAAATGAAAATGTGACCACTCGTTTTGCTCTAGTTGTCCAACGGAGTCCCAATAAAGTCATTAACATGGACTGATGTTTTTGCTTCGGCCAGCACGACCTTCCCAGCTGGGACAAATGGGATGTACCAATAAAGTGTACAGGTCAGAGCTTTGTTGATACAATTTTTCTGGGATGGTGCCCAAAATTGGCACACTTTTTTGCAGGTTGTAAAAAATGCTCTAGTTTTTTGAGTGTTTTATGTTCGGTTTTTCGGAGGGTCATTTTTTCATTTTTAGTGCAACAGATTAGTACTTGTCTTTGTTTTTTAATGAACCATATAATTGGTTGTTATTCCGTTGCATTTGTTTAACGATGATTCTTGGTGAGCGATATTGCAGAGCTTCATTAATATTTTCCCACCAGATAAGTTGCATAAATGTCTTTAACATGTCTAGTTTGATGTTCAATCTTTTCAAGCATAGATGTTCCGTTTATTTTCCTATTCGGGATTTTCAGAAAAAAAACATGTGGCAAAGTACGTGGTGAAAATAAACGTGGATCGTAACGATTAATGATCTTATAATGATTTAATGTATTAGAATGTATAGGCTGCAGTTCTCTTTACGATAGCATAACTGAACATGCGGAGATCTTTTTTTCTGAGGAATTTTTAAATAGGTCTTTGACTGCCTACTGCAGCGTTAAAAACAAATGTATTACCTTAGTTTTATTTTATTCAGGTCTGGAGGGATTGGGTCACTCCGAAAAATGACCATGAGGAGTATACAATTTTGAAAAACAATAAATACATAACGCTGTTTTGTCATAACGGTCAGTTTTGTTGAGCAATAATAAAAACCCATCTTACGTCATTCTGCATTGGCATATGAATTTAAGTAGAAAAGCTGTCAAAAATTCCATCTTCATATTTTTTGCAATGCTTTTGCCAAATTGGTTCAATGCGAAATAATATAGCTGTCTTATATTGCATTTCGCCCATCAGGTACAGATTGAACAAATTTACGACAGGCCAAATTCAGGTCAACCGTCAGCTTGTGTCCTGCGTTGGGCAAAATTTGGGTCAGTCATAAAACCAAACTATTCTTGTATTGTCTCATTTATAACGGTGCTCTGCAAAGCTGCTCTAGTTTTTTTTTGTTCTGGCGACAAAAAGTGCAAAAAATTGGCTCACTTTTTGCGAGAGTCCATAAAAAAGGCCTTCTGTCAATTAGTTTCGTGGGTTTCTCCTGATTTATGAATATTTGTCCCGTTAGCAAGACACGCGACCAAGACAATGAATGACTGTAAGAGATAAAAATAAACTAATCATTACTGAATTGTTACATGATCGTAATTGCGGTGGTGTTGCAAAGAATCTAAACATGATTGTTGTATATCCACAATTATTTGTAAGAATATCAAACATCATGCGTGCAAATGTATGAAGACCAAACTAAATAAGATGAAATTGGTTTGGAATTTTCAAGCGATTTTTGATGGTAAAACACACATTTAATTTTTTCTGTTTCACTATGTTTTTGTTTTTTTTTTCTTGTTTTAAAGTAGGAAAATTACCACGCACAATAAAAAAGGCGTGCGCTATCTTTCCAGGTACTGTTTGATCGATATTATTCTTAGAACGGTCAACTGTATTTCAAGAAGTGGTCAATCTGAAAATAAAAAAAAACTTTATTGCTCTCCGAACTAGAGCAACTTACCATCGTCATTTTTCAAGGACGTGTTCCCTACTTTGGTTCCAGTCGCATTTATCCTAAAACAGAAAAAAAAATCACACTTTTTAATTACCATAGCCCAATTTACATGTTGCCCTTCAAAGACCCCATTTCCATGAGCCCAGCTTGCAATTGCCCTGGGCCCAAAAAAGATTTAAACTAGATCAAACATTCAATTCTAGTCCTGTGCTCTGATTTTTTTACGATCGTCCACAAAAAGCGTAACGATTTCCCGTGAACCCAAATCAGGAGGATCGTAAAGTCAGGCCGGGTCCGGAGGTTTGGGAAAAACTAGAGCACGGCCTTCGAGCACCACACGTTCCCGAATAGGCCGAACGTGGCCAGGGTGCATTTTACGGGGGCGCAATAAAAGCTTTACGTCATAATATTTTTATCCTCGGCGGGTCGGGCATATTTTTTGCCGCTATGCTAATGCCAGAACTAGGCCATTATAACAAACGCAGAAGCGCTCACCGTAGGGTCCGTCTGATCTAGATTTCTTTGTTGGCACTGCTCTCGTTTTGAGGCCAATGTGGTGCTGTGCTGGGTCAAGTTGGGTCGGAGTTTTTGAAAAGTCATAAAACGAGTATAAATTACGTCACTTTGACCGATGGCTGCCGGAATTGCTTTTCGGACCTCTAGTTTGTTGGTTCTGGAGGAGGAATTGCGAAAAGTAAGCACGTTTTGACCTTCCGAAAAGCGAAGTCATTTTTCGAGGGGCAGAAAAAAATATAGGACGTGAACAACATTTTATGGTTGGTCAGTTTTTCTAGGGCGTATTTGGGACGGTTTATTGACTTTTTCCATTAGAGAATAGAGGAAACTTTTCAAACGCATAATTTCAGGTTATAATGCCGACAAAATGTAAAAGGCCCAACATTTCGAATGACTAGTAAAATGTTCTGCAGTTTCTAGAAAAAATTCTGATTTTGACAAAAGGCATGCAAAAAATAAACCATTTTGTACATGATAAGCACTGCCATAGTGAAACGATCAAATTTATGGTAATATTCTGTTTTTTTTTTGTTTTGCAATACGTATTTTTTCAATCTAAAATCATAAGCGTTTATTGTTTTGGTAGTCATATACAAATATGGCTTAAAAAGCCTTTTTAAAAACCTGGTTTCCTTTAAAATTGCAATCTAACAAAAAAGTTTTTTGAGAATCACATTTTTTTTTAAATTCTGGCATTTTTTACGTGTCGGTTGAAAACTTTGAAAATATCTTTTGGAAACTTTGAGGGTTTATGAAAAGTTAATTGAGACATTATAAATAAAATTCTCATAAGAAAAACTATCACCCTAGCTATCACCTAATTCTTAAATAATACCTACTTCTACAAATTCTATACTTTTTTTAATATTCATCCTGTAATGTAATTATGTATAAACTCATTTTGTTTTTTTTTTTTTTTCGCTAGGTTTCTAGCTGCACTCTGAATAGAGTTGAAACCTCTACACTAGACCCGAAGATAGAAAAGAGTACGTAATCTTTCAGAAGCAGTTTGCCAGCCGTACGCGGAAAATGATATCCATTAAGACACTGTTGCAACTGACTCAGAAAGTTACGGTAGAAGATTGGAAAGTTTTCAATTGGTCAGTCAGTCAGGATTTGCATATGTAGTGTTATGGTCACACGGTTTGTGTTTGTCTCCTTGCTTGATTTTGTGGTATGGTTAAATATGTTTTTCTCCTCGTTAAGTCAGTTGTCGTATGTTTGTTTTTTTTTTTCATCGAATCAATCGAACCCTGTATGTTAAAATATAGTCGATCCTGTGTCAAATTGTTTTCTTGATTTCGCTAATCGTTTTCTACTTGTGTTCATCTCTTGTGTCCTTAAATTGTCATCGGTCCAAAATCCACAGAAACATGTAACTGAACTTCTGAACATCTAAGAGATAATCAAAAATACGCCAAGCTGGTCAGTTGATTGCAATAAAATTTTAAAATAATAAAGATTTCATGTCAACTTTCATCCCGCTACAAATACTATTAAAAATATCCAAATTCGTTCAATTGTCCTATCGGTCCTATCTAGATGAACCATGTCATTTTCTCAAGCGTAGCCTAGAAATGTCAACCTAGTCATACACAAGTAACGTTGTTCAGTTAATATAAAGCAGCCAGTTTTTGTCGAAAATGTCACGTCGAACGCGTTGACGTCAACAATGCGTTTAAGTGTTCGCACGTTAGCTTTGAATCTATCAGCACAATTAAGTGCTGCAAATCTCCTTCCCACTAATGATTCTTCGGTCGATTTTTATTGCTTTTTTATTCTTAATCACTTAACCTAATTTACAGCTCTATTGTCCACTGGGGCACTACCTGAGCAATTTCAATTGACAGCTGCACTTACATTTTGTACAGCGTCTAGATTCTATTCTACTTTATCGAAATGGTTGCCTTTCTGCTGCTTTCACTTTTCTACTTTATACCTGGTAGAATGATGAGCACAAGGATGATGATAGATGGCTGTTTTTGCTTTCCAGTCCAATTGGGGGTCCATTATGAGTAGCGGTTCGCCGATGTCCAGGTATCCGGGTCCGTTTGAGCCACGGGGCTCAGAAGAGGGTCAGTGTCCGTTGCTCTCGGGGGAAAAGCAACTGACGAAAAATTGCAAGTGCCGGGGCTGGGAATCAAACCCATGACCATCCGCATATGAAGCGAACGTGTGACCAACTACGCCACGGGCCCCGGCATTTTTTTTATTTTTTTTTTTAATTTTTTATTTTTATTGCTTTATTTAAAGAAAATATGACGAAAAAGCGACTATGACATTAATAAATTACTATGTAATAAAAATCAACCGAGAAACGTGGGAAATAGAGCCCAAACAACATTTTGAAGTCAGATGGCTGTAAAAGGTTCCAAAACCTGTCACAAATCCTATAATACTTTTATTAGGATTTGTAACGATCATCAAAACCTTCTCAAATCCAACCGACTTGGAACTATTGCTTGGGGGCGGTTCCTCCTGTTTATCGAGCATGTCTGATGCATATGATCAGCCATACTCCATCTGCAGCAGCCGGTTCGTGATGAACCGTTGGAGGCGCATTAAAGTGTTAAAAAGGTGATATGTTTCACTAAAGAACACTACATTACAATAATCAAAATGAAACTCCTTCACTTTAATACCGTCAACCCCTGCGAACTTGGCCAGGGATGTATAAACTCATTTTGTTTTTAATGTTTATGTTAAAGTTTAAAGGTAATACTTCTCGTAATCCGGGCTCAATTTTCTTTAGGAATTTGGGGTTAGGGTCACCCCCTCAAAAACATGATTTTTTTAGGCCCATATCTCCGCCAATTTGTGTCCGATTTCAAAACTCTAATTCCAATTGGAGAATTAAAATTAATTTTCACTTAAACTTGACAGTTCGATAATTTTTTCCTTAGGAGACACTTTTCAAGTTTAAGTGTCGAACTGTCAAATTTAAGTAAAATTATTTCAATTCGCCAATTGGAACAGACCCTAAGTCTCATTCAAAAGATAATAAATAAAAAACTATAATCATTAAATCATGAAACTTTTCAAAAATACCTAATCCAAAGTTGAAAAATTTTCTGAAAAAAATACAGTGAAACCTCCATGAGTCGATATTGAAGGGACCATCGACTCATGGAAATATCGAGTGGTGGAACAGAAATCCTTTTGGATACATTTTGGAGGGACCATCATAGTAACCCAGAAATAATCTTTCAGTATGGAACAATTTACCTCCATGAATCGATATCGAGTCAAGGAACATCGACTCATGGAGGTTCGACTGTAATATAAACTTACGGCAGTGTAGCTGGAAATTGGGTCGACCAAATTTTAGGATGACAGTGGTGGTAGTATAACCTATTTTCCAATAGCTTTCAACCACTTTTTTACCGAACTTGGTTAAAAAATCTAGAAAAAAAAATATTAAGTAAATAGACCTTTGATGTCATCGACCAAAAGTTTGGGGTCACCCCTCAAAATGACGTATCGGCTAAAAGTTTAGGATCCCTTTCGTTAAACATGGAAAAGTGATATGATGAAATCTTTGTCATCTTTCATTCAATTTCAATTCTTCTTGGCTTATTTCAAACATTATGTATGGTATTTACTGCAAATACATTGAGCTACACATATTTGTTGAAATTTACATACTAAAACTTAATGTAAAATTGCCCTATTTTTTAAATGTGGTAATATGTGTTAACTTTACATAACATTTTTATATATAAAAATCGTTGAATACGTCAAAGGCTTTAAACTTAAGCTTAGTTAATCACCTATGAAATAAATCAGAAAGAATTAAAATTGAACTTGAGATGATGAAGATATTAACAAATATTTTTTTCATGTTTTACAAAAGTGACCCCAAACTTTTAGCTGATACATCATACTTTTGGTCGAGGATATCGAGCGATAATTTAATTAAAAACTTTTTTTCTACATTTTTTAGCTAAGTTCGAAGAAAAGCAATAGAAAGCCAATAGAAAATAGGTTATATAACCACTGTCATCTTAAAATTTGGTCGACCCAATTTCCAGTGACACTGCCGTAAGTTTATATTATTTTTTTTTTTAGAAAATTTGTCAAATTTAGGTTAATTCTACAAATAACTATTTTTGAACAAGTTTCAACTAAATCATGTTTAAAGTTTCTTTGACTTATTATCTCTTGTATGAGACTTAGAGTTTTGGAATCGGACACAAATTGGCGGAGATATACGGGCCTAAAAATTACATGTTTTTGAGGGGGTGACCCCTGACTTCTGATCGGGAGTATATTTCAAATTTCTTAAGGAATCCTTCTGAAACATTGCTCATAATTTTTCCTACGAATTTTTATTGGAACATCGCTTTACGTCCTCTTCGGAAATTATTGCAAGGATTACTTTTTGAATATATCTTTAAATTTCTTCCCCGATTCCCGCAACTCTTTCCAGAGATTTTTGCTGGAATGCTCCCAGAGTGTCTTTCACGATTGTTCTGCATTTCTTCCCAGATTTATCTTGAATAAGTTTTTCAAATACTATTCAAAAAATAAGTTAAAGTTCTCCAAAGCATTTTTTGAAATTATTCCCGGTTATCTCGACAGGAAGAGATTTCCCTCAAGTTCTTTTTTCCGAAATTCCTCCTGCAATTTTTCTTCAAAATTTTGAGAAATTTCTACCAGAGTGTCTTCTACGATTTTTTAGGATTTCTGACGATTTCTCCATCACTCTGTTTCGGGATTTCTCCTGAACCTACTCGGATTTGGCCAGAAGTTCTTTTCAAGCTTTCTGGAGATTTAGGGTAAAAGCTCCCTTAGTGGAGGTAGTACCAATAGTGGTGGTAGTGGCAATTCAGTAATATTTCGACCAAAAAGCTTGCAAATGACATTTTTCATAGATGCGTCATACCTAATTAATAACGTTAATTCAGCTTTGTGTTCAAGATTCGCCGAAAAATCTATTTTAAACAATTATTTTCCTTATTTTTTTTTTGCTCCTTTGCACCTATAGTGGTGGTAGTGTTCCTTTAGTGGTGGGTCCCATAAGAATTGAATGGGATGCACCACTATAGGAACCAATGTTAATTTTTACCTCCATAATAGGAACCGTGTACCTATAGTTGGTGCAAGTGGTTTATTAACAAAAACTGATAAATACAATGTTTTTTTTTTAATTTTTCTCAGCAAATTTAGGTGGAAAACTACCGATTAACGTTTTCAAGCTTTTTATTTTGTGGTATTATCAATTTTATTCAATTATTTTACTACACGGAGCTACTAATAGCACCACTATTGGTACATTTACCCTATATGATTATCTTTTAGGATTATTCACGACATTCCTAGGGAAAACCTTTATGAATTTTATTAGTATTTTAACAGAAATTTCTTGTGTAATTTGATCGACGTAGCTAGGAACCATGGAAGATTAAAAATGAATTTCTGTATTCCATTATAAATTCCTTCAAGGATTTCTGCAAGTACATCCCGGAGGTCCATCAGTAAGCGTAATATTTTATTTAAGAATTGTGTCCAACAATTCTATGACAATATATTTTGGAATTCTACCAAGTAATTTTATGGGAATTTCTTCATAGACTGCTCCGCCGTTTTTTTTAAGAAATTTTTTTGAAGAATAATTTGCCTTTAAAAATCTTTTAAGTGGTTAATGCAAGGATGTCATTTCATATTTCTCTAAGCACTCCTTTAGAAATTCTCTCAGTGTTGTCTCCGAGGATGTATTCAAAAGCACTTCAGAGTATTTCAAAAGATTCTTGGAAAGGCTTCATCAAATAAATATTTGATATATTTGAAGTATTTGAAATATTTGCCAATGAAGTCTACCAAGGATAATATCTATGATATCTCTGAGGGTTCATCTAGCTAGAAGATCATTCAAAGAATTTCCTAAGTAATACCAGAATGAATTACCACAAATAATTCCTTCGAAACCAGATATTCTTCTAAGAAATCACATCAGAATTCCGTCAAAGGAAGAGTAGTCCTTCTAGAATTTCTTCAAACACTAGTCCATGTTTTTCTCTGGAGATCCTTCAAATATTCCCTCAATGATTTTTCCACGGGAGTCAAGTATTTCTCCAAAGATTCTTCAAGGAGTTCTCAATCATTCCCTAACATAACACATCCATAGATTTCTTAAATCATTAATCTTGGCGTTGTTTTGAAGATTTTTTAAGAATTTTTGTCAAAAAATTCTTTTAAGGACTCCTCTAAGAACATCTACAAGATCTCCCCCGAAGAATTCTTTTAAATCCATCTACTCTAGGGGTCCCCCACAAAGATTCCATCGGATATTTTTGCTAGCATTCTTCTAGGAACCCTTCTACACATTCTTAGTGCAATATTTGAGAGGACTAATTCAAAATTCTGTCGAGAAATCTTTTGAAAAATTATTCTGAGTTACCATCAAGTGTTTCAGTCAAGATTTTCTTCAGGATTTAATAATGAAGAAATTCCTCCAATAATCGTTTAAGAATTTTCTCTGTTGATTCTTGGTAGGGCCACCGTGCCCTTAGTAATCTTACGATCTCAAACAAATTCATCCTTTTCGAAAATTCCTCCTAAGAATGTTTTACCAGATTTTTTAAGAATTCTTCAAGAATGCCCACAAGCACCCTTCAAATGATTAATGCAAGGCTAAGACTCATAGAGCATATCCGAAGAGAATCCTTCAGGAATTACTTCAAAAATTCGTTCGAAAATATTTCCAAGGATTTCCTAAGTATTTCTTACAAAAAATCTCCTGAAAATTTTCCAAAGATTCTTTCAGAATGTTTTCAAGGATCTGCTTATGAACTCCTGCGAAAGTTTAATCAATCATTTAGCCAAGCATTCATAAAATAACACAGCGCAATATTCATTTGTCTCAAGAGCAAACTTATGTGTCTCTGGCAGATTTTGGGCCGCTTATTTGCTCCAGCACGTTACAATTTTGAGCTATATCTCAATTTATAGGGCAAAATATGCGATTTTGGACTTTTTTGACTGCAAGCCATTAAGCATGGAAATATATTTTTCAAGCAGTCAATTAACAACCAAAATAATAACTCATGCAAAATATTTCGTTTTAACGAATCAAATTTGATAGATATAAGCATTTTTATTATAATCTAATCAATAGTTTCTCCAGATATTCTAGCGAGTATTTGGGATTTTTCCAGGTGCTTAAGGCATTCTACCTTTTATTCGAAATTCTAACGGGATTCCTTCTAAGATGCTTTTAGGAATTCCTTTCAAAGTTATTTAAAGATTTCTTCAGGACCTCATCCAATAAATCCTCTTTCGATTTCTCCAAAGATTTGTTCAGAACTTATTCAAGTATTCTCTTAGAATACATTAAAATGATTTTATCAAGCAATTCTCCAAGTATTCAAATAGAAACTTCATACATGATTTTCCCAGAAAATTAATCAATTATTTTTTACAAGAAATCTTTCGGAAATTCATTCATTCAATATTTTTCTCATGTTTGTCTATAATTACCCCTGCAAGATTTTTTATCGTGGATTTTACACAAATTCCTCCAAGTAATTACATAGGAATTCCTCCAGAGCATCCTTGGAGTGTTTTTTGCTAGAAAAGCTATGGAAATTCCTCCAATTATCCTTTTAAGGATTCAGGAACTGCTCCAATGAATACTTCAGAAATTCAATCAAAACTATGTGAAATTTCCTTCAAGAATTCTTACATATAATCATTTAAGAAAAAAATACTTGAATTTTTTACTGTTCCAGTTTCTGAACTTCTTTATAAATTCCTCCTAAATTTCCTTCAAAAGTTGCTTCACCGATTACTTCGAGAACTGCTCCAAGTGTTTCTGAAGGAATTCCTTCAGTAATATTCCCAAGATTTTTATAAAGAGTTTCTTGAAGATTTCCAAAAAACGATTCCTTTTGGACTTCTCCCCATGAAACCTTGAGAAATTTCCCAGAGAAATTTTTTAGAAATTCCTCCGAGGATTTTTTATAGAAATTTCTTCAAGTGTTCTGTTTGCAATGCCTCAAACGATTTTTCTAAAACCCCTTTCAAGGACGTCTTAGGAATTTCGTCAAGCATTTCTTGAGTTATACTTGCAGGGATTTCCTCAAAAAATTTTCAAGTAGAGAATTGTCCAAAGATTCCTTAGGCGATTTTTTGAAGTCCTCTGT
This sequence comes from Aedes albopictus, assembly GCF_035046485.1. NCBI lineage: Eukaryota > Metazoa > Arthropoda > Insecta > Diptera > Culicidae > Aedes > Aedes albopictus. The sequence continues at coordinate 312,960,245 of NC_085137.1, read as the reverse complement.
TTGAAGAAACTCTAGAATGGTTTATTATTTTTCTCCAAGTGTTCAAGAGTTTCTCCAAGGAATTCTTCAAGATACGTAACAAAAATTCCTTCAGGGATTCTTCAAAGATTTCCTTCAGAAATCGTTCAAGAATGGACACTCTCTCTCTCTCTCTTCTTGGCGTAACGTTCTCACTGGGACAAAGCCTGCTTCTCAGCTTAGTGTTCTATGAGCACTTCCACAGTTTTTAACTGAGAGCTTCCTCTGCCAATGACCATTTTGCATGTGTATATCGTGTGGCAGGCACGAAGATACTCTATGCCCTAGGAAGTCAAGGAAATTTCCTTTACGAAAAGATCCTGGACCGACCGGGAATCGAACCCGTCACCCTCAGCATGGTCATGCTGAATACCCGTGCGTTTACCGCCTCGGCTAATGGACACATTGGTCTTCAAATGATTCTAGCACAAATTTCCTCAGGGAGTCCTACAGAAATCTTTTATAGGCCCTTTCTCGAAAAAAATTATTTTATTTACGTCAATGTCAATAAATTTTAGTGTTGATGTCCAAAGATTTTCCACTTCTGTTCTCTAGTTATCTCTAATCATATATATTAGAGCCTATTTAGATTAAAGGAAGAACACATTTAGTAATTTTTGTATGGTATTGTAAATTTGACTTATTTTCCTCTACATGGGTAAAAATTTCAACCCGGTATAACTTAATTCGCCGTAAGAAAATATTATATTTTGTAACGTTGTATTAAGTATCAATATATTGATGATAAACGTTAAAAAATTCATTCAATTCGGTTCACTGGTTTCCGAGATATGACAGCTCAAAAATGAGTTGTCTAAAAAATAGTGTTTTACCCGAACGGTTCTAACTTCGCGGAAAATTATTCAATTGAGCCCAAATTTGTACCAATGATGCACATATAACAGGGTGATAAACAGTCAAAATTTGAGAATTTTTGATGCACTCTACGAAAAGTTACAGCATGTTGAATTTTTTTGTGGGAGAAAAAAAATTGCCTATCCCAAACATTTTGGCCACCCCCTGTATGTATGCGTACCGCTATCAAAACATATTCGTTTACTAAAACCGGAATTTCTTGAGAATTCTTGGATCTGTTTTCGAAGAAATTCCTAAATCCTTCAAGGAATACTTGGAAAGGGTGTCAGGCCATTCGGCCGAAGGTCATTAGGCCGAATGGTCATTAGGCCGAATGGTCATTGGGTCTTCTTCTTGCCGTTACGTCCCCACTGAGTCAAAGCCTTTTCTCAGCAGTATTCTATGAACACTTCCACAGTTATTAACTGAGAGCTTCCTCTGAAAATGACCATTTTGCATGTGTGTATCGTGTGACAGGCACGAATATACTTTATTGATGCTGAATCTACTGATATTTTACCCATGAATTTTTCCTTCTTTTAAATATGGGCTGTTCTTTCTAGTATCATTGCTAAAATAGTTTTTGGCGCTGAAGCTGCTGATATTCAATTCATAAATTTTTCCTTCTTTAAAACATAGGCTATTCTTTCTAGTTTCATTGTTAAACTAGTTTTTGGCAAAAATTGTTGGAAAAGGTAAAAACAACGGCTAACTTTCTTTTCGTTCTAATGACCATTCGGCCTATTGACCATTCGGCCTAATGACCATTCGGCCTAATGACCATTCGGCCTAATGACTTTCGGCCCAATGGCCTTCGGCCTAATGACCCAGCATCGGTGATATCGCCAAAACAATCTTAGAAGGTAGGTACCGTAATCTGGGGGGTAGTTGATCAGCGGGATGAAGTTAATCACTATGGGGTCCACGTCCTTCAACTGCTGAGAACGTTACAATTTTGTTTCAATGAAAGACTTTTAACGTAAATCAATTGTGTGAATATATGTGAAGAATTTTTGAAGGTTATAATGCCAATTGTGTCAGATTTAACATAAAAATATCGACTTTTTTGTGTGTATTACAACTCGATCAAAAGACTGTCGTACAGTAAATCACCTCTCATCGACGCCTTGTATATCAGATGACTCACAAAACACTTTTATTCATTTATGGTAGGCTTAATGAATCTGAAAATTGATGTCGACATATAAGTTTTATTTAAAAATAGCAAACTTTTGCGAAAGTAGGAATATTTTTTAATAACCTTTCTTTAGGCGTTCGATGTTGGTATACTAAACTACACAATACTAAGTTTTGGATGTACAAGATGCTTCGTTACGAGTGTAGATCTAAAGAATCTATGACAAAAGGTCGAAAGACATAAGGTCGAAGGACAAAAGGTCGAAGGACAAAAGGTCGAATGGACAAAAGGTCGAATGGACAAAAGGTCGAATGGACAAAAGGTCGAATGGACAAAAGGTCGAATGGACAAAAGGTCGAATGGACAAAATGTCGAATAGACAAAAGGTCGAATGGACAAAAGGTCGAATGGGACAAAAGGTCGAATGGGACAAAAGGTCGAATGGGACAAAAGGTCGAATGGACAAAAGGTCGAAAAGGGCAAAAAGCTTAAATAGACTAAAGACAAATTGGAAGACACGAAAAAATGATCAGAATTCGACAGAAAAACGACAATTATAAATAGAACCAGTGATGCCAAAAATTTTCAACAACTACAAAACAATAATTATTAGAAGATAGGAAAGCGTCTACTAAAACTTGCAATGCCCATAAATGACGGAAGGTAATGTTATCCATGAAGGTTAAATATGGAAAATAATATTACTTGAAAGAACAGCCTATGGGTTGAAGAAGGTTGAATCATAGATCGGAATATTGTCATTTGAAACTCAATCATTACAGCGCTTAAATAAAGCCAAACTATAAATTAGAAAAGAACAAATCTCTGAGTATTATAGGGGTGACCCATGAAGTACGTCACGATTACAGGGAGAGGGGCGTTTGTAAAAGTGAATCAAGCAATATGTTTAGTATAGAACAGGGGGACGGGGATCGATATTTCTCAATTTTTGGCGTAACGCCTGTATGAGCAAACAAAATGAAATTGTTTTCTTATACATTATAATTATTAGGATCTACCTATCAATCCAAGGGGTGGTGATCACTAAGCACAAGTAGTCAATGAATATTTCTGTAGTACAGTTAAAAAGAACAGCTATTGAAAAGAAGAAGGCAAAATTTCTGATTGAAAAATAAGTCCCTAAGGAGTCAATAATTATTTCAGTAACAAAAGTTAAAAGAACAGCCTATAAATTTAAGAAGGAATAATTCCTGAGCAAAAAATCATACTAAATTGCCATTAAATAAATACAACATTAACACAACTTGAAAGAACAGCCTATAAACGAAAGAAGGAAAAATTATATAGGAAATGCCTAAACCTATATATGCCTAAATTCTATAGGAAAGCCTAAACCTAATGTTAGTGGCTGAAATGCATATGATTTCTATAACAGCACTACAATGTTTTTCTCAATGAGCGGCAACAAAGACAAAAAAAATGTCTTATAAGCGAGACATACCAGCTGGTAAATTGGTAAACTGAAATTTTTGTTCATTCGACCTTTTGTCCCATTCGACCTTTTGTCCATTCGACCTTTTGTCCATTCGACCTTTTGTCCATTCGACCTTTTGTCCATTCGACCTTTTGTCCATTCGACCTTTTGTCCATTCGACCTTTTGTCCCTTCGACCTTTTGTCCATTCGACTTTTTGTCCTTCGACCTTTTGTCCTTCGACCATTTGTCCTTCGACCTTCTGTCCCAAAGCCGATCTAAAGGCCTTAAACACATAACATTATAGGCGACCTCAGATATCCCTGACACTCAGCAAAACTTTCTTCCTTTGCTTGTATTACATATATGACTCAAATGGGTAAACTCTGATATTTGTGAACCTCTATTGATATACCAATCCAAATTGAAACCATGTATCTCAATTTCAGAATAGTGTGGATGATTCAGGATACACCTATGATGTATATACAAGAATCATATGATTCAACTGATCTTTCAATGACTACCACTCTACTAAGTTTGAAATGTACCCAATGCATTGTTACGAGTGTGAATATAAGGCCTTAACTCCAGAACGATTTGGATGACCTAAGCAATCGTCATTGATGTGGAGTCAATCTGCATTCTTTGATCTACTGGTATGGATCTAATGAAATTAGTTCTGACATGCATACATTAGTTTAGTATCCTATTACAAGTAAAGGCCTTACAATCAAAACTTTTGATAGGAAAAAAAGACATCTCTAATTTTTTGATATGTTATGTATAAATGTCTCAGCTTTCAATTGATGCAAAAATTTTGAAAATCGATGGTTGCCATCATTGTGAAAAAAATGTTTTGGTATAAAAATCCAAGATGGCGGCCAAAATCAATATGGCCGACCCAACTTTTTATTATTGTAAATAGTAGCTCTATCTTTCCTCTTTTCAACAACAATTCGTTTTGAGGTGGTTTTTGGAGAAACTTTCGAGTTATAACGGTTTAAATGAGCCACCATTTGACCAAAATCGAGGGGTCTGCAAAAAATGTTGGGGCTCTAACTAACGGGGGGGTCCATCAATTTGAGCAACCAAATGCGTTTTCTTTTCTATTTTAGCGAGGACTTTCAGAAAATCAGTACCTTAAACATTTTTGAAGACAAGGTGTAAATAGTGGGCCGGTCTCAGCGAGATTTACCCACTTATGAAGACTCAGTGCGCAGTTCAGTGGTGAACTTAATGCGGTATGGGGCTGTCCATAAACCACGTGGTCATGAGGGGGGCCAATGACCATTTTGTATGAACAAATAAAAAAATTTGTATGGATTAATGACCACGCAGGGAGGGGGGGGGGGGGTGTTGAAAAGTCCCTAAATAATGACCACGTGGTTTATGGACAGCCCCTATATGAAAAAAAGATTGTCCACATCCTTTAAGGGCTAAGTAGCTACGTAGCTTGGAGGTCCAAGAAGCGCCCATCCAAAAATAGAGTCGTGGGTTCGATTCCCACTGGAGCACGTGGATTTATTTTTGCAATATAGATTGCAAATACATTGAAAACATGTTCCTATTGCGAACATGTCACATCTAGCTTTCCCAAGAGAAGTTGATTTATCCTAAATTATCTTAAATGAATTAAAAGATTTTGTTGAAATATCTAAGGTTATGCACATTCACTCTCTCATTTATTGTATAAGGCCATATGCAAGTCATTTAGTCACGGAACGAAGAACGGCCGCAGCACGAGCGTTGAAAAAAGGATCACCAAAGGAAGGATCGAATGTCTGTTAATTTTTGCCTTGCATTATGTTAACCATTGACACCAAAAAGCAGAACGAAATCCTAAACGTCGAAAGGATAAACATAATTACCGGTCGTGCGTGCGTTTGATCCTCCTTGCTGCGAATGGTAATTCATAAAGCTAGAAAAACGCTTCCACACATGTGGTGGCACGCCGCCGCCAACTTCTTCCCACACCAAAATCCTTTCTAATTGGTTAATAACAAACTAGTCTTTGTCGGCAGTCGGCATCATTTTCCGGCACGACATGAGGTCCTCGCTGGATTTCTTGTTATTTTTTTTCTCTTTCTAGGATCCATTTGGGCCGATTTGTTTTCATCGAGCCGACACCACTCGGGTTCCCAAGAAACTGCTAAACGATTGTTTTAAAAACACATGTGAGGTTTCGAGATTTCAAAGTGCACGCTAATGGCACTTCCTTTAGCTGAAAATAACCAGATTACTTCTTATACAGATGAGAGAAATAGACCTCTGAACTCAGAAAGATTATGATGCGATTTTAATTCAGGAGGAAGTCTTTTATCGTTCTTTTGAACGAAATTGTCAAGCATTAGGGCGAGTCAATGTTGAGCTAGACATCCAAGAGAATGCAATGCGGACGAATACAAATACGCCAAATTTTTGAATCATTTTAATGAACGGAAAAATAAATCCAAGCCTTGATCCAAGCAAATAACCATGTTGACTTAAATTACCCCAATGACTCACTCCTCTTTATCTTCTAAGCGTAACAATCAAGCTAGAAAAAACGTCCTGATTTTCAGCACTGTTCTTCAATCACTTCCATAGTGCCCTAGAATGACATGAAATTTTCCATAAACAACGATGCAGAATCGAACATTGCGACATCAACATGGTCTTGTTGAATCGCAACGCATTTACCGTAGAATAAAAATTGTATTCATGTTATTTAAAAAAAAATCCAAACTTTCTGATCTCCCATATCAACTTGTATAACAATAAAGTTTTGATGAAGCAATATCATTTTACAGAACTATTTTTTGTCTTCGTTATTTTGTGATTTGTCATTCAAGGTTCTACAATCACATTCCTCGCCATCAGCGTTTATAATCGCCTTTAAAACATAAAAATCCTTTTCCAGTTACTTTACCATGCGACCGACCCATTAACTGTTTCCATTCGACCTTCGCACGTCATTTCACGTGAAACCCACCTCGCAAAACATAAAAATTTGCAATCCTTGCAAACCTAACGGGTTTCTAATCGGCTGCTAATGATTCAGAGAACGGCACAATTTGCAAACCTTTCTCCTATTCTTTGTTTTTCCCCGGCGTGGCATCCAAGCTGAATCCTTTACAACGGGTTGCCTGACTCGACTCAGCCGTAAAAAGGTTGCAAACCTTTTTGCTGTTGCACCGTTCGTTCTTTAGGATGCAAGAAAGGTTTTTTTTGCAAATCATTTAATTGCAAACGTTTCCTTTATGTTGCTACTTTGGCTACCCGTTCTCCGTTTCTTAGGCGTAACTGTTTTATGGTGAGTTTGCAAATTCAGGAACAGACTTTTTTGTCTCCTCTAGCGAAAGGATGAAAACCCGTTAGCTGATTGTCGTTTCAATTTGCAAGGATTTTACAGTTTTCCTGACGTTCTTCTGCATAGGATCGGGTTTTCAGCACAGCACAGTGGAAGAATGGGTTTACGGTAAAGGGGTTCAATAAAATCGGGATGATGGTTGCAAAAATTGCACAGTTATGATGTCGCATGGATCTAACTGCAAAACAGGATGCAATTCGGGACCGAGTGGAATTTGAAGGCTTCATTTCTTTTTTCAAAGGAGCTTTAACTCTGGGTGTAATCCGTGTTCAAGGATACGTGTCAACATTTAATTACAAAATTTCACAGGCAAAAAAAGACATTATCCAATTCAAAAATGTCGGAATGTTATTCCGAACGGAATGTTATTCCGATGATAAATAAAATAGTAAAAATTCTCTACTACAAATTACGTCAAACTTCTGAAACTAGATGCATACATACCATGGCAAAACTGGAAAATTCTGCTTTTTTGGGTAACTTCCCATATGGAACACCGGCCACATCGTTACGGTCGTTGAGGAAGGGAAGAAATCACGTGCATTGCTACTAGAGACCGGCGTACCGGCCTGTACCATTTCTTCTAAATATCCTTTCCTCCTGGAAACAATTACGTATTGCACGACATTCCATTGAAGTGCGGTAATTGAACTAAAACTTCCCTACTGCTCTGCTCTCTAAATATACCCAATCCCGCTTTTCAAAAAGGTCGAATGGCAATAATTTATACGAGTAATTGCCCAGAGTTCAATTTGTACCCGTAAAACTCTCAACAAACTGGAATGCATAACCCTTTCTTCGGCCAGGACGTCTTTTTATTGCATTTCTTTCGTAAACAATTGCAGACGAGAGTGAAAACACTGTCAACTGCTGCCAGGCGTCTGAGCCCAACTGTTCGTGCGGGTTCATGACAATGAAAGGATTGAGGGTGATATTAGTTGCGTTTTACCGCTAGGTTTTTTTTCTTGGTAGGTACTTCTACAATATAAGGATAAACGGTACAATTGAACGCTAAGGAAAAAGGGAAAGTGTTTGGCCTTGTTTTGTGCCACTCTAACGGGTTAACTTTTGGGCCCAAAATATGACAACAAATAAGTTGTAAAATTGCAGGTTTATGGTCTCGAAATGGTTGAAAGTGATTATTGAATTGGATTTTTCTAAGGAATTGTAAAGAAATTGAAAACGGTCTATGCCATAATAATCCTACGAATGTCTGCTGTCTCATGAATAGAAGGGACACTTTTTAATGGATGAATGCCTGCCGGATTACACAAACCAACCAAGCAGCTTGCCCATTGAACCAATTTCTCAAGGTGGTCGCCCATCCGATCCACAAAAGAGGATAATTGTGTATAATTTTCCTAACCTTTTTTGTTTCGAGTTACTACCACCGGTCTACAGCTAGATGCACGATCAACAAAGATCAGCCAATTGTCAAAAATCCCAATTTTTAACAAAAGGTATATAACAGATTTCTTTGCCGATGAATGAAATTGAAAAAGGTGTATCGTTTTTTATAAAAACGGGATATGAAAAAATCTTCACTGAACGCGTGTAATATTGGAATGCCATCGTAAACTCAAGCTTCGATTCTCGCATAACTTCCTGCAAGTTCTCATCTAGCAAAATTGAAAATCTGTCTAGGTTCACATTATTTTTTATTCGTAATTATCCATATATCTCATATATTGCATTGTATGGCTTACTGATTATAAAAAAAAACACGCCTTAAAACATAGCATAAATTGTAATACTAGCAGATAGAACTTTCAGGAAAGAAAAGAGAAGATAAATTTTGTATATTTTCAAAAGTTGAACTAGAATTGATTTCGTGTGACCGGGCTCAAGTGAGATGACTAATAATGCGACGAGGATCGATCTCCGCCCTCTTCTCTTGGGTTTCCTTTCAGTAGTGGGACAACCGAAATTGAAACACAATTGAAAAGGTTAAAACCGTGTCCTTCATCCCGGCACAGATTTTTGTCATGCAGGAGTGTGTGGACTTCGTTCGAGTCTCATTCCTTAGTTTTTATGTGTCTTTTGTAAGGCTATTAATTCATGGCATTATGGAGACTTGGTTTTTTTTTCAACTGTGATCTGGTTTTGTGTCCACTCGAGGAACGCGTGTGTCATATTTTGTATTACATATTATAAAAACAATAATTAACGCGGTATAACATCCGACTTTAGGGTGACGTATTGTCTCCAATGTGATGAGAATGAAAATACTTGAAAAATCCTCAACGTTGCTAATATTTTAATGAAGAAAATTTGAATCGTTTCAAATTCAACAAAACTTTTTTTTAGTAACCTATGTTTGGCAACGCAGTCATTTATTGAACAGACGACGTTCTTTATTTGAAGACAGAAACCCCGTGTCGAAACGTCGGGCAAATAAAGAACGTCATTTGTTCAATAAATGACTGCGTAGCCAAGCATAGTTAATGTCACCATACAGTCGATTTATCTTCAGTTTTTTTTTAATCTCATAAATTTCATGCTTTCACGATAACAAAAAACCATCAGCAAAGAGCTGGTAGTCCTGCTTGGGCACTGTTATCCTTCTGAACCCAACTAGATTGTGGCGGTATGTCCTGAGTCCTAAGTCTGTTCACCAAGGAAAAACAGCGGCAGTATGGTACCGGTAAGGTGACCTGATGAAAACTTTCAATCATCAAGAAAACCATATAGGTATCAACTCGAGTTCGGGACATCGTAGCGACATGTACCTATTACTATCGTGTTCGGAGTATCACTATTTGTGGTGGATTTGAACGCCGTTAATTCTTAAAAATCTAACCATTTTGTTGCGCATAGTGCTGGCTAGTGATAGATATTAAAATCTGAATCGGTTCGGTGATTTGTAGTGCGAAAACAGTGAAAAAAGTGCCCCACCGCGTGGGAACGACAACAAACTGAACAGTGTATTGTTTAACGACTGCGTGGACGGCTTCATTCACGCTGAGCTGCTGTGTGACCCGAGCAGCAACGAGTGTCAAATAGTGAAGAAACTGTGATCCCTCAAAAGTTTTTTCTTTTAAATGGAGCGAAATTTGCCAGATAGTGGAGTAAAAACTTAACCGCCGTTCTGTCAGCATGGAGCTGGCGAGCGGCCAACACTTCCGCCCCGGGGGGCTCCGGAAGTGCATACAACTCCGGAATAAACTGGCGACAAGGAGAGTATATGGGACCCACACTTCCATCACACCTGGATCAGGATGGTATTGCAGGTGCACTCCAGTACCTCAAAATGCAAGCCACGGCTGGACCGATGCCTCAGGATCCGTTCCTGTTACGTACCTCGGTTGAAAAGCACATCGGAGCATGGATTGAAGGTGCATTCAAGGAAAATCGAGGAATATCTTACGTGCTCAAGGTACGTAGTACGGCTCAGTTCAATAAACTGCTCCGTATGGAGAAACTGTGCGACGGGACCCCTGTATCAATTAGCGAACATCCACAGCTTATCAAAGGCAGTGCGTCGTATCCAACCAAGATGTGGTTGGTTTAAGCGACGATTATTTGAAGACCCAACTCGCTGCCCAAGGAGTGAAGGATCTCCGCCGAATCAGGCGCCGTTTACCTGACGGAACATTCGTTAACACACCGACGAGCATTCTCACAATCAGTGGCACGGTTATCCCAGAGCACGTGGACTTCGGGTGGACAAGGTGCAAAACGAGGAACTACTACCCGTCACCGATGCTGTGTTTCCACTGCTGGAGCTTCGGGCATACCGGCAAACGGTGCACTGAACCACAACGAACCTGCGGTCGTTGCTGTAAGATTCATCCTGAAGACCAAGCACCCGCTGCAGCGGAAAACGAAAGGGAAGTAAACGCTCATGGAGGTTTACCTAGTAATAGTCAAGCAACGAACAGATTTCTTTGTTCTGAATCGTTTTTCTGCAAGAATTGCAAAACCGACGACCACCCCGTATCAAGCCGAAAGTGTCCTGTCTACTTAAAGGAGGTAGAGATTCAGAAGATAAGGATCGACTGTAACATCCCCTACCCTCAAGCCCGTCGTGAATTTGAAGCACGCCAAAACGCTAGTACCAGTACCGCGACTTTCTCAGGAGTAGTCGTTGCTAGTAAAGATGCAGAGATTGAGAGTCTCAAGGCAGCCATTTGTCAGATGCAGGAGGACGCCAAGAAGAAGGATGTGAGATTGGCGGAAATGGAGATCGCTCTCCGGGGCCCAAGTGTAGGTCAGCGCCTTGACATGGTCCGGGAGCACGGCACGATTGAGCAACTGATTAAGCAGGTAGCCGACCTGACCGCCACGGTTCAAAAGCTGCAAGAGACTATCGAATCCAAGGACAAAATCATTGCCAAACTAATGACTGAACGCTTACCTGTTCAAGAAGAAATAGTTCCACCAGCTATCTTCTCGATTTCGGATTCCCAGGAAGAGATCCCGGTATCGCAAGATTCGATGGATTTCATCCCTGCCACTGCCAACCCAACACTGGAAGCGAAAATACAAAATTGGATTGACCAAACCACCTCAGGCAACGCCAATAGCAGCTCTGCACTGGAAGATACAAGGACCAAAAACAAGAAGGACAAGCGGCACAAGAAACGAAATAAAACCCCCGCTGATGACTACACGTTGGCTAACGAAAGTGTCTCGTCTATGGTATCACAAATATCGCAACACACAAACAACAACACCCTTATGCCCAACAAAAGGAACCGCGATGGATCGGATTCCAGTAACGGTTCCTACAAGGTACCTAACCTGCGGCGGAATAGCAAGACCGGCAAGCAGGAGACGAAATCATAAATAAAACCATACAACACGCTCAGTTTCCTCCAAATCAACGGCCCCCACACTAGTGGTAATATTAATAAAACTCATTTTCACTCCCAGTAGCTCGCTACCAGAGAAATTGAAGAAAACAGGAACTGAGCAACCATGCGAAGAAACACAAGCAACCGAAAATAGACAAACAGGGAAAGCCTCGGGTAGCCGAGGCCCCGATAGTGCGGACGCTACACCCCCACCGGAACTAGCGGACAACCCCCGACGCTCGAGTGCTTTCACTGTTAGTGGGACGCACAAGGGCGTTAAAACCCGTTCCCCACACTCCCCAGACCTTCGACAGGATAGTCAGGGCCCCGCCGGTGCGGAAGTCAAGGCCGTACCGGAACCGGCGGACAACCTCTGGCGTCCAGTTTCGGCTGGAAGAGGGACGCACAAAGGTGTCACAACCTGTTCCCCTGTGGACAACGTGGGAGTCAAGCCGTCAAACAATGAACAGAATTAGTAGTTAATGAACAGAATGCCCCCGCGCTTGCGCAGTGGGTGAAACTCGGGACGCCAAATTCCCCCAAGGACCACGAGGGAGTCAAGTTATCCACAATAAAAAATCACTTCGCACCAACAAGATGTATCATAGATCAACCCTCACCCAGTGCATCATTTCCTGCATTAGGACTGGAGGTAAGCGACGCGGAGTTGTATGATGCTCTTCACAAGACACGATACGGACTTGCAGCAGACATCGTTCCTGGCACCTCATGCGCATCTGCCTGGAACTGTGGCGCTGGTGGGGCTTTAAAAAGACCACACCTCAACAAGCCAAGCATCTCGCCACCTTCCATAGGCGGATTACAATTTTGTGCGACACCGCTTACCGTTAGTTCAGCTGTACAGCTGAAACACAACAATAATCAACCAGACCATTGTAGGCACCCCGGATCACTAAAATCGGTCGGTAAGTCTATACTTACCCCTTCTTCTTCTTCTCCTTTTTGCGCTGTTGGGACAACTTCGGCTGTGGCGGGTGGCACACCGCCACCTTCCACCGGTGCAGCTCTGTTTCATTCAGCAACCGAAGCCGCCTCAGACTATGGCTCTGATAACTCTCACAGCAACCTCCATCGACATCGGACTACACTTGCGATTCAGTGGAACATGAACGGATATTTCCATAATCTGCCGGACCTCGAGATGATCGTCAACCGCCTTCGCCCCATCACGCTTGCGATAGGAGGTTCATCGTGCTACCGTGATACAAATGAACAAAAGTCTGGGCCAACAATACCGATGGTATATGAAAACCTGCAACAATATATACCAGTCGACTGCTATCGGAATACTGGCAGATATCCCCGCGGAAGAACTTGAAATCGACACGGATTTACCAATTAAAGGGATTCGTATTTCGTGGCCTTTTCCAGTGACCATTATTTCCTTCTATCTCCCGAACGGTAGAATTCCGAACTTGGAAAACTCCCTCAGTGCAATAATTAAAGGAGTACAAGGTCCGATGATCCTGCTTGACGATGCAAATGGACACCACATGACTTGGGGAAGTCGTCACAACGATATCCGTGGAGCCGCAATCGCAGGACTTGCCAGTCAATACGATCTAACGGTTCTCAACGACGGTTCTTCGACATTCTCGCGTGAAGACACAGAAAGTTCCATTGACATCTCCCTCGTCTCATCCCGGATAACAAATCGTCTTCTTTGGGCAGTTGAGCCAGATCTGCACAACAGTGACCATTTCCCAATATCTTTAACGTTGGAGGGCACTGCAGCACCGGAAACGACGCGTCGACCTAAATGGCTGTTCGACGGAGCCGATTGGCTAACCTTCCAAAATAACATTGAAGAAAAGTTGACATTATCCCCTCCGGAATCGCTTGAGGAATTCACCGATCTTATATATTCCACAGCATCGCATACAATACCGCGATCTAGTCCAAAGTCCGGTCGCCGTGCACTGCATTGGTGGAACGAGGAAACACGAAAAGATGCCAAACTACGCCGAAAAATGTTAAGAAAACTTCGAAAACTCCAGAAACAACTTCCGGAAGGTCATCCTAAGCGCAAGAAGGCACAAGAAGAATACAGTGTATCCAGAAACGAATACCGCCAAACAATCCGAACGGCGAAGAAAACGTTATGGATGGAATTTCTCGACGGAATAAATGAAGAGCAATCGGCATCCGAGCTCTGGAGAAGGATAAACTGCCTTCAAGGAAAAAGAAGGGGAAAGGGCATGGCCCTCAAGATAGACGGAGCGCTAACGCGAGATCCTGCAACCATAGCAGATGCCCTAGCGGACCAATTCCAGAAACTTTCATCTTTCCAACAATAGGTACCCTGAATGTTTCAAAAACTCCTTGCAATCCCCGGAAGTTGCGATATGTGATTTTCAGATTCCACCCGACACTGGACAGAGATTTAACCTGTCGTTCACAATTGGTGAGCTGGAATTCGCACTCAAAAAGGCAAAAGGCAAATCGGCGGGGCCAGACGAAATAGGATACCCTATCTTAAAGCACCTTCCCCGTCGTGGAAAGCTAGCTCTACTAGAAGGCATTAATCGAGCATGGCTTGGTGGAACACTTCCGAGTACATGGAAACATAGTCTGGTTGTGGCAAAAAACTCGGGTCTGGCTTCGGACGTCGGTAGCTATCGGCCAATCGCCCTCACCAGTTGCCTGTCTAAGATAACGGAACGGATGGTGAATCGACGACTAATCAGCTTCTTGGAGGAAAAGCATCTGTTGGATCACCGGCAGCACGCCTTCCGGTCCGGTTTTGGGACAGGAACGTATCTGGCTGCCTTAGGACAAATCTTGGACGACTCATTCAGAAACGACGAGCATGTAGAAATGGCCTCATTGGATCTAGCAAAGGCCTACAACAGGGCTTGGACTCCAGCAGTCCTTCAAAAGCTTGTCAGTTGGGGCATTTCCGGCAACATGTTGGCCTTTGTGAAGAATTTTCTGAACGGACGCACTTTTCAAGTTCTAGTTGGAAACCATCGTTCGAAAACTGTGAAGGAGGAAACAGGAGTGCCACAGGGATCTGTGCTTGCCGTCACCTTATTCCTGGTGGCCATGAGCGATGTTTTACTAGTGCTCCCCAAGGGAGTCTTCATACTAGTATACGCCGATGACATCCTTCTATTAGTCAGAGGAAATCATCCTAGAAGTGCAAGAAGGAAACTTCAGGCAGCAGTATCGTCCGTAGGAAAATGGGCCAAAAAAGTAGGATTCGATATTGCAGCGGAAAAATGCGCCCGCATCCACATTTGCAAATCTAATCACCGGCCCCCGGGAAAGATCTTCGTAGACAAGGCTCCTATACCAGTCAAGAACCGGGTAAAAATCTTTGGTGTAACTTTTGATCGGAATCTCTCATTCCAAGCCCACTTTAAGGATGTGAAGATAGCCTGCAAGAACCGGCTTAATATGATGAAGAGTATCTCAACGAAACACACGAGAAGCAATAGAAACACCCGGAAGCACGTCATGGACGCAGTGGTATGTAGCCGACTTCTGTACGGGATTGAAATAACCTGCAGGTCTCTCGATCAATTAATAAAGCACCTAGCGCCAATATACAACACCTGCATTCGCCACCTATCAGGATTGCTTCCATCCACTCCAGGATTGCTTCCATCGTCCGGAGGAATGTTGCCAACGTCCGAAAGAAGGAAACTTTGTCACTCTACTCCTGTGACGTCGCCTGTGCTTCGTGGAGGAACGAATGCTAATGTGTGCGAATCAAATGATCAGCTGTCGCAGATAAACTCGTTCGGAAGCAATACGTTTGATTTGTTTTCAACCAATATAGATCCATTTGTGACCGAACATGAATTCAGTTCACTAGTATCGAGAGTGTCGATGTTTAAGCATGAACTCTACGGATAGCTTTGATGTTATAAAAATAAATTATATAAAGTTAGTTTCAAAACGAAAAGATTGCACGAAACTCGATTATATTTCTTTCAAGTTAGTCTTGGATAAAAACTGTAAAGCAATAGCCAGGGCCGAATCTAAGGGGGGGGAGGGGGGCAAGGCCCTGGGCCCCACATTTTAGGGGCCCCCACAAAAACCATTTTTGGTTCAAGTACTACTCAAAAACAAAGAGAAACTGTATTGCTCATTGCATTTGTACCTCCGAGGGGCCTTCACAACCGCCCGGGCTCCGGGCCCCCACAATCCTTAATCCGAGCCTAGCAATAACACTGAATGATAAAACCTGGCCAAATTCCGTGAATTCGTGAGTCGGCATAATGAGACTTGGAGGCCTTAATTTATTGTGAATCATTGTTTTGGTCTTTGCTTTTGCTACGTCTTCGAATGTTGAATGTGATTATTAATATATGGTTTGACAGTGTTGAGAAAAGTGTATTGGCTGATATTGTAACTAGATTTGTTGATGTTTTTAATATGTAATGTTTTATTTGTTGATGTTTCTACGATGTAATTTGTTAGATATAGTTTTAAGTATTAATTAAGCCCATTAAGGGTAGATGGAGCAATAAATAAATAAATACAAATAAATAAATACAAATAAATCATCTGTTCATCGACATCAAAGCGACGTACAACAGTATCAACCACGCTGAGCTATGGAGAATCATGGACGAAAACGGCTTTCCTGGGAAGCTGACTAGACTGATTAAAGCAATGATGGACGTGTGCAAAACAGCGTAAGGGTTTCGGGTGAACTATCCAGTTCATTCAAATCTTGCCGGGGACTGCGTCAAGGTGATGGACTCTAATGCCTACTCTTCAACATCGCTCTGGAAGGTGTGATGCGACGAGCCGGGCTCAACAGCCGGGGAACGATTTTCACAAAATCCGGTCAATTTGTAGGCTTTGCGGACGGCATGGACATTATCGTCAGAACACTTGAAACGGTGGCAGAACTGTACACCCGCCTGAAACGCGAAGCAGCAAAGGTCGGACTGGTGGTGAATGCCTCAAAAACAAAGTACATGCTGGTAGACGGAACCAAACACGACCGGATCCGTCTGGATAGTAATATTACGATAGACGGGGATACTTTCGAGGTGGTGGAGGAATTCGCCTACCTCTGATCCTTACTGACGGCTGACAAGTACGTGAGCCGTGAAATTAGGAGACGCATCATCAGCGGAAGTCGGACCTACTACGGGCCCTAGAAGAAACTGCGGTCGAAAAAGATTCACCCACGCACCAAATGCACCTTGTACAAAACGCTAATAAGACCGGTGGTCCTCTACGGACACGAGACATGGACTATGCTCGAGGAGGACCTGCAATCACTCGGAGTTTTCAAGCGACGCGTGCTAAGGACAATCTTTGGCGGTGTGCAGGAGAACGGTGTGTGGCGGAGAAGGATGAATCACGAGCTCGCTGCACTTTACGGCGAACCCAGCATCCAGAAGGTGGCCAAAACTGAAAGGCAGTGATGGAAAAAAGTGAGGAATGCAGCTGAGTAGACACAAACGCAAAGCTATCCTACTCGTGAACAACAGAAGCCAGAATATATTCGCACTTCCTACACTCGCGAGCTAACGAAGCTGGTCGCACTCGTGATTGATTCGCGAAGCAGCTCTGAACATTTTTCAATTTTGTGAAAAAATGAATTTACACGGCCGACAGATTAACTTTTCAGGAACACTAAAGCACAAAACACTACTATCTGATGAATAATTACTTGTTTAGCTATAAAAATCGCACTAAAATGCAATTCCCGCATCTCCACTTGTTCTTCGCGAATAAAAATTCATGAGTGTTTTTGTTTTGCTTCATACTCGTGAAGCAAGCGGGTGCGAATAAACTCACACACGGCTTACTCTCGGCACCGTGAGTAAACCGTTTGTTGCTTTTACACTCGCGAGTTGATTCACGATGAGAGTGTTTCCATCTCTGCTGAAAGGATACGGTGAGCAGGGCATGTTGCAAGAATGCCGGACAACAACCCTGCAAAGCTGTTGTTTGCTACTGATATGGTTGGCACAAGAAGGCGTCAAGCGCAGAGAGCACGATGGGCGGACCAGGTGGAGCGTGACCTGGTGAGCATTGGGCGCAACAGAATATGGAGAGCGGCCGGCAGCCACAAACCGAAAATTGTGGCGTACTATTGTTGATTATGTACCTATTGTCTTAAATGTGATGTTGAACAAATGAATGTATGTATGAGTTACCTAGGACGCCATCTACTGTAAAATTTTCATTCATGAAATCGGCTCGTAAAATGGACTTTTACCTGTAGCGATATTTTTATCTAAGTAAAACCAATTCTGAGTTTTGAAAGCGACCCGATTCTAAAGTGTGCAGGCTTTTTAAATTTTGGGATGAAGAATAGCCAAAACATCGGGCTAAAAAATGCAACATTGGCATAGAATTGCATGTTTAACTAACTGTGGTGACCTCGAAATATCAATGAGAATGCAGAAGTTTTAGCATAGCCTTACATACCTCGTACAACTGTTTTCGATAATCAAACGGGAAACAGGAATAATCCAGCTACTTAGCCACAAGCCAAGCACATAAAATTGCATCGCAGGGTCAACGTTCATCCGACGCGCGACGCAAGCGCGCGCCGAAATATATTAAATATTAAATTATGACTCAACGGTTTTCGATGCGCCCTTCGCACGCAGCTCCAATGCAGCTCGAAACAGTTATGCAAATCGCGGGATACTTAATAAAAGGCCACCGGTGGCCCGTGGATTAGATGTCGTGTTTCGTTTGTTCAGTACGGTCCGCCTTCCAGTAATCTTACGCGCACTTTTTACAGAAAAAGGATAGTTCGGGGTTCGACAAATTTCCTCCAGCCAGCCTGATTATGGTGATGCGTTCTGCGTTGAAGAAGGGTTGGCAGAATGCCAACACCGGTTCCGAGTCGCAATCGCACGTGGCGCGGTCTTGCATGGTACGGGTGGATTGAAGTGTTTTTTGTGATGGTTGTGTGTAATTTGATTCGTTATTCTTTGCAGCCTCCATCGCGGGTTGCCGTCAAAATCTCCCCTGGGTACATCTACGGTGTGCGAGATACTACTACCAATGGAGAAAACTATTTCTACTTCAAGGGGATTCCTTATGCGAAGCCTCCGGTTGGACATTTACGGTTTATGTCACCGGTTCCGATTGATAAATTTCCGGTGAGCTATTTGGATTGTACGACGGAGCGTGGCAACTGCATGGGAATGGACGTAATCAGTAAGGAAATCACGGGTTCCGAAGATGGGCTGTATCTGAACGTGTACACTCCGGTGTTGCCGCGGTCTGATGGAGTTCCGCAGAGCCTTCCGGTGATGGTATACATTCACGGAGGTGGATTGATAGGTGGACATGCGGATAGCTCGATGTACCATCCGAATTACTTGCTACAAGAAGGTGTGGTCGTTGTGACCGTAAACTATCGATTGGGCATTCTAGGATTTCTTTGCCTACCAGAAGCAGGCATTGAGGGGAATGCAGGTCTTAAAGATCAGGTAATCAGGTGTAACTGATTTTTGTTTCGTTTCTCAAACAACTTTATACATTTACTTGCAGAGAATGGCCCTTCAATGGGTTAGTCAGAATATTTCTAAATTTGGCGGTAATCCGAATAATGTAACGCTCTTCGGGGCAAGTTCGGGTGCGATTGCAGTCAACTTGCATTGTCTTTCAAAGGGTTCCAAAAAGTTCTTCCACAAAGCGATCATGCAAAGTGGATCGATCTACCTGGAATGGGGACATCAGGAGAAACCAGAGCAAAAAGCTCGCAAGATGGCCGAATTGCTTGGCGCTAATCCCACAACCGATGAAGAAGTGTATCAGGTGCTGAAGAATGCTCCGGCAAGAAAATTATTTGAACTCCAATTCAAGGCTGTAACGAAACGAGAGGAACTGGTCGAGAAATTGTTCCAGATCCCATTCCTACCGGTAGTCGAACGCGAACAATCACGCGACGCCATCATAACCAAGCATCCAACCGAGATCATGCGTGACCCGAATGGTGTCGGTATTCCTATCATCCAAGGATACAACGAATACGATGGAATGATGGTTCTACTAGACGCAGTCAAAAATCCCGACATGTACAATCTGCAACCAGAGCGTTTCATTCCTCGTACTCTAAACGTAGACTGTTATACTGAGGAGGCTCGCAAACTGGCCATGGAGATCAAGAAGGCTTACTTTGGGGATCAGGATGTATCTCGCGAAACTGTCATGCAGCTGGTAGAGCTGTTCACGGATAAATACATCCTATCCTACCGAATTTCTTTCGAGTTGTGGGCCAAGTATCAAATCAGAGCCAAAATGTTCGGATACCGATTCTCGTTCGATGGATTGCTCAATAAAGGCAAGGCCATAATGTCCTTCGGCGGGTTGAAAGGGACATGCCATATCGATGAAGTGTATTATATATTCTGTTCTCCTATTTTGCGAACTGAAGTTCCGAAATCTAGCAAAGCCTACGAAATGCGTGCCAAATTGGTGCATATGTGGGCCAACTTTGCCAGATGTAGTGATCCTACACCGGATGGAGACATGGAGCTATCATTTAAATGGAACCCGGTGCCACGAATTCCAGTGGATCTCGAAGATGTTAAGTGCACTCTATTAAGCATCGCAGGTCCGAATGAGATCGAAATGGCCGAAATGCCGGAGCGCGAACGAATGGAGTATTGGACGGAGCTGTACAGAAAGTACAATGGACACGTGACCAACATTCTAGTTCCAACAGTGCCGCTCTTGGATTCCGTTGATATGAATAACAATAGTGTGTAGGATGGTAGTCAAACAAGTAGATTTGAACTTTTAGATATCCAATTAACATGACAATACATAATTGGTCCCAGCAAACTTGTGTATTTTTAAATGTCCAGTAATACCTCACATCGTCAAGAGAAAGTACATTCCCAACCTTTGTTTCAACTTACTCTTCATCCTGGTAGAAGGCATAAAATTCCAATACAAAATCACAGCCAACGGCAGAAATCAATTAAATACCAGCTGGTTCCCAATAATACCTCCGCCAACCATAAAGTCTCATTATTTCAGCAGCATTTAGACATTTCACGAGTCTTTGGGCACGCATTATTTCAGTGTGTTTTTGTCCTTTTACCGTCCACTCGTCAACGCAACGGTTCGGTTCACACAGATCAGTTGCAGCCAATTATATGTGCTCAGGTTTGTGTGACACACAATGAGCAGCATGGAGAAACCATTATTGATGGAAAGCGAAGGATACCTTCTGCTGACTTGGCCGAACGGAGACAATTGACAAAGCCAGGAATCTGGGCATTCAATCAATTTTCATAATTACGTTTCATTATTGCCTTCCGAAAAGCTGTTTATTTGTTTTCAATCTGGGAAATGAATAAGCTTTTTTCGAGGAGGTTTTGGGACAGAAATTTTTAGGTGTATGCTCGTTCCATCAATAATCCATACATTGCAATGCGGATCGAGCTGACGGGATGTTGAACATTGAAAAGTCGATGAAAGCCATATTCGGCAGATAAATTTGAAGATTAAATCATAAATTTTCTTGAAATTTATTTTTCTTCTATCAAATCTACTGGTAAGATTAATTTGTCAAGCTGGATCTGGTCTTTTTCTTAAAAAAAAAATCAAGTGCTGATGTTATTCAGCAATAGCTTATCCTCAAAACAACTGCAGAAACAAACACCGTTCGAAGAAATGTGGTAATTTACATATTTGCTTTTTTATGCTCAATGATGGTTAATTTCCTTTTTGTTTATCTTTACTATATTCTTGGCATATGCGCTATGCAACAAAATGTCGAACAGATGGCAGGCCGTCCGTGGAACAACAAGATCAATTAATTTGCAAATATTTTCACTCCCATTCAACGACAATCCATCCAAGTGCTTGTATAAACTGTTCAGCTTCGCTTTTTTACGTTGACTTTGGGACACAGTTTCACACACGGCCCCTGCACTGTCCTTGGTTGCCAACGGAAGTTGACACGTAGAAAAGTCGAATGACAATCACGAGGCTCTATTGTCTAGATAATCCAGGATTTACACATTGAGATGGCAAATGAGCGAGTAATTTGCAAATGAAACGAGAACGTTGAAAATTGTAAAAAATCAACTTTTTGCACCAAATGGTTCACTTTATTGTGATTGAACAGATGACATTATGGTTTCTGCCCTTTTATTAAGACGAGAAATAAAAATAAATGGCTCTTGTCTATCGTAGCACTGCTGCTAAAGCTTGTCTTGACTCTGTCACCGTTGAAATGTTTTCTTTTGTAATTTTGTTTTTGCCATTCGCAAATTAGACAAATTGACCAGATATCAAGGAAATCCTATCTCGGCTTTTAAGTCTGGCTCGTCGCATAACACAGCAATGAAACGTACCTTATTTACCGATCAGGCTAAGGCCAGGGTGACCTCTGCTGTACATAGTAGCCGTCTCCATTCCACTCTGTCCATGACTGCCTGTCTCCAGTACCGCACTCTGCGTAGGGTCCGCAGATCGTCCTCCACTTAGTCGACCCACCTAGCTCGCTGCGCACCACGTGTTCTTGTACCGGTCGGATGACTCTCGAGAACCATTTTAGTCGGGTTGCTATCCAACATCCTGATCACGTGACCCGCCCACCGTAGCCTCCCGATTTTCGCGGTATGGACGATGGTTGGTTCTCTCAGCAACTGATGCAGCTCGTGGTTCATTCGCCTTCTCCAAGTCCCGTCTTCCATCTGCACTCCGCCGTAGATGGTACGCAACACCTTCCGTTCGAAAACTCCAAGGGCGCGTTGGTCCTCTGCACGTAGGGTCCATGTTTCGTGCCCATAGAGGACGACCGGTCTAATCAGCGTTTTGTAGATAGTTAACTTCGTGTTACGGCGAACTTTATTCGATCGTAGAGTTCTGCGGAGTCCAAAGTAAGCACGATTTCCTGCCACAATGCGCCTCTGAATTTCTCTGCTGGTGTCATTGTCGGCGGTCGCCAGTGCGCCTAAGTACACGAATTCTTCAACCGCCTTGATTCCATCACCGTCGATATAAATCCGGGGTGACGGGCGCGATGATTCCTCCCTGGAGCCCTTTGCCATCATGTACTTTGTCTTCGACACATTAATGACTAATCCGATTCACCTGGCTTCACTCTTTAGTCGGATGTACGTTTCCGCCATCATCTCAAATTGCAGCAATAATATCAATATCATCATCGAAACCAAGCAGCTGAACGGACTTCGTGAAAATCGTACCACTCGTGTTAATCCCCGCTCTCCTAATTACACCCTCTAACGCAATGTTGAACAGCAAGCACGAAAGACCATCACCTTGCCGTAACCCTCTGCGAGATTCGAAGGGACTCCCTGATACTCGAACTACGCACATCACTCGATTCATCGTTGCCTTGATCAATCGTATCAGTTTATCCGGGAATCCGTATTCGTGCATAATCTGCCATAGCTGTTCTCGATCGATTGTATCATACGCCGATTTGAAATCGATGAACAAGTGATGTGTGGGCACGTTGTATTCGCGGCATTTCTGCAACACCTGACGGATGGCGAACATCTGGTCCGTTGTAGCGCGTTCACCCATTAATCCAGCCTGATATTGCCCCACGAACTCTCTTGCAATCGGTGATAGACGGCGGCATAAAACTTGAGAGAGTACCTTGTAGGCAGAACTCAGTAGTGTGATCGCGCGATAGTTCCCGCAATCCAACTTTTCGCCCTTTTTGTAGATGGGACACACGATACCTTCCATCCATTCCTCCGGTAATATGTACTTCCTCCTCCCAAATCTTGGTAATGACCCAGTGTAGTGCTCTCATCAGTGCTTCTCCACCGTATTTTAGAAGCTCGCTTGGTAGTTGATCTGCTCCAGCGGCTTTGTTGTTTTTCAACCGGCCATCATCCTCCTCCTCAATCTCTTGGAGGTCAGGTGCCGGAAGTCTTTCGTCCTGTACACATACTCCTAAATCTGTTACCACGCCACCTTCGGTACTTGCAACGTCGCCATGGAGGTGCTCATAGTAGTGCTGCCGCCACATCTCGACCACCTCCAGCTCGCTCGTGAGAATATTCCCGTGATTATCTCGGCACATGTCGGCTTGTGGCACAAAGCCTCTGCGCGACCGGTTCAGCTTCTCGTAGAACTTTCGTGTGTGCTTAGCGCGGTACAGCTCTTCCATCGCTTCGTGATCTCATTCTTCCTGCTGGCGCTTCTTCATCCAGAAGACTGAGATCTGTCTGTTCCGCGCCTGTCTGTAACGTGCCTCGTTCGCTCTCGTACGGTGTTGCAGCATTCTCGCTCATGTTGCATTCTTCTCGTTTTTCAACTGTTCACATTCGCCGTCGTACCAGTCGTTTTTGTAATTCGTAGTCGCGAAGCCAAGTGTTGTAGCCGAGGTACTACCTATGGTGGACTGGATGTCTCTCCAGTCATCTTCAAGGGTAGCTGCGCCAAGCTGCTCTTCCGTTGGTAGGGCCACTGCTAACTGCTGCGCGTAAACTTTACTTGAGCAACTTCTACGTTACGCAGCTGCTCGATGTTGAGTCGCGGCGTTCGACTTCGACGCGTGGTGATAACTGTCGAAAGTTTTGAGCGCATGCATACAGCTACTAAGTAGTGATCCGAATCTATATTCGCACTGCGGTATGTGCGGACATTGGTTATATCCGAGAAGAATTTACCGTCGATTTGATTTTCTGTTTGTTGGTCGGGTGATCTCCAGGTGGCTTTGTGGATATCTTTGCGGGGGAAGAAGGTGCTTCGGACTACCATACCACGGAAGGCAGCAAAGTTTACGCATCGCTGGCCGTTATCATTCGATACGGCGTGCAGGTTGTTTCGCCCGATTACCGGTCTGTACATTTCCTCCCTTCCTACCTGCGCGTTCATGTCGCCGAAAACGATTTTCATGTCACGCGGCAAGCAACCATCGTATGTTTGTTCTAGCTGCGCGTAGAACGCTTCTTTCTCGTCATCAGGTCTCCCTTCGTGTGGGCAGTGGAACTTGATGATGCTGTAGTTGAAGAAACGGCCCTTAACTTTTAACATGCACATCCTTGCGTTGATCGGCTGCCGCCCGATCACACGTTGTCGCATCTTGCCCAACACTATAAACCCGAGCAGAAGAGAATAACAACAGCATAACAAAATGCGTTATTTAGGCAAAATAACTGCATAATGGAATTAGTGATTTTCATGTTATTAACATAACATATTGAGTTATAAACTTGTCTGTCATAAGCGGCAAAATAACAAGTCACATAACAAAAATTTGTTCCTGAAAAATCAGTTTAATAACATGTTTTGTTAGTGGCAATAACAACTTAATAACAGTGAATTTGGGAAATATTTCAATAACAAATTTTGATATTAAAGAGTTATTGATAACATTCTGAAAGCAAAATTAGGGTAAAAACTAACTTTTTTTACTCATTTTTGGGTAATTATTTTAAGTGTGTTATTCTATTTTTAGAAAAAAATGGGTCACATAAAAAAAAATTCGAATACATTATAAAACTTACAAACATGGACGGGATTTGAACCTCCAATCCTGCTATCGTAAATTTTCAGTCGCCTTTACCAATGAGGCTATCACAGCACTTGCAGTGAGGGACGATAGAAGCTTTACTGCTTCTACGTATTGCCAGTTTCCCCATTCCCCCATTTCATGTTTGCCAGTCGCAGGACAAAAATAGACAGAGATTTGAATGCAAGATCAAACAATGAACCTCTCTCTCTTACCAACAGCGCTATCGCGGTGCGCAAACATGTGCACTGTAACACTAATAACAGTGGTGGCGTTCGCATGGCCCGTCGTCGGCTGTTTCGGAACAAAGAGAACGACGAAAAAGTTGCTAGTCGACTATTTATGATTGAGCTTATCATGGGGAGCATTTTGGCGGCGACAAAGATTCTTTCCAGACGGAGATGATTTATTTTTATTTTTTTTTTGTTCGCGTTGTGAGAACGGCGATTATACACGTACCTACGTGAGCGAAGGTAAAAGGTAATTATATCATATGCCGATATGATAACTTCTGCAGATGCTGTTTAGTTTTATTCTGTTTTAGATTATTTTTAGTAATGAAAAAAGATATTTATGACATAATGTCAAACAATATATGATCGAATAATAATAGATCGAAAGAAAAAAGTTATAATAGACAACCCGCATAACCATGAACCATACTAGCACTGTTTACCATACTGTGCACAACTATTTACAACTGTATCTCAACAGTATCACATAACGCCCAAAGGAACAATAAACCAACACTACCATAAACGGTTTCAACAGTGTGATAGATGGTTATCGAGCAAATTACAATATGGGGAATAGGCGGTTAAGTTATGTTACATTAAAAAAATGCCCATTTTCTCGAACAAAATTTTTCGTTTACAGTTTGTCAAAAGGTCAATATACTATCCGTTTTTTGCTCTGTTTACTGTTAAAGAAACAGTTGTAGAACATTTGAACAATAAAATTGGAATAAAAATAAGAAATGTATGTGTAACTATTGCTTTACAGTTTATTATGGTTTCATGGTCCTATAGTATATTGTTCGATTACGATTGTAATGTCAGCTTTTTATTATTGGGTGGTAATAAAATAAGAAAAAAAACAATTAGGAAATTTCACATTTTTATTAATCTAAGAAATTTGTTTAGTAAATTTGTTAAAACGTAAGTTAAAACAATATTTAACCACAAACTCATTTGTGGTGAGTTTGTGATTTAACTAATGCGGCAATTAAATTATTAGAATTTACACATTCGAATTGTGCTGAATCTTGCTGAATGGTTCCTGTTCCAATTGTGTTGTCGCTTCTGCCACCGCGTTTTTCAGCTTCCCGAGCTGCGTGAATGAAAAGCACTCGAGCCATGGAGCTACGCTGAACGATCCCTCATTAATTGCCGGCTTTCGTCCCATCCTCCGCTTGATTCCCCGTATCGTTTTGCTTCCGGATCGATTCCTTCGTCGGTGATGTCCCGCCTACGGTCCGTTAAAACTCACCCGTAAACCAACCAAATTATGTACTTTCTTTCTGGTGATTACCGAGCGCTCGATTTGTTTTAGCCTCGGTTTTAGCTATCTCCGGAACTTGCTCCGGAAGCTGTTTGGCCAACGTAGTCGGTACATCCGACCTGCAAAAAGAAGTCCACGGGGGAAAAATTGATTAAAACATATTGATAAAGAAAGAAAGAAAATTACCTCCAAAAACTAGCTCCATCGTTCCGCCTATTTCTGCCCATGGCTTGATCTGGGCTCGAATGTTGTTCTCCTCCGGTCTGCACTGCGGCCGCAGGGAAAGAAGCCTTCCCGCGAGCGTATTTTCCACGGTGATATTTATGCCGTGCGGTGTTGTTGATTTTACTTCGGATTTTGCACAGCTTCCCACACGCTAGTTTGCAAATACCCATTAAATGGGTCCCTAGTACCCATTTTTTGCATCAGTACTGAGCTGTCAAATAATGGGTGTTTTACAAGCTTCAAATAATGGGTATTTTTTCCACATTTTGAAGTACTACCATCCAACCCCTCAATGGGTGAATAATACCCATGTAAAAGTTTGACGAACAACGCCGCCATTTTTAGAATCGTCCTTGTTTCGTCTTAAAAGTATTTTTGTTGAGTTTTATAAAAACCTTTTTCATAAATCCGGGACAGTCCGAAAACTGGGTTTATTTGCGTCGGTGGTTGCAACATCCAACGGTGAACCTCGCTGAAATTATATGATCACGACATTAAAGACAGGCCGATGAAAATTCATTCCGGGAGCTGGAAGGTAAGTTTCCGAACAACTTTTTGTACCGCATCCTCAAAAGTATCTTTGACTAAATCTTATTTAATTAACGTTTAGGACAGAGTAATGTCAAGTGAGGCATCCCTGAAGATGGACTTGGGATGGACAGTCCCTGAGAATGTCGTAGACCATAAGGCAGGAACGGCAAGCGGCTCTGAAGCCCCGCGCTGTTCGGCGGAAACGATTTTAAGTTTATTTTATAGATTGTGTAATCGTGTAATGTTACGAAATTGTTTAATTGCAATAAAATTCAAGAGAAAATTTTGCGTAATGCATTTAGTTTTTATATTTTCATTAGCATTGTGTTTAAAATTGTTTCTAATAGCTGGATAGCCTGGAAATTTTCCAAAATGGGGCATTTTTACCCATTTTAAGTTAAAAAACAATGGGTCTAATATACCCATTTTTTGAAGTTCGAGTCGAATACCCATTAATGGGTAAACGGCAAATACCCATTAAATGGGTTAAGCCACTTTACTTCGAAATGGGTACTAAAATATCCATTAATGGGTATTTGCGAACTAGCGTGCATGTTCGTGCGGAACTCGAGTAACATTCAAAATGGGCCTATTTAGATTTCGGAAATGTGACACTAATAAACACGCGAAATTTTGGAAATTTTATAGTGGCATCAAAGTATGAAACAGTTATTTATAAAGATCATCGATACAAGTGCAGAAAAATCTGAAAATGCATTGAATCATTCTAATACGCTGAATTTTCAAATTTTATCTGAGTTCAAAGTGTGATGTTGCATTACTTTGCATATCGTAGATGGAACCTTTTGATGTGTTTCGCGATAATGCAAGAAAAACAAGCTGGAAATTTTTGCTCACAAACACAAAAGCGTGTAACTATTTACCAAAGTGTTGAACAAATGTGATTTACAGTAAAATGCAGTGGTGTACGTGTATTGCGCAACTGTGAAGGCTAACAGTTTGGTATGAGGTGATCTCATATTGCTACAATATTACACAAGTGTTCATCGCCACATAGTTGAACAATATTTGGAGACTACAATATAGTGTCACTGCCTGACATGGTTTGATCAAACTGTCGTTTATGGCCAACAGCTCCAGGTTTCACATTGTTCAACAATAAAGCTGCTGTTTGAGAAAAACTAACCTTTTCGGTTAGGAGAAATTTACTGTTTGGACTTTATGTCAAATGGAATTTTTCTATGCGGGAAATGCAATCATCAATTGAGCAGAATTGTCTGTATAGTTGACATTTTTATTGATTAGAATTATTTAGTAGGTACCATATTTGCTATCTCCACTCTCACTTACATTCATTACTTCGTATTACATAGTCTGTTCGGTACTTTTTGACGTTATAATTAGAGGTTAGAATAGCAGTACTGTTAAAATGACATATAAATGCAACTAAGTTTACTCAATTTTGAGATAAAAAAAAACTCATTTGCAGATGTATCACTTTTTGAAGCTAAAATTTTACTTAACCTATAAGAATTGGGAATCGTAGAAAAGTGATAGGAATTTGGCACCGTAACGGGACTGGGATATTGAAAGAAGGAAATTAATACAAAGATAAACATATCAATAGCTATGATGCTATATTTACCCAAAACTCAAATTATAGCAATGAATAAAATAAAAAATACGAAAGAGTCTGATGAAATTTCTAGAAGTTGCAATGCCTTTATTTTTTACTTCATAATATGAAACAGCAGACAATAAAATAAAGAAGGTAAACTATGTAATGGTTGTATCTGCGATTAATTTTCTCCGATTTTGACAATATTGATCTCATTTGATCCAGATTAATTTTATCCATCAAAAACAAATCCGACTGAACCGATCTGGTCATCGTGAGTTAAGAAAAAACCCGAATTGCCATACACGTGGAATTTTCCATAGACCAGCTGCAATTGGCTTTTTTAGTGGTGTTGTGATAATACCATATTCACAATCTACATGCCAAACTGAGCCGAAATCCAAATTTTCATGAACTTTGGTGCCCGGGAACCTATTTAAAAATCGATTTAAAGTTTGTATGGGAGCGATTTGTCGAATCACCCCTCGTCGCATTTCGTACTGGGCGGAGCTGTCAAGCAGTTGCCCAGCTGTCAAAAGGTGATTTCAAAAAATCTTTTTGTAATTGAATTTAGGTATCAAAATAAAGTTTTAAAAATCTGAAAAAAATCATACTGGCTTTAAAAAAAGGTGCTCTTTCGAATAAAATCAAAAAATCAATATATTATTCTTAATTTAAAAACCCAATTGGTGATTGGTACAAATTAAGTACCTTACCAAGAAAAAAAATGTTAAATTTAAATTTATACGTTCAATATGTAGTCCGTCCAAATTCTTACACCGTACATCAAACCGTTTTTAATTAGATTTTGTTTTAGATTTTATAGAGGCATTTTAAAATCTTCTCCTGTGTGGTAGGGATAGGATTTTTCAAAACACCATCGTTCTTTTTCTTCTTCATGCACCATCAAATCACCAATAGCGTATCTGCCCAGCCTAGGCCCAAAGTATTGACTTCAAAGTAATCATTACGAAGCATAAATGTCAATTTCTTGATTTTGCTTTGGCTGACCAAGCCAAGGTTGACCGTAGCATTTTCATAATTCAAATCTCAATTTGTTCATCGAGCACATGTTCTGTTGTACTGCACGTGGATGTCAAAGCGTTTTCAACAGTGTAATTACAAAGCATGTTTCACGAGAGACCATATCTTTTCAATACGCTAACTCCAACAACGCCGATATTAGAATAGAGGAGCTTAGAAGCAAAGGGGTGTAAGTTACAAAAACCCACTTTCGAGTAAATGAGCTTTGAAGTTTTTCACCAGTTTTTCATCTCATTCAAAATGTATGGAGTTTCAATATCAACCCAATTTTCTCTGATTTACTGTAATTTTTCTAATCATAAAAATAATCTTATGGGGCATGCACTTTGTCTCAGTTTGGATGTAATGATAAATGGAAGAGGAAGACAAATTGATGAGTGAATATGCAGTTGCTTTCCCTCAAATGCTGTAAATAACGTTGTAGAATGATGTAGGTTTTGTTTCAAAATTTGTTTTAGTTTAGATAGCAATACCATAAAGTATGTGTGCACTCTCAATAATACAATAATAACCAAACTTGTTCCACAACAGAATGTAATATTGAAATGTTATTAATGGGCTGCATACCAATTGCTTGGTCATAACAAAATAAGATTGTCCAACAAAACATGTTATGGAAACGTAATGCCTTGATAATTCAATAATAACAAAACAAGATATAAAAACAGGTTTTGTGATTTCGTAGTTATTAATTTGATATTCCCCTCTGCTCGGGAATCCTGTTCCAAGTTCATTGGTGGTGCCACAGCTTTGGTAGAAGGTAGCCGCTCGATGCCCGCTTTTCCACACTTTCTGTCCAGTCCAACAAAGTTCCTGCACCGCCACGATGCGGGGATGTAGTTCGTCGTAAATTATCCTGTCACATCCTGCGAAAGTTTCCAATCGTAGTCCTTATTTCGTCGCGTGGGTCTTTGCCGATTGTATCGAGTCGTATTTTCTCCCATGTTATTCGCAATGGGGATTTTTACGGGTGGCTTATTGGGCCTACGCCAACACTCCTGTCTCGCCGGAGGGCCATCGTGCCAGTTCTGTTTAACGTCCCAACCAACACTGGGACGACCACGCTGATGGAACAACCACCTTGGATCTAGTTGGGCGTGGTGCAGCGTTTCTTACTCAGCCGCTGGATGCCAGAACAGACGCTGTTTGAGCCGCACCTTCTTGGTGAACAGACGCTCGGGTCGTACCTCCTCAATCTAGCTGAAGTCAGAAGGATAACAGTGCCCAGGCTGCACTACCAGCTAAGCACACAACTCTTAGCTGGCGGTCTTTGTCATCGTTTGCAATGAAACGTACGAAAAGTGAACAAAGAATGTTATATAAATAGCATTTTCCTAGTTTAGTGCTCTCTCTTTTATGTTACTTAACACCAGTAATATCTTAACAACGCTTGACTATACTGTGGCATACTGGGTCATTCCAGTGACGAAGTGTCTCTGAACAAAGATATAAGGTGCATGAGCGAACGTGCCTCGCTAATTTCTACCAGGCAGCCAAAACGACAGTGATCTGGTATCGAGTAATTAGATGGTTAGTAGGCCGTAGTACGCTAGGCCGAATTTGTTAGTTGGCCGAAATTCTAATTTCCTTCATGAATGATAAAAAAAAATGTTTTTTTTGAACGCTCAGAAGATTTTTTGACATCCCGCGGCGTACCTCGAATCTTATATTTCTTAAATTATGATTTTGGATGGTTACTCTACAAGCTCTCCGTTTAGAGTTTTTTCCTTCTTTCAAAAATTGGCTGTCATTACGGGGTATATGCATGTATCATAATCAAAGCATCCAACTAGGCTGCTCGTATTTGGATTTAAATTCAATTCGTCTAACGAACTTTGGCCCAACGTTATTCAGCCTTTTGACCCAGCACTTGAGCAGGTTTCCCTTTACTTAAAAATATTTGTGTGCACCTTTCTTTACAATTTGATGTCAGACTCTGCTCAAAAAGTTTTCCAAACATTTACTATAATAACGTTAAGCCAGAACGACGAAAAACACTTCTTAGTTGCTAAATGAGAAACGAAAACCTTCTAGCGAATGCAGGACAATAAATCCGTTTCAGCATTGTCACCAATATCGGGGTACACCGAAGGAGGTAGCAAATCCTTTCTTGCATCCTTTACGGAAAGGAGTTAAAGGGAAACCCGTTATAAAAACGTTATCCCTTGCAGTACCGTTCAACGACGACAGTTAGGTTGACAATTTGTTTTATTGCATCGTGTCCTGCAATTGCACTGCCGTTTGCAAGGCCACAGTTACTCTGAAGAAACGGTTGTTTTTGAGCGGGGTGGGTACAGTTTCGAAAATGACATAGCGGGTTGGAATCATTCAAAAGCCAGATATTGATTTTCTTTTAAAAAAATAATAGGGTTCTGGTCCATTTGGGTAGCTGGTTCTATTTTGGGTATTCTTCAATATTGCTTAATATTTTTTACAAAAATAGAATTAATATGTTATCGTATTAGATAAGTACAGTAGGCACCCACTAAAATTCTAATAAATTGTTCTGAAATTGAGTTACCCTTTAATCAGTAATGATCATTCTGGTCGGAATACGAATTCTCTAAACATAATAAAATTGAGTGAGTTATTAGTAATGTGTATACAAAAGGTCCCCCTGCGAAATAAGATTGAAGACTTAAGTTATTTTAATCAACTGATTCAATTTAAGTACTTGTGTTTAGACCAAGCCCACTCGTGGGCTTAACACTACACACGCAACAGCACGTCGTTAACGATTTTTAATTTCGTTATCCACCCATTTTCGCACCGGTCGTTCGTTTCCATGTGAGTAAAATAATGATCGGTCGCCTTTCCGCACCGGTGGTCTCTATTCTATCCGTAAATCATCGCAATATTTTGTTTATTTCTATGGTGTTATTGCAAATCTTATTCAGTATAATAATCTGTGCTCATATTTTGAAAGAAGGGGGTTTTGATAAGACTGAAAACTGTTAGTAAAAATTGAACTCAAATAAATAATTCCCTTGGAGATTTGTACCAGTTTTGGTGCGTTTCAAGATATCGTTTTCTCAATAATGTATGATTGTATTTAATCCCGGAATTCAAGCAATCTTTTTTAAATTATATGTTTGTTGCTTACTGTATGACTAGTTGGTTGAATTTTTATCTAAAATAATATCCATCTCTTCGATATCCATGTTGCCTTTCTCGCAAGAAATTTATCTGAATTTGAGATTTTGAGCATCTTTTTTAATAATTAGGTTTATTGAATAATTACATCCCTTGCATTTGCAACACATTTATTACGTAGTTGTCTCCTTTACAACTTAGCGTAGGTCAAAATTCTTGAATCCTGGTCATAGTAGAAGCTGTTTTCTAACAGTCTGCGATAAGTTTGCGCAACCTTTTTTCATAAACGTGTATTTTAACATTAGCTAATTCTATACTCAGTCACAACTTTTTAGTTACAGAGCATCAATCGGAAATCTTAATATATATTGCGATATTTTATATACTGGTATATGAATATTTTGTTGGAAGCAGATTCTATGCGCTTGAAGTAGACTGCGTATTTGTGAAAGTACATAATGAGCCCACTCTCTTTTTTGGCAGTTCATACAACATTTGTTGTATTTTAACATCCAAAAATTGCTTTTTCTATAACGAGGAACCTACAATATGGCAGTCCTGCACACCGCCCATTTTAATTGATGAAACTTGGCAGCTCGACTTCAGTTTTTTAGATTTTTATCGGTATGATTAAAGTTTGTTTTTACAAAAAAAAATAACTAGTGTTTTTATGATATCTGAAATGAGTTAGGTACAGTCAAAGCATCTTTGAAAAATCAAAACTACTCAAATCTAATCTTATACATACGCAGCCAGTACGCGGAATCACCCTGGAAGGCAATCGTGTTACTTTGCTTGTCAATATTAATGCTTGCAGCATATCAGGACACATACATCAAAGCGGCCAGGTCTATTGCGTTGTATTTACGCGCAAAGTGTTCTTCGA
Source organism: Aedes albopictus (assembly GCF_035046485.1). Taxonomy (NCBI): domain Eukaryota; kingdom Metazoa; phylum Arthropoda; class Insecta; order Diptera; family Culicidae; genus Aedes; species Aedes albopictus. The sequence goes on along the minus strand of NC_085137.1, from coordinate 312,926,332 downwards.
AATACTTGGAGTACAGAATATTTTCTTTCGGCAAGGTACTTCTCGAATTTACAGGGGAGGAAGGATGCGTATACCAAACGATCCAGATTACATGTTGATGAATATGTTTTAAATATATAAGAATGTGTATAATAGTGCTATGAAAAAAAAAATGTGTAGTATTGGAAAAATCTCCCCTATTGTTGGGTTGTTTTTGTAGATCTAAATAATGTCGAACCTCCTATTCTGTATGATCGGTGTTATTCACATGGGGTTGTCGCAGATTTTTTTTCTGCTTTCCCCTATTGTTTCTACAAGGGTGAAGTTACTCATTTCGCACACTTTCTTCCTAATGTCTCGTTTATTTAATTTATATTTTCAAATTTATATTTAATAAACCACCCACTGACGACCACTTAAAAAAAAGCAATCAAACCAGAACTCCTTTGCCTTTTTCGAAATATACACGACAAAACGAAACGCGAGGCACAGCTCTTTCAAAACGGGGGATCTCAGCCCGGAAAGTGGAGAAAGAAAACCTTGTGGTCACTTTTTACCGTCAAATGGTATCTTTTCGGGTTAGAAAATACGCACATCTTCTTACCGGAATCTGCGACGGATGACGATAATTTTGGAACTTGTCGGAACGAACTTCGCGAGTTATTTATTTGGACATTTTTCTAAATGTGCAAAACCAAACTTTAATTGCAGCGTAGAAACCCCGGCTCAAGCATGTACGTGTTAAAAAAGCAAAACTCACTGAATCACTATACATTTCAAATATAAGTTTCGAAACGATCGGCCGAATCAAAAACTAAAAGTGCGATTATGAACAATCGTAACTATTTTAAGAGAAAATCAATACATTTTCGATATGCATGATCCTAAAATTGGCGAAGAAGGGAAAACTTTATTCAAAACATACTTAAGCAAAGCTTGTCAATTTAAACCTATTATTTTTCTGCGTTTGTATTGTCACTCTATCACAATTGTATGTCAGACAATTTGTTGTGTTATTCGTGTAACGATCTATTATATTATTTGGTTGAAAATTTCTAAGCAAGTAAAAATAAAAGTTTTGAATATTTGATGCAAACTAAAATAAATTTCTACCAATACAAAACAAGAAAATCATTCTCTAGAAACTATATACCGGGCAACAAATCCATACTCATGTTCTTTCGTCTCCTCTTTACGCTACTCAGAGAGCTAAACGCGAGAGAGCGCACGAGCCTACGGATAGAGACCGTACTTTGCGTGTCTCTATATTCTAAGCCCTACTACGAACCGTACGTAAAATTTTCGCTTTCGAGCCCTACTTAGCAGCGACCGGTGCGGTTCGTTTCTTTGTTCGGGGCTCTACTTACCGTTAAAACGCTTGATTGAGCCCATGAGTGGGCTTGGTCTTAGGTCATTACAATATACTAACTCATTATAATTCCCCCCCAACATATTTCAACATGGTGCACGAATGCTGATGGAACATTCTGACAACATTAAAACCATAGCGCTAACCTAGGCGTTAACTGTAATAGGACTGAAAAGGTAAAGTAATGATCATCGGTGGTAAACTCCTGCAGTTCGGATTGGTTAAAGAGATTCACTAAACAGCGTAAATAGCAGCGTAATACACAAGCAAAACTGTAATTTGATTATTGCTTTTATCACCAACAATCGTTGAAATACGCTGTCTGTCCTCAATAATGCTTTGAAAATAACAGAGGTGATGTTATCATGTTATTGAGGTTGGATTAAAGTTGGTCAAAAAGTAGAGTTTTAATATGGTAAATAATATGTCACTAACCAATTGAGGCAAGGAAAACTTCCAGATTAGTTTATGTTTGTATTAGTTTTTCGAATGGCTAGCTTGAGTACTATACAAAGCCAATTTCGTTTTGACAAACTATTTATGAATAAATTGAACAGGCTTTTTTTTTCAAAAATGAATTAACAACTCTACAATCGCATTGGTCATGCTTTCTAACAACTAAAAACGCATCTCTCTTCCTGGAAAATTATGCACTCATCGCATCCCAGGAAGACAACCTGCCAGTGTCAAGTCAACGCCCCTTCGAAGCACCGAGCAAGCCAAAGGGTTAACGGGGATTAGTAACATTTAGTATCGTAAATTACGGGTACCCTTAAAATTGGCACCGACGTCCGTACGAAAGGATTGATCCCTGGCCATCCCATTGTTAGTTTTTGACCAACTCGTTGCTACTGACTGGTTTGGGTACACAAGGCACAAGACCTGCGGCATGTCAACTGCTACCCGTCCGCGTGCATCCAAAAGCCAAAAGTGTACCCGGTTCAGCATGAAAGAGTTAATCTCGTTATAGGGTAATACACTCCCAGGCTAATTGAATTCTGGTTGTATGGCCTAATCTGGGAATACCGCTGAGAACGTGCACAGCTACCGGTTGATCTGTGTGATTGCACCCAATAAATGAAAGTGCGTCTGCGTCCATATCCTAGAGTGAAAGGGTTGAGCACACGGCGATGCAGCAAAGTCCATCGGAGTTTATTATTTGCAAAGGGTTAATCCTATTAGATGCACTTCTGTTCTCGTAGGTTAATCCTTCTAGGCTTTTATGGTGCCGGGTATGAGCAGAATGCATTCTGAATCTAGGCACACTACCATTTATGCTTGAATGTTTATTTGAAACTTTCCTATTTATTTTGTTTGAAAATCGAAAGATTGTAGAAAATGATATGGAGCCTGTTTTGAAACTACCTTGATACCTTGATGGCTACAGCATAGCCTTCTCGGTAACTTTGCTTCAGTGCCAAGTGTAAAATAATTTGCTAGTTTTTCTTCGTAAAAGATATTTAGTTTTTATTTTTCTTTCGAAAAAGTGAAGCAAAGTGGTTTTTTTTTTAGTTTTAACCTTTCAGGACGCGCGCATGTTGGATCTCAAAACTGCACCGCGCTCGCTCTGTATACGACGAGCGAGGTTTTTTGGCAGTGTTGTATTTTTTACAACGGCACGCGTCCTGAAGGGTTAAAGGGTGTTTCAAGTGACGAAGACTCCACTGAACTCAAAAAAGTGATAGTCAAAAAGTGGCACTTCGACAATGAAATGGCTGGTTCAGGAAAATTGAAACCATGCGATGCTTCAGTGCAATCAAAGTCATCAACCAATTCGTTTCCATGGCTTTAGGACATTTAGTCGAATGGACATTTGGTCGAAACCCATTTTGTGGAAGAAGAAGCATATGACATTTAGTCGAATGGACCATTCGTCGAATGGACATCTAGTCGAAAGGCACTAACTGATAAAAAGATATTTGAGTGAAAAATAATATTTTAGATGTTGGTATCATAATTTATATGTTACTGAACATATTTAGTTGAAAGTACGTATGGTGGAATGGACGTTAAGTCGTATAAGGACTGTTCATTGAAGAAAGTGGACATCTGTTCACCAATAGTTTAGAGTTAAAACTGAACAAAAAATTGTGAATTTTTGCTCAGTGTGTAAAAACATGGTTCACTTTGGCAACACACTCAAAGAAAACGGAAAAAAGTGAGAAATTTCGAGCGATGGGTCGGATAAGCTTAGTGACTAGCTTTTAATTCTGCACAAATAGTGTTCCAAAAAGTTGTCGTTTCGAGAATTGACATACTAGTACACTTCCGGGACCGCAATTTTTCAACGCTGAGCAGGGGACAGATGTGCCGGATGATGTAGGGTTCATCAGAACCGAAAAAATTGGGAAAAAAGTTTTTGGTGTGACAAGCCAATTGTTCATGCGGCTCAAAAAAAATCTTCATATTTCACAACGGAACAATTAACGGTGAAAATAACTGAGAAGAATGCATCAAAAAACGACTTCTACCCATCTACCGGATACATACGGATCCTCCATTGTTTTGGCCGGATCTAGCATCCGCTTATTTCGTTTCTTCTACACTAGAGATGCTCAAGACGGAAAAAGTCGATTTTGTCGAAAAATGGCAAAATCCACCAAACTTCTCTTAACTGCGTCCTGTGGAAAGATAGTGGACAATAATTAAGCGGCATCTTAAGAAAGATGGAAGAGAAGTAAGCTATGTTGATTGATTCAAGAAATTTTGGTCTGTGTGTCAAGAGGAAAGTCCTAGCGTTCTTCAGAAATACGAAGTAAATGTTCAATCTCACGTGAATTCGGCCACATGTATGATGATAAAAAATAAACTTATGAATATGTTCGAAAATGGCTAAAATATAAACGACTCATAAGAAAGTGATCATTCTTCATAAATAATTCCAAAAGTGCCAGTGAAGAAACAGGGGTGTAAGTTGTTCCATACACCCTATAAACAAATAAGTTCCATAAACATCAATAATTTCAATGGTTCTAAAAGACATTGTTGGTATATTTCTTCTTATTAATGGGCATTAAAACTGTTTCAAAATTTTTACATTCTGTATATTATGCATATAATGAAAAGTGGAGTAGATCTTTATTTACTCCGTATCATGGGGCAAGTGGGACCTATTTGGAATGTTTATACAAATGGCTATATATGGTTGCTGCTTATATGTAAGGTAGCATAAATTATAAATATCTTATGCGAATATTTATGTTTAGCGATATATGTTAGAAGAGTTTTGTGGTGTCGTGCATAAATTACGTAACACATATAATGATAAATCGCAGTAAAAAATGATTTAACTCTAGCAGCTCGTGCAAAACAAATTGATTTTTTTTTCATACAAAAAGCGCCACAAAGTTAAATGCCGAAAGATTTCCAAACGTGCTGTTCATATTACGTAGTTGATGAATCTTGCCAAAAGATTTTTCAAGCTTTACAGATGTTATGTTTTCCCATACATAATTTTACGATCATTAAACCCATATTTTTAAATCGTGAACTTTGCATAAGTCGTTTTCCAATTTTTTCATACTTTATGGCCGATTCCTTAACACTCAGAAAAACTCATTATGCAGCGAAAAACGAAAAAAAATAATAGAATCTGCTTGGATGAAAATAAAAAAAAGATGGTTTCGAAAAAAAATATGTACTACCCAAGAATCAGCTATATCATCAGAATAAAAGTAATTAAGTATAATTAATCGATTGATTACTTAAGGCGCCGACTTTTACTTCACTTTTGTGTGAATTTCGACTTAGGCTGTAGAAAGCGAGGTCAAACTATGAAAATGTGTTTGTTTACTCTCATAGGTCTCACTTACCCCAGATGCTGAAATGCACTGGGGCAAGTGAGAGCAGTTATCTAAAGGTAACAAATGAAAATAAATTACAGCTTTTTCGCCTAAAACAATTTGCAAGCACTCCAAATATTATCCTAAAACCGAAAAAGTTTTACTTTATTTGTTATTCTATTTTAAAACGACGAATGTAGTGGGGTACGCTAATCTCACTTAGTGAATTGAAAATGGCATATGAACAACAATAACATATATGGTCTCTTTATGATGAGAACAATAACAATTTTTGAATTCAAAGTATCCGTCTATGTGATACCTATGTTTTCCATGAAGAATGTTTGCCTTGAAAATGAAAAATAAAAAAAATTATAGCTGTAGGTCTCACTTGCCCCGGATTCTCACTTGCCCCGGGGTACCTTACATAAATAAATCAAAAGTTTCCATAAATAATTGATTTTTGAGCAATTAAAAAAGTCAAAAATGCAATGAATAAATCAACTGTTGCAATAAAAAAAGCCATTTTCCCACCAAATAGCTTCGAATTTTCCATAAATAAATCCGATTTTTCCATAATAAATAAGAAAATTCACAATAAAAAAATATCGAAAGGGCAATAAATAATTTAAAAAGTGCAATAAATGAAAAAATAAATTATCCATAAATGTCAAAAAACGAGCAATAAACGTAAATGCATTTTGAGCCAAAAAAATCATAGACCATGCGGCGAAGCCGCATAGAGGATTGAGGAACTGAGGCGGCAGAAGGCCGCCGAAGTTTCCGATATCCGATGCAGCGCAACTGCATCGTTTCTGTTCTAGGCAAACCACAGATCCAAGAATTTGCCCGGTATTATGCAAACATAGATGTTATCCCTTTTTTAGGTCCGACAAGCGATAGCAAGTTCGGACAGCAAGCGATTGCTCGGTAAATTGCAATCATAGCACAGCGTAACAAAAATTAACTTTTTGTCTGTCTCAAGAGAAAACATATGTGTCTCCGAAGGATTTTGGGCCGCTGAATCCGAATCCGGGCTCAGATTTGCTCCAACACGTCACAATTTTGAGCTATACCTCAATTTATAGAGCAAAATATGCGATTTTGGGCTTTTTTGACTGCAAACCATTAAGCAAGGAAATATTTTTTTAAGCAATCAAAAGGTTAATTGGTCAATTAACATCTAAATCAACGACTCATGCAAAATATTTCGTTTTACCAAATCGAATTTGATAGTTTTAAGCGATGTATGTTAGATACGATATTTCCCATACAAGTCACCCTCCAAAAGTTGCATGCAAGTTTACATACTAACATAAAATGCCTAAATCTATCAAATTTGATTAGGTAAAATGAAATATTTTGCATGAGTCGTTAATTTAGATGTAAATTGACCAAATAACCTTTTGATTGCTTAAAAAAAATATTTCCTTGCTTAATGGTTTGCAGTCAAAAAAGCTCAAAATCGCATATTTTGCCCTATAAATTGAGGTATAGCTCAAAATTGTGACGTGTTGGAGCAAATCTGAGCCCGGATTCGAATTCAGCGGCCCAAAATCCTTCGGAGACACATAAGTTTGCTCTTGAGACAAAAAAATGTTGCGCTGTGTAGTTAGGCAGGCTTTTCAGTCGTTACAGTCATATAAGTGCGATTCAGCATTTCACTGCCTCATACTTTCCTGCATTTGTTTTTCATTGGTAATTTAGTCATTTTTTATTGCATTTTTTGAATTTTCTATTGCTTTTACGATATTTTTTTATTGTGAATTGTCTAATTTATTATGGAAAAATCGAATTTATTTATGGAAAATTCGAAGTTATTTGGTTGGAAAAATGGCTTTTTTTTATCGAAAGAGTTGATTTATTCATTGCATTTTTGACTTTTTTGATTGCTCGAAAATCAATTATTTATGGAAACTTTTGATTCATTTATGCATTTTTTATTTGTTTATGGAACTTTTGTAATTTATAACTGCTTACACCCCTGTTTCTTCACTGGGACTTTTCGAATGATTTATGGGAAATTTTGTATTTATTATGGAACGTTTAATTGTCTGCCGTTCGAAAATAAATATTTTCTATTGAAAAACAGGTGTCCACTTTTTTTAATGAACAGTCCTTAGCAATTTAATTTAATAATATTAAACATTAAAAAGCAAACATTGTAGTGCACTGTAATTTTCGTTGGCATTGATGAAGTAGTTGATTTTCCATCAGAGATTTATCCTTACATTTAATCTCGGCTCTTCTTTCATGTTTCATCATTTCATTACGTTAATAATTGTTTGTCAATTTCAGCTGTTGTAATTAAAAAAAAGTATATCAAGGGCTTGCACCATGTAGTTAAGTCTGAAAGTTTGTTGAATAATAAAAATGTCTCACACGTGTAGTTAAGTAGTGGTACGATTTTCACGAAGTCCGCTCAGCTGCTTGGTTTCGCTGATGATATTGAAACGTACATCCGACTGAAGAGTGAAGCCAGACGAATCGGATTAGTCATTAATGTGTCAAAGACAAAGTACATGATGGCAAAGGGCTCCAGGGAGGAATCAGCGCGCCCGCCACCCAGAATTTATATCGACGGTGATGAAATCGAGGCGGTTGAAGAATTCGTGTACTTGGGCTCACTGGTGACCGCCAACAATGACACCAGCAGAGAAATTCAAAGGCGCATTGTGTCAGGAAATCGTGCCGCAGAACTTTACGATCGAATAAAGTTCGCCGTAACATGAAGTTAACCATCTACAAAACGCTGTTTAGACCGGTCGTCCTGTATGGGCACGAAACATGGACCCTTCGTGCAGAGGACCAGCGCGCCCTTGAAGTTTTCGAACGGAAGGTGTTGCGTACCACCTACGGTTGAGTGCAGATGGAAGACGGGACTTGGAGAAGGCGAATGAACCACGAGCTGCATCAGTTGCTGAGAGAACCAACCATCGCACAATGGTCCGAGGACCAACATTAAGTGGAAAAAATTAATAACTCAAAAACCATCTAAGATAGAGTCTTCATGTCTTCTAGACATTTGCTCGTGAGTCCAAGCCGCGTTATTTGCAAAAGTGTCCTAAACGCCAAATCTTAAAATACTTCATATTTCAGCACCTATCTTTTTTATTTCAAAAGATATCGAAATAAAATGTTCCGCAAAGTTGAAGAAGGTAAAAACCCCGACAACTTTCTCGAAGAGCAGTTTTTTCTATCTCTTCAATCTGAGGAGATATCGTGTCGCATCCTATCCTAGGATCAAAGGCCTTTCATAATATATGTCAAACATATAAAACTGGACGGTCCACAATTCAATTTAAAATTTGCATACGATCACCAGATGCATATATCTGATGAATTAAGAAATCGAAAAACTATAGGGAATTTGTTTTATATTTTTGCTCACTTACACAAAGGAACAAAACAAAACAAAAAAGACAACATTGGGTTCATCGCTACTCGAATGTTTAAGATAAGTGGTCTTGAAACACGAGTAGATGTTGAACTCGGACATTATGGATGTCATTTTTCGTGAATTTGATGCCTAAAATACGGTCATAGTCAAATCACATTTAAAACGCAAAACAAAAAAACACCCTCTCCAAAATTTGTTAAAATGCAGTTTTTGTCATACTAGATCCGGTGGTGGGAGAAAATTAAAGATTCACTTGCGCCTTTTTCAAATGTTACGCTAGAAAAATTGGCTTAAAAAAGTACAAAAATACTTATATCTTTTGATAGAAACATCGTACAGCTTTGATGTCTTCTGACGAAATGTGTATTTTGGCAATATGTACAATTGCTCTGAACATAGCAGGCTTGAAAAAATGATAGTTTTTGACATATGACAAAAAAACCGATTTCGGACTTTTTATTTCTTCAATAAGTTATATCTCTTCAGATTGAAGAGATAGAAAAAACTGCTCTTCGAGAAAGTTGTCGGGGTTTTTACCTTCTTCAACTTTGCAGAGCATTTTATTTCGATATCTTTTGAAATAAAAAAGTTAGGTGCTGAAATATGAAGTATTTCAAGATTTGGCGTTTAGGACACTTTTGCATATAACGCGGCTTAGACTCACGAGCAAATGTCTAGAAGACATGAAGACTCTATCTTGTATGGTTTTTGAGTTATTAATTTTTTCCACTTAATGTTGGTCCTCGGACCATTGTGCATCGTCCATACCGCGAAAATCGGGAGGCTACGGTGGGCGGGTCACGTCATCAGGAACCCGACTAAAATGGTTCTCGAGAGTCATCCGATCGGTACAAGAAGACGTGGTGCGCATTGAGCTAGGTGGGACGACCAAGTGGAGGGCGATCTGCGGACCCTACGCAGAGTGCGGAACTGGAGGCAAACACCATGGACCGAGTGGAATGGAGACGGCTTCTATGTACAGCAGGACCACCCCGGCCTTAGCCAGATCGGTAAGGTAAGGTAACGTGTAGTTAAGTCGTGATAAAGCTATGAAGACTACTCTCCACGCGGTGAATGTAAATTGCATTCATGCCGTGAAGAGTTGTGTTTGTTTCCTTCTGTTGCCTTACCCGAGCAGGAGCTGGAGAATAACAAACTTAGATATGAGAAACCGAATACCAGCAACCTGAGTGTGGTATTAAGAAGCGCTGCATAAGAGGCACCTAAAATAATAACTGGTGGGTATTCTGTGTATAACACGTGAATGATGACATCAGGGGGTGAATTCCGGCACACAGTTTCTTCGAAGAGAAGAAATTTTTTTCCATTGCTCATTAGCAAGAAAATCGAGTCAAGTACAAGACACTGAAGACGACCTTACAGTTGAGGTCGAAATACGTATCTGTCAAAGGATGCAAGTTCTTAGTGGAATTCAAAGGAACCGTACTTAACCCGATTTTCTTTTTATTTACAGATATTCCCCTAACAAGCCCAGGTTTATCATCATCAAGAAAGTTTTCTTCTCTTCGAAGAAAATGTGCGCTGGAATTCGCCTACAGGTATGGCAATACCTAAATAATAATAAGCGGTTTTTCCAAACAAATAGTGATTTTTCCATAATTGAATAATACCTCAAGCAGTCCTCAAAACCAAACCAATAACTGGTTGAGGTATTTTATTAATATCTACAAAATACCAAACTAAGTTATATTCAGTCTTGGTATGATATCTGACTTTGGTATGCTGCCGTTATGTGTCAGTTATTCGTTTCTGCTCGGGTAACTATACTACACTAGTTCTTTCTTCGACAAAGTTTCTGATAAAACAAACAAACAAAACAAATGTCTTTTATACATTGTATTTATATAAGATGTTTCTAATGCAATTTTAACGCAAATTAATGTAACTGATTGCAAATGAATGGTCCCATCTGTGCAGGTATCAGTGATTGATGTTTACAAACATCTTCAAAACTAGTATAAGAAAAGTTTCTTAGAACTCCTTCATATGTATCTCCAGGAGTTTTCCAGGGATTCCTCCAGAAAATTCTCTTACTTTAGTCTTTGATTTCTGCAGACTTTTGTTTAAGATTCCTTCAGAATTCCTACAGAAATGTACCAAGTAATGTTTCCTTGGAATTACTTGTAGAATTTCTTCAGAAGTCTCTCATGTTTTTTTACAGGTCGATTATTCGTTGTCAAAAGCAAACAGTGGCATTGTGCGTGAAATATCAGGAAGTCCCCTCATTGGGAGCCGGTTATTTGGTGCGCCAAGTGAACATTGGCAATGTTTGTGCGAAAGATTCGGTAGTTTCGTCACTAGGAGTCGGTTCTTACACGTGAAAAATATAGCAGTGTTCGTGGAATATTAGAAAGTTACATCACCTGGAATTGGTTTTTCGGTGTGAAAAGTAAACAGTGACTGTGTGCGTAGAATATCTCCGGGAATCGATTATTCGGCGCGAAAAACAAGCTGATCCGGTGTGCAAGAACTACTAGGAAGATTCCTAACCAGGAGTCAGTTATTCGACGCGAAAAGTAAACAGTGGCAGTGTTTGCAAAAGATTTGGAAGTTTAATCGGTAACTCGCTACTTAAAGTACACGGTGTTTCCTAAATGGATTCTTCAGAAATATTTGTGCTATTTCTGGAAGAACTTTTGACAATCCTTGGATAATATCTGATCATGTTCTGCAGGGATCTTTAAAAAACAGAATGGATGGTTCTGATGAAATTGCATGACAAATCTTAAAAGACATCGTGGAATGAATTACTGAAGGAACTTCTCAAGAAACTCTTGTAGAAACCCTTGGAGAAATTTTCGAAGAAATGCCGGAGAAAGATTTTTAAAGCTAGTAGGATGTTGCGGTCAATATGACCCAGACAGGCTCACTGACCGTGCACTACGCTGTCGTGGTGCTGCTAGCGTAACATCTTAGGAGGGTTAAACGAATGAGTGTAATCAGTTTCGTACCTTTTAATTCCGCCTTAATAGCTTATCCTTTGGCCGATACGCATATTTCGACTACGACTTGTAATCTTCCTCAGTGTCAGTGGATAACTAACACTGAGGAAAATTACAAGTGGTAGTCGAAATACGCGTATCTGTCAAAGGATAAGCAATCAGGGCGGAATTAAAAGTTACGAAACTGATTACACTCATTCAAAGAGGGTATTCTGCTTAGAGGGTTCTAAAAGTCGGTACAAGAGGGTTAAACGAGTTTTTGAAAAACTCTATGGAAGAACATGTGAAGAAATCCCTCGTTGAAATTCCTGAAGAAATCTTTAAAACTTTGAAGAAATCCGTAAAGATAAAAATATCCCCATAAGGGGCTGTCCATAAACCACGTGGTCATAAGAGGGGGGGGGGGGGGGGGTTCGGCCAATGACCATTTTGTATGGACGAATAAAAAAATTTGTATGGACTAAGGACCACGCGGGGGGGGGGGGGGTTGAGAAGCCCCAAAAAAATGACCACGTGGTTTATGGACAGCCCCTAAAGGAATTTCAGAAGGAATCCCAGCATGAGTTTCTAAAAGAATCTGTGAATGAGTTTCTGAAGAAATCTTCAGTAGAATCTCTGTGAACATTTGAGGGAATATTTTTGAATGAATCTTAGAAAGGAATATCTGGAGAAATCCCATGGAAATTCTAAAAGGAACCCCTAAAAAGTTTTTATCTAGATACTTCCAGGACAATTACTTGGCGAAACTTCGCGAGAAACCCTTTGTGGAACTTCTAGAAAGTTTATTGAGGAATTTTAAGGAAAATTCCAGGAAAATATATTCCTCCAGGAGAATTTCTGAAAAAAAAAATTGTAGGAATACCTCGAGATACACTTAGAAAACGTCTGTTAAGACCCATACGAAAAATGCTTTTGAGATATTTATAAAATAATTTCTGTAGAAATTCGTAGGAAATAATTCTGCAAAAGGTTTTCAGTGTTATCCTTGGAGGAAGTGCCGAATATTTTTTTTCGGGACGAAACATGTACGAATATCTGGAAGAAATTCTGAAGGAATTTTTGTATGAAATTTGTAGGAATCCAAGGAGTAATTCCTGCCTGACTCATTAAAAGTAATAATGATTTGATTGATTGATTTAGCTTTATTTGAGAGACTTTCAGAGTAATAATGCAAAACTCATTGGAGGGATTCTATTTCTTTGGATGAACTCTTAAATAAATTCGTGGACATATTCGTGCGGGAATTTCCAATAAAATCCCTAAAGCAATATCTGGATTTTTTTAGATACCACTGGAATAATATATGAAAGAATATTTGAAAGAAATTCTCTTGGAAATTCTAAAGATAACCCTGTAGAAATTTCTAAAGGAGTTTCTGGAGATATTTCCGATATTTTTTTAACAAAATACTAGAAGAATTCAAAAATAATTCCTGGTATACTTTCTAATGGTTTTTATACAAGCCATTCTATAGAAAAACGATAAAGTGCAACTCCAATTATCGTGAAACTTAGTGGGTTTGTAGTTTATCAAAAATAATTAGACCCGTATTTTTTATTTCGTAATTAGGGTGACCAATTTTTAGATAAGATTTTCAAAAACTAAAAATTTCCAAAAAATCATAACTTTTGAAACAGTTAACCGTTTCTAAACTTCTTTTTTTGAAAGCTATTGGATTCTAGTTTTCAGTTATAATAAGTTGATTGGACCAAATTGAGGGGTCCAGAATCAAAGGGCTGTAAGTGACTTATTTGTCGATTTTGGACTGAGCATATCCTAAAATTTCAAGCATTCAGGAACTTTTTAAGATTATTTTTACGATGATTTGAAAAATTACAATAAATCGCAGGAAATTGGGTCTATTTTAAAACCTCATACATTTTGTATGGGATGAAAAATTAATGAAAAACTTTAAACCTCATTTACTCGAAAGTTTGTTTTTGTCACTTACACCCCTTTGCTTCTAACCCCCTCAATTGTGTTTTTGTGCAAAAAATATGCAAATATATTAGTTTTTTCACGTTTTCATAGTCTCGGGACCAACGAAGTATCCTGGTTTTATATTTTTGTCAGAAAGTTCAGGAAATTTGGCGTAACATATCAAAAAATTAGAGATGTATTTTTATAGTTTTTGGGATATGATTTTTTGAATACCGAGAGTCATATATTTTAATACTAGCTGCTCTAAAATTGCCTGATATTGTAAATCTCCATTAAACTATGCCTTGTACTGCTTTTTTAAGTGATTCCTGTTTTTTTTTTGACATCTACACATGTATAAGGATTCAAAATATGTTCCGGTTGGGAAAATATGACCTTTTATTTTCAAAAAATCGAATCTCAAAAACTAAAAAACATACATGAATTTTTTTGATTTTTGGAAACCTTGAATTTTAGGACCACCCTTTCTAAAAATTGGTCACCCTAATGACGAAATAAAAAATAAACCAAAACCAAATTTTACGATAATCGGAGTTGCACTGTATCGTTTTTCTACGGAATGGCTGCAAACGTACCCTAAAAGAATTCATGAAGAAATTTCTGGAGTAATTCATTAGAAAAGGAGGCTCTCTAGAAATTTCTTTAAAAAAACGGGAAGAATTTCTAAAAAAAACCCAGATTAATCCACCTAGTGGTGATAGTGCCTTTCTCGTCGAAACTGTACTCATGATCTTTCCATCGACGTTAGCCGAAATGTTCCTGAATCATTTTATATAGAAAAACACAATTTTAACTATCAAAAAGCAACAATTCTATTCACTACGGCAATCACAGACCACTAGTTTTTTAGCACACTTTAGACTATATTTTAGTATAATTGGTAACACGATTCATGTGAAATTTGACCTCCTTACGGGAAAAAGCAGAAAATGGAAATTTTCCATTCAAATTTCAATCGCAATGAGAAGAGTGAGGGCTCAACTATCCGCACCCAAATTGTGAGCAGTAATTTTAGAGGCCAAAGGAGATTGAAGATTGAAAAAACTTTATTCGGTGTTGATGCGATCAAATTATATTTTTTCCACGTTGTTCCGTCCTACTATATATTTACACCGCAGGAATCTGAAATGGAGTGATTTGATGAGATCGCTTTGGTCACGATTTTGTTCTCTTGCATATTGAAGATTTTGAACATTTCTTCACTTATAATCTTACCCAACGTTTACATGCTATCAAAAAAGCCACGATTTGATTTATCGCTTTGACATTTATTTTGTTCAGTTTTATAATTCCGCTATTTGATGTGCAGCTTACATGGGTTTTGTTCAATTTTACGTTTGACCACTTACGGCGGGACACCTGGAACCGATTCCGGTTGTCTCACATATGGACTGAGACTATGTTCTTGTCAACTGTTCATCGGGTTACCTAAAAAGCCGAATATTAATGTGATCTGAGGCTATTTTCTTGCTAACCGTTCGGCAAATTTAAGAAAAAGCTGCGATTTTATGTGTCGCATGCACGAATTTGGTTCACTTCTATCTAATCACTTCCGATGGAATACCCGCAACCGATTCCGAAATACTATTGCTAGTTCTAGATGTGGCCTGAGACTATTTTCTTGTTGACCGTTCATCAAAAAATCAAAAACGACGCTATGGTTTGGTTCCCCTCTATATTTTACCACTTCCGGCGGGTTACTCGTCTCATCACCAGTTCTGGAACACTACCGGTTCTCTCAAATATGGTCTGAGATTATGTACTGGTTAACCGTTTATCATGTTACTGAATAAGTCATTGATATGTCGCATGTATTGGTTCTCTTTTACATTTGACCATTTCTGGCGGAACACCCGGAATCGGTTCCGTAACACACTGATATGGCTTGCGTCTATTTTCTTGCAACTGTTCATCATGTTACCTAAAACGCCACGATATCTCAATGCATGAGTTTGGTTTCACTTCCGGCCCGGAATTGGTTGCGGAACACTACCGGTAGTCTCTTAAATAGTCTGAGCCTATAGGCTTGCTAACGTTTATTAGGTTTTCAAAAATGCCGCGCTTTGCTGTGTTGCATGCATGGGATTGGTTCAATTTTATATTTGGCCGCTTTTGGAGTGAAACCCGGAACTAGTTTCGGCACTACATACTGGCAGTCCCTAATGTGGTCTTAGCCTAGTTCCTTGATAAGCGATCATCAAGTTGTTGGAAAAAAACTTGATTTGATGTGTCGCATGCATAAGTTTTGTTCACTTTTAAATACGGCCATTTCCGGCGGGAAACGTGGAACCGGTTCCGAAAGACTACTGGTTCAGATATGATCTGAGTCTTTTTTATGCCAACCTTTCATTATAAAAAAAAAGCCACGCTTCGATATGTCGCATGCATGGGTTCGGTTCATCTTTATATTTGGCCACTTCCGGCGGGACACCAGCAACCGGTTCCGGAACACTACCGGTTCAGATATGGTCTGAGACTATTTTCTTACCAGCTTTCAATAGGTTATCAAACAGCCCCGCTTTGATATGTTGCATGCATAGATTTTATTCACTTTTATATTTGGCCACTTCCGGAGGGACACCAGGAACCGGTTCCGGAACACTACCGGTTCAGATATGGTCTGAGACTGTTTTCTTGCTAACTGTTCATCAAGTTATCGAAAATGCCGTTGTTTGATGTGTCGCACGCATGGGTTTAAATCACTTATATTTTACCACTACCAGTGAAACATCCGGAAACGGTTCCGGAACACTACCGGTTCAGATATGGTCTTAGACTATTTTCTTGCTAACTGTTCATCAGGTTATCGAAAAAGCCGCGATTTGATGTGTCGCATGCATAGTTTTGGATCACTTTTATATTTGGCCACTTCCAGCGGGACATCCGGAACCGGTTCCGGAACATTACCGGTTTAGATATGGTCAGAGACTGTTTTCTTGCTAACTGTTTATCAGGTAATCGAAAATGCCGCAGTTTGATGTGTCGCATGTATATGTTTGTTACATTTTTATGTATGGCCCTTCCAAGGGCACTGGTCCGGAACACCTAAATGGCCATAACTCCGGAACGGCTGGACCGATCCGAACCATTTGCAATAGGAAACAATGGGCCCAGATTCCGCGTCGAATGAACCGTCGGTCATTAAAATCGGTTGAGGTTTACTGCCAAAAAGTGATGTGAGTTTTTTTTGTACACATACACACATACACACATACATACACACACACATACACACACACATACACACACACAGACATCACCTCAATTCGTCGAGCTGAGTTGATTGGCATATGTGACTCGACCCTCCGGGCCTTCTATCAAAAAGTCATTTTTGGAGTGAACATATAGCCTTTCCAGTACACTTAGTGTACGAGAAAGGCAAAAACAGAACAGTTCCTATTGGACTCCATGAATGATTTCCTGTAAGAATTCTCGTACGAATTTGAAAACCTTTCTAGAGGAGTTCTGGGAGAAATTTCTGGAGGATACTTTCACGGATATTTTTAAGAAAATTCTAAAGTAAGGAGAAATATCGGAAGAAATACAGGGAAGGAAGTGTAGAATTAGCATAAGTTAAAATACACATAAATACAAACAAAAAAAAAACAGGGAAGGATTAATAAAAAAACCGTGAATTGATTTTTGGGGAAATCTCTAAGAAACTTTGTAAAAAATTCTAAAGAAAGATGGCGGGAAGGTGGTGTGCGATTTTCTGGACGGAGGATGACATTTTGAAAGGCATATTGTACTGAACCGCGAAACTGCACACTGTTGTTTTTTGCTTCGCCGATCCGAGAAAGTGCCGTTACGGAAAGTTCCGGAGTGTGCGTCACTGGAAGGTTGTCCCCAATATTACCGGTAGTGGACAGAAGAACATCCCGGAGAGCCACGGCCCGAGGTCCACCAAGTAGTGCAGATTTGTGTTGTGCGGTGAGAGTGATTGGGTATCGGGTCGCCGCCATTGGGAAGCTAATCGTAAAGGATATTTTCGCTTCACGCGGCTAACCGTCAAGGACCCATAGAATACCCACCGTCCTTACTGTGGAGGTTCAGCCAAGTACTTCGCCTCCATAGTTAACAGTCAAGGAGGACAAAGTTAGTTGGTGCAAAGGGGCGTACCAACTAAGGTAAGAAACTGCGGTTTCTGCCGATACTATCCACGGCGAGTGGGTAGTACGGTGATTTACACCAGCGTCGCTAGGGGGTCCTACACAGGAGTTCATCTCCTCCCCCTAGCTAAAAGTAAAGGACGACTGCTTCGGCGGTCCCAGAAGCCCAGTGAAGAGGAAGTGAAGAAGAAGAACGAAGAGTACAGTGGAAGAAGAGGGAAGAAGTTCCGCATATCCCGTGTAGGAGCCGGCAAGCCGCCAAACAGACCTGCCACCGTCTGCCTGACCGGACGGAAAGCTTTCGTGAAGATTGGCCATGCACGCTCCCGAACATACAATATGCCTTCCGGTGTCCCGCAGGGAAGCGTACTGGGACCGCTGATATTCGTTCTATTCATTAATGATCTTGCCTCCCGTTTAAAATATGGAAAGCTGATGTACGCTGACGACCTTAAAATCTATAAAGTAATTTCTTCGGAACTCGATTGCTGTGCACTACAATCCGATGCGAATGAAATAGTTTTGTGGTGCGCAGAAAATGGTATGAAACTGAATGCTGGAAAATGTAAAGCTATTACTTTCACGCGAAGCCATTCCCACGTGTCTTATGACTATATGATCGGAACCAGCAATATCGAGCGTGTGGACTCCATTCGTGATCTTGGTGTAATCATAGATCGCAAATTAAGCTTTGCCGAGCACATCAGTATAGTAACAGCAAAAGGATTTGCGGTATTAGGATTTATTCGACGGAACTCGCAATCATTCAGTGACGTCTACACATTGAAGGTTTTGTATTGCTCGCTAGTGAGGAGTATCATGGAATACGCTGTTTGCGTCTGGTGTCCATACCACACAACTCAAATCGTTAGGCTTGAGAAGGTGCAACGACGCTTCATCCGCTACGCTCTGAGACGTCTGCCCTGGAATGACCCAATAAATCTTCCCGACTATGAGAGTCGCTGCAGGCTGATTGACATCGAAACGCTAGAGGAAAGGCGAATCAAGATTCGGCGGCTGTTTGTATTTGACTTGTTATCTCATGACATTGACTGCTCGGAATTGCTGAACGAAGTCAGGTTTTACGCTCCGATCAGGCAGCTTCGTGAACGTCAACTGCTCGCAATTAGGCCGTTTACAACGACGTCTGGTGGAAAATGTCCTTTGTCCAGTTGTTTCCGAGCATTCAACGATGTTAGCAGTCATTTTGATTTTAATGTGTCTAAGTGTATTTTTAAACGTAGAATTAAGTATTTAAGGTAACAGTCTGTGGGATGGGCCCATTCATCCAAGACGAAGAAGAATAAATAAATAAATAAATAAATAAAATACACCAGCGTCGCTAGGGGGTCCTACACAGGAGTTCATCTCCTCCCCCTAGCTAAAAGTAAAGGACGACTGCTTCGGCGGTCCCAGAAGCCCAGTGAAGAGGAAGTGAAGAAGAAGAACGAAGAGTACAGTGGAAGAAGAGGGAAGAAGTTCCGCATATCCCGTGTAGGAGCCGGCAAGCCGCCAAACAGACCTGCCACCGTCGCCGGTATCATCGAAGGGCCCCAACGAGTGTCAGCAAGCGTCAACCAGGGACGTAGCAAGGGAGGAGATCAAGGTCAGAAGTTGATAATAGAGTTTTAAATTGAATTATTTCATTTTTCCACAATTTTCACCCATCCGAAATCCAAAGTTTATTGGAAGTACCCTGCTCCGACCCGCCCTGCCGGGCAGGTAAGAGCTAGAAGGCAATTCTTACAAAGATATCCATGTGTGGTTTTAAAATAAAGAAAGGGATATTGTGATATTTTATATAAAAAAAACTAAAAATGTTGTCATTTTGGTCATTAAGCATTTGTATATCCATCAAATCATTATAATGTGACTAAATCACATCATACATAACTATTCTGGTACTATACTCCTCTCATACACATGTTGTCACCATGCGAATTCAAATTCCTCACAATCAGCCAGCGTGAACGAACACTTGCCAGCATGGCTGCCCAAACGGCTCCGATTCAAGGAACCATAAACCGAGCAGAAAAGCGTGAAATCTGACATCGGAACGGAAGGCGTTGCAATGGCTAATGCCACCCTCTGACATGAAAGGGTCTTCAGTCGCAGCACAGAGTGTTCTGGTTCCTTGGTGATAGACGCTCTCTGGAGTCGGCCAAAACATGTGTGGATGATAGAGAGAACCCGCCAAAGTGGCTTGCTGCTTGGCTGACTGCCTGGCGGGTGGCTTGCAGATCTTAACGGCGAGGTCCCAGAAAGTGGGCTTAAATTTCACGAAAGCCGCACAGCATTAGCGAAGCGTGTCCCTTTGTGCTGGATGATGGAAGGCTGGCTTGTCGGGAGAAATGATCGGTGTCACGTTGCCTTCATATAGAATTGACGATTGATGAGGGGAAGTGGGGTACAATTAGCTTCAGAGGGATGTATTTGATTTTGAAATGATCCCAATGAATATTTGGCTGCGCTCAAAATATTCAGCTAATTTGTTTGCTTTTCAAACGTCAGTGATCTGGCAGTGAAGAACGTTCCTGAGGTCAACTGTGAATAAATGTGGCATATTATTTATGTAGGTAAGTTGTTATTCCAAAAGAATTCATTTCACACCAATCTTCTCTACTTTTGCTCGCCAGCCGCTTTGCCCTTGTGAGCTTACTTTTCTTCCCGAAACATCCCGCTCGCTCGCCACATTATGCCGGCGAGGACCTGTTCCATTTTAATGTGTTTGAATATTTTGGCTGCTTTTCGGTTTGTTTTTATTGGAATTTTGACGGAACTTATGATGTCGCGCGCGCACATGCATGCCCTAATACAGGCACCCAGTTATGCAGTGGCACTATTTAACTGCTGTGTCGTCGGTTGGTTGGCCACGGTGATGCATGAATAATGCGGTGCGATATTCGTTCCACCGCCGCCGCGATCGGAATCGGGTGCATCACCGCCACCAACACCCGTAGGGCGTCAAGGCGGTCGGTTTTTATGGGATACAGCAGTTTTTAATTTCGTCTAATCTCGTTAATTTTTACGAGCGTAACTTGAATACATGTTTGATGGCTTTTTGAGAACGTGTTTGTTTGGAAGTTAAACAAACGGCCAAGCATAACCGAGAGGAAATCACAATCTGCCTTTTTTCTCATTTTGAGGAAAAATGAATTAGAAACTCTTTGTCTTGGAACTAAGCAAATACATGAACAATAGGGAAACATTTTATTCATTTGGAAAGTTTTTTTATGAGATTTCAATCTTTGGGAGAGGTCATGCATCCCATTGGTGATCCTTTGTTATTTTTTTAACCATGAACAACGGTTAATATGAGCTTTTATCTTGGTGCTGGAATTCATTTAATGAAATAAGCAAGAATTCTTCTAAAACTACTAGAGAATTCTCTCGGATTACCTCCAGGGAAACCATCAGAAATTCCTTTGGAGATTGTTTCAGAATTAATTAACCTTCTTCGGGCATTAAATAAAGTTACGAATAATGCATCGGGGTCATTATGACCCAGAAATTCAAACTCTTAAAGAATAATGTTTTTTTTTTTCACCATTCAATTGACCAAAGTCTTATTTGATAGATAATTTCGTCAAGAATGTGATAATATGTTGAAACAGTGGTACCGGGAACATTGGCCACCGAAATCTGCTACACAAGGCACCATGTCAGTAGTTGTGGAATATCTCGCGATCTGGACCATTTAAAAGGATACTGTCTTCGGCAAAGTTACTCGGAAGATTTAGAGATTTCACATAGAAAACAATTTAGTTCGAAAATCATTCACTGCATGGCGCTAGTGTTCTTAGAAGCTTCCAGTTCAGCTGAACTTCGTATATCTCTCGTTGTGGACCACTTAGAAGGATACTGTCTTCGGCAAAGTTGTTCAGAAGACTAAGAGCTTTCGCATAGAATACAATTCAGTCCTAGAATCACTCACAACGTGGCGCTAGTGTCCATAGGAGCTTCCACTTCAGTCTAAACGTTGTATATCTCGTGTTCTGGACCACGTCGGCAAAATTGCTTAGAAGACTTTTGCATAGAAAACAAATTAGTTCGAGAATCACTCACTGCGTGGCGCAAGTGTACTTAGGAGCCTCCAGTTCAGTATGAACTTCGTATTTCTCGTGTTCTGGACCACTTAGAAGGATACTGTCTTCGGCAAAGTTGCTCATAAGATTAAAGGCTTTCACATAGAGAATAGCTTAGTTCGAGGATTACTCACTACGTGGTACTAGTGCTTTTGGAAGCTTGCAGTTTAGTCTAAACGTTCTAGACCACCTAGGTGGAGGCTGTCCTCGGCAAAGTTACTCAAAAGACTGAAAGCTTTCACGTGGAAAACAAACTGGATTCACTCACTGCGTGACGCTAGTGTTCTGAACCACTTAGAAGGTAACTGTCTTCGGCTAAGTTGCTCAGAAGACTAATATTTTTCACATTAAAACAATTCAGTTCAAGCTACTCACTATGTGGCGTTAGTGTTCTTGAGAGCATCCAGTTTGGTCTAATCGTCGTATATCTTGCGATCTGAACCTCTTATCAGGATAAGTTTTTGGCAAAGTTGCTCATAAAACTGAAAACTTTCACATTTAAATCGATTTAGTTCAAAATTGTCTCAGTACGTGGAATTTTTTGGTCATTATTTTTTTTGGATGCGGGCTTTGTGGCCGAGTGGTTAGCGGCATCAGCCGTTTAGGTGACTCGTAAGCCTTGGAGTGTGGGTTCGATTCCCGCTCCAGTCAGGGAAAACTTTTCGCCAAACGGGAAATTCTCCACTGGGCCACTAGTTGTCATATGTGTTGTCCCTTGTCGAATGTTAGTAATGTTCAGTCTTAAGAGGCCGCAAGGTCGAAGACGGTGTTTTTTTTTAAAACTTAGTCTATTTCGCGCTCTGGACCGTTTCGAAGGGTACTGTCTTTGGCAAAGATGGTCATAAAAATAATAGGTTTCAACAGATTCAATTTATGTCACGAATCACTCACTAAGTGATGCTTTTGTTCTTGAGGTCTACTAGTTTAGCCTAAACGTTGTAAATCTCGCATTCTAGACCACTCAGAGGAAACCTCATTTCGAAAAACTTGCTCGGAAGAATAATAGTTTTCTAGTAGAAAGCAATTTAGTTCAACATTTATTCATTATTTGGCCCTAGTGCTGTAATCAGCTCTGATTCAGGGTGTCGCATATCTCACGATCTAAATCGCTATGAATGGCCACTGTTGTTCCAAAGATTGATGTTTAGCTTGATAAAAGCGTAATATATCCCGCGTTCAGCAAAGTTGCTGAAACGACTTTCTTCAAGAAAACAATTAAGTTCGAAATTTACTCACTATATTGGTTTAGTGCTGTAATAAGCTACGAGTTTGGTCTAAGTGTCCTTTATCTCACGTTCTGGACCATTGCAAAGAATACAGATTTCAGAAGATTTTATCAAAAGAATAAAAATTTCTGAATTTTTATAGGAGGGTTTCAAGAAATCTCTTTGGAAACTCCTATTGAAGGTCTTCTTGACAAATCCCAAAAGAAATATCTGAACAAATTGAGCAGAGATCTCTGAAGACAACTCAGGAGATATTTCTGATGAAACCGCAAGAGCAATTTCTAAAAGCAATCCTTGTAGGATTTTTTCCAGAAAACACTGGAAGAATTTCTCAAAGAGTTCTTTGAGAAGTCCGGGGAAGAATTTCCAAAGTAATTTCTAAAGGATTTGTAAAGAACAATTTTTCGAAAAAAATTGCTTGCTGAAATTTGTGAAAAAATCTATAATATGAACAAATATTTGGAGAAAAAATATT
The DNA here is from genome assembly GCF_035046485.1 of Aedes albopictus. Classification (NCBI taxonomy): domain Eukaryota; kingdom Metazoa; phylum Arthropoda; class Insecta; order Diptera; family Culicidae; genus Aedes; species Aedes albopictus. The sequence continues at coordinate 312,903,003 of NC_085137.1, read as the reverse complement.
TTTTTCACAAAAAAAACAAAGAGAATCCCAGCAGAAATATCTGAAAGATACCATGAAGAAATTTTTGGACAAATCTTCGGTGAAATCCCTGTAGAAATATTGAGATGTACTTTTGATCTAATCTCTGGAGGATATCCGAAGAAATGCCAGGGAAATTCTTGAAGCAATCGTAAACGGAATTGCTTAGGAACTTTCTGTCGAAATACCCAAAGAAACGTCTCGGGAAACCGCTGGTGAAATTTCTAAAAAAATATTGAGAGATTTTTGGGAAAATTCCTGGAGAAGTCCTATAATTAAATTTTTGGAGTATTTTCTTTAACGATTTCTGGAGAAATCTTTGGATGAATTTCTGAAAACAAACCTGTACCTGGAGAAACGCATAGATAAGCATCAGCAAAAAATCTTGAAATATTTTTATAGGAACCTCCGCAGAAATTTCTAAGAAATATGTTTAAATAAATATTATAAGAAATGCCGAATAAATTTGTGAGGTAATACTTGGAGGAATGTCTGGAGGAAAGCCAGAAGGGATCTCTGTATTAACAGCTGCATGACTGTTTGGAGAAATTCCTACCTGCATCACGGAAAGTGATGAAATTCGTGCAGGATTTTCTGGATAAAACCCTGAAGAAATGTCCAGACATTTCATGTGCGAATTTTCAATGCAATCCTTAGAGCAATTCCGATACAAATCTCTGGTGGAGTGAAGAAACAGCTGAATGAATTCTTGAAGGAATATCTGAATGTTTTCTGAAGAAACCGCTGGTGTGTAATTTCTGACGATGTATCCATTTTTTGATGTTATTTCACACGATTACATCGTTTTCGAACACTTATCACACTTACTATGTACATCCTGATTGGCACCCCAGAAAGTATCAACAAACTCATTCAAGCAGATACCTAGAAGCAGTATCATAAATATTTATCCAACCTTCTAACTCGGTGAAATAGCCGAGAGATAAGGGAAATACCTCACAATCAGCGGATCAGTGTACGAATCCATGTCAATATTTTTCTTATATATGATCTTTCCGTCGCTCCGGTTCTAGCGAATGTTAGACCTACTTTCAAGCTGAGCGGCTGTTTTGCTGCTTGGAAAGGATGTAATTTGTACATTCTTTTTACGACGCGAATGATGTGCAGCGAAAATGGTGTGATATTACAAGTTTTTTTTTTGCTGTGTTGATTTTAAGACAGATTTCCTGGAATGATTTCCAAAGGATTACATGGATTAATTTTATAAGAAATCCACAAAATTCATTTGGACTTGTATTTCTTGAATACATTTATGAATGAATTTCACGAAGAAATTTCTATGGTAATTTCTAAAAAAAATATTAGAAAAACTTCTAAAGAAATCTTTGAAAAAATTCTGAAGCGGATCAAAAAAATCATTGGAGAAATTTCTGGAAGAACCTGAAAGCATTTCTGACGGAATCCATGAAAAATACACTGAAAAAAATCTCGTATAAATTTTTAAAATGGTCTATTTGGTTTGTTTTGGAGTTTCCAAAGGAAAAATTCTGGAGCGATCCATGGAAGATGTTGCGTTGCGTTGCGTTGCGTTGCGTGGTAACGGAGTAATTCGTAGATTGCAAACTGAAAGTTGTCATGTTAAAACTTTAATACTCCTATTCTAATTGCTTATGGAATGCTGTTTGGGAAGGAACAGTTTTCCAATCAGAGGTTGAAGTAAAAAAACATGGAACTTCCATTGCCGGCCACGCCCATCTTCTCCGTTACGAGGATAGGAAAGGATGTGATGATATGACACCTACTTTAGGTGAGGTCAGCGACTCACCGACGCCCCCATAGGTGTCAAGGAGTTGGATATTTGGAATGGGTTAATTTGGGATTCACTATAAGCGAGTGATGCGGCAAGATTCAGATTGTGTAGTGTATTTGAGTAGATCATGTAGATATGTTGGTGTGTATGTAAGTGTTTTAGTGTATTTAAACACCAACGTTGGGAGTGACATAGCTAAGAAATTTTGTCACTCCATGGGCCTTCTTACTTCAGGGATGGGGCACAGGCATTTTCACTGTGTCCTGGCTAACAAGCCTAGGCTTAAGCGCCATTGATCGCTCTCTGAAACGAAAAGAATCACAATTTTTCCTACCTCAATTATCCTGTCTGTTGCGTAATCTTCGCTACGAGGATGGGAAGGGATAGTAGGGAAGAAATGATATCTATTTAACGAGAGGCCAGCGACTCACCGACGCCCTCGTAAATAGAAAGGAGTTAGGATTTTGGCTAGGGAATGGTTAGTATTCAGTACAAGTGAGTAATGCGAATATTTTATTATTGTTGGGGTCGGTTTTGCTAAGACAGACCATTTTCGTTCCAGAAATGTATGATTAATAGATAAATCAGAAAGATCTCACCAGGTAAATGTATTGCTTCTGGAGCGATCCATGGAAGATGTTCTAAAGAACTTTCAAACCCAATCCGTGGAAGACTTTTCGAAAGGAAATCTGTAGGATTTTCTTATGAAATCCCTTTGGCAATATCCGAAGTGATTCAAGGAAAGTTTTATTAAGAAGTTCCTGAAATAATTTCTAGGAATATTTCTTAGAAACTCTGGTGGAAGGAAGCTAACCATTTTCTTAAGGAATTAATCGATGTATGTATGAGGATTTCTCTTTCGGCCCTCTGCACCACCGTGGGTGCCCAGGACTGAAAATAAAGTAAGTAGTTATGAGGATTTCTCAGAATAATCACCAAAGGCAATCATGGCAGATTTTCTTGAAAATTTCCTGATGGAATTGCTGTAACAATTCCTGAAGGAAAACCTGGAGGATTTTTCAGGAATTTTTGAAGAATTCCATGACAAAATAAAGAAATCCCTGAATATTTGTCAGAAGTCAGAAGAGAAATTTGAGGAAGAATTTGTGAGATAATCCTTCAATATATTTTTGAAGAGATTCCGGAATACATTTTTGTAAAATTCTCTCCTTAGAGGTTTTTTTTTATTACCGAACAATTTGGGCCGAAGGTTCTCCGATTTTCATGAAAATTTCACCAGTGCTAGAGGTCGTGGGTATATGATCATATATTTAATTCAAAAAAATATAGTGGATTATTTTAAACTAAATTTTTCCTAGCGCAAAAATTAATGTTCTTCATTTCGTTCTTTGACGCCAAAATGGAATCTCTTACCGTTATAGAGATATAGCCAAGAAACCAACGGCCAGTCGCTATATTTTCATAGAAAACCATCTACAACAGCGGCCGTTCACCTGTTGCAACATAATATGTTATTTTCGCCCTTATTTAAACTCAATCTAGAATATTTGCTTTGCAACGAGCAAATGACATTGACATTAACGTGCATCGGAGTGCACTGACAGCACATATTTGGCACCTGAGTGCCTTTTAAATGCATTAAATAGTCATGTTTTGTAATGATCGGGTTTCTAACTAAAATGTGTTTCAAATAACGGCTAAACAACGAGCTAATGACACGTTCACGCACTTCTACACTCCGGTTTTTGAACTTCGTTGAACGATATTTCAGTGCTCCAACTGTTTATTTTGATTATTTTTGCAGCAAAATGTATGTAAGCAAGTAAGTAAGTAAGTAAGTAAGTAAGTAAGTAAGTAAGCAAGCAAGTAAGTAAGTAAGTAAGTTAGTTAGTTATTGATCATGTTTATCGTAATAATATATTCATATAAATACAACATTTAATTTTTTGTAAAGGTAAAGGCAATTGAAAACATTGTGCCTTACCGTGCTTCTATAACTCACTTATTCTCTCCCTCCGGGCAGAAGACAAGTACTGACGATCAAAATGTGATATTGGTTTGTTTGAGATAAGAGGTAAAAGTACTGAAAATAATGGCAAAAATTTGTTCTTGAACCATCTAACCAATAGCAAAATTTGATATTTGAAGATCAATCAAATAGCTCACTGCTATTGATTAGATCTTACCAGCTAAATGTGCTATGCTGATGATGTTCCAGGAGTAAAATTGGGATATTATTTTCAGTAATTTTACCTCTTATCTCAAACAAATAAATATCACTTTTTGATCTCCGTATCAAAATATGTTATTATTGAGCTTTTTAACTCTGCTCGGGCTATGCTATTCTACCATTGCATAGGATGTAAATTAGTTTCGCACGTTTTGCAAAAATCCCACTCTTTCTCGTTTCTCCTTTCGTCTATCTATTCTCCTTCTCCGATCAACCAATCCAACCCGGTGCATACTTTCAACTAACCTCTTGCACCCTTCATCCCAAGCACCAGGAATCTTTGGCTCGAGCCGAAAAAAAAAGGATTTTATGGGGCACCCGTAAAACCATAAAGTGCCCGAACCCAGCAGCCCGACTGCTGGAGGAAGCCAAAACTCCTTTTCCGCTTTACGGCCAAGGAAGGTTCATCCTTTCGCTCGTTTGGGCTCGGTCGGTTGGTGCCACTTGTATAAAGGAGTAACCCCGACGAAGCTGACTATGGGACAGGACAGGAGAGGAGTGAAAGAAATCGGCAGTTTTCTTTTTTGCTAATTGCTGGCCCATAAAGTGGTGATCCTTTTTGCGAAAGGCGAAAGGGCGAAAGGGGCACCGGAGAAAAGGATTCGTACTTTTATGGTGAATATGATTATTGGCAAGGATTGAATTGGCATGTTTGTGCGTTTGTGACGTTTTGGCATGGTTTTATTGCGTCGTAGGATTTTTATGCATTTATGGGTCGAGATTTTGCTGGCCCAGGAGAAGAGGTATTCACTGTCAAGGTTTTGCCGAATAGGATCGGCAAAGTAAGATTTATGAGAATTGGGCTTGGGCACAGCTTGTAGAAGGATGGGGTTCAGGGAAGGATTGCATTTTTGGTCGGATGACTAGGAAGACTTTGAGAATAAAGCATGGTTTGCAGCAGAAATTTGCACAAGAACTTCAATCGGGAAAAGAGTTTGACTTCAAGATTGGCAATGATTGCCATAGGGTTGAACAGTAAATGTTTATATTTTCCTTTTTTATTAGCAAAGGGTTCCGTTAGATACGGGGTGATGCTTGTTTTAGATAACGGCATCTTAGGCGTGCGCAAAAGTAACTGGACGTTTGCATTTTTTGCCATTTCTGGTAATTTGGGTCCGATGAATTGTCTTTGGTATCACACTAACCTTAGTTTTTGGGAAAAAGGATTATATGACAAGATTATGATGTGGGATTTTTTTATTGCGTCTAAGGTTTGCTGTGAAATATTTTCAATTGAAGATATTTAAGATTTATTTTATTTAAGCCAATCACACATTTCTTCAAGCTTTTAATTAATCTATTACTTCCTAAATCTACCAATATCGTAGCAAATCCAAGATAATTAAATGGGATTTTTTGAAATTCTGTGAGCTTTACAGGTCAGACTCAATTATACTTGTATTAAAATAATCGGGCAGCAAATAAGTTTTGGATTTATCATGTTTGTTTGGATCAAGTTCAATAAAATGGAAAATCTAGAAAATAATAGGTGATTTGTATTTTTTACTACTAGGGGGATTAGGGGCATAATGGACACCCTAAGCAAATGAGTTCGTTAGGCATGTATAACAGAGAAAAACTTATCATATTATCAGTTCACTTACAACTTAAACTTGTTTCCCACGTATTTCAATCATTTACAGCAGGTAGAATTTCTTTAATGTAAAGAAATAGGGGGATTAGGGGCATAATGGACACCCGGGGCGAAATGGACACCCCTGTTTTTGCCAAAACCGTTGACTTTTATGTAAAACTTTTAATGCATAAGTGTAAAAGAACAAGTCATTGTTCTATTTATCAAAAATACCATTTATATTTCTTCAAAATAATCAAAATATCATTGAAATTGAAGTAGGTTTTTCATATGGTGAATTTCTTATAATTTCGAAGCAGCAGCAAATAAGACATTATGAGTGTTGGAGTGTGTCCAGCATGAAAACAAATGAATCGCTAGCTTATCTACATGTATACGCAGATTTAGCAATGAATGAAGTATTATATTTTTGATTAGAACTTACTCAAAATAGCAATTTTAATGTTGTAGTCGATTCGGGGCGAAATGAACACTGGCAATTATGAATGGATATACGTGCGTTGCATACTGTTAGGCGTTTTAAAGAGTTTGGAAAAAATCAATCCAATTATTTTAGCCTAAAATTTATTTAATTAACTTTGATGTTATGTAAACTCATCTAAGATGGAGTATTATATCTGTGGTATTGATCTCCGTAGGCAAATTTCTTAACTGGTCGATATTATAAAAGATACAGCATAAAATATGCTGGGGTGTCCATTATGCCCCGATGGGTGTCCATTTCGCCCCGTACCTTTCCTGCCAGCCCCAAAAAACACACGGTTTACAATTCATTATTTCTTCACAATAATGACATTCTACGTGCTGTAAATGATTGAAATACGTAGGAAATAAGTTAAAGTTGTAAGCCAACTGATAATATGTTAAGTTTTTGTCTGTTATACATGCCTAACATACTCATTTGCTTAGGGTGTCCATTATGCCCCTAATCCCCCTAATGGATTGTAAACCGTGTGTTTTTCAGGGCTGGCATGAAAGGTACGGGGCGGAATGGACACCCATCGGGGCATAATGGACACCCCTGCATATTTTAGGGTAATTCTTTGGTTACATCGACCAGTTAAGTAATTTGCCTACGGCGATCAATACCACAGATATAATACTCCATCTTAGATGAGTTTACATAACATCAAAGTTAATTAAATAAATTTTAGGCTAAAATAATGAGATTGATTTTTTCCAAATGATCTAAAACGCCTAACAGTATGCAATGCGCGTACATCCATTCGTATTTGCCAGTGTTCATTTCGCCCCGAATCGACTACAACATTAAAATTTCTATTTTAAGTAAATTCTGATAAAAAACAAATTACTTCATCCATTGCTAAATCTCCGTATACATGTAGATAAGGTAACAATTCACTTGTTTTTATGGTGGACACACTCCACCACTCGTAATACCTTATTTGATGCTGCTTCGAAATTATAAGAATTTCACCATATGAAAATCATATTTCAATTTCAATGATATTTTGATTATTTTGGAGGAATATAAATGGTAGTTTTGCAAAATAGTACCATGACTTGTTTCTTTACACTTATGCATTAAAAGTTTAGCATAAAAGTCAACGGTTTCGGCAAAAACAGGGGTGTCCATTTCGCCCCGGGTGTCCATTATGCCCGTGATCCCCCTACGACAAATGCAAATACGGAATATGAAAGAGTATCTATGCATGTTCAGCTGATAGAAAGTAACAAGATGTAGTTCCAGACAGCTTGTTAGCTTGTTGGAAGTTTGTCCATAATTTATTAAAATTAAAAGTGTTCAGCACTCTACTGTTGGTAGTAATACTTCATACATTTTACAAAGACTGATCATTAAATGATTTGAATACCAACACTTTTCCCGACTATATGAGAATTGTATACTGACACGATCTTTCTAATAAATCGAGCTAATTGAGGAAAATGTAAAAATAAAAGCAGGGCGCTCAAGCAGATGGGAGCCTCAGTCAAATGATCGAAATGAAATTTCACTACAGTAGGGGGCAGGGAGGAAATCTGAAATTTTCATCTTGCGTCAAGTGTCAAATTAGCGCTGGTCACGACTGTCGTTCCATTTCTTTCCCAACCGCCGCACGACCGGGTGAAGGAAATTTCCCACCAAGTAGGAGGCGGTGGTGGGACGTGGGTCGAGCAAGAAGAAATATGTCGATGGTATTCGACCGAAGCGTGTAACAAGCATTCTCGGCGGCTTTCGATCATTGGCGGACTGGGTGGACTTGTCGTCGGCGCGTGATGATCCGACTGCCAAGAAGGCAGATAGCGAACACATCTTCACCAGACGAACGACCCCGACATGCTCCCGTTCGATCCACCATCATCAAAATGAACACGCTAGAGGGAAAACAGCCGATCCGAGCTGAACGGTAACGTATGGGATCGGAATATTTAGTCGTCTTCTTTGGTCGCAGCCGTTCTACGGGATGAAGTCCCACGTGTTTTACGAGCTGTGACGATTCGAACCATTAGGTGAGGTCGGCGTTTGAGTGATCGACTGGCTTGTAGCGTACTGGCGTAGGTACATGGCGAAGTGGGTTCAGCAAAAGGGCAAAGTGGACGGAAATTGATTCACGTTGGATGTCGGCCAGGCTATATCACTTTAATGAGCAAAGATTTTTTGAGGATTATGCGAATGGTTTCTTGAGCGTGGACCGTCTGTCTGAATGTCTCGTGATCTGTGAGGTGTTTGTTGGTCGACTTGGGAGCTATTTTTCAAATTTATTCTTAATTCAATATTATTAAGGACATACCGTTTTCAATGAAGTATTATTGAGAAAGGATTCTAGCATTCTCATGACATGTCTAACCCACCGTATCATTCCGGTTTTGACTAGGGGAGCATGGTCCAAAATGCACAGGTTGGGTAAAATGACCCAACACATAAAATCATTCCTGAATGTGAATGAGTGTAATCAGTTTTGTCTTTTAATTCCGCTCTAATTGCTAATTCTTTGACTGACAATGAGGAAGATTACAAGTGGTAGTCGAATTACGCGTGTCTGTGAAAGGATAAGCAATTAGGGCGGAAGTAAAAGATACAAAACTGATTACACTCATTCGTAGAGGGAGAGGGTATTCTGCTTAGAGGGTTCGAAAAGTCGGTACAAGACCTGAATGTGAGATGATCATTACTGTAGGTGAACGGTGCGGCCTACGGCTCATTGATTTCGCCGCCTCCAAAAATTTGGCCATACGTAGCACCTTTTCCCAACACAGCCTCCCTTATCGTTACACCTGGAGATCACCACAGCAGACGGAATCTCAAATCGACCACGTTCTGATTGATGGACGGCACTTTTCCGACGTTATCGACGTCAGGACCTATCGTGGCGCCAACATCGACTCCGACCACTATCTGGTGATGGTCAAACTGCGCCCAAAACTCTCCGTCATCAACAATGTACGATACCGGCGACCGCCACGGTACAACCTAGAGCGACTGAAGCAACCGGATGTCGCCTCAGCATACGCGCAGAATCTCGAATCCGCGTTGCCAGACGAGGGCGAGCTCGATGAGGCCCCTCTAGAGGACTGCTGGAGTACAATGAAAGCAGCCATCAACGACGCAGCCGAGAGCACCATCGGGTACGTGGAACGGAATCGACGGAACGAATGGTTCGACGAAGAGTGCAGAACAGTTTTGGAGGAGAAGAATGTAGCGAGGGCGGTAATGCTGCAACAAGGGACTCGACAGAACGTGGAACGTTATAAACAGAAGCGGAAACAGCAGACCCGCCTCTTTCGGCGCCGCCTGGAAGAAGCGGAGTGTGAAGAAATGGAACTGCTGTGCCGTTCCCAAGAAACACGGAAGTTCTATCAGAAACTCAACGCATCCCGCAACGGCATCGTGCCGCGAGCCGAAATATGCAGGGATAAAGACGAAGGCCTTTTGACGGACGGACGTAAGGTGATCGAAAGGTGGAAGCAGCACTTCGATCAGCACCTGAACGGCGTGGAGAACGTAGGCACGGGAGCCCATGGCAACGGAGGAAACGACGGAAGACGGAAATGAACCAACTCCCACGCTGAGGGAAGTTAAGGATGCCATTCACCAGCTCAAAACCAACAAAGCAGCTGGTAAGGATGGTATCACAGCCAGAGATGTCCATATCCTCAGTGTAGGAAAGAGAAATAGAAAATACACCACTCACGCTGTGTATCTCAACAGGAGCCCATCTCGTATATGTGGATCCACCACTGCGATTCGGATGCGCGCAAGCTTGGTGGGTAGAAATAAATCTCTTAGCTCCCTGAGCACTAGGCCGCACAACAGTGCGGCGAGAGCGATTTAAAATTCTCTCCGGTGAAAGTGTAAAAAATCACCCGGGCGCACGCTCCAGTGAGGTTTTTGCGCCAGAGTGCGCGCTGCGGTGAAACACCGGAGAGTTCTCGCCCCGGCGACACCATGGTGATGATTCGGTGACTGCTGGGTGAAAACACGGGAGAGCGCCGGAGAGCGATGCGCGCGAAAGAGTGAGCCACACTCGATCCAAGGCGAACGAGCAAGAGCACGCACTAGCGCTTGGTCTACCCACCACCCAAAACGAGAGAAACTGGCTTCTTGGTGTAGTGAAAAATGTTCCTATCCCCAGTGTGGTCAATAAACTGACGCCGCAGTGAATCGCTACGGTGAAATGCCATCTCTGTGAATCACAGCTGAACTCATCAAGATGGGCCCAGAAAAGTTGGCCACCTGTCTGCATCGGCTGATAGTCAGGATCTGGGAAACCGAACAGCTACCCGGGGAGTGGAAGAAAGGGGTAATCTGCCCCATTCACTAGAAAGGCGACCATTTGGAATGTGAGAACTTCAGGGCGATCACTATTTTGAATGCTGCCTACAAAGTGCTATCCCAGATCATCTTCCGTGGTCTGTCACCTAAAACAAATGAGTTCGAGGGAAGTTATCAAGCCGGTTTCATCGACGGCCGGTCGACAACGGACCAGATCTTTACCGTACGGCAAATCCTCCAGAAATGCCGTGAATACCAGGTCCCAACGCATCTGTTCATCGACTTCAAAGCGACATACGACAGTATCGACCGCGCAGAGCTATGGAGAATCATGGACGAAAACGGCTTTCCTGGGAAGCTGACTAGACTGATGGACGGTGTGCAAAACTGCGTAAGGGTTTTGGGTGAACTATCTAGTTCATTCGAATCTCGCCGGGAACTGCGACAAGGTGATGGACTCTCATGCCTACTCTTCAACATCGCTCTAGAAGGTGTGATGCGACAAGCCGGGCTCAACAGCCGGGGAACGATTTTCACATAATCCGGACAATTTGTGTGCTTTGCGGACGACATGGACATTATTGCCAGAACATTTGGAACGGTGGCAGAGCTGTACACCCGCCTGAAACGCGAAGCAGCAAAGGTTGGACTGGTGGTGAATGCCTCAAAAACAAAGTACATGCTGGTAGGTGGAACCGAAAACGAACGGATCCGTCTGGGTAGTAATGTTACGATAGACGGGGATACTTTCGAGGTGGTGAAGGAATTCGTCTACCTCGGATCCTTACTGACGGCTGATAACAACGTGAGCCGTGAAATTCGGAGGCGCATCATCAGCGGAAGTCGGGCCTACTACGAGCTCCAGAAGAAACTGCGGTCGAAAAAGATTCACCCACGCACCAAATGCACCATGTACAAAACGCTAATAAGACCGGTGATCCTCTACGGGCACGAGACATGGACCATGCTCGAGGAGGACCTGCAAGCACTTAGAGTTTTCGAGCGACGCGTGCTAAGGACGATCTTCGGCGGCGTGCAGGAGAACGGTGTGTGGCGGAGAAGAATGAACCACGAGCTCGCTGCACTTTACGGCGAACCCAGCATCCAGAAGGTAGCCAAAGCCGGAAGGATACGGTGGGCAGGGCATGTTGCAAGAATGCCGGACAACAATCCTGCAAAGCTGGTGTTTGCAACTGATCCGGTTGGCACAAGAAGGAGTGGAGCGCAGAGAGCACGATGGGAGGACCAGGTGGAGCGTGACTTGGCGAGCATCGGGCGCGACCGAGGATGGAGAGCGGCAGCCACGAACCGTGTATTATGGAGAAATATTGTTGATTCAGTTTTATCTTGAATTTGATGTAATACTAAATAAATGAATGAATGAGGTTATCGGTGCCAAGATATGTTTCCATAAACACCCTTCTAGTAGCCAGGCATACAAACATATGCCGACGGGTCTACGGGTGGTTTCCCTGCCTTTGGAAGTAGAACCAGGTTCTGCCGCTTCCAAACCTCTGCAAAAACTCCCTCGTACAGGCATTTCTGCATAGCAGACCTGAACATCTCTGGAGCCTTTGCAATGGCTACTTTAAGGCTTGGCTCAGAACTCCTACCTGACCTGGGCCTCATTATGCTAAGGAACTTTGCTATCCCCACAACCCGAGCAGAGGGGAATATCAAATTAATAACTACGAAATCACAAAACCTGTTTTTATATCTTGTTTTGTTATTATTGAATTATCAAGGCATTACGTTTCCATAACATTTGTTGGACAATCTTATTTTGTTATGACCAAGCAATTGGTATGCAGCCCTTAAATAACATCTCAATATTACATTCTGTTGTGGAACAAGTTTGGTTATTATTGTATTATTGAGAGTGCACAAATACTTTATGGTATTGCTATCTAAACTAAAACAAATTTTGAAACAAAACCTACGTCATTCTACAACGTTATTTACAGCATTTGAGGGAAAGCAACTGCATATTCACTCATCAATTTGTCTTCCTCTTCCATTTATCATTACATCCAAACTGAGACAAAGTGCATGCCCCATATCACTAGCTAGTATTCCGTGGGAAAAAGTTCGCATAATGCACCAGAAAAACTGTTTAACGATTTTTTGAAAAGTGCGCAAAGTTAGGCCCTAGGTGCGCAAAGTATGGTACGCTTACGGTATCACATTTGATAAGAGGTGTGGTATATTACGTGACATGGAGCTGCTGTAATGTGTACAAAACAAAGTCCCTGCTGGGCGGCGCGAGGTTTTGCTAAATTTCTGAAATTGACTGAGTTGTAGCTGAAAAGTACCCAAAATACCAGCCACTGCCCAAGTGGCGCAGTACCCTGCATACATCTAAACGAGAACATAGCAGACGATATTGAAGGTTTTTAAGGTTTTCAAAGGGACGTTCCAGATTCCGCCTTTGACATGTGAATTTCAATGATAAAAATGTCAAACTTATGGAATAAACTTGTTTGAACGAAGTTTATACAGACAGCTGAATCCAAAATTGTAGATGGTTTTGAATGGGATTTTTCAGAAATATTTTGTATTTCACATGTTTTCCCTGTTGTTCTAGAGGATGAAGTCGGATCTACCTATTTGAAAGATAGGTACATGAATAGTTGAAAATACACCTATTAGGGAAGAGAGAAACAGAAGTTCGCATTCTCACATGTTGGTCTAAATATATAGAATTCTCAGCCATCACGAAGTCATATATGATGTAGAATAGGATGCTAAAGTGGAGGCCATACCCGACTAGATAAACATAACAATAATATATCATAATTATATCTTAATGTGATATAACTAACAAATTATGTTATAATTTTGTTATGACATGGACTGTTTCAAACTTTTTCAAACTAAATTATAACAAAATATATTATAATCTTTTGTAACTAGTTTTGTTACAAATAAATCAGAACAAACTCTGTTATAACTTTGTTATTTTTGCAACTGAACAAAATAATCAGTTGCAAAAATAACATAATTATATCAGAATATGAAATAATTTTAATTTTTAGCTATATTACAAAAAATGAGAAATTTGATTAAGTATTCGTTTTTTTTTTCATTGCTTGTAGAGCAAAAGGTCGATGGATAGCAGGTAAAAGATCAGAAAATGTTTATAAGGAAACAGCTTTATTCTATGTAATTGAAAAATTAAAAAAAAACATTCAATTGCTGTTGAGGGGCTGCAGTTTTGCTTGTTTTTCATTGCGTAGAAGGCCGGAAGCGTATCCGGCTACCCTCAAAACTGAAAAGTACTCATATTTTTTTAACTTTGAACTGATTTAAGTGAACTTCGACTCGTTTGAATAAGAAATCTTTTTTTTTATTGATTGGTTATGCGAATAGAACGATTGGGTTACGCGGTATTCCCAAAAGTCCAAATTTTCTGGAACATATCCCTATGCTATTGAGGGGCCCAGATGCAAAGAGGTGTAAGTGACCGTTTTGTCGAGTTTGAGCTGAACATATAAAAAAATCTTCAGATTTCAAGCTCACAGGAACTTTTTAAAGATTATTTTTATGATGATTAGAAAAATTACAGTAAATCAGAGAAAATTGGGTTGATATTGAAACTCCATACAATTTGAATGGGATGAAAAACTGGTGAAAAACTTCAAAGCTCATTTACTCGAAAGTGGGTTTTTGTAACTTACACCCCTTTGCTTCTAAGCTCCTCTATTCTAATATCGGCGTTGTTGGAGTTAGCGTATTGAAAAAAAATATGGTCTCTCGTGAAACATGCTTCGTAATTACACTGTTGAAAACGAATTGACATCCACGTGCAGCACAACAGAACATGTGCTCGATGAACAAATTGAGATTTGAATTATGAAAATGCTACGGTCAACCTTGGCTTGGTCAGCCAAAGCAAAATCAAGAAATTGACATTTCTGCTTCGTAATGATTACTTTGAAGTCAATACTTTGGGCCTAGGCTGGGCAGATATGCTATCTGTGATTTGATGGTGCATGAAGAAGAAGAAGAACGATGGTGTTTTGAAAAATCCTATCCCTACCACACAGGAGAAGATTTTAAAATGTCTCTATAAAATCTAAAACAAAATCTAATTAAAAACGGTTTGATGTACGGTGTAAGACTTTGGACGGACTACATATTGAACGTATAAATTTAAATTTAACTTTTTTTTTTCTTGGTAAGGTACTTAATTTGTACCAATCACCAATTAAGTTTTTTAAATTAAGAATAATATATTGATTTTTTGATTTTATTCGAAAGAGCACCTTTTTTTAAGCCAGTATGATTTTTTCAGATTTTTTAAACTTTATTTTGATACCTTAAGCTTCAATTACAAAAAGATTTTTTGAAATCACCTTTTGACAGCTGGGCAATTGCTTGACAGCTCCGCCCAGTACGAAATGCGATGAGGGGTGATTCAACAAATCGCTCCCATACAAACTTTAAATCGATTTTTAAATAGGTTCCCGGGCTCCAAAGTTCATGAAAATTTGGATTTCGGCTCAGTTTGGCATGTATAGATTGTGAATATGGAATTATCTCAACACCACTAAAGAAGCCAATTGCAGCTGGTCTATGGAAAATTCTACGTGTATGGCAATTCGGGTTTTTCTTAACTCACGATGACCAGATCGGTTCAGTCGGATTTGTTTTTGATGGAAAAAATAAATCTGGATCAAATGAGATCAATATTGTCAAAATCGGAGAAAATTTATCGCAGATATAACCATTACATAGTTTACCTTCTTTATTTTATTGTCTGATGTTTCATATTATGAAGCAAAAATAAAGGCATTGTAACTTCTAGAAATTTCATCAGACTCTTCCGTATTTTTTATTTTATTCATTGCTATAATTTGAGTTTTGGGTAAATATAGCATCATAGCTATTGATATGTTTATCTTTGTATTAATTTCCTTCTTTCAATATCCCAGTCCCGTTACGGTGCCAAATTCCTATCACTTTTCTACGATTCCCAATTCTTATAGGTTAAGTAAAATTTTAGCTTCAAAAAATGATACATCTGCAAATGAGTTTTTTTTATCTCAAAATTGAGTAAACTTAGTTGAATTTATATGTCATTTTAACAGTACTGCTATTCTAACCTCTAATTATAACGTCAAAAAGTATCGAACAGACTATGTATTACGAAGTAATGAATGTTAGTGAGAGTGGAGATAGCAAATATGGTACCTACTAAATAATTCTAATCAATAAAAATGTCAACTATACAGACAATTCTGCTCAATTGATGATTGCATTTGTCTATTATAACTTTTTTCTTTCGGTCTATTATTATTCGATCATATATTGTTTGACATTATGTCATAAATATATTTTTTCATTACTAAAAATAATCTAAAACAGAATAAAACTAAACAGCATCTGCAGAAGTAATCATATCGGCATATGATATAATTACCTTTTACCTTCGCTCACGTAGGTACGTGTATAATCGCCGTTCTCACAACGCGAACAAAACAAAAAATTAAATAAAATCATCTCCGTCTGGAAAGGATCTTTGTCGCCGCCAAAATGCACCCCATGACGAAGCTCAATCATAAATAGTCGACTAGCAACTTTGTTCCGAAACAGCCGACGACGGGCCCTGCGAACGCCACCACTGTTATTAGTGTTACAGTGCACATGTCTGCGCACCGCGATAGCGCTGTTGGTAAGAGAGAGAGGTTCGTTGTTTGATCTTGCATTCAAATCTCTGTCTATTTTTGTCCTGCGACTGGCAAACATGAAATGGGGGAATAGGGAAACTGGCAATACGTAGAACCAGTAAAGCTTCTATCGTCCCTCACTGCAAGTGCTGTGATAGCCTCATTGGTAAGGGCGACTGGAAATTTACGATAGCAGGATTGGAGGTTCAAATCCCGTCTATGTTTGTGAGTTTTATAATGAATTCGATTTTTTTATGTGACCTATTATTTTCTAAAAATAGAATAACACACTTAAAATAATTACCCAAAAATGAGTAAAAAAAGTTAGTTTTTACCCTAATTTTTCTTTCAATCAATAACTCTTTAATATCAAAATTTGTTATTGAAATATTTCCCAAATTCACTGTTATTAAGTTATTATTGCCACTAACAAAACATGTTATTAAATTGATTTTTCAGGAACAAATTTTTGTTATGTGCCTTGTTATTTTGCCGCTTATGACAGACAAGTTTATAACTCAATATGTTATGTTAATAACATGAAAATTACTAATTCCATTATGCAGCTATTTTGCCAAAATAACGCATTTTGTTATGCTGTTGTTATTCTCTTCTGCTCGGGAAGTCACGATTCTGAGGCATCTCCCCTCAGTTTCGCATTGGCACTCTGGCAGAAAGCTTCCAAGTAGGCCTTTTGCTTGCTCTTAAGTCGGTCTCCAGTGCGGCTTTTGCAGCGGCGAACACCACCCGCCATTCGTTTTGCTCTTCCACAGATCGTGCTCACTGCAATCGCCGCCTACCCCGTAGGCATTGGCGATGCAGGTCCACAATCGCTTGAGTCAACCAGTAAGCCGGTGATCTCCCATCTCTAGGGTGGAGTCGCTTAGGCCTTGTCGCATCGCACGCACACTAGAGCACTGCTACCAGGTCATGATGGATGTCTGAACCAAGAAGGTTTCGCTCACGGCGGAGCGCCTCCCTAAATACCTCTTCGTCGAAGTATGATGTCTTCCATATGCGAGGGTTTGGCTTTGGCCTAGCCGTCTCTTCCTCTACCCGCCGCCTGCTGTTAATGTAGTCGATACTGTAGCGAACTGCCAGGGAATCGCTGTGAGTGTAACTATAGTCTACGCTCCAGTTCGAACTACTTGTTAGGCCAGGACTACAAAAAAGTAAAGTCAATTATCGACTTCGCACCATTCCGACTAAAGGTACTCTTGGTACCAATATTATCTAGGTTGACATCTACACCGTGTCCAATAAGTACTCATACAAAATCAAATTGAATTTATTTCACATCTGTAATTAATATTTTCAATGTAAATTTATTTATTGAAAGGCCAACTAACACTGATCAAATACAACATATGTTTGGAAAATAACTGTCCTTTATCCTTCTCTGCTGATCGCTTATGTATCGTAAGTCCATTTCAGCTGGCACGCACGCCATTTCATTGATATTTCGTCTCATTTTAACGAGTAATGGTTTTTAGGTGAAACATATTAGGTTCCTATCCTCACCATTGGTAGTAGACAGCAACTGCTGGACGGGGTATTTACCCGTCGTCCATATCGTCGCTATTTTTTTGGACCCATCCGCGCCCCAATTGCCGTTGCAGGCGGGTACTTGGTATGGGTCTGCTATGATGGCGATTTTCATCCCTCACTCGGAAACCGCCTGACAAAGCAGTTTCTAAGCTGCGTCACAGTGGTTCAGGTTCAGCTGCGTTACCTGCACTGTGATTTGTTCACTGCGGCTTACTTGAAAGCCGAGCAACTTGGATGCCTGTTGTTTATGGATTTCCCGGTACAAATCAGACGAATGGGTGGACTCGTGCAGCCTTGTGCCTTATGGTCTTCGGAACCGCATCTCCTACACAGTTTGCTCCTGTCTGGGCCTTTACATTTCCATGACCTGAAGCTTGATCGTGTCAATCTGCGTGCCTACCGGACCTTTCCTCAGACGGATCGATGCATTTAATGCACGGGTTCCCAACCGGTGGTCCGCGGCCCCCTGGGGGGCCGTGAAGCCAGTCTAGGGGGGCCGCGATGTTACCAAAAAATTGGTAAATTTTTATTCTATTTTGTGCAAATTATATCAATTTTTATTTTGTATACCGCCACCCCCAAAATCCACAATTTGAAGAACAAATTTTCAGTATAAAACGCCTTAAGAAGAAAAAAATTTCGGCTGCGCCGCTATTTTTCAGCTATGATTCAAATTGAATGTTCATGACATCATTTTTACGAAATGTGAGTGTCATTGATCGTCGAAAGTCGCTCCCACAGTACCCAAAAAACTCGGTTCCGTTCATACAATTCATATTTTTTTCTAAAAATTTTCAATAGGCCGCGGATGTTTTGACAATTCTTAAAGGGGATCGCCACCTCAAAAAGGTTGGGAACCCCTGATTTAATGCATCAACCTGACGCTGTTGCTTGAGGGCGGCTGCGAACTCCTCTCTGCGTCGATGATCTCGGTAGTCACGTTTTTACACTGGAGAGTTACCTCCGCCGCCTGGAATTTCATTTATAACCTCTCGCCAGTACATCTTGGGCTAGTGCCTTTACGAGGTGATTTATTCAAAATATGATAATCAATGCCAATTACTGGTAATCTGGGGGGATTTTGATCACTTATCCTCTATTCTTTTCAATACTCTCTAAAATAAAAGCTCTCATTTTTGAGTAGCGCCCATGCCGCACAGGGACTGTGTTTGAAACACACATTTTTTTAAATTGCTCGCACGCTCACATTTTTGCAAAATATCAATATTTTTCGGTATTTGAAGGTGGTTTATAAACCCAGTGAGGTTGCCATGTCGAAATTATTGCAAAATATATGCTCATATGAGCGTACGAGCAATTTTAAAAATATGTGTGTTTCGAACACAGTCATGTGCGGCATGGATGTTTACTAAAAATGCGCAGGCCGAACACATTTTTGAGCGTAGCCGTTTTTGCGTGTAAAATCAGGGAACAATGCATATTCCATATGATTGAATACAAATATTTTTAAAATATGTACTCAACGGATCTATCAGGTATCAGTAGGTCGGCTCTAGAGGCACGTTCTCCTCCATTCGGGAAATTTGTGCCATCGCCATGAACACGAGTCTATTCATCATTTACCTGACGGAGAAGGGAAGGAAAAAGGATAGGACATGGGAAAGGACAGGTAAGGGAATAGGATCGTCATACTCGCAAAAGCGTACCACAATGGGTTCACATAGCGTCCTGAAAAGGACACTGTAATAATGCATAAGCGTGCCACAATGGGTTCGAACAGTGCCCTGAGAAGGGCACTGTGATAATGCATAAAGCGTAAAGAGAGCCTATAGCTCTTTACCACAGCGGGTCAAGAACAACAGAACGTCCTGAAGATTCAGGTTTCTGAAGTCAGTTTCACTTAATAAGTGTTTCCCGAGTACTCGGAAACGCAATTGCGCAAAAACTGGACAGTTACATATTAAATGATACGAAGTTCCATAATCGGATTCACAGCTATCACATGCAAATGAATCAGCTTGCTGAATATTCGCCATGTGATAACTGAGTCGACAGTGGCCAGTCAATGCTTTGACCAGCATGCTGCAATTCTGCTTTGACAGATTTGTTAGATACTTTGCCACCCCTAGAGATGGCTCAGTACAATACAATTTTGTTTGACGACATGACTCCAAACTATTCCAGTATTGTTTGTGCTGAGTGGCAGCCCAGGTGTCAATCTGAAGCTTCACCCAACACTTGGATACCGGAATAGCTGGCTCAGGGCCAATGAAGTCATGTGATGCTCCAGTGCGAGCTAACTCATCAGCCAATTCATTTCCAGCGATGGAAGAATGGCCAGGTACCCATACAAGGTGAACAGCGTTTGCTGAATTCAGCTCTTCGAATTGAGTTCGACAAGCGATAACTATCTTCGACCTGGAGTTGGCCGAAGCAAGTGCTTTAATAGCAGCCTGGCTATCTGAACAGAAGTATATTACTTTGCCCATTACGTGCTGCTGAAGTGATGATTGCACTCCGCACATAAGAGCAAATATTTCGGCCTGAAAAACGGTGCAGTGTCTGCCAAGTGAATAAGACTGATACAGCCTTAGCTCACGAGAGTAAACACCAGCACCTGCTCGACCTTCGAGAAGGGAGCCATCAGTGTAACATACGATGCCGTCTGAAATACTTCTCTCCAGATGACCAGATGTCCACTCTTCCCGGGAAGGGAATTTCGTGGAAAATGTCCTATATGGAAAATTACAAGCAATTGTAAGATCACTTGGAGCAAGGACAACTTTGTCCCAATTCACCAAAAGTGGAAACAACGAGGTGTGTGTTGAACTGCGGTTCACAGGAGTTTCCTCTAGTAAACCGAGTACCCATAGGCGGTAAGTGCAAGAAAGTGCTTCTTGTTTGAGATGAATGTGTAGTGGAGCAACGTCAAAGAGAACTTCGAGCGCTGCCGTGGGAGTTGAAGAGAACGCTCCAGACATCGCCATTAAGCACATCCTTTGGAGATGGCCTAACTTTGATTGGACCGTTCTCACTTCGCCCTTTTGCCACCACACAAAGACACCCATAGGCCAATATTGGCCGAACAACAGTTGTGTAGATCCATTTGATATACTTGGGTTTTAGACCCCAAGTTGTACCAAAGGTCTGTATGAAGTTCCGTTTACGAAATTGGAAATTGGAAGGTGATTTTTTGAACGACAATCTTTTTATCGAGTTTTTATACACATCTAAAAAAGTCGATATTTTTATGTAAAACCCGACACAATTTCTTATAAAAACCTTCAAAACCTCTTCAAATATGTTCACACAATTGATTTATGTCTTTTTTTTTTTCATTTAAACAGAATTGTACCGTCTTCAGCGGTTGAAGAACGTGGATCACATAGTGATCAACTTCACCCCCTGATCAACTACCCCTCAGATTAAGGTATAATAAAATTGATTCTCAAACTCTGTAGTTAAAATTGACCCCCGCTCTCGTAGTGCCCTTGTTGACAAAAGATTGATTGATTGATTTGTCTTTATTAGAGAGACTTTGTTGACAAAGGAGCTGTGAATAAAATAAGCATAGGAAACCCTCCAAAGATTTTTTTTACAATAGATCTGAATGGCTCAGTACCGATTTTGTAGCGTACCACTGGCTTGGTTCGTGTTAAGTAAATATGTGATCGAAGCCAAGATCGAAGCAGAGTGCGTACTTTTTTCACTTTTTCCAGATCACTGTTTACTTCTCCAATGTTTACTTTTCTTACTACTTTCTACTTTACATTCCATGAAAATCTGTCGGAAAATAAACTCACATTTTAGCTTAAGGTGAAACATCAAAGAATACAAATATGGCTGCCACTATGACCGACTTAAACTTCTACTCACGTTTTCAAGAGCACTTATCTTGAAAAAAAAAACCCGAATTAATCCACCTAGCGGTGATGGTGCCTTTCTCGTGCTTTAAAATATCCTTTCGACAAAACTTAAGCGACATGTAGATGACATTGACATAAATACAAAATGAAAACTGCTTAATCTACTCAATATAGATACATTTTATAAAATGCTATAGCATGACATCCGATATTCAGACAATATAAGACAGTGGTTCCCAACCTTTTTGAGGTGGCGGCCCCCACCAAAACATCTGTGGCCCAATGAAATGTTGAATTAAATGACCCAAGTAACCACGGTGCAGAAACCTTATTGCATGCAGATATACGGTGTATTTAGTGCAATCATTACTTTACATGCAAACTTAAGATTGATTTAAAGTGGAAGTGGGCAATTATAGAATCAAATTAAGATTATACTGGTATTATCTTGGAGCAGTTGCATAATTGCCCATTTCCACTTTAAATCAACTTTAAGTTTGCATGTAAAGTAATGTTTGCTCTAAGTACATCGTATATCAGCATGCAATAAGGCTTCAGCATCGTGGTTACTTGGGGAACGAAACTGACTTTTTTTTGGATACTGTGACGTGGCCAGAAATTTACTGTGATGGATTTTCGATGTTCAATATCTAATACGTTCTTTTATTCGACACTCATATTTCGTAAACAATAATGTCATGTACGTTCAATTTGAGTCATAGCTGAAAAATAGCGGCGCAGCATCGTTGATGGATGACAATCAATGTTGTTCAATTTTTACGTTCATTTGTCTGTGAAGCTATTTTAAACGGATTTAACACTAATCAGTTGTGCGTAAGTATCAATATAATCAATATTTTTGATTAGCCATCAATATTTTGTGAAATTGAACAATTTTGTTTGATTTTTAATGTTTATTAGATCAATGTCACCCCCTAGAAGGGGTTAAATTGGGTCAATTTTAATTAGGCTACAACATCGTCAAAATACATTTCAGAGCATTTATATCTACACTAGTCCTGAGTTATGCCTAAATAAACGAGTATACGAAATTTAATGTTAATTTAGAGCTAAAATATTGTTGTAACGACTTATAAAAGGAAGGACTATGCAATTTAGGGCCAATGACACCCCCACTGACGGTACCACATCCATGAGTTAGGTTAAAATTTACATTTTACTACCCGGATCCGGTTCCGGGTAACTACCGGTTGTACCAAATATGGTCTGACACTATTTTCTTGTTAACTGTTCATCGGGTTACCAAAAACGCTGCAAAATGATGTGTCGCATGCATGGTATGACAATTCCGGCGGGACACTCGGAACCGGTTTTGGAACACTACCAGTTGTTTCTAATGTGATCTAAGGCTACTTTCTTGCTAACCGTTCATCAGGTTATCGCAAAAGCTACGATTTGATGTGTCACATGCCTCGATTTGGATCACTTTTACATATGGCCACTTCCGGCCACTCAAAACCGATTCCGAAATATTTGCTGGCCGTTCATTAGGTAATCGAAAAAGCCGCTCTTTGATGTGACCCATGTATGGGTTTGGTTCACTTTAAGATTTGACCATTTCGGCAGGATACTTGGATCCGGTTCCGGAACATTACCGGTTCAGATATGGTCTGAGACTATTTTCCTGCTAATTGTTCATCAGGTTATCGAAAATGTCGTGGTTTGATGTGTCGCATGCATGAGTTTGAATCACTTTTATATTTGGCCTCTTCCGGCGGGATACCCAGAACCGGTTCCGGAACCCTACCGGTTCAGATATGGTCTGAAACTATTTTCCTGCTTACCGCTCATCAGATTTTTGAAAATTCCGTGGTTCGATGTGTCGTATGCACGGTTCTCTTTTATATTTGGCCTCTTCCGGCGGGACACTCAGAACCAGTTCCGGAACACTATCGGTTCAGATATGGTCTGAGATTATTTTCCTGCTTACCGCTCATCAGATTATTGAAAATGCCGTGGTTTGATGTGTCGCATGCATGGGTTTGATTCGCTTGTATATTTGGCCACTTCCGGCGGGACTCTAGCAGTTCAGATATGGTCTGAGACTATTAACCTACTAAACGTTCATCAGGTTATCGAAAATGTCGTGGTTTGATGTGTCGCATGCATGAGTTTGGTTCATTTTTATATTTGGCCACTTCCGACGGGACACCCAGAACCGGTTCCGGAACACTACCGGTTCAGATATGGTCTGAAACTGTTTTGCTGCTTACCGCTCATCAGATTATCGAGAATGCCGTAGTTTGATGTGCCGCATGCATGGGTTTGTTTCATTTTTATATTTGGCCACTTCCGGCGTGATGTCCGGAACCGGTTCCGGAACATACGGGGTGAGGTATGGTCTGAGACAATTTTCCTGCTTACCGGTCATCAGATTACCGAAAATTCCGTGTTTTGATGTGTCGCATGCATGGGTTTGTTCCACTTGTATATTTGGCCACTTCCGGCGGGACACCCAGAACCGGTTCCGGAACATTACCGGTTCAGATATGGTCTGAGACTATTTTCCTGCTTACCGCTCATCAGATTATTGAAAATGCCGTGGTTTGATGTGTCGCATGCATGGGTTTGTTTCACTTTTTTATCTGGCCACTTCCGGCGGAATGTCCGGAACCGGTTCCGGAACATTACCGGTTCAGATATTGTCTGAGACTATTTTCCTGCTTACCGCTCATCAGATTATTGAAAATGCCGTGGTTTGATGTGTCGCATGCATGGGTTTGTTTCACTTTTTTATCTGGCCACTTCCGGCGGAATGTCCGGAACCGGTTCCGGAACATTACCGGTTCAGATACGATCAGAGACAATTTTCCTGCTTACCGCTCATCAGGTTATCGAAAATGCCGTGGTTTGATGTGTCGCATGCATGGGTTTGTTGCATTTTCATATCTGGCCGCTTACTGGGGTACCGTTCCGGAACACCTAAATGGCCATATCTCCGGAACGGCTAGACCGATCCGAACCATTTTCAATAGGAAACAATGGGACCAGATTCCGCGTCGAATGAACCGTCGGTCATTAAAATCGGTTGAGGTTTACTGCCAAAAAGTGATGTGAGTTTTTTTGTCCACACACACACACACACACACACATACACACACACACACATACACACACACAGACATCACTTCAATTCGTCGAGCTGAGTTGATTGGTATATGTGACTTGACCCTGCGGGTCTTCTATCAAAAAGTCATTTTTGGAGTGAACATATAGCCTTTCCGGTACACTTAGTGTACGAGAAAGGCAAAACGGAAACAAATACGCCTGAGTTAGATAATCCACCTCTTTTTGCGAGTGAGCAATGCCAGGATAAACGCATGCAGTTTGGTTCGATGCTTTGTCGTCAGATTTATACCTCTAGTCTAAAGTTTGTATGCAAAATGGAAATTGATTTTTTCGATGTTCCACAATGTTCGCACTAAGGCCGAAACGGGTTAGTAATACCGGTTTCAATAATGTTTTTTGCTCTATGTCAAATGTTTATTCATTACAGGAGTGCTGAAAGGCGTAGCCTACCATCCAGTTGTTTCGATACAAACTGGAAAAACACCACCATAGTTTTACGTGGAGATTCCTATCGATCGCCTCGCAGGAAGTACGGGAACCTTGTCGATTTTTATCAGCAAAACCACGGCGACCGACACTAATCGAAGGAGAACCCGAACCCGAACCGAAAGGTCGGGATCCTGCGCAGCAGTTGCCTTCCCGAAACATTCCTCCGCATAGGCAAATTTCCTTCTTTCCACACCCTCAGCAGGATGCCATCCATCACATCGACCGCAGTTGCCCACGTGAGAAAAAGAGAGAGAGAGCATGGAAACGGCTCACCAAGTAGTGTTGTTAGGATCACGTTTTGTTGTGTTTAGCCAGAAATGATAATTTTACGATATGGTTTTTATCGTGAATTTTGTTCCGTTCCATCTCGGCTAGCATTCGTCGACGCTGGGCACTGTTGGGTTATGGAATAGGTGGAATGAAGATTTACAACCTTTCCTAATGGCGATTGGGCTACGCTTTGCGCTGAAGCCTAGGGCTTTTGGGAAGAGGAAACCTTGAACATTATGTTCACACATTCATTTGCGTTCTTTCGGGGTTTTGTACTTTTCGCGATAGATTGGAAGCCATCTCTACTTGAGGTGGTTCAAAATATTTTGGCTCCGTATGCCAAGCTAATCCAAGGACAGTCCCAAATCCTAGGGCGACCAATCGGTGCCCTTGAGAATAAATAGGATTAGCATTAGATTCGGGTTTTGAGTGGAGTAGAATTTGTATCTTCAATCCCGAGTGACTAAGTAGTTCTTAAACATGTTTTGATTTAGAATTGATTTGTGTTTTAACCCTAGAGTGATCACGCAGTTGTATTTTGTAAAACACGTTGAAAAAATCTCGCCTTTTGTATTTAGCATTGGCGTGGTGTTACGAAAAATTAAATGAAAAAAATAATACTGTGCGCATGGAATAGTATAATGGCAAAGAATAAAAATATAAAGAATGGCAACTCTGGTCTTTTCCTATGATAACGCCAAGCAACAAGACAAGTGGCGCTCTCTAGGCGTATCAAGGTGGAAGCTCTCTGTATTAAAGTGTTTGTTATCTGTCATAAGAGAAGATGGTGTGCGTATATTGCTGTATCCACATGCAAACAGAAACACACACTATTACATGGTGATTTTTCTTATTTAGTCATATTCACGTAAGAAGTAGCACATTGAGCTGAAAAAAGTTGTATATTGTCCAATTTTGGAGAGCTTCGCCCCCCCAACTACGTAACAAGTTGGCGCCTATGACCTTAACTAAAAATTCAACTTGTTATCCAGTCCCCATTTGACGTTAGAGTGGTGGCATGTTTACCGTATCTCCATAAAAGCACGATTTTTCTGAAAATATGTCGAGGAAGTACGTTTACGTTTACATATACGTTTAGTGCCTAAAATCATTTATAACAATAAACCCATGCGTTTGGACAGCTCCTCTAATCATCAGCTAATCTTTAGTGTACTGCAATATCGTAAGCTCACAAAATAGACTTGATAGCGATATATTTTAAGGAAATATCGTGAAATTACCAGACGGTAGTGGCCTTCAGGAAATACTGGGGCCATAAAACCGGTAACATGACAAAATATCGGAAAACGAACGAACGAACGACGAAAAATATCATGTTTTTTTTTTGAATAAATCTTTCAATGCGCCTCTCCCTCATTGTAATCCCCCCACCCCTCCTTTCATGGAGGTTGAAACTTTAAATCAGGATGATTATGGTGGCTAAAAATGGCGATACAACATACAAACTTTATTTTATCAAATTTCAACCATTTTTTGGATTGTATTAGCCCTTTTAGGTGGATTAATCATCTTTTAAAATTACCCAAGTTTTTATTCGTTATGGTTACATTGTATTTTGAGTAGGTTTACCAGATATGATCAATAAACTTAACTTGTATTCTTAGATAGGCGACTTGGAATACTTTGACCCATTCTCACCCCCTCTAAGGGGTGAGATTGGGTCAATTTTCAATCATTTGGCCGGGGTTCTGCTAAACCGAACTAAGCGCCAAAGAGATAATTTCGAGATAATTAAGCCTAAAGTTCAACCACTCACAAATAAACAACAGCGGAGATTATTTGAAACTTTTCCGCACACATGCAACTTACAAGCCTTCATTAACCATTAGAAATTAAGAATACATGTAAATTATTTGGAAACATTGATATAATTACATTTTATTTCTTGATACTTTGCACTCAGTTCACTCTGGCTGATCAAAAACATTAGAAAATGGTTTATAGTTCAGTTTGGCAGAATGTGTTTTTTTGTTTCAGGTAAAACCATTTGGACAGTGAAAAAAATCTCGATTTTTGATCGTCTATCAAGTTGAAATCGATATCACTCACAATCCTTTACATGAATCAAAAAGGACGCGTATAGTGTGGTAGCACGAAGGTCTCAAAATAGCTTGAAATATGAACGGCGGAAGCCCTCCCAGCTCAGCTTTTCCCACCCATGCTTTTTCTTCATAAGCGGTACATGTGGAGGCACAGAGAAAGAGTGATTATGTCAAACGATGTCCTTGCATACCCTAAGGTCCTGAGATGTGAATGTGAAGCAATTTGTGTACTTCAAATTTTGCTGGTCGAAGAAAACCATGAAAATGTTCTGCCAAAGTGCACTAAGTACAAAAAAGTTTTCAAAAATATGAAAGAGAATCGAACTTGGATCATCTAAGTGATAACCAAGCGCGTTACCTCTAGGTCATATTACATTGCTGAAGGTCAGTCGTTAAGTCTGAATCAAGTTCTAAACATTCTTCTCAAGGATGGTTTTCGTGAAAACGCCATTTTTCGATCAGCCAAAGCGAACCAAGTGTTTGATTTTTTTCAAGATTTATTAATCTAATTAGGCTTGTTGTTCAATGACGGCTCCTGTGTTAAATTACCAGTATGAGGTGTATCGACCTACCGCTGGTATTAAAACCAGTTGGTTTTTGTATTGTTGAGAATAAATTGGTTCTAAAATGCTGTGGACTTTGTTCGGTCTGGCTGAATGAGATTTGGAAAAATGGCAATCAGCGCCATCGAAACATAATTGGTTCCTCCCACACCCATATTTCTAATAACGTGTTCATTTCTCTCACAGATTGTTTCTATAAGTCGGTTAGAAGTTAGAAATCTGACGGCGATGAGGAGAACTTGAAATGTTCATCACCTGGATCAAAACTAAAATATTTCGCTGATTCTATCGAATGGTTTACAGTTCACTCTGGTTGGATGCAAAATGATGTTTTGTATACACTACCCGTCATAAGTACGGACTCACAAAAAGTATTGCAACAATATTGCATCACCCTGACTCACCTCGATATCTCCAAAACCAGAGGACTTACAAAGATGCTGTCTTCAGGAAAGCTATTCAGAAGATCAAAAGCAACAACTTTTCTGAAGGCGGCATTTTTGTAGGTGTTCTGGTTTAAGAGATATCGAGGTGAGTCAGGGTGATGCAATATTGTTGCAATACTTTTTGTGAGTCCGTACTTATGACGGGTAGTGTATTCCGCCAAACAGATATTTTGAATTTACTCCACGAAGAGCTGTCAGAATTACTGGATTTTTACATGGAAGGAAGATCATCATTTTCTTCACTTAATGGTTAAGAAAACTCAATTTTTCAAAAAATGGTCTTTGGTTCGGTTTAGCAGAACCCCGACCATTTGTAGTTTAGTAGACAATTCATATAATGTGATACTTTCTTGCTAAACTATCATTACCATATAGAAGAGTATACATACCAAATAAAAAGTTATTCCGACTTCAACTGCATTTGTTATTTAACAAA
Source organism: Aedes albopictus (assembly GCF_035046485.1). Classification (NCBI taxonomy): domain Eukaryota; kingdom Metazoa; phylum Arthropoda; class Insecta; order Diptera; family Culicidae; genus Aedes; species Aedes albopictus. The sequence continues at coordinate 312,874,293 of NC_085137.1, read as the reverse complement.
CAATCTTTGAGTATCCTTTTTGACCCATTCTCACCCCAACGACGGTACATAGTTTTCCCCATGAAGCATGTAGAATTATATAAAAATGCAAGTTAACAAGGCACACACTGTTTACTAAGTAAGAAGTTACATTCCATTCAGCATCTACGCTTGTCACACAGCGAACATATCAATGACGATACCTTATACCACATCCAGGTAGAACGAAAGTCGACAATAGAAGCTCACAACACAGACAAACAGACATCTCACTCTACTCACTGCACATTTATTTTCTTTGTAGCGGTTAGTTAAAATAATCGGTACCGTAAACCGGGGTCAAATTGATCTCCGGGTCGAAATTGATCAGACGTTTTTCCGTTAGATAAAGTATGTTTTTAATAGTTTTTTCACATGTATCCTTTAGTATAGGATTCCTACATCACGATACTTGGAAGAAAACTAAGTATGTAAAGTATGCTTGAAATAACTGAAAAACGTCTGATCAATTTTGACCCGGAGATCAATTTGACCCCGGTTTACGGTAGTGCATAAATCGCTTTGTTCTCGTGACCATTATTTAAATCGCAATTTGTTCGAAGTGATACGTCTGTTTGTCTGTGGTCACTATTTCAGCTATTTTTTGAGTTAATCATTGTTGATATAAATATCGCTGAACTGCTGAAAAGGTGTTTTTGCAAAATAAACTTGGATAATTAGTTGATAAAATAATAATATGGACATGCAAGGTACATTAGTTTTTGAATTTACAAGAAATCCGTTATTTAATTATGCTTATTAAAAGGTAAACTACAACGCTCATTTAACCCGTATCGGCCTGATTCAGCGCATATGAACTGAATATGTCGCCATTCAGCGAATACACAACGGATTTGAATAATTGTTTGACAGTGCACTCGTACATATGTCTAGTTTGTAAAAGTGGACAGAGAACGTCGGAATGGTCCCTATGGCCGGAGTTATTCCGGTGGGTCACTGGGTCAGATTCGTATAAAAAGGGCTGTTTTTAGGCACACAAAGTGTTTGCCATTATGATTCGCTATTAAACTCACTCTATTTTCACTAAAACTTATATGTACCTCTGCAACCAAACATTGTTTCCACACAGTTTTTGACCGTTTAGAAACTACCGGATGTGGCCACCGGACATAATCTCCGGAGGAACCTGCCACACACTGTATACTGGGGTACACAACCAAAACCCATTTTTTGCAGCTCTATGTATTGACTTTAGCGGTATAGTGTCTTAGAAGATTTTGTTCTATATACTGAACTCTTTATTTTGGGATTTTCACTTTTGTGATTAATCCACCTAAAAGTGCGACAGAAATTCACTTTTTTTCAAAAATGAAGATAGAGTGATGGAGTCTTCTGCAAAGTTGTAGAAAAATGTATTGTTTTAAAGTTTGCCGAACAAACTATTACCTTATTTGCTTAATTATAAGAGATATGTGTCGTTTTTTTGTGAACGACTCCTCAAAATAGTTTTTTTTGTTATATCTATTTATGGGGATTTTGGTAATTTTCGTGTGTTCTCAAAGTTGTTCATTGTTATGAAACACACCTGCTTCTGCTCTTTTGTCATTGGAATAACGCTCCAGGTGGATAAGAGCCTGCATCTCAACTTGAGAAAACGTAAATAGATTTTCTTAATGAGTCCTTGGAGAAATCCCTGGTGGAATCATGGAACGAATATTATAGAAATACCTGAAATAATGATAGGTCTCCTCCAGAATTTATTGAAAGAATTCCCCTTGCAATAACAACCACAAGCGTAGGCAGCCTTTTCTTTTTTGATTAATTCTTTTTGATAAATACTAAGAGAAGCGGGATGAAGGAGAGGGCAAGTCTCTTGTCTTGTGTATTTTCAACTGAGGTTCCCACAAAAGTGTGTGTGTGCTGTGGATCCTCCAGATATTTCTTTAAAATTTCTTGCTGTGATTCCTTCAGGGATTTCCAGTAGTATTTCAAGCAAAATTCCTAAAGAGAGAAATCTGAAAAAAAAAACATTGGAAATATCTATAGAAATCCTTCGAAAAATCACAGATTGGATTTGTATATGATAACGTGGACATACTTGTGGAGCAATCTCAGCTAGAATTTCAGCGTTTCAGCAGGAATTCCTTGAGACGTTATCCAAAGATTTCTTCATTTTCCCAAGAGTTCCTCTTGACATTTTCGTCGGATTTCTTCAAGAGTTCCTTCAGGAATTCCTCAAGGAAATCTTCTAGGATACCAACCGTGATTTCTGCATTGATCCATTGTGTGTTTTTTCTCAAAGTTCTGTGCCAAAGTCATCCTGAATCGGATACAGGAGAAAATAGACGCGGCTCTCCGGCGGCAGCAAGAGGGTTCCGTGCCGGAAGATGTTGTGTTAACTATATTGTCACGCTCCGTATTATACTGGAGCAGGTTAACGAATTCCAAGAGTCCCTCTTTTTGGTGTTCATTAAGTACCAAAAAAGCTTTCGATCATCTGAGCCACGAAAATCTGTGGGGCGCCCTGAAAGGCAAAGTAGTTTCTAATACAATCGTCAACCTCATGTAAGCGCAGTACGAGGTTTTTACATGCAGAGTTATGCAGGAGCTCTGTCGGACCCTACACAGGTAGTTTGGTACTGTCATCGCTACTGTTTTCTATCGTATTCGACAAGATCACGATGGGGGCGATTGACCGTGTACCAAATCGTAGACTAGTTTGGCAGTCCATTGCAATGGAGCATACTAGACCAACGACGCTCAAACATGCAGAATAAGCTCGACGACCAGACCGAACGCTCCTCTACGGTGGGTCTACCATCAACGTCAGCAAGACCAAATCGTTGGTAATCAACACGGATCAAGACGGCTAGGACTGTTTTTCCGAATCTACGAAATATATGGAGATCCAATCAGATCAGTCAACGCATCAAAACTCGAATTTTCAATTCCAACGTGAATTGAGAGACGAACCATGGCTGCAGCCAAGGGCTGAAAGTCTGTTAAATGAAGACAAATCAATCAATCAAAAATTCCAACGTGAAATCTATGTTGTTGTACACCAGCGAAACGTGGTGCGTGTCAGCAGAGACCATACAAAAGCTTCAGATTTTCATCAACCGAAGTCTGCGGCTTATAATTCGGGCCTGGTGGCCTCACAACTGGACTTCGAGTACTGAGCTCCATCGACGATGTCATTGGAAACCGATATAAACAGAAATTCGAAAACGTAAATGGAGAAAGTCGAACACACACCACGAAAGAACGGAGACGAAATCTGCAAGCAAGCGCTGGATTGAAAATCCGGCAGGACATCGCAGCAGAGACAGACCCAGAGGCCCGTGGCGACGAAGCCTCAACAAGGAAATGAAAGAAGGCGAACCTGACTTGGGTCCAGGCCAAGGCTGAAGCCAGCAGGAGCCCAGGATGGAGATCTTTTACGTTGGCCCTATGTACCCCCAGAGGTGCTCAGGGTACATGAGTGAGTGAGTGATTCCTGCAAAAGTTCCTTCTGTGATTGCTACAGGGATATTTAAAAGGTACCTCCGAAACTTCACCATGGAGATTACTCAAGAATACCTGCTGGTTTCCGCCAAGTTTACTTCATATGATTCCTACAGGAATTTCTTTCGAAATTATCAAATAATTAGGTACTTCACAAACTCATCCAGGGATTTTTTTTGCTGAATTCCTCTAGTGATTTTTCTCTGAATTTATCTTCGTATTTTTCCTCTTCAAATTTCTTTGAGAATTCCTGTTGAAGGTGGTCCTGAAATGGTACTGTGGTTTTTCCAGGCTTTCGTGGTGGGAATCCTACAAGAAGTGTTGCTGGTATGCTTCAAGCAATTCCTGCTAGAAATACTTCAGGAGGAATCCCAAGAGCAAAAACTGCAGAAATACCATCGAGAAGTGCTTGAGAATTCTCAGCAAGTATACTTGGAGAAATCCTGGTAGAAGTTCATGAATGAATCCGTGCAGGAATTTCTAAGGTTATTCCGAGAGAAATCATTGGAGGAATCCTTGGGGAAACCCCTAAAAGGATGACCGGAGCAATTTGCGGGGAATCCTAGGAGAAATCCATGGAATTTTTCCAGAAATTTCCAGGAGAACCCATCAGAGCTTTTAAAAAAAAACTTGAGGGTCGCATTTTTTTGCGTTCTGTTTTGAAAGCACGTGCAAAGTGTCATTTGAATCATGAACCATTAAGTTTAGTAAGTCGGTGATTTGAGGTAAAACAGTCTATATTACACAATTTATTTAAAACATTCATACTTTTTTATTTGCTGTTTGTTTTTCGAAGTTTTCGGCTAAAACCTATGTAGATCCATCTCGCCAAACATTCATACTTTCGTGACTTTTACTTTCATTTTAACCTTTAGTAAGCCCTTATTCAACCCAATTTCTCTTGGACTCAAGGTGAATGGTTCATGGCGGTGCGGTGAAAATGTTCTTGTGGAGTGCGAATATAGTTTACTGTTATTTCCCTAGCGTGTCCGTCCCCTAGCAAGCATCAGTGACAGCTAGCACCATGATGACGGGGTCAGTGTGAAGCTGCTTGATTGAGGAGAGGAGTTTTGGCGGGGCAAGTTGCCTTCATCGTATGGTTCCGGATTATGCCAAGTGATTCTACTGTAGTTTGTCAAGTTGGCAGGGAATGGATTGATCCAGTGAGTTACGCAATATTCACAGTTCTCATTCTAAATGTGATGTTGCAAGCCAAATAAATATATGTTTGATCTTTGAGAACGACCTGGGATCGAATCCCACTCCCGACAAACTCACAAAATGTGAGTTCTTCCTTCGGAAGGGAAGTAAAACGTGGGTCCCGAGATGAACTAGCCTAGGGCTAAAAATCTCGTTAATACAGATGAAAAAAGTATTTCGAATTTGCGGAAGGTGCTTAAGACTATGTTAACTGTTGATGTGAGCATCGGTTAACCTGACTTTTTTCTATAAAGAGGTACTAGAATACAACGGTAACTGCCTTGCTGAGAGAAGACACAATTGCCAAACAGCTTCCTGGTGACCTTCCATCTCAAAAGAACAGCTTCCTCTACACCCCAAACGATAAATGATAAATGAAATGATAGATTTGCTTTGACAGCGGCTTACTCAACAAATACCAACTATTTTTCCGTTTGTTTCGCATCAGCGTGGTCGAATGTCAACAGTGAAAAGTTAGTACACATTTCTCAAAATTTCCAACAAGCAGAACCAGCAGTCAGCTATAGGCAGCCAGAAGCACCTTGATCCTCCACGGTGGTTGTGCCATGGCGATCGCAATGCAATGGCTTCATCAGCGAATGGCCATAGTATAGAGCGCGCACGAGCCGTGTCTGAGGTAGCCAGTTGCCTCCGTGTCGTGGATGTTGTTTGTTGGCAGGCGTGAAAAATTCCACTTATTCGTCAAAGTGACAGCTCCCTGTAGCGGGGTTCTGGTGTCACTTCTTACCACCGCTCTTGTTTTCACCAACAACGTCGCACATTTAAAGCTGCCCAATTGGATGGTCGTCGATTCGAATGGTTTTCTTCGTTGATGGTCAGAGCTCTGTCACGTGGAACGACGATCTGGTTGCTGTTGATGCTGAAAAATAGAACTATGATAGAGTTATAAAGACAGGAATGTGGCCATATGTCTCCTTCGTCCTCTACAGCCATGCACGATCACGATCCGTAACTGGTGCGCGGCTAAGCACTAAATTTAGCACTTGGGCGACCTTGCGCCGGTATCTGTGAAAAGTCGTGCGGGAGTTCGCATGCCGAAAATCTCCCCTATTTTTGGACATCTATGAATGTCTGTCTGTTATAGGTGCCTGCCTACATGAACGACAACAACGGTTAGTGTCACGCGGTAGCGGTCAAATGAGCCGAGCGAAACATGCGAAGCAATTTGGCATGAGTAATGGAGATGACCGAGAGCGCTTGATAGCTATGTTAAGCCGCTGTTAAATCATCGCGTCATCAAGAAACTTGCCGCGAATAAATAAGACGGCTTTACTTCCTGCGAAAATGTCTTAAGGCGAAACTGGAAGCATTTCCTCACTTTTTGGTTTTTGATTTTTTATTAAATAACGAAGCAATATTTTCAAAATTGGTTTTCGTGCACATGTAGAGTATGGATCAAGGTATCTTCTGAATTTTTGTTGTTGTGGAAAATGTTTTTCGTTTTTGCAGAAACCATTTTTGAACAAAGTTTCACAAAAAAATGGTTTCTGCGAAAACGGAAAACATTTTCCACCTCAAAAAAATTCAGAAGATACCTTGATCTATACTCTACATGTGCACGAAAACCGATTTTGAAAATATTGCTTCGTTATTTAATAAAAAATCAAAAACCGAAAAAAATGAGAAAATGCTTCCAGTTTCGCCTTAAGAATTACTTTTCTTTAGATCCAAACGTTGTACACATATCAATTATCCCATATGAACAGTGTATCTGTGTATTTTTCACATATATAAAGCACAGCCAAACAGACGTAACATCTAGAACAATTTTCATAAAAATCCATTGACCACTTCACACTACCATCACCTGGTGGAAATATTTCACGAAACACTGCGTTGTGCAAAAGCGTCAACAGAAGGCGCTTATGATAAACGCCAAACGCAAAGAATAAAGATACGCCTGCCTCTGGTTGTGAAAGCCACAACTGTGAAGATTTGATATGATCGTTAAAAGCATGATCGATGGAAATTTCATAAGTGTTACTTCTGTTTGTCTGTGTATAAAGTATCATTTTGTCTAACAATATCAGTTGATCTTCTGTGGACTTCAATCAATATGATGTCTTTCGTATTGCATACACATACTATAATATGTGTAGTATGAGTAGTAGAAGTAGAAACTGAGACCTCTCATATATTTATAACACTGTGGTAGATTGGGGGTTCTATGGGAGGTGACATAAGAAAACAACGAAGTTACCCAACAAACATTCTGTACAGTGGATGAATAAACCGCTCTTAGGCTTGATTGTAAAAAATTACTGAATAAGCTGTTATTCAGCTATCATTGTTTCTTGGGTAGTAGGCTAGTATTTGATCAAAGCCATCATCGAATTTTGAAACTTATGGCACAGACAAACAGACGTAACACTATGATGACTCCCATCGTACATCGATTTAACGGTCTATTTAAAAATTTAATAGTTGACCAATTGGCCATCCATGGCACTCACATCGTTCTTGTTAGAGTTTGACGTTTGCACACTACCGCCACCTAGTTGATTGTCGGCCAAATTCAGTCCTTTTAGCATTAGTCGAACATGTAGCCGTGACTATGATGTGAATCAAAAAATGTTCGAAGTGTTACGTCTGTTTGTCTGTGCTTATGGCTTACCTACCGACGTTATGGTGAACGCATAGGCAGGATTGAAAAATCAGGGAGTGGTTGGGTTGCTCCTGCAAACTTGAGCGTCTGTTCTTCTGGAGGAGCGGCTCACAACAGCGTCTGCTTTTCTTATAAGAGGCGGCTAATCGACGTCCGACTTCCAGGGAAGGACTCTAAGCTCAACTGTGCACTATGATCCCCCGGAAAGTAGGGGTTTGGTGTCCGGCCCTTCGAGCCAGCTGCAAAAAAATACCATGTTCCGTTACATATCAACTACAGAATGATACGAACTTAGACCAACGGCAACGACCCCAGCGAACAAAAGGGGCTTTTTGGAAAACGGTACGTGGAATTGCGCTTTTTCCCACCTTCATTGGGAGCATCCGAATACTCGCCGATCTACTGAAGGACCGCGGGTTCGGCATGGTAGCGCTGAAGGAGGTGTGTTGTACAGGATCCATGATGGGAACGTTTAGAAATAGTCGTACCATCTACCAGATTTGCGACAACAAACGCGAGCTGGGTACAGCTTCTATCGTAGCTATATGATCGACGATAGAATGTGCAGGTTGAAGATCAAGGACCGATTCTTCAATTTCAGCATAATAAATCAACAGCCCACACACACCGGAAGCATAATAATGTCGCGCAGCTCGAATGCGAGTACGACCGCTATCCAAGCCGCAACATCAAGATCATCATAGCAGACCTAAACGTTCAGGTAGGCCAGGAGAAGGAATTCAGATCGACGATTGGAAAGTTCAGTGCCCATCAGCTGACGAACGAAAATGACCTACGACTCATCGATTTCACCGCCTCCAAAAACATGGGTATTCGTAGCTAGAAATGGGAAAACTGATTCAATTTTGAGAGTGAATCGCTACCGATTCACTCTCAAAAAAGAGTCGACTCTTTTGATCGATTCAGTAACTCATTTCCGGGATTTGAGGAAAATGTCAATTTTCGATGTAAGCCAACTTCTTTTCGTACAAAATTCACTTGCATGGTATGTATATTGACGATTTGCACAAACGTCTGGGCAAAACGTAGTGAAATACAGGATTCGCAGGTTTTCGTTAATTTCTCCGAAGAATCGAATCGCTGGTGCGAGCCGGTCATATAATATAGTAGTATGGAAACAAAATTAATTGTCAAAGATTGCAATGTTCTGCGTCGAATCATCATGAAGTGCGTAGTCATACTAACTCTATTCGCAATCGTAATGAACATCAGCGAATCGTGACTCTTTTGAAAAGAGTCATGGCTCACTCACTCGGTATCGCGAATCGATTCTTTGAGTCGATTCGCGAGTGAGTTACCCATCTCTATTCGTAGCACCTTTTCCATCAGAGTCTTCTTTATCGTTACACTTGGTGATTACTACATCAGAAGGAATCTTAAATCGACCACATTCTGATTAACGGATGGCACTTCTCCGTCATTATCGACGTTAGGACCTATTGTGGCGCTAACATCGACTCTCACCGTTACCAGGTGATAACCAAACCACGCCAAAAGATTTCCGCCATCGACAATGTCCGGTACCGGGAACCAGATGTCGTTTCAGCATACACGCAGAAACTCGAGGCAGCGTTGACAGACGAGGATGTGGCCCCTCTAGAGGACTTCTGGAGTTCAGTTAAAGCAACCATCAAGGACGCTCCTGAGAGCACCATCGGGTACGTGGTACGAGGTCAACAAAACGAATGGTTAGACGAGGATTTCAGAACGATTTGGGAAAAGAAGAACTCTGCGTGAGTGGTAATGTTGCAAGGAACCCGCCAGAACGTGGGACGTCCCAAGAAACACGGAAGTTCTACCAGAGGCTCAACGCTTCCCGCAACGGCTTCGTATTGCGATTCGAAATCTGCAAGAATAAGGACGGGAACATCTTGACGGACCGACGAAAGGTGGAAGCAGCACTTCTATGAGCACCTGAATGGCGTAGAGAACGTAGGCAAAGGAGACCAAGGCAACGGGGAAATGACTACGCCAGTGCAGCAGGGGACGGAAATAACCCAACTCACACGCTGAAGGAAATTAAGGATGCCATTCATCAACTCCAAACTGCATCTGGTAAGGATGGTATCGCAGCTGAACTTATCAAGATGGACCCAGAAAAGTTGACCACCTGCCTGCACACGTTGATATTCAGGATCTGGAAAACCAAACAGCTATTGAAGGAGTAGAAGTAAGGGTTGATCTGCCATTCATAAGAAAGCAAAAGCGACCTTTTGGAATGTGAGAACTTCAGAGCGACCATTTGAATGCTGTCTACAAAGTGCTATCCCTGATCATCTTCCGTCATCTGTCACCTAAAACAAATGACTTCGTGAGAAGTTATCAAGCCGGCTTAATTGATGGCCTGTCGACAACGGACCAGATCTTCACCGCACGGCAAATCCTTCAGAAATGCCGTGAATACCAGGTATCAACGAATTACCTGTGCACCGACTTCAAGACGGTATACGACAGTATCGAATACTTAGAGCCTGGGAGGGAGAAACCGACACGAAAAATGTGTGTGTCAAGGCAAGCCGAGATTTCGCTGTCATGAGCTGTCAAAGTGAGCCCAAATTCAAAACAACGCGTTGCAATGGATTAAAGTGAAAAAGAGCGTAACTGGAATTTTTTTTTTCGCAACGAAAAATGTAAGCTCAATTCAGTTTTCTTCACATAAAAGCATAAGATAAACACAACCATTTGCATGTTGAGCAATTAGATGCAGTTTTTGCGTTTTTTTTGGAAGTGTTTAACAACAATTGAAAATTAATTTTTGTGAAACATTCACTCAAACTTCAATCTTTATTCAAGGTTTGTCCAGAAAGTTACACACCAAACGAAAACAAACGATATGTATGGAAGCTGTCTTGATTGTTGTTGGCAGACTGCAATTTTCTTGAAGTTCGATGAAGTTTTGTTTTGTATTTCGTGTGTAATATCTAGAACACCCAGCTTAGAGCTATGGAAAATCATAACCGAACACGGCTTTCCTGGAAAGCTGACTTTACTACTCAGCAGCGAAATGGCCTACTTTTCCACACTTGAACAAGTGTGCCGAAAAGTAGTACTTTTCGGCACTCTTTAAGTGTGTCGAAAAGTAGTACTTTTCGGCACTTTTGTTTGATTGGACAATTTGCTCTTTGTTTGGCTTAATTTTCTACAATTATCAAAGTGAATATGCTGAAAATCTTTAAATCCTATGACCGTGCACATCCCGCCGGACACTTCCGGTATTATTTCTTCCAAAAACTTCCCCTCTTTGAAGAAAAAGTGCCAGACTGAACTGGACGGAAACATGTAAATGTGTGACAGTCATCTCGGTCTGTTCTGGTCTAGGCCTACTGAAACGCCTACTTGATCGGGTTATTGGCTAATACACGTGGAAGCCCGCTTGCCTGTTTTCTCAAAGTGTGCGTGTAACAAGTTAAAGGGCTGTTTGCAGATCAGGAGAAATTTCTCAGCCTATCTAGATGCATGGGAAATTCCTTGCCAGAATCGCTCGAGAAACCGCCTTTTCTTCGATCGCAGTACGCAGTTGCGAAGAAATGACAGTTCAAATGGTAGTCACCGTAGAGAATTCATGAGCTTAAGGTGGTAATGATGGGTGTGTTTCGTAATTACAAAAAACTTTGTATGCAAATCGTTGCAAAACTCGATTTTTTCAGCACGCGTCGTAATTATCCAACTCGGCAAGCCTCGTTGGATAAATGTACGACTTGTGCCGAAAAAATCATCATTTTGCAACTTGTTGCATAAATAACTATTTTCGAGCTTAGCGAAAAAATGCACATACAGTGACCTATATAGCCAAAAACTTGACAAAATTGCACGTCAAATCAGGGAAACGGCGCCGTTTTCTGATGTTTCCTCAACAAATACTGGATCTCTTTAATACAAAGTTTTTCTCCAAAATTAATAAAAGTCAATAATTTTGCATGTTGTAAAAGCATAATAATTTTGTGATTGAATTCCAAACAAACCCTGAAATGTAACCACTACATTCATACCCAAAAACACCAATAATATTATCACCTTCTCTTAATCTTACTAAGTTTTACAACGAGTTTAGGTTCACCCCTCCCCACCACCCGAGCCATAATTTGTGAAACATATTTTCAGTATAAAGCACTTTGCGACGAAACAAATTTTCGGCTGTACCGCTATTTTCAAACTATTTGCTCATTACTGTTTACAAAATGTAAGTGTCAAATCAAAAAAGGTATCATTGACCGTTGAAAACCCCTCCCAGAGACAATTTATGGCTACGCCACTGCAACGAGCTCATGAAGAAAGCTTATAAAATAGAGACAATTCAACTTTGAAAAACTTTTGAATGAAGAAAAAGACATCTCTAATTTTTTTATATGTTATGTATAAATGTCTCAGCTTTCAATTGATGCAGAGATTTTGAAAATCGGTGGTTGCCCTCATGGTGAAAAACATGTTTTTGTATAATAATCCAAGATGGCGGCCAAAATCAATATGGCCGACCCAACTTTTTATTATTGTAAATAGTAGCTCTATCTTTCCCCTTTTCAACAACAATTCGTTTTGAGGTGGTTTTGGAGAAACTTTCGAGTTATAACGGTTTAAGTGAGCCACCATTTGACCAAAATCGAGGGGTCTGCAAAAATTGTTGTGGCTCTACCTAACAGGGGGTCCATCAATTTGAGTAACCAAATGCATTTTTCTTACTTTTTTAGCGAGAGCTTTCAGAAAATCGCCACCTTAAACATTTTTGAAGACAAGGTGTAAATAGTGGGCCGGTATCAGCGAGAATCACCCTGTATAAACAGCTCTCAAACAGGTTGCACGCGCAACGGTCACCGCAATAACAAAAGCCATATCTCGTGCGCTGTGTCATCAAACTCCCACAATCGTCCCAGTCATCGTGATTCGCGAACAGCCTCACTCAGCAGTCAATCAGCCAGCTAACCAGCAACGATCATTTCCTTTTCCTTTGGCGCGCAAGCAGAAAAGCGATTATGCACTTGTACAAACTTCCTTTCGGGGTTTCCGTTCGATTGGCAATCCGCCTCCGTGAGGCCACCGCGCGTGTGTTTGAATGGCGTGGATTGTTTACTCGTCGTCGCGGTTGTGGGAGGCAGGGGGACAGGCAAAGCATCCACTACTGACTGCTGGGCGATGGTGCCATTCCTTTTGCTTACGTTAATCCCCATTGATGAATGGAATAGCCAAACAAATAAACAATGGCAATCGGTGGCGTTCGTGACTAATGGCCGACGGATGGGTTGGTAAAGGGTATGCGATATTCACTTAGGTACATGCGGATTTTTACAATATGTGCCGTACATTCAACGAGGTTGGCCGTTGTTCACAATTTGGCATGATTGTTGGTTTGCGTACGTAAAGCGATTGCCGGTTTAAAAAGTTCTGACATTTGGCTAGTACTCCAAACTTTATTCAACAGTAAAAAATAAGCAAAATCTTGTTTTGCTGAAATACTTTTAATTGCTGAATCACTAACGGAAAATTTGGTGAATTTTTCTTCATATTGACACGGAAGAAATACATATCATATACTCTCATTTCTCTAATCACGCACACGCGCGGCTCAATCGGAACAATTTGCTGACAAATGCCGAAATTGGGACCCCTACTAGAAGATTCCGAAACGTTCACACGAGACCCTTTCGAGCTTGAACCAAATGTAACGGCCCTTGCGCTCGGCTCTTCTGATTTGAATGATTTGCTATTCTTACGGTTTGCCGCAGCGCTAGAGCGAGCAGTGGTCGGTCACAAACCTCATGAATGGCCCCATAGAGATGAGTGGGGGCCCTGAGGAGGTGGGGAGCAATCAAAACCGCATGATCCATTCAGTGAAAATGATCTCCCGCCCGACGACGAGTAGCTGGATGTGATTCAGGCGAGACGTTGATGTTATCGAAACTGCCTCGGGGAGATGATGATGGTGACGAATGGCGGTGAATGAATGGGCGAAGACGCAAACGTAAACAAGCCGAACGCGTTAAGCGACACTTCCTGTAAGAGATCGTGGGCTCATGATTAGCCGGGGCGAAACCAAATGCCGCAAGCCGAAATCGGACTCCACTCTTTGGTCTCCATTCAACAACGTTTCGGACAGTAGATGGTGCGACGTACGAAGGTGGTACGGAGGAAGTGAAGGGAATCAGTGCATTAGGCCCCTTAGATTGGCATTGGATGATCGTGGGAAAATCAAAGCTGGCTTCTTTCTTGCTGGCAGGAATGGCTGGCAGATTGAGGAATGGAAGACCAATCTGGACCTGAATAGGCTGACGAATTGTATTTTGATCTTTGTTTACGACTGGCTACATAGTCGGTGACTAGAGAGTAAGGTTTCGCAGAAATGTTGAATATGAGAATTAAATTTTGGGCACAGACCCTGAAGTGAGGTGGGTACGCCTTATGTTCTTCGGTGAGATTAACTAAATACTAGTAATGTTCAATAAATTTGACCAAATCTCATCATCTTTTCGCATCAATTTCTATTTCAGAGTGAATGGGTCCTTTCTAATGCTGAGAATTACTCTGCCAGAATCCCGTAAGGTATTCCCCAGAATTCCTGATAGGGATCATAAAAGGGGTTCCTCCAGATTCTTGAGAAAAATATATCTAAAAACCTAAGAGGGCGTTTTCTGAAAATCTGAAGGATTCTCCCTGGAAGGAATTACGAAAACTTGTGGAATGGACTGTTCCAGCATTCTGAGAAGGATTCTCTGGAATTCTGAGTATTCCCACATAAACAGAAAAATGACTCAAGATTCCTGGAAGACATTCCTCCAGAATCTTTGAAAAGATTCCTCTGAACCCCTGGAAGGTATCGTCCCAGAATTCTGAGAGTGATTTCTCTAGAAACTAGAATACTTTTAATTATTACACCAGAATCTCATAAGAATTTTCCCATAATTTCGTCAGGGATTATCCATGATTACTAATAGGGATTCTCCCAGAATTCTGAAAGTGGTTTCTGGGACCAACTGTCCAGAACACAGGAAACAGAATTCTACTGGAATTCTCGTAGAATGCTTAGAAGGATTCCTTCCGAACTCTAAGAGGAATCACAAAATCTATGTGAGAGATACTCCAAAATACAAATTTCTCTAGAGAATTCAGTCCAGAAACTCGTGATAGATTCTTTAAGAAATAATAATACTGAAAAAAGTGCCCTAAAATCTTGAAAAATATAGCCCCAGAATCCCAAGGATTTCCCCAGAACATGAGACAAATCTTGAGCGAAATTGCCCCAGAATCCTGACAAAGATTACTCCAGAAAGCCGAATACTTAGTGATATTCCCCCAGAATCTTAGAAGGATCTTACGCAGAATCCTGAGAAAGGTACCACTAGAATCTTGTGTGGGATTCCCCCAAAATCCTGAGAAATATTCCTCCGTAATTCTGGAAGGAATTTCGCCACAATTCTGAGAATGCTGAGTATGATTCTCCAAGAAGTCTGAGAGGAGTTTCTGAGAATGCTGAGAAAGATTTCCTCAGAATTCTGAGTGGGATCCTAAGTGAGGGTCTTCCAGAATCCTTAGAGGAATCAACCCAGATCATCCATCATCCAGAGAATTCTTAGAATCCTCAAAAGGACTTCATCATTGGTAGGGAATACCCCAAAATCCGGAAATGAATTTCCTTAGAATCCAGAGATTCTTTAGAATTTAAATAGGTATTCCCCATATAATGCAGCTGAGAAAAATTCCTCCAGAATTTTTTAAGGGGCTTCTCCATAATTCTGAGGATTCTGTGAGAGATTCCTTCAAATTGATGAAAATTATCACACCAGCATCCTGAGAGACCATATCCGAGAAAAGAGAGAAAGACTCTTCCAATAGGATTTCTCCCTGAATTATATTAAGGATTTGCCTAGAATCCTGCAAAAGATTGCTCCAGTTTTCTGAGATGAATTTTCTCAGAATCTTTAGAGGAATTCTTCCAGAAACCTGAGGGATCCTCAAATTCCCGAGATTGATTCCCCTTAAACCTTTGATGGATTGCCTCAGAATCATGAGAGAAGTTTTTTCTCGGGATTTTTCCAGAATGCTTAGATGGCCAGAACTCCCAGAACTCCCTGGTGGATTCTTCCAGAATCCTGAGAGAAATTCTCCTGCAGTATTGAAAAACATATTATTAGACTCCTGAAAGAGAATGCCCCAGAACCCTGAAAAGGATCTTCCACATTATTAAAACAAAAATCATCTAGATTCCTGAGAGGCATTCTAAAAAAAATGTTCGGAACCCAAAGAAGGACTGACCTAGAATCCTGAGAAGGATGCGCTAGAACCCTGAAAGGGAGTCTCTGGATAATAAGAAGGAATTCTTCAAAATCCTGAGGAAGAATTACTTAAACTCCTGGGAGGGATTGCCCAAGAAACCTGAGATAATTGTTGTTTCTATTAAAGCCTATACTGAATGCCACGAATAGCACCGAAAAAAAAAAATACGCCACGTCGTAGCCATTGGCGTAACTAGGAATTTTTCCTGGATGGGGCCCAGGGGGGGCCTGATTTGAGATGCATTTTAAGTGGGATGGGCGCCTGATATGTGAATATGCAAATTGGTATTGTAGTTTTGAGTAATCAAAATGACTGTTTTAGATTTGTTCATAGTTTCGTAAGCTATATGAGTACGAACAATTCCTCCAAGATTTTTTCCATAGCTTGCTTCAGTGATTCCATCATGGCTTCTTCCAGAAATTCAATCAAGAAGTCATCTAGGGATTCCACTAGACATTCCTTTCAGAATTCTTCTAAAAATTTCTCCAGGAATTCCTTCAGAAATTTCTACCAGAATTCCTCTAGAGATTCTTCAAGGAATTTATTTAGGGATTCCTCAAGGTATTCGTTTAGGGATTCCTCCTGGAGTTCTTCCATTAATAGTTCTAAGGAATTTCCCCTTTAAGGATGCCTCCAGGAATTCCTCAAGAGGTTTTTAAGAATTACCCCAAGAATCTCTTCAGAAAGTCCTCCAGGATTTGATCCAGGAACTCTTATAGGAATCCATTCATAAATTACTCCCGCAATTCCTCCAGGAATTCATCCAAAATCGCTCTGGGAATTACTCTACAAATTTCTATTGGAATTTATTCAGAAATTTCCCTTGGAATTTCTTTAGAAATTTATCTTGGAGTTTCTTCAGAAATATATCTTGGAATTTCTTCTGAAATTCCTCCAGAAATTGCTTCCAGAATTTCTCTCGAGATTCTTCCAAGAATTCATTCCAGGAATAGTTCTTCGGAATTTCCCCGAAAATTCCTTTACAAATTTATCCAGGAATTCGTCCTGGGATTCCGCAAGGAATTTGTCCAGAACTTTCCAGGCATTCCTCTTGAGGTTCCTCCAGAAATTGCTTCAGGGATTCCTCCAGAGATTTTTCAAAGAATTTTCCCAGGAATCTTCCAAGAATTTCTCTAGAAATTTCTCTAAGGATTCCTCTAGGAATTTTTCAAGAGGTTTCTTTAGAAATTTCTCCTGGGAGTTTCTCCATGGACTCATCCCAGGATTTCTCTAGGAATTCATCTAGAGATTGCTCCGGGAATTCTTCTAGAGGTCCCTCCCAGAATTCTTCTAAAAACTCCACCAGGAATTAATCTAGGAATTTATCCAGAGATTGCTCCAGGCATTAGTCCAGGGATTTCTTCAGGGATTCTTGAAGGAAATTCTCCAGGGTTTCCTCAAAGGATTTCGTAATGAATTTCTCGAGATACTCCTCCAGCAATTGATACAGGAATGTCTCCAGAAATTTATCCAGAGGTTCCTTTAGGCATTCCTTCAGAAGTTCCTCCAGAGATTTCTATAGGGATTCCACCAGGCATTCCAAGATTTCTTCAGAAATTACTACCGTAATTTCTCCAAGAATTTATCTATAAAATCCTCCAGGGATTCATTAAGAAATTTCCTCAAGAATTCCTCCCAGAGTTCATCCAAGAATTACTCCAATTATTTCTCCTGGGATTCCTGCATGAATTCCTCCTGAGATTTCTCTAGGAATTCTTTCAAATATTTTTTTCAGGAATCCTCCAGGAAATCCTCAAGGGATTCTTTGAAAAATTTCCCCAAAAATTCTTTCCGGAATTCATTCAAGAATTATTCCAGATATTGCCCTGGCATTCTTCCAGGAATTCATCTAGGCATTTCTATCACGAATTTCACCGGAATTACCCCAGGTATTTCTTTAGGAATACCTCCGGGAATTTATTCAGGAATGGATCCAGGAATTCGTACAGCAATTGCTTCAGGAATTCTTCCAGGAATTCCTCCAGAAATCCTTCCAGGGTTTCCTCCAAGAATTAATCCAGGAATTTCTTCTCCTCGGTTTCCTCGACACATTCCTCCGGAAATTATTTCATGGATTCCTCCAGAAATTCCACCGATACTTCCTTCTGAAATTGCTCCTGGAATTCCTCCAGAAATGCCTTTTCAAATTTCTCCTGGAACTCCACCAGAAATTCCTCTCAGAATTCCTCTAGGAATTTCTTCAGAAATTTCTCCATGGATTCCTTCTAGAATTCCTCTACAGATTCTTCCAGGAATTCATTGAAGGATTTTTCAAAGAATTGATTTAGGGATTCCTACTGGAATTCTTCCATAATTAGTTTTATGGAATTTCCCCAAGATTTCCTATAAAGATTTCTTCAGGAATTCCTCCTGGGATTCCGCATGGAAGTTGTCCGGAAGTTCCTCCAGGAATGCCTTCCGAGGTTCCTCCAGAAATTTGTTTCAGGGATTCCTTCAGGGTTCTTTCCAAGAATTCCCCCAGGGATTCTTCCAAGAATTTCTGTAGAAATTGCTCTAAGAATTTTTCCAGGAATTCCTTTAGAGGTTTCTTCAGAAATGCCCAAGGAATTCCTTCAGAAAATCCTCCTAAAGGAATGCCTTCAGAAATTACTACCACAATTTCTCCAGGGGCTGCTTAAGAAATTTCCCCAGAAATTCCTCACGGAGTTTTTCCAGGAATTATTCCAAGAATTCCTCCAGGGATTCCTGTATGAATTCCTCCTGAGATTTCTCTAGGAATTCTTTCAAGGATTTCTTCGGGAATTCTCTAGGAAATCCTCCAATGATTCCTTCAGAAATTCCCCCAGAAATATCTCTGTGAATTTATCCAGGTATTCCTCCAGGATTTCATCCAGGCATTTCTCCAGGGACTCCTCCAGGAATTCCACGAAGGTCTACCCCAGATATTTCTTCAGAAATTGATCCAGGAATCCCTCCAGGAATTTCTTCGGAAATCCCTACAGCATTCCTTCAAGAATTTCTGCAGGAAATACTTCAGAGATTACTTCAGATATTCTTTCAGGAGATACTTTAGGAAATTTTATGGGATTTTTTTCAAGGGATTCCTCCGGAAACTCCAGAGATTCCTCTAGAAGGGGCCCATATAGCCGATGCGGTAAACGCACGGGTATTCAGCATGACCATGCTGAGGGTGACGGGTTCGATTCCCGGTCGGTCCAGGATCTTTCCGTGAAGGAAATTTCATTTATATTTCATTTTCATTTTGGGCATAAAGTATCTTCGTGCCTGTCACACGATATACGCATGCAAAATGGTCATTGGCAGAGGAAGTTCTCAGTTAACCCTTCAGCGCGCGCGCTGTTGTAAAAAGTACAACACTACCAAAAAACCTCGCTTTTCGTATACAGCGCGAGCGCGGTGCAGTTTCGGTTGCTTGATGGCGCGCGTCCTGAAAGGTTAATAACTGTGGAAGTGCTCATAGAACACTAAGCTGAGATGCAGGCTTTGTCCCAATGAGGACGTTACGCGAAGAAGGGAGATTCCTCTAGAAATCCGTCCAGGAGTTATTTCACGGATTCCTCCAGAAATTCCACCAGGAATTACTCCAGGAATATATCAGAAATTCCTTCAGGGATTCCTCTAAGGATTCTTCCGTGAAATTCCTCCAATAATTCTTCCAGAAATTCCTCCAAGAATCCCTCATGGAATTCCTCCTGGAATTCCTCTAGAAATTCCTCTGGGAATTCTTTTAGAAATTTTTCTTGGAATTTCATCAGAAATTTCTCTAATGCTCTAGGTATTACTCCAGGAACTTCTCCAGGGATGCCTCCTTCAGAAATTTCTCTATTAACTTCTCCAGGGATTCCGCCAGGAATTTGTCCAGTAAATTCTCCAGGATTTCGTACCAATTTGTACGATAATAAAAAAATATCCCCTAATGCTCCAGGCATTAGTCCAGGAACTTCTTCAGGGATTCCGCATGGAGTTTGTCCAGAAGGTTGTCCAGGATTTGCTTCAGAAATACATCTAGGAATTGCTCCTGTGATTTCTCGAAGAATTCCTCCAGAAATTCCTCCAAGGATTCATCTAAATTTTTTCTGGTAATTTCTACAGGGATTTCTGATGCGGATTCTTCAGATTTTTTCCTGAAATTCTCGCATAATTGCTCTTTGGATTCTTCCAGGAATCCATCCAGGAATTCCTCCAGGTATTGCTCCGAGAATTCCTGTAATGATTTCTTCCGAAATTTCTCTCTGGATTTTTATAAAAATTTACTCAGCGATAAGTTCAAAAATTTCAGTAATCCGTTCATAATCTTTATCACGGATTCACTTCAGGGTTTTTTTAGAATAACTTGTAGATTTTTTGAATAATTTGAAGGATTTCTAGAGGAATTCCTCCAGCGATTTGTATTGGAATTCTTTTAGATAATTTTAGAGGGACACAGAAGCCAAGAAATTCTTCAAGTAGTCATCTAGGAATTCTTTCACAATTATCTCCGAGAAATCTTTAAGGAATCCAATCATGAATACCTTCAAGATTACCTCTTGCAGCAAAAGCTTTTAAATATATTAAAATTTCATCAATGGCCTTTTGAATGTGTGCATTGTGATAGACGCACAAATACCCGAAATAAAAGATATTAGTGACCGACTAGAAATCACCTCCAGCATGATTTTAAAGAATACACTCGCGTTTACGCTTGAGCTACATGAATCATTTCTTATTATGTAGCATCTATTCTCACTAGGAATTCAAAAACTTTTGCTGGAATTCCATTGCAAATCCAACCAGATTTTTTCCCACATGATACTTGAATTCCACAAAGAAGCACTTAACCATATTTTGCAGTAATGCTGCTAGAAAATTCAAAGATTCTTAAAGATACTCATCAAAGAATTCCTGGAAATTATCATTTAGATTTAATTTCTCAGCGATTCAAAAAAGAAGACTAACAAAGCATTGCTATTTATATAATGCTGGTTATATAATGTTTGGAAATCAAAACTAACTAATTACATAGACCATTTTGAACAATGATCTTGTAAAGAGTGACAAGTTGAGAATAGTCTCCAATAACTGTCAATTTGAACACATATTATGCCATATAAATGTATATAAATATAAATATAAATGATCACCCATTCCTCGGCACGGATCGCTTGACACCTTGAATTCAGGTTACCCCGCTAGGTGTACTCTTACCACAGGAACAGGTCATTCGTAGTGGAAATGGAAGAAATGGAAAACATATATCAAACTAACTAACTAAAAAGTGAGAAAATCCGCGTAAAAACTTTGATAAAACATGTTTTTCACATTATACAAGCAGTCTACGACATAAATCGTACCAAATCATGCCAATAAACTGTGCCAGCTATTTTCAACCTCGACTAGACGCACGCACCCATTTTTCGGCTCTAAATTTCATCTAGCATCTCAATTCTAGCTCCTTTACGATCGGTGAAAAAATTTCATGAATTTTGTTTTGCTAACCGTCTTTGTTTTTCCCACGTCGGCAAATCGGAGCGGTACGGTGTCATATTCAGCCGATTCAATATGGGTGGGGATAAGTGGGGTGAAAAATGCCACCGCAGAAAGGCTCTTTTGACTTTAAAATTCTTCATTTTTTTTTACTATTGAAACTACCACCTATATTTATTCAAGCGAGCACACGCCACACGCCCAGCGGCCAAGAGATCTTTGCGGGGGACACGATGATCGCGGCGAACACGGGACGGAGTGGCTTAGAACTAAAAACAACATTTCACTGCGTCCGTCGTCGACTGATGTGGTGGCGGCTGCTCTGCTACTGCTACCGAGAAAGCAAATGACAAATGCGTATCGTTATGCGAAATTCGTTTGTTTTACGTAGGAGTTGGCCAACCAACGGTGGCGACTGCGGCGGCGGCGAGCATCAGAGTGATCTCCGTAGCGCAGCGAAAACGTCAAACATCATTAGTTGGTAATGGAGTGGTCTTAATGAAAAACGAAGCGCTGCTGTGAGCTGTGTGTACATGCGAGCCGCCGAAAATGCCGACAAGAAGCAGGTCCGTTTGCTTTCCAAATGGGTGGGCGGTTGATGGCCGGCAATGTTTCTTTGGAGAGATTCTGGCGTGCGACTGCGACTATTTTTGGAGAACGATTTTGATCGGTTCGTAAGTGGCGTAATTTTAGAACCATCTTTCCGATGGGGGTGACTATTTCTGGAGATGATGCTTTATAAATAGCTTGCAGGTATTACACGAGTTAGTGGTGAGATTGAGGGAAATAGCTTGGAAATAGAATGATGATCAACTTCGATTGATGCGGCCAAGACAAGAAGTGCGTAATGGATCCTACAGAGCAGGCTTCAGAGATGTTGAGCCCTCAGTGAGGGCTTTTTCCGCGTCACGGTCCTAGTCATTGACCTGCTTTCGTAGGACAGCTGGGGACTGGGGCTGGCGTTGAGGAGACGGTCAGGGATGTGGAACTTGCTGGAATAGCAAAGCCCCTTTGCGTAGGTAAGTCCCTTAAAATATAGCTATTGCCAGAAATATAGCTATTGCCAGAATAGGGATTCCCATAGAACATGGGACAACTATGCCGCACACGGCAGAGATGCTCCCGGGATATTCAGATCTGATATGCAGAAATGCCTGGATGAGGGTGACTTCCCAAAGGATTGGAAGTGGCGGAGCCTGGGTTCTATTGCCAAAGGCGGGGATATCACCCAGAGACTTGTCGGCATATAGACCAATATGCTTGATCGGCGACGGCTTACGAGCAACTCATGGCGGACTTATCAGTAGAACGTGTCACTCATGCTCCACCTTTTCTGCGCACAGGGATGAACTACTGCGGTCCGTTCTACATTCAGTATCCATATCGCAAGGGTGGTCCTATGAAGTGCTTTGTCGCTGTGTTTGTATGCCTTGCAGTAAAGGCTGACCATCTAGAGGTCGTTGGAGACCTCATAACTCAAGCTTTTGTTGCCACACTGAGAAGGTTCGTCTCTCGCCGAGGTCGGCCTGAAATACTCATGTGCGATGACGCCACAAACTTCGTCGGAGCCCGACGTGAGTTGGATGAGCTTCGCAAACTTTTCAACAACCAATACAGGACAACAAAGCAACGTCGGAATGTCCCGAATACGGTATTGCCAGATCCGATTTATGTGCATCCCTCAGGGCTCGAGGGAAACCAGAAAAGGAAGACATTAGAGATGTGTTGGGTAAACTTGATCTTGAGTATATGAAGCTTGCGTACGACTTCTTGAAGCCAGCTGAAGTCTTCGTCTGATATCCCCGTCTTGTTGTTCCATTTGTCCACCTCGTGTCCCTTCGAAAATCGTCTGTATGTGTCGTTACAGGTTGTATGTCCACTCTACGTTTGACCAGCAGCAATACGCCACACCAAGCTGTCACGTGTCAATGAAAAGCCCCATCACCCTATCCTTTCCTCAAATATTTTTGTTCCCCCTAACCTCGACCAAACCGCGAGTTTTTCGGTTTCCCAAAACTAACACAGTTTATAAGACAAAAACATGAAATTGTAAATAGTTTTAACTGGATTCGGCTCCATTATGCCTGTTGGCGCATGAGCCTTAAATAATTGATTAAGTAAAAAAAAAAAAAAACAAAGCAACGTCAACACCAACTCTCGAGAAGGATAGATTACTTCTCCATCGAGCACCCACCTGCGCCGCGGAGGCCTTCGGATCTCCGCGTCCCAGTTAAGTCTTTGTTTTTCAAATTATAGTCAAAAAGCTCAAAGAATGTTTGTCTTCCATAGCCAAGTTCATCGACGGCGGCCGAAGCCGCCCATCCGATTTCGGGAAGCCCATTTTGCCAACCTCTGATGATGTCCACGTAACCCAGATGCTCCTCGGTTCAATCTCAACTCAGTTCCTGTTCATGTCACTCTATGAAGTTGTTGCGTCAAGTATCCTGTGGGGGTTTAGGAATCCCCACACAACGTTACGTGTATTGCATGTTGTCCATCTTTTCGTGCAATCAAACACGCTTCCGTTTGATCAACAGGGTACCGTACCGAAGTCCATCGTTTGGTGCAACGAGCTTCTACCGGCAATTCACACTGCTCTCAGCGAACCTAGGATGGCTGCTAGCAGGATTCCCTTCGACACGCCCTCAACCCTGGAGATGTTCCGATGCCAGAGGAGAGGTCAACGGAATCGTCGGTGACGCGTCGACATCTGAGGAGGCGGATGGCCTCCGCAAACCAGGGAATTCGTTATCATTTTCATTTTTCCAGTTAAAAAATCGCCTCTCATCTCATTCATAGCACTTCATTGAAGAATTCCTCAACCGAGGTCGATTGGTTCCCCACCGGAGTCGATTAACGGAGGAACTCGTGGGCAAGCGTTACGAATCCAATGAACGATTGGTCATTGATTCTCACCTACCCAAGACACCGCAGATGATCGATCCCGTTCGAAGTTGCTGTAGTGATCCAAAGTGTAGATACTTGCAGATACGTTTATCCTATTGTACTAGACATTAAGTCAGTTAAGAGTTTTGTTTTAAAATTTTGTCATTTCAAGGCGGCCGGTATGTTTGCGCTAAATACCGATACTAAAATTTTGATCACTACTGTACAAATTCAAATCAATCAACCAACACGACATTGATCTACACGCAAAAAATCCGTTTCTATATACGTGCACTCCCAGTCACGGCAACGGGAACTATGCATAGCTACCATAACAACAATAAGAAATGTACACCGTGAACTACATTTCACGTTTTCTAGAACGCCCATATTGACAGCTGGAACTAGTTCCAGTTCACGGTGTATATTTGTTTGTTCACGTTTATCAGAACGGTTTTTTTTCGCGTGTAGGCAACTAGTGTCCGAGCAATATCGATAGCAGTTATAGTTGTACCGTTCTATCCAACAAAAATTATGATTTCATTTCGTATTTACATGCAGCTTCACGATCGACGATAGAGCCGACCGCGGGTAGAAAACCGAGGTCTAGAAAACATCGCACTTGGTCAGGACCTACTCTGTTACATTGTACATATTTAGTCTAGAATAAAACACCAGGTGATGCAGTCCATCTATCCATACATTTGAGTGTTTGCGTAGTGAACTATTGTGAACAAATTTAAGCACCAATAAACCTAACTACACACTTAGAAAAAATCACCGACTTCGTTAATGTTTTACCGAAATCTCAACCGTTAAGTTTGTTTTACAGGAAAAATTCGGTAAAGCTTGCAACTTTTATCGAACTTCGTTAGAGTTGGACAGATAAACGATATAATTTTATCCAAAATTTGGTATTTTTTTACAGAATTCCGTTAAAAATCCGTTACCGAACGCTCAGCAGATGAGATTTTGGTAAAAATTACCGAACGCAACTAGCTGTGTAATAGGCCGTCCCTAATTTTGTGAAAATTAGAAATGTTATAAGTTCGTTAGTGGAAAATGATCGTTTTAGCTAAGAAATGATCGTGACAAAATTTGAAGTCCATATCTAAGTGGCTAAGTGGTCAAGGGGCCGAAAGTTGTCAAAAATGGTATGGGACCGAAAACAAATGATATTTTTATCGGTGAAAATAGGGTAGGTTTCCTACGGAGTCTAAAAAAATGGTCAAAAATGCTGATTTTTCGATTGCTTTTTGCCAATAACTCGGAAACGAGTGAAGATATCGCAAATCTTATTTTAGTAGAATAGAGTATTTTTTGTCGAAAAAAATTTCATATTTTTTGATCCCATATCACTTTTGACAACTTTAAGGCTCAAGCATCCGTCATCATTTTTCGGAAATAGAAAAGCAGTTTTTTCATTGTAAATCAAAACAATGACCACAAAAATATATTCACTGTATTCTATTCCTCATGTGGAATACAGTGAATCCATTTTCGTTGCAATAATGATTGATTTGAACGAAAAAACTGCTTTCAAATGTTTGATGATTACCGTAAACCGGGGTCAAATTGATCAGCGGGGTGAAATTGATCACTCAAGTACTACATTGTAATTCCATACTAGGAACTCTTGAGCGTCGAAATGATCTTAAACTTTTAACGTCATCTGATTCGTAGATGTCTAGAGATGAGTGTAGACTTTTAGTTTTTTAGAAAATGTTAGTTTTGCCTTATTTTTTCAAGGAATTTGCAATGTATTTCTCATTTAGCTGAAATCATTGCTACTAAACAATCAATTCGTCCCCTTAATGCTAGAACTAGGTAACTAGTTTTGCGAAATCGCAAGAAATTTGTTTATATCTGAACGTACACATCAATAAACAAAAGTTTGTCAATTGAAAACTCGAAAACACATATTAATTCAACTTTTAAGACCAACAAAGAATATGTTTTATGCCAGGATAAGTTTTACCAGCCATTTTTATCCGCATTTTCCAAAACGAGTTACCTAGTTCTAGCATTAAGGGGGCGAATTGCAAACAGGACTTCCCGTGAATTCTCTGTTTTAACATTTTTGTGGAGCCATGGTTGGGATGTAATGCAGCTGATCAGAAAATGAAATAGTTATAAAAAGTTCATTTTATGAAGAAATAGTCATTTTTTGTGATAGAAATCACTTATTTTAAATGAAATTGCCTACCTTTAGGCGTTTAAGGGGAAATTTCAAAATTTAATTTTGCATTTAAAGTAATAAATTCACTAGTTCTAAGATTTTAAACGCGTTATTCGGTTTTAGAAGAGCAAAATTAAGCGGTGAAGGAATTTTCCTTTCCAACTGATGCTTAATTGTATACTGATCAATTTCGCCCCAAAGTGGCATTTCCAATATTTTGATATTTGAAGTTATTTAACTTAAAGTGTAAATTTGTTGAACAAAATTCTGTCACATGGTTCCATGGAGATCCACTGGGTACTGGTTTTACAGAAATTCTTTTGGCAATATTTGAACAGGCACTGATGTTATCCGCAAAAGTTGTTTTAAAGTGATCAATTTGACCCCGGATTACGGTACGATGATTTCAATGACGAACGGTTCAACGTTAAGCCCCTTGAGGAACCACTTAGCCCTGAGGTACGGTCTTCAAATTTTGACACGATCATTTCTTAGCTGAAACGATCATTTTCCACTAACGAACTTATAACATTTCTATTTTTTGCAAAATAAGGGACGGCCTACTGTGTATACACTCCTTCAAAGTTACTCCGCGAGTTAAATTCTTTTAAGGTGATTATCCGAAGATTTCAGAACCAGCGATTAAGTGTTCAAACGAACAAGGTGGTTCAAGGGCTCGGAGCCGTCTACGTAGGTTACGCCGGTGCCCTGCGGTCAAAATTGACCCTTACAGCCAGTGAATCAAAATTCAACCATCGCGCAACAATAATGACAATGTCGCAACCTGAATTTGTTGCAACATTTTACCCAATACGACATACGTTTGTCCCAACTTGTACAGAATAGGATAAAGATCGTGCACCACGAGTTTAGAGATTTTTAAGCCTTGCATTGTGATTTTCGAGCGGTAACTTCGAGTCGGTAAACACTGCAACGCTGCCGAAGATGTGTCATCAAAAAGTTTCGATTTTGGGTTAGTATTAATTGATTATTCACTAGTTGAAAAGTACGCAACATTATCTGTTGCCAGTTGGGATAAAGAGTAATCGTCGCGTCTCCTTTGTTGCTTGTTTTGTGCCTCTTTTGTCTGACAATTCTCTTCACTGCTAACAGCGGTTAAGTGGCCGCGGAGAGGAATCCCTGGTAGCATTGCTGTCGTGGCGCCACGTCGTTCTACTGGGTTGGATCCGAGCCCGCGGTTGGAAAAGGGTCTCCGGTAGGGGACTGGGCACGTGGAGACCCACTGCCAGCAAGTCCTTGATAGGGGCTGAGAAGCTACGTGGTCATTTATCGTTCATACTGTTGTATATGTATAGACGATATGCTCATTGCTTGCCAAAACGATGGGGTATATAATAGGATTGTGATCACCTTGAAGGTGCATTTCAAGCTAAACACATTAGGAGACGTCAACAACTATCTTGGTATCCAGATCGAACAAGGACAGGATGGACATTTTTGCTGAATCAAAGCAGGTACCTACGCAAGATAGAAGCGTAGAAAATTACTGCAAAAGGAGCAATTCCAAAGCCTAGACGGTGCTTTGCTGTGTGTCAGCGCGTCTATTCTGGGTCGAAAGGTGAGTAATAGTGTGGGTCATCGGAACCGTTTTCTCAGATCAAAGCTTTTTTGGTTCCGTTTCGGGTCCTGAGTATCTGTGCAAAATTTAAGCACGATCGGTTGCGTCTACACTTTGCACATTGCAATTGAAATTTGTATGGGATTTTGTATGGGAGAACATACTATTTTGCATTTTTGTCATAAGTTGAAAAAGTTTGTCTGAAACATTTTAACCGATACTGTAAAATGATAGCCTAGGATGTTCTGAAAAACTTTGTTGAAGACCGCAAAGCGATCCGATGCTTGCGAAAATAGTTATAACTAACGACCGCATGCATGTGTTTATGTTTTAACATGTAAAGGAATAACAATAGCAACAAAATCATGCTGTTTCGCCAAGCAATGCCAACGCTATAACTTTTTTCATAAGCATCAGATCATTTCGCGGTCTTCGACAAAGTTTTTCAGGACACCCTAGGCTATGTTTTCCTTTTATCGGTTACATGGTTTTAGAAACATTCGAACTTGTTATGAGAGAAATGCAAAAAAATTGTTTTTTTTTTCCATGTAAAACTCCATACAAACTTGAACTTGATTTGAAGCTGTAGCTTGGAGGTCCTGGACAACTGGAAGCACACGTGGGCGCCGACTGGGCCGGAGACCACCAAGACCGTAAATCTAACTCAGGATTCATCTTTCACTTAGGTAGATCAATTTCCTGGGCTGCCAGAAAGCCGCAGTGTGCATATATTGCTGTCTTGCACTGAGGCGAAATACGTAGCCATAGCTGAGGCCTGCCAAGAGTTGCTCTGGCTACAGAAGTTAACGAAGGACGTTGACGAGAGACCAGCTGGACCCCGATCATCGTCCGGGAAGATGACCAGAGCTGCATAGCGATGCTACCAGCCGAAGGACCAAGTACATCGACACACGGTTTAACTTTATCCGGGATCTCGGTGAGAAGGAACGTTCTTCTTCTTCTTTATGGCTCAACGTTCGCATTGGAACTTGACCTGCCTCTCTTCAACTAAGTGTTCTTAGAGCACTTCCACAGTTATTAATTTGGATTAATCTATAATACTACACCTTCAGTGGGTTAAATAGCGTTGCACGCAAGTATCAGTTATTGGTGCTTGTTGAGAGCAGACATGGTGGTTGACCCTTTCCCGCTTCCGAGCACGAAGTGGTGGTGGTGAGGACCACTCAGGAAACTGGCTAAGCGCCAGAATGCTACCTTGGTGGACTTCCCGAAGCGAGTCATCGATGTTCGATGCTGCAAGATACGTTGCTATCTTTTAGGGTGTGGTATGCACTAGCCCCTCTCTGAAGCAATGCCTTCTTGGAGTTTCCGAAGAGATGGAGGGTTTGGCGGCCATGGGGATGTTGTTTAGTGGGTCGATGAAGAGTAGTGCTGGCTTTGATATTTTGTTTTAGAAGACGATCCTTAACCCCACACTTCCTCGACCTTGCAGTTCAGGTGTCTGTTGAGCAGATTATCACCCGCCACGATCAAAACTGTTTCCAGGTCGCATAAATTTCCATTGTTTTGGTAGATGGTATGATTTCTTTTAGGTGTACACCATGGTAATAATATTTTAGCTGTGTTTACCTCTCGAAGTAATTAAAATAAATTAATACAAAATAAACCAAATAATATTTACAGTTTGTAACTATAGAACGCATATTGCAACTGAATACCATCCTTCAATCACCCCGAAACCCACACGGCACTGTTGCCGCAGTAAAAATTAGCAAATCGCAAAATATAGCTGAAGTGGTTTTCCACACAGATTGTTACATCCCAGTGCAATAAATTATTCCCACCGAATGTTGACGACGAGAGGACCTCCCATTTGGTCGCAATCTCCGCCGGAACTCTCGCCTTGGGTGTTCCGCTAATTTAAAAATTATTCTCTTTGGACCTTTCGGGTTCTTGATTTTTATTACAACTTTTTCCAGTCGGTGTGTGAAGAACGCTTTATCCCATGCGAACGGCAGCGTCTTTGTAGCACGTTATTCGTCTTTCTCGCTATAGACCCAACATGCAGAATAGTTGCCCTCCAGTCGGGCTTCCTGGCACACGAGTTGGTTAATTGAAAATTCGGCGCGTAATCATGAAGCACACGCAGTATATACCTACTACGTTCCGGGAGATTTGGTCGTTCCACCTTTCGGCTCCCTGCGGTTATTTCGGGAGAACGTGGCTGCCTACAAAGTATAAAGCGCATGGCGATCTCCACCTTCTCAGGTGTGTGTGAAGGTAGCACCCAGCTGCGGGGAGGTCCTGATCATAATTAAAAGTCAGCAAAAATTTGACGTGCCATTCTGGTGAAACAAAGCACTGCTAAGGTGATCCCAACCAACGATGTGCCAGCCAGAGCAAGAACGACGTCAGCGATGGCGACGAAGACGAGGATGAATTGCATTTCGGTCACGAAACGATCGATTGCAGCTCTTGGTCAAGCGGATCATTGATGAATTTTTAATTATTTAATGCATGAATTTTTAATTAAAATTTATCACACACTGCGCTTTCTCGATGGAATCTGATGTTTGTTCTGGGAAATTCTTTTGTTAACTAACCGCCACGATGTATCGAGAATGCCAGATTGCCAACCAACGACTCTTTGCAAGGTTCTGCGAGCATAAACCACAAACAAACAGACGTATCACTCGGAACGAAATGCGATTAAAATCATAGCCACTAAACCAAATTTTCGCAAACCGCTATGTAGATGGTGGTAGTGAGCAACTAACCCTTAAAAAGAGGAACGATGGGAAGTGAGTAGAGTAACACGTTTGCTTGTCTGTGTTTGAACTTTATGAACTGTTGAATGACTGCTGATTTAAAATTTTGGGTCAAACTCTGAATCCTTTAAACTCCTACCAGAGACATCTTTTTACTTAGCTATTTGGCAAAAAAATCACTACCGTTATATTCTGTGGAAGTGTTCATCATAACACACTAAGTAGGGAAGCAGCTTCTGTCTCAGTTGGGTAGCAGCATCGGAAAAGAGAGGAAATTTACCCTGAAATATTTGATATATTTCACTACTGCACTGCATACCACCCTTAGAATTATGAGAAACCTCATCTTTTGTGGCAACACCTCTATCGTCCACCACCGCGAGGCGAAGCCCTCAAGCCAAGAATTGACCGGCGGCCGCCGTAGTCACACGGACCAAAAAGCAATAAAAGTTTATTGATTAATCGATATTTTATTTCGACAATAAATCTTCTCCAACCGAGAGCAGGACGGCAAACGAACGCCGGCCAGGCCGACCTTTCCAACGTGGTGCATGTGTGTATGTATGTCAAGTTGGAAAGATGGGAGCCCAGCCCCGGTTGCAAATCTTCCCTCATGATCTTCGGGCAGAGCAGTTCATGGGTGAATTCTTTTGCAACAGCAGCAGCAGTAGCCTCTCGCATATATCCCTTTTGAAGTGGCAGCTGCCGTGAATCAACGTGACATACAGGGCAGGAATCATCCTTACGGCCAGGAGGCCGAGACCTACCGGGAGCCGAAAGGACCCACCCGGAGTTGTTGTGTGTCGTTATTTGTTGCTTTATTTTACAGCCTGCCAATTTCGTGTTTCTCTAATTAGAGCGACCTAATGAGTTTTCCCCGCCGTTGCGTGTGTTTGCATTTGACTTTGAAGGTGGTTGGCTCTTAAGCACTCGGTCCTCGAGGAAGAGCTCCTGATACACTTGGGGAATGGTCCATCTACAACGTCGACAATTTATGCAGAGCGTTCCGTCAAATTAAGATTTTATTGGCGATTTAGTCCACGCGGTTTGACGGAACGGCTATACCATGGCGAACACTTGTGTTTATCTGCTATGCGTACCAAAATGTTTGTACACTCTTTTTAATGATTGTGACTGATTTAGTTTTTCGTTCCAATCCAATTCTAGTGTCGTAAAAAAAATACATTCTTCAATGTAACCTTTTTTTTTGGCCGGAGTTCTGCTAAACTGAACTAAGTTTAAAACAACCTATCCCGAGATAATTAAGCATAAAGTTCAACCATTCACATCGACTAAGATTTTTTTTTAAGTTTTACGCACACGTTGCACTTGTAGGCCACTTGATAACCATCAGAGATACCGAATACATGTAAATTATTTGAAATCATTCATACAATTTCATTTTTTCTCGATACTCGCAGTTTGTTTTGGATGAACAATAAAATTTGGATATGATTTATAGTTCAGTGTAGCTGAATGTGTTTTTTGGTTTCCGATAAAACCAATAGGATTGTGAAAAAAATTTCGATTTTTCATTGCTAATCAAGTTGAAATTGATATCACTTACAATCTCTAGAGACTTACAAGTCTCTAAATAGTTTGAACTATGAAAGACGGAAGCCCTCCCAGGTCAGCCTTTCTCACCCATGCATTTTTGCATAAAAGCTGTACATGTGCAGGCATAGAGCAAGAATGATCATGATTCAGCGGCTGGCACAGGCTGACTATAGATGAACTTATTCGTCCGCTAGTAGACGGCGTAGCTGAATGGAAAAAAAGTTCAAATTCTTAAAATGTTTTTTTTTTTTCGATGTCATTTTTGTTATGCAAAGTAATAATGCAATAGACTTGCTGTCGTTAGATTTTGAAATTGTTTGTGTACCATACATTTTAAGCTAAATACAAAGAAACAAAAAAAAATACAACAAATTACAAAAAAAAAAAATTAACACTACTAGCGGTGATGGTGCCTTTCTTGTGCCATTTCAACAAAAATCAAGTGACATGTTGATGAATATCATACTTTCATACGTGTAACAAAAATCTATTTCATGGAACCAGAAATCATATCGTTTATCTGGCTTTTGATATTTGGGTCTTAAACTCTTAAAAAGCAGTAATCTTGAATTTTGAGCCGCCATCTTGGAATTGAATTGAATTACGGTCATCTTCCCCATATAATACAGGCATACTTCGATTTAGTGGACATTTCAATTTTAGAAATGTCTATAAAATCGAATTTTACATAAAATCTAAGCAAAATTTTTTATTTATTTTTTGTTAAATTGTATACCATAATGTATAAAAACATATAAAAACTGTATGAAAACTGAGTTTTCGATAAAAGGCTTGGAGATTTTGGCCTGTATTAGTAATTCTTGCTAAATAACGAATAAACCACTATCTCGCATTCTTGTTATGATTGAAATCTATTGCTTTACCAATTTCTCCATGGTTTTTCATCATCATAGTTTGAGAAATTCTTCGGGATTACTTCAGAAATTTCTCTATGCATTTTTTGGTAGAATCCATTGAAGATTCCTTCACAAAATCTACCAAAAATTTCTTCAGAAATTCTTCTTAATCAAATTGGATTAAATTATATTGGACATTTGTCCGAGTATTCCATCGAAAATTCCGCATGAATTCTTTCAAAAAATTCCCCATCGATTCATTCAGGGATTTGTTTAGAAATTCTTCCTTTTCTACAAATTCCACAAAGAATTCTTTCAAAGCATTTTGCATGATTTACTTCCAAAATTTCATATTTTTTTCCAAAAATTATCCATGGATCTTAGAAAAAATCCTTCAGGGATAATTTCAAAAATTCATTCAGAGATTCCTTCAGAAATTTCTTTAGACATTTATTTAGAAATTTCTCATGAGATTCCCTTGATAAAACTCTCAACGATGCCTTCGGATACTATTCCAGTGTATTTCAGAAAATGTTTCAAAACTTCCTTCTAAAATTTGTATTGGGGTTACTTTGGAAATTCTTCCCAAGATTTAACAAGAAATTCCCACAGCAAACTTTCACTTTCGCCAAAAACTCTGGTTTCACAAAATATTTGAGTATGAGTTTCTGCAGAAATTTCTTCAGAGATTTCTTTAGAAAAACCTACAGAGATTTACCCTAGTTTTTCAGGATCTCTCCACATTTTTTTCCGATAAATCCTTCGGATATTCCTTTACGCATTCTCTCGATCGATCTCACAAGGATTTTTGCAAAACTATCGCTGGAGTTTGCTTTAGAATGTGCTGCATGGTGTTTTTTATTTTGATAATTCAAATTTCTGTCAGAAAATCTTTTTGGAATTTCTAATAAATTCCTCCAGGGATTCTCAAAAAAGAAATGTTTAGGATATTTATTGGGAGATTTCTCCAGGTTTTTTTTTTCAAAAATATCTCAAGAGGTTTAGTTTAGTATTCCATCAGGAGTTTTTAAGGTACATATTCCTCCTGGATTTTTTTTTTCAGAAAATCCATCTATAGATTTTTAAAGTATTCCTGTTTTTGTCAGAAACTCAAACAGAATTATCTTCATTTTTTTAACTCCGGAAATATATTCAGAGACTTTTTCAATATTCCAAGAATTATTTAAGAAATTTCAGCAGGGATTTCTTCAAAAGTTGTTCCATGGATTGTTTCAGAAGTAGTTCGAGCAGTTTTTTTTAGGAATTGCTAAAGCGAATCCTTCAGAGATGCCTCCAGGAATTTATCCATGGGAACGTATCAGTGAATGAACTAGTTTGATAGAAAACTTTGAGAAAAAATCAAGCGAATGGGCTGTTTGCATGCATCTGCCGACAATGTTGTCACTGCTAAGGAATCACCTCATACACTTTGCTCATCGTTATCATCGACTATGCGAGAGGAAGTCAGAAATGGGATGTATGAGATTAAGGCAAATATATAAAACTAAACATGTCAGGAGATATGCTTTGGCGCTACTATGGGTGCTCCACAAAACAGTTTATTGATATAAAGTAGTCCGCGTGTTAAAAGGTTGAAAACCCCTGCATTATAAGTCATCATAATACAACTGCAAGTTTTACTGATTGGATATAAAAAATATCATTTAAAAAATGTGCATAAAATCGAAGTACATTGAATCGAGGTATACCTGTATACCCTTATTGCATAGTTTTAGAGCCTAAAACACCATTAAACAGCCATCATCTTGAATTTGGAGCAGCCAAATTGGATTTAAGACCGACTTCTTGGACAATCTGGTCGCCATTTTTGAACTCCGGACATCTTTCCCTTACCAAATATACATATTGCATGGTTTTAGGGCCTAAGACTCCATCAAACAGACTTCATCTTGAATTTTGAGCCACCATCGTGGATTATAGACCGCCATCTTGGTCTGCCGGCCTCTTCCCTATACCAAATATACTCATATTGCCTAAAACTCCATTAGCAGCCATCATCTTGAATTCTGAGTCGCCATCTTGGATTTCAGACCGCCATCTTGGATATTTTGAACCATTTTTTGTACTCCTGATACCTTCCTCATACCAAATATTCTCATATTACATGGTTTTAATGCCTAAACACCATTAAACAGCCGCCATCTTAAATTTGGAGCAGCCGTCTTGGATTTCAAACCGCCATCTTGGATATTCTGGTGGCAAATTTAAGATTCAAGACATCTTCACTATACCAAATATACTCATATTGCTTGGTTTTAGAGCCTAAAACTCCATTAGCAGCCGCAACCTTGAAATTTGAGTCGCCATCTTGGATATTATGATTGTCATTTTTAGAATTCGGACATCTTTGACTCACCAACTGTAAACAATCTATATTACATGGTTTTAGAGCCTAAAGCTAAAACACCATTCAACAGCCGCAATCATGAATTTTGAGTCACTAGACAACGGACACCATACAGGACACACAGTGCCAGTGGCTTAGTGATGAATTTTTCATTTGACGAAAAGTTTCCATCGAATAGAGCGGGAATCGATACCACACTTCGAGGCTTACGATAAGCCTAGACGACTGCCACCGCTAACCATTTAACAGACATCATCTTGAATTTTGAGTCGCCATCTAGAATTCTGAGAATTGGAATTTAGACCGCCATCTTAGAGTTTCTCAATTCGTCGAACTGAATGATTGGTATTATATATGATTTGTCCCTCCGAGCTAATCGGAAATTCTTTTTTTGAGTAAACATAGCCTTTGGTGTGCGAGAAAGGCAAAAAAATAATGCAAAATGAAGTCCTTGTTTGTCCTGCTGAGAAACAAAAGTAGATCAATTTGTGCAAATTTATGCTGGTCGAAGAAAACTATGAAAATGTTCTGCCAAAGTGAACCAAGTACAAAAAAGTTAACCCTTTATAAGGCAGTGCCACCTTATACACATATTTTTTTTTTCTGATCGTTTAGAAAATTTTTACAACTTCTGTTATAACTGATGGACACATTAGGCCTTTGTGAACACTCATGTTTTTTTTTTTTTGAGCCATAATAAATATGAATGGGCTTTTTTAGAACAAAATGTCTCTCAAAAACTGCCATTTTCGAGTGCATAAACGTTTATTAGCTCATTTTTTTTCTGTGGTGAGCGAATTGAAAATCGAATGATGAGGATGAAAGGCATATGTTCCACTTGTGGACAAAATTTCAACTAAATCGCTGCATTACTTTTAGAAACTCAGCCTTTTAAAAAAATATACTATAATAAATGAGCATGTACTAAAATTGCCATATCGTCCAAAATAATTAACCAATCGAGTTCAAATCCACACATGTAACTCCTGAACATTAGGGCAATAACCTGACAAAAAATCAGCATGATTGATAAACGCATCACAAAATAACAACATTTTATACTTTGTTGACAAAAAGTTAAAATTTAGACAATTTTTGTTTATACAAAATCGACTATCGAATTTTTGAAAATAAAAACGTTTTTGTTCATTACACCACATGTACTTTATATTCCAATGAAGAACGAGTGGATTCCGTGCCTGGTTCTCTCGGCCTTAAAAAGGGTTAACAAGAATAATAATGAGATTCGAACTTGGATCATTTTAGTGATAACCAAACGCGTTACCTCTAGGTCTTTTTACTCAGATGAAGAATGTTTTTTTTTTTTATTAAATTTCGATAATTTCGCTCAGCGTAACTGCTAAGCATCAAAGTGGGGATAAAAACACACACTGCCGCTTTTCAATCAGCCTAACTTGTATCTCCGAAAAATCATGATTTAATGTTATTAACCGAAACCCATTTTATTTGTTTCGTATGCTGCTACAATGAACATATGATACGTCTGTTGTTGTTATTGGCTTCTGATGACTTCGATGATGGTCCTCAGTACAGAAGAACCAGACCACTTTACGCGAATTCAGTACCGCATGGCATCTTTCAAGCCGTTCCTCACTGATACACAGCAGGTTTCATTGGCGTACAGAATAACGAATATATCTCAAAGCACACTCAAATTTTGAAGCGTCAATTAGTGTTATTGGCTTTAATTTATGTACATGTACATATCTATTATAATCGTGAAACACAGCTCGCCTTTTTTATCCGTATACCTACATGTGTCGATCTTTACACCACCCTCGGACACCATTTATCTAGAAAGATAGTTGAAGCATTCCACATGCTCCTTGCTTGCTCAGCAAAAATTAAACTAAAGAGTTGGAATATCTACGTTAGAGCCTGTTTCTTAGCTTAGTCCCCTGTTCCCACTAAAACTTATTTACTCCGTTATTAACTGAAATCTCTCTTTGCCAATTGATTTTTTTTGCATTCGTAGGGTATGTGTGCCATCAGTAATTTCACGCTCCCATATTCATAGAAGGGAATCAATACCCAATATCGGTCGGTAAGCACAGAAATACTCATAAAAGTTAGGAAAATTTCTATTATGATACAATTCTAGACCGACTGGGAGTCGAACCAAAACTCCCTCAGCCTGATCTTCCTGTACATAGACCCATCACAATCAATCTCAATGAAAACCGCT
Source organism: Aedes albopictus (assembly GCF_035046485.1). Lineage (NCBI taxonomy): Eukaryota > Metazoa > Arthropoda > Insecta > Diptera > Culicidae > Aedes > Aedes albopictus. The sequence continues at coordinate 312,836,895 of NC_085137.1, read as the reverse complement.
TTCATCTCCAATTAGCAACCAGCTCATGTGTAAATCCATTCATTTATCACTGGTTCACCCCATCAGCAATATTCCCACTACACAAGTGCTCCAGTTTCTTAAATGCCATCTTGTCTACAACATCAAACACCCCAGGCTCGGCAGCCAGACACCGACCGACCGTCTCAGATGGCAGAAAGAATTCCGTCGCCGTAGGTACCTACCAGACACTCAGATCACCCGACCCAACCGAACTGTTTGTTGGTTGGCCGCACTCGGCAACAGTATAACAGACGTAAATCAGCATTTTCACACCACTTGTTCCGGGACGATCGCATAGTTGGGCCCTGATGGGGGTACGAGTACCGGCATGTGTAATACCTCGTACATAGACAAACGGACGCTTCTGATTTGAATCGTGTGCCACCACCGATCCACACCGACCAAACGACCGGTTGCAGTTGGTCTACTGCTCAGTAGACGATGTAAATGTCATGCTAAAAATAATGACCTGGCATAATTTCTCCGGGCAATGCAACGACGCGACGGCGGCGACGACGGAGAAGATCTGGTCCCCGGTGGAGAACGAGGACCATGCTCTGAGAAATCCGCGGCACTTGCGTTGCGCTGCGGGGAAAAATTATGCAACAGCTTTAGCATTTAACATATGGATTAATTACAGGATTAATTAGCGGCTTTCGTCTGGAACGCTAAGCTATATGGTGGCGGCCGGTCGCTGAACACGGTGAAGACGATGACGAATACGAAAGGAATTCCCGGAGATACGGTACGAGCCGTTTGTGGACTGGCTGAGCTGAGTAATATGAGGTGCAACCAATTTTTTGAGAATATAATAATCAATTGAATTTGAATTTTAGTGAATATTACTTCATTTTTGGCTCAAAGCTACTTAACTTAAAGTGACCAATTTTCAAAAAAAAATGAAGCTTACGCCAAGTCGCTGGAAATTCGGTCAACCAAATTCAACGTTCTATTAGCTTTCAACTGCTCTTTTGATGAATTTAGCTAAAATGTCTTGGAAAAAAGTTACTAAGGTATTAAGTAAATTCCCTATTGATGTCATCGACCAAAACTTTGAGGTCACCCCTCAATATGATGTATCACCCAAACGTTTGGGGCCACTTTAGGGCAACATGGAAAAGTGATTTATAGGTATCTTTGTCATCTTTCATTCATTTTTTTTTTGTCTGATTTCAAATTTAATGTATGATACATTGATACTTGAAGTGAAACATGCTTTATCTAAGAGACACTTGGAAACACTAGATCAATTTCGACGCGGTGATCAATTTGACCCCGGTTTACGGTACTACACCAGAATCTATCCTCTTCATTCATCCTCTAATTAAGTGGTTTCTTACCTGGCGCTACTTTTACCTCCCGGATGACGTTGGAATTCATGGGAGTGATTTTTCTATGGACAAAGGATCATCAAGGCCACCGTAATTTTTTTTTTCGATCTTCTTGCCGTTAATTCGCTGATTTCGCGTTTATTTGCCATTTTCAAATTGAGTGGAAATAATTCACAAAATCTTCTTTTTGGTGGCAGCGATAGCCTTCGTTATCCATACTAAACTTGAACGACCAGTGGGACCTTCGGGATTAGTTTCCATGCTTTTGTTCGGCCTAAGACCGTTTTACGGTCCACATAGTCACTCCTGAAATGTCTTTTTTTTACATTTGCGCGTGGACAAATCACGAATGCCGCTGCCCCTAGGTTACCATCTCTTCATGGTGAAAATTTTAAACTTAATATATCGGATATTTTTTATCCGTACTGCTCATAACCGCATAACAGTAACATTCGACAAAAGTAGGCATTGGAGAAAATGGAACCCAAAGTTGCAACTTTGAATACTATAGGAATGAATCGAAATTTTAATAATTTCTCATAAATTTGTCATCAGTCGTATAGCAATCAAATTTTCTACAACAGTTCCTGTATGCTGGGGGAATAGGAAGCAATCAGTGAAGTACTAGATTGAAAGTAGTGAGCTGGATTTTTGTATGTTGAGATGATCAGTTCTCCGTTTTTGCAATGAAATGGTGCAAACAGCGTGGGTTATATGATTCCTTGCCTAATTTGATGCTTTTTGAGCAAAAGTTTGGGTAACTGTGTTGTTGAAGTTGCAAGAAATAAATAATACAACAACGCAGTTACCCAAACTTTTGCTCAAACAGCATCAAATTAGGCAAGAAATCATATAACCCAAGCTGTTTGCACCATTTTATTGCAGAAACGGAGAACTGATCATCTCACCATACAAAAATCCAACTCACTACTTTCAATCTAGTACTTCACTGATTGCATCCTATTGTCAAAAAATAAATCGAACCTCAGTATGATTGATGTCACGCTTTAAAGTCAATCTATTTTCCTAGTGTGACTGTTATGCGGTCACATTGCTCAATGAGACAAAATGACTTGGTATTTTTTCATAAATCCTAGAACAAACTTGATTTTTTTATTCAGGTGGTCGAAAGCACTTGTGATTTGATGATGATCCCCGATATTAACTCAATACCAGCAAAATATGCAAATGTTACAAATATGCAGTTATGGGCAGTGCGGTCACTGGAGCACCGCACTCTAGATTGGTTTTGTTTGCGACCGTGTTGAACTTCTCTCTCAGCTCATTTCCGGTCCATTTCTTCAGGAGCCCTCCTTCCCAGCGACCGGAGGAGTCTCACACTATGCTAAGAACCTTCCCCGGCCCCAAAAGTACCCACATACAAAGTTTCACGCCGATCGGTTCAGTAGTTTCCGAATGCATAGCGGTCAGACAGACAGACAGACAGACAGACGGAAATTCATTTTTATATATATAGATAGATAGATAGATTCTGATTTATCGACCGTATTCTTTTAATAACTTGATGATTTTGTGGCTGTATCGGTCTTTTTCTACTCATAGTATAAGGGAGTAGAGATCAAAGTGGATAATGAAATGATAGATATGATAGAAACAGAACAATACATAGGCAGTCGGGTTCCTGAAACTTTTGCAAGTCTTGGTAAGGTGTATGAACTACCAACCAAGTCGATCTGTTCAAAAGCACAGGTCGTACGGCAGAAGTTTCACGCATTCAATGTATTCGTTCAATACATGGCCTGAGCAGCAACTCAGGATTTCTTTCTACTTCAGAGCTGCGTGAAGCGGAGAACACGCCAATTCGTCTGATATAGAAGGAAGCGTTTGTTGAGGAGTTCAAGGATCAACTTTTCAAACTAGCATGCCCTGAAGTAAGAAGAAACAGAACATCTTGCCGTCCTTCCAGCACGACATGACGACATCCTTTCTCTCGTTTACTTCTTTAGCACTACAACGAACGCTTGCTACATGCTGGACCACAGCTAATGTTGAGTGTGGTGAGGCTCTGATTCTGGCAATTAGGGTTCGTTGAAATATTACGTAACGCTAAGGCGGGAGGGAGGCGGTTTAGCGTTGTGTTACGCTTCATACAAAATTTCACTTACAAAAGTTGTAACGTGGGGTAAGAGGGGGTCCATAATTGGAAAATTTCGCGTTACGTAATATTTGAGTGAACCCTTAAGTAGAAGAAGTGTTGTACGGAACATCGTAAATTGTCAAAGATGTTACGCTCCGGGCCGTCGTCATTTTAGCAATATATGGGAGACGCGGCACCAATAACGGTCGTGCAATGTCCGTTTTCTACCACCGGTGTCGATTATTTCGGTCCAGTTGACCTGTGCCCCGTTCCTTGCCGCGTTACATTTAAGGCCTACGTAGCCGTATTGTTCGCCTATACTCGAAAGCGATTCATTTAGAACTTGTGTCAGATCTTTCTACTGACCGTTTTTTTTTTTCAAGCCCTTGGCCAGTTTGTGGCACTGAGAAGTCGTGGTGAAAGAAACTGTTCCGACAACGGCACACATTTTTTCAGTGCACGAAACAAACTGCATGATCTCCTGAAGCTGTTGAAGAGCCGGGACCAACACGAAGCGGTGTCCAAGGAGTGTGCCAAGGACGATATGCATTCCCCCGAGCGACCTCCGGCTTGGAGGTTCATGGGAGGTAGCTCTTCGTTCCTACAAACACCATCTGCTGCGAGCTTGGCTGCGAGTATGTATTGGACGAAACACCTGTCAAAGCGTGATACCAGCTCAATCGTTTGGACGCTCCGCATCTCACTCAAACGAGGTTGCAGGGCTTTTGGAAGGGATGGCGCAGGGAATACCTCTGCCAATTGCAGGCCAGTACCAAGCGGTGACAACCGGCACTTCAAGTTGACGTAGGCAAGCTGGTAGTAATCAAGAACGATAACCAATCATCCATGAAGTGGAGAAAGGGACATCGTTGAAGTCCATCTTGGAAACGATGGAGTAGTGAGGCTAGTAACCCTTAAAACCGCTACTGGTCTTCTGATTCGACCGGTTGAAAACTTTGCATCCAGCCGCTTCCAGAAAATTATAGAAATGCCTCGTATTAACCATAACGTAGTAGATTCGGAGATTCCATCTGCTTGGTAATCAACAAGAGATTTATGATGAGTGTCCCCATTCCGCCATTTTGTAGCGTTGGAAAAATTAAAACAATGTGGAATTTTTCCTGCTGTATTGATTCAAATTCTTAAGTTTCCTAACGATTCCAACTCAATTTCATCCAGTAGGTACTCACATCAGTGTTTACCAAAATTTTCGGAGGATCCCTGTGGCGTACTCGAGGTCAACTAATTTTCTGTCGAACAAATCTGCGAGTAAGTACGCTGCGTAAGTTATAATATATCCTCGAAAAAAGTTGAAACAAAATAAGAAATCGTGCAACACCTTCCGCCCTCGAGAGGGACAATAACAGGGTCCCACAATTCTATCCCGAAAATTTTCCACCCGGTAATGGTAATAACACCTTCTGCGAACTCTGATCGGGCGACCGTGTGTGTGGATGGGACGGCGGGAACCCTTCGAGAGATCACGATTCGATCGCTATCGAAAAGTTGTTACTTACAGGCGTCGACCTGCACGCGCATCCCATGCGCTGTGCACCGACACAATGTTGTCCGCTCTCGCTTGGCTCTTCGGAATATCCTTAATTTACGACTATTCTCCAATTTACGGATGCGTTCGAATCGTCGAGTGAAATGTTTATCTTATCTCGGAGGCTATTCATTGTTGGCTTGTTCGTCGTTCGGAACACATTACGAAATCAATCCTTTTCCCCTTTTATTATTTTTTTTTTCATTTGTTTGTCAACAAGGAGAGATTCGAGACTTTCCGACTTTATTTAAATTTCCGATCCGACGTGTCGTCATCGCCTGAATGAAAGACATCAAAAATCTATAAAGTTATTGCGTGGTTACGAAAAAAAGCTGAATTATTTATGTAGGATGTGCTAGAATTCTATCGTTTAGTTTTCGGGGCAACTCAACGCGACGCATTCATTGCTATAATGTGTGCTACGCGGGAGGACAAGCTAACGTGGAATTCATTTTCATAATTTGAGTGTTGGTTCGTCTTTGTGCAGGTCACGTTCCTAAGGTGACGGGTTGAAGGAGTCTAATAAAGAAGTCAATCGGGCAGTATACTGGTTCGTACGTTGGCGTTGGAATCCAGTAAATAGGGATGTGATCCTAGGAAGATGATATCTGAAAAGGACACATAAAATCTAGAGATTGGGTCGTTATGTGGTTGGGTTATGTGAAAAATAATTGAAAATCATCTCGAAATGGTACGATCACATTGGAACAGTAAGGCTTTGGGCAAAACATATGGAAAATCATATATTTTGGGTGGGCTGCGGACACAGCTGATGAAAATACTCTATTTGTTTGCTTAAAAAGCAGTTGCTTTCGTTTGAAAGCTACTGATGTAGTTGTCAAAAAAAACTATACTTTGCATAGCTGTTGATTATAATGTTCACGAATGCAATTTAAGCACCACCGGTAAACAATAATAGTTATTTATGTTACGAGTTGCAAAACGTTGATTTTTTCAGCACGAGTCTTACATAATAAGAGGAAAGCTGATGCACGACTCGTGCTGAAAAAATCAACTTTTTGCATCTCGTTACATAAATAACTATTTTGCCTCCGTTTACAAATCCATTTTCTTTGATAGAAAAAGGTACCTACTAGCGAGAAACTTCATCATTACCATTTATAGGTTCCATTTTAAGATGCCTCAGTAGGCCATGGCATTTTTAACAGTTATGTACTGACAATGGTTTATATGTATACGAGCATAATACATAACAAAGCGCAACATTTTTTTATCTCAAGAGCAAACTTAAGTGTCTCTGACAGATTTTGGGCCGCTGAATCCGAATCTGGGCTCAGCTTTGCTCCATCACGTCACAATTTTGAGCTATACCTCAATTTATATGGCAAAATATGCGATTTTGGGCATTTTTTACTGCAAGCCATTAAGCTTGGAAATATTTTTTTAAGCAATCAAAAGATAAATTGGTTAATTAACATCTAAATTAACGACTAATGCAAAATATTTCGTTTAACCAAATCGAATTTAATAGTTTTTAGTCATTTATGTTAGGTTCGATATTTCCCATACAAGTCACCCTCCAAAAGTTGCATGCAAGTTTACATACTAACATGAAATGCTCAAATCTATCAAATTTGATTTGGTAAAACGAAATATTTTGCATGAGTCGTTAATTTAGATGTTTATTAACCAATATACCTTTTGATTGCTTAAAAAACATATTTCCATGCTTAATGGCTTGCAGTCAAAAAAGCCCAAAATCACTTATTTCGCCCTACAAATTGAGGTATAGCTCAAAATTGTGACGTGCTGGAGCAAATCTGAGCCCGGATCCGGATTCAGCGGCCCAAAATCTGTCAGAGACACATAAGTTTGCTCTTGAGACAGACCAAAAGTTAATTTTTGTTACGCTGTGTAATGAAACGCACAGCACATGTTTACGTTCATTACTGTTGTTTACCAATAATAGCCTACCTTGTCTTATTGTATGCTGTGCAGTGTGCATGTGCTATGGTAATCAAATTGTTCTAACCTTGGATAACATTACGTTAACTCGCTGGTTCATCTTATCCAATTTCCCATTTCCCTCGGTGTATCTTATTTTCGGTGTTGATAAGATAGATCATGTCAGTAAATGTCAAGAAAGACATGTGTTGTCACGTCGAAGTAACTCAGAGGAAATCACGGTTCTTTTAGCAGTTCTCCCTTTATTGAACGATGCTCTACAAAAATACAAAAATCATACAACAATATTACCAAATTGATCACATAGATAATAAACTATTCTTACAATTCCAGTGACTCTTCTCACACTTGCTACTTCTGTTCGACAGACAATTTTGCGTGAATTTTGCCCTAAAGATTGCATGAAATTCACCGTTTAGGCTTTAAGTAAATTACAGTAATTGTTTGCATGGAATTACTCACAGTTCAATTAGTTTGGGCCAATATACTAGCTACAAGGATGATACTATTTGTAAGGTTGTTTCGCGGAAGCGATCTATATTCGTATATGTACATTGTACATAATTAATCATCAGAAATTCAAAACAAATTTTATCAGTTCAAAAATTTACAGATAAGATATACTCTACACCAACTACAAAACAGTATTATAAATTCAATTTAACAACTGAATATTTCGATAACTATTTTTCTGAACCTTCATCCTACTTTTCCATCTAAATTGCCGAAACATCATTTCTCTGACAGTTATCGCATTCTCATTCTTTCGCATTGTCTACGGCGTTTGACAGCGCAACCTTCTCGAAATCGGGGGACCATTCCTATATAAATGGAACGACTTAAGCTACGTTTAGCCCGGTGCGTTACGTTCTCGGTAACAACATGCTCTGCTTTGGGGCCGTTCGTAAACCACGTTGACTTTTTGGGGGGAGGGGGGGTCTGACCAAAGTTTACGCTCAATACAAATTTCAAAACTTTTGTATGGACAAAAGTCTACGAGGGGGGAGGGGGGTCTGAGATGGCCAAATTTTGGTCTACGTGGTTAATGAACAGCCCCTTTTTAGAATGTCTTGAATTGGAACTTATTTTCTAAAAACTGGTCTTCCTACGAAAGGTGTCTGTAACCGCAATTTGAACATGGGAAGGATCAACGGGTTCGCCTTTTTTCACTTTGACAGAAAACAGGCTGAAATAATTGAGAAAATCGATAGGAAAGTAAGATAAACGCGATAATATGGCTCAACATTTTGTGGAGAATATTTTCAAAAAACCAATATACAGTACGAATTGTCGAAAGTACTAGCTTTTCTAGAATGCTTGAATGATGCCGTGAGGCTAATAAAAATCGCCCAACAATTTGCTTAAATTGCTGTCTCGCATCTACACATTACAAAAAATGCTGCATTCCCTTCTCAAATTCTGGTAACCATTGTTACAGATCCGCCAGACGTCCTTTTACCATTCATATACCACGTTGATTACAAAGTTTGTATCAATTTCCTAAAAGTTTCATATTTATCGGTTCCACGTTAAGCAGTTCTGAGAATATACTGAGAAATTTCTTGGTATGTATAAAGAGCAAGCTACTGACAGGGTTCCCAGCGATTTTGCCGAAACATGGGGGAGATATTGTACGTCCAAGACATCTAAATCCTATTTCATCCAACTATTGAATGCTGTGAAATTTTAATACTCCTATTCCAATTGCTTATGGAATGCTATTTGGGAAGGAACAGCACTCCAATCAGAGGTTGAAGTAAAAAATACATGAAAACCTCCATTGCTGGCCACGCCCATCTTCTCCGTTACGAGGATAGGAAAGGATGTGATGATATGACACCTACTTCACAAGAAGTCAGCGACTCACCGACCCCCCATAGGTGTCAAGGAATTGGATATTTGGAATGGGTTGATTTGGGATTCACTATAAGCAAAGGATGCGACAAGATTCAGATTGAGTGAGTTTATTTGTGTATATCATGTAGATGTATTGGTGTGAGTGTAGGTGTTCTAGTATATTCAAATACCAACGTTGGGAGTGACGTAGCCAAAAGTTGTTGTCACTCCATGGGCCTTTTTGCATCAGGGATGGGGCACAGGCTAACAAGCCTAGGCTTATTTTTCAAAAGAATAGTATTTATAGGTATTTTTCAAAAGAATAGCATATGTTCCAAAGAAGGGAAATCTCTGATGCTATTGTTTTAGGAGCCGTAATGACAACCATCTCCAAAACAACATGACTCAAAAGAATAGCTCATGTTTAAAGAAGGATAAATTAACAATATGAATATTGTCAGTTTCTTTTTGTGTTCGTTGGTATGCACCATTAGCCTTTTCACTATAAGCTCAGTTTCGAAACTAGGGCCCATGCTGAGGGCTACGCTTACGATTCGCGTTCGGACCATGAACTTTTTATTATGAAATTTTTTTAACTCCCTTTGGCATTGAGTATCTTCGTGCCCAAGGGGCCTGCAACTCTAAACTTTTTTAAGTATTTACTATTAGTACCGTGCTAGTATTTATAGTATTTGTAATATTTTTATCTAAGGCAGCATCCATTTATTACGTAACGTTAAAATCGACATTTTTCGACCCCCCTCCCCCCTCCGTAACGCTTTTTTGTATGAAAACCCGAAAATTTTTGTATGGGCCGTAACGCTCGGCCATACTCCCCCCTCCCCTTAGAGCGTTACGTAATTTGTGGATGGCGCCTAAGCAACAGCAATCGGTCTGATTGCTATGTTGCTATGGGTAACTATGAAGTGGCAAAGTGTCAGTTAGTAGTTGTGCACAAACGTGTGGTGTGAACTTTCGGGTGAGCATTTTTCGTTACAGGCTGTAGAGCTAGGATTGAATAGTTATTTATGTAACGAGTTGCAAAAAGTTGATTTTTTTCAGTACGAGTCGTACATTTATCCAACGAGGCTTGCCGAGTTGGATAAATACGAAGAGTGCTGAAAAAATCGAGTTTTGCAACGAGTTCCATACAAAATTTTATGCAATGATTTTTTTCATAATGCAACCCATTTGTGTTGCATAATGTTCATAATGCAACTCAAATGAGTTGCATTATGTACATAATGCAACTATTTATCATTATGCAATTCATTTCAGTTGCATAATGAGTCAGTACGGAAAAATTGTCCATTATGATACCAAAATGAGTTATATAAAATGTAAATTATAATACTGAATTGCATAAAATTGGTAACTTGTGTTACGTGTTTTTATTAGATTGATTATATAAACTTATAATTGCAGTTGCTACACCAAAAGTGATACGAAGACGCTTTCGAGGTACGCGGATATTACTGATTCGAGCTTGGGCATGAGGCATCCAGAGACGACTTAGAGTGTTTGAACGTGGCTCAGTTGGAACTAGTGAGACATTGTCCCTGACAGAAGAGAAACTTATTTACCATATAATACCATACAATATGGTCGATACAATAAAACCTAAACTAATCTGTTCCATCATCTATTCATTCTCTGACAGTAGCAACTACTGTTTGGAATCGATATCATTAAATACTCATCATTTCATTGCCATTTATTTGAAAGAAGCAGTTCTTCTGTGAGTGTTTCTCTTCGAAAAATCTCAAACCCCATCTTTGGTCGGTGGGCTTCATGGCCTCGCTAAATCTATGCATTTACAATACGGCGTTTATACATGATATTCCATTACAACCCACGGATAGTTTAAATAATGCGTGTACTTCCGACTGTCGCACTACTGCTGTACACCACACGCGAGCTGTTTTCAAGTAACAGCCAATTGTATTCACCATCATTTCTTGACAAACTTTCGTAACTAAAAAAACGACGTGTCATATCACCAAAACAAGGCACCCAAAAATTCAGGGCTCTTTGATCTGTTTTGCTCCAATATCAGCGTAGTATTTCGATAGTATTTTTAGTATTCTGCTATACTACGAAGAGTTGTTCGTGCCTGTTACACGATATGCCAAAAGCTGAGAAGCAGGCTCGATCTCAGTTCGGGCGTTACTCAAAGAAAAGGAAGACGTGCTATAACTTATATATGCATTTTCTAATTTTCAGCCTTTTGTAATTTCAGCCTTATGTTACACTTTCTTGATTTCAGCCTTTCGTATTCAGCCTTTTGTGCATTCTGCCTTTTGAAATTCAGCCTTATGCTACAATCCCCCTGAAATGGCTCCAATTATTAAAAATTCCATGAATTAGGTCCCGTAAAATAGATGGACGTTTCCCATTTAGAAATAACTCTAGGAATTCTATTTACATAGTTTTCCGAGTGTTTTTTTCAGGAATTCCTACTTCGTTTGCTTCGAAAATTCTTTCAAGGCTTCTTCCATAAACTTCTTCATGAAAAAACTTCAGGAAATTCTCCTGAAGTTCTTCCATAATTTTGTTTAGTGATTTCAGTAGATATTCCATCAGTGATTCCTGCAAAATGCATATAAAGACTCCTTCATGAGTATTCCTTCTTGAATTTTACCAGAAAAACTTCTTCCAAGGAAGCCTTTAGAGTTTTAGCTTGGATTATGGAAATATGTTCCGTAATAATTCCTAGAAAGATTTACATATTTGTTTGTTTGTTTGTTTCAGCACATTCTTTATAAATTTGGGAACGACATTTCTCTTGCATTTTTTTTTCTAATTTTTTATTATTACGCGTTGCAAGAAAAATTTGGATCCATGGAAAATCCAAGACCACGGTCTGGAATATTTCCCCCACCAACGATCATAGGCACCTATGCACGACACGAGTTGTTATCTTTGTTGACAGCATGAAGTTTCTAATTTTCCAGCACAGCTTTGGAATTATAAGCAATCATTCAAACGGATTTTTGGATGTTCACGAATATAAGATGTGCCGTTCCAAACTGAAACTTACATGATTTTGTTCCTGACAAGGTCTCAAAGCATTAAACATGTATAACCTGATTTGGGCGACCAAAACTGTGATCAAAATTGACTGGCTGCGTCGCTGCGTCAGTATTGCAGGAGCCAAGGTACTGCACGAAAACAATAAAAGATATTAGGGGGATTCACTTAACAGCGTAAACTGATTAAACTGATTAAACGTCGCGATCACCAAGGCAATCTCTGATTATTTCATTCGCAAAATCATGAAACATTTAAAATAAGCAGAAAATTATGGCTTACGCAGGAATTTAATCTGTTTAGTGAGTACCCCTATTTTAACTTTATAAGAGGAGGTATGCCAGAGGACACAATCATTCAAGTTATATTTTTCTTCTCAAAACCCAGTCCTTTTGGTACAAGACCCTTTCTTGTTTTCGGGTAATCTGTTGATGTTAATCGTGCCAGTATCGTATTCCTTACAAATCAGACAAGTAAATTAAAACCATTTCTAGCGATGACATTTGAAGCTTTTCAATCAACACCAAGTTCAAAACTAAATCTAAAATCAACGCATACTGTGTAGCTTTTGTTCTACGCGGGGATAGCCCATGCGCGTAATTTCCGCACCGGGATCCAAATTTTTAAATTTCCGCATAATATTGAATCTTTTAGGGATTCCGCCAAGACTTTCCGAGGGAGAGTTTTCAGAAATTTCTTTAGCAACTTTTTCTAGAATTATTTCAGAAAATACCCTGGGAATCACATAATCCTCCAGGGTTTTGACAAGGGGGAGTCGCTCAGCACATCTTTACTTGTGCCAATTATTTTCAGTGTGCCAACGGGTATTGAATTGTGCCTCAGTGTGCCCCGAAGTGCCACTGCTTGATGATTCAGATTTTGCTTGGCAACTACCAAGACAACCAACTGTTTGTTTTCATTTTGCAGGTCAAATGCACATGGTTGCCTAGTTTTTTCACCCAAACTTAAGTGTCAAAATTGTGCCTCAGAGTGCCTCGGTGTGCCACACAGCGTATAAGACGGTGTGCTTGGCACCTCTTGGCACAATGTTCCAAGCGACTAGCCCATTGGGTTTTGATCAAGGATGGAAATCTAGTGATCATGATCAGATTTCGAATGTGTCGCGGTCGAACGGCATCGCGCGATCATAGCAACAACGATAACATTTTGTCGTCAAGCATCATAACAAACTTCGGTTCGAGACTAGGTTCGAGAAGAATGATTCGCTCGGCATGTGCGGGCGTGATGCGATCGTTATCATGAAGTCGAAATTTCATTTATGATAAATTAGTGATTTCACACACTTTTTGAGCATTCTTGGTGATTTAACTTCCAGATATGCTTATGAATGTATTAATTCGAATTGTGAATCTGGCTTACTGGTGCATAAGTGGCAAACAATGTGATGAATAAAATTTATCATGACTTGTTACATGATCCGATAACGAGGCATCACGCGATGAAGCGTGCATCAGATGCTTCAATATGGTCCACTGCACGAATGTTTTCTGGCCTGCTTACTCTCACACGAAATTTGACGTTTGAGAGGTGCCGACACCGCTCAAACGTCAAATTTCGTGTGAGAGTAAGCAGGCTAGAATAAATTCGTGCAGTGGACCATTTCTGTGATACAAGCACGGTGTGAGGTGTCGGCATCATGCTACTGCAAGAACAAGGCTATCTTGGATTATTCTTATCCTGTATCATTTATCGCTTGAAGTGATTTTCTGCCATCCTTGGTTTTGATTAAGAACATCTCCAAGGATTTCTTCAGAAACTAGATAGACAATTTATTGAAAAATCCTCCAATTGTTCTTCCAGAAATTCCTCCGTGGAGTTCATCTAAAACTTCTTCGGGAATTCCTTCTGAAATATCACTTAAGACTCCATCAGTAGTTTAGGGATTTTTAATGAACGTCAGTGAGAGTTTACCTCAAACATTCTTCCATGTTTTTTTTTTTCGATTTTCAGAATTTTCAGCGATTTCTCCGGAAATTCATCCAACGGGTCTCTTCTCTTCTTCTCTGTGGCTATACGTCCCCACTGGACTTGGCCTGCCTCGCTTCTTTGAGCACTTCCACAGTTATTAATTGAAGGGCTTTCTTTGCCTGCCATTGCATGTATTTGTATATTGTGAGGCAAGGACAATGATACTCTATGCCCAGGGAGTCGAGAAAATTTTCCCGACCTAACGGGAATCGAACCCGCCGTCTCCGGATTAGCGATCCATAGCCTTAACCACTAGGCTAACTGGAGACCCCGTGGATTATCTGAAGGAATTTCTATAGAAATGTATAAAAATTCCTTCATGAGATTCAATTACATTGAAACAATTTTAGAAACAATCGTTGGAGAAGCTCCTGGAGAAATCCCTGGGGAATACCTGGAGGAACTCCTGAGATTTGCCACAAAGTTTGCTTTATTTAAGTGGCAGTAGCTTAATTTCATCAAAAAACTTCTAAGATAGCTTTCTGAAAGAATTTCCTAAAAAAAAAAAATATGGGAGATTTTTGAAAAAAAAAATGAGGAAAAAATCCCGGAGAAGTTTCTGAAAACTCTCTGAAGACATTTCTGAAAGGTATCCATGAGAATTTTCAGAATTAAAACATGAAGAAGTTTCTGAAGTAATTCTTGAACAAAAAATCATCAGTATATATTGAAAAATACATTCAGGAACCTGTCAAGGAACTCTAAAAAAAATTTCGAAAGCATTCCTGCAATTAAATGTCGAACCCACGCTCCTAAGAGCTTGGTAACATAAGCCCAGAGCCGTAGCGTGCGGTTGGCCGAGTTGGCCCCCGCCACGGGCGTCAGCCTCAGAGGGGCGCCGAAAAGGCTAAAAGCAAACAGGATGAATGTTATCAAGATTTCACTGTTAAAAGCTGGGTCTCGCGGACTGACTCAATTTGCTCTCTCAGCGGGAGCCTAAATCGGGAGCCAAACTTTGCGGATTGAGGTTATGTTCAACCTGTGTGATCGATTGGAAGTATTTTAATATATTGGAATTGAAAAAAATATATTTTCAACTTTATTTTTTTATAAACAAACTGTATCTCACATATGATCAAATCATTTTCCATCTCTCATTTTGATCAGAGACACATCCGCCGAGAAACAATAAAACACCAATGTGACCTTTCCGACGGCAACCTTTCACGGAGCACCGCATTGCAACCCACATCCACACATTCTAACAAAACAAGTCGGTACTGAAGCTGTGTAAATCGTGAATAAGCGATAAAAAACTACAGGAAACATCTGAATTATCCTCGAATGTGAAGAAACTTTGTTAAAGTCATGTATACAGATTCAAGCGTAAACATTGTTTACCTCTTTTGAGAGAGCGCAGAGAGTAAAATCCGGAGAAAAGAGAAACCCGAATGACAGATGTGAACAAAGCAATTTAACACATGAAAATCTTGAAACAATTTGCTTGAAAACAAAAAGGAGTTGAGTCCGCGTTACTATTTTAACCTGAGTATCTGATTATTTTTTTACGTTCTTCCAATTTCTCAAAAATTATGATTTTTCTAAATTATTTGAAATACCACGATGTTGAGAAACTATTTTTTTAATGACAAAGCAAAATCAATATGCTTTGAAATTCTAGAGAAAGCTTCGTTCTAATGATTCCTAAACATTCTTACTGGAGAATGTCCTGAGGTTACTTCCGAGGTCATTCGTCGCATTCATTCAAACATTTTACAACGTTGACAAAAAGTATTTTAAATGTAAAATATTCAGATGATGCTCTTTCAGTTCATACAATTGTTTATGTTCGTGCTTGTAAATCTAGCACAAACCTTATAAGCAGACGCGCCTACTTGGCCAAATTATTGGGGGGGGGGGGCAAAGCCTGGGTTTTCCGATTTTTTGTATGGAAAATCAAAAAATGGTCAAATATTGGGGAGAGGGGCAAAACCATGATTGCCCCCCCTAAGTTGGCGCTTATGCTTACAAGTCGTATTCGCCCAAAAAACTATCAGTGAGATTTTATTTCTATTTCCTCAACTCAAAGAATTTCTCCTGGATTCTCGAAGGATTCCCTTACAAATTCCTCCAGGCCGGCTTTCACGAAGTTTTCTTGAATTTTTTTCAGAAATTATTCATAGGATTTTTTTGGATCTTTGTTCAAGGATTTTAATAAATAATCTTCTATAGTTTCCTGAAGAAACTTATGTATATAGTCTTTCAAAAATATTTCAGAAATTATTTTCTTCAAGGATACCTTTAGGAATTCTTCCACAAATTCCTTCAAAAATTCTTTTAAGGGTTGACACTTCTATTTCTCAATATTTATTACACTATTTTTTCCTGGGTTTATCCTGGAAAATCTACAACAAATTTCTTTAGAAACATTCCAAAATTTCCCTCAGTTTTTTAAGATTCCTGCAAAAATATCTGTTAGGGTTACGGATTATGATTAATGATTTGTCATTGATTCCTATATAGAAACTCCTCCAGCTATTCCTTCATAAACGCCTCTGAAAATTCCTTCAGAAATTCTTCCAGTTTTTTTTTTAGAAAGTCATCTATAGATTATTTTAGAAATTGATCCAGTTTCCTTCAGAAAATCTTCTACAGATTCCTTTAGAAAAAAAATCCCTCATATCACTTAGAAGATCTGCCATTTATTCCTTCCGAAATTGTCCCATGTTCATTAGAGATTGTTCCATAAATTTCTGCTAGATTTCCTCAAGAAAACTTTTCATCCCCATAGATTTTCCCAAAAATTATTAATTTGAAATTCTTTCAGACGTTTTCCCAGGTATTCCGTGAGACAATCTGCCATTTATTTTAATCAAAACTTCTCCTAAAGTTTTTTTTGCTATCCTTCCATGGATTCCTCCAGGAATTTCTTCATAAAACCTTTATGGGAAACTTTTTCAGGGATTCCTTCGAGAACTCAGCAACTCTTCCAATGGTTCTCCACATTTTTTACAGGCAGTCCTTCAGGAACTGCTCCAGGAATTCCTGCAAGAATTTAACCACGAATATCATTGGAAATTCTTGCTGAAATGTCTGCCGGGTTTTAATCAGGTATTCCTCCGGATATTCCTGCAGGAATTCCTTAAGTAATTCCAGCAGGATTTTTTCTAGAGATTTCAGCAAAAACTCATACATAAATTTCTTCAGGATTTCCTCCTAGTATTTCTTTATGTCCATGATTCGTCATATATTTACTGTACATATTATACAGATTTTCTGGGAAATATTTTGATTAAACTTTAGAAAAAACCTTTCCTAAAGTTAATGGAAAATTCGTGTGAAACCAATTGAATTAATCGTAGTATATTTCTATAAAAGATTGTTTGAGAATGTTGAAATATCCATTAAGTGGAAAATACTCTAATAAAATTAAGCGAAACATAAAAATCCAACTAAACTATGAAAAAAAAAAGTAATTACGTTTTTGCCTTTCTCGTACACCAAGTGTACTGGAAAGGCTATATGTTCACTCCAAAAACGATTTTTTGTTAGAAGTCCCGGAGAGTCGAGTCACATATACCTATCAACTCAGCTCGATGAATTGAGGTGATGTCTGTGTGTGTATGTGAGTATGTGTGTGCGTGTGTATGTATGTGGACAAAAAACTCACATCAGTTTTTGGCAGTAAACCTCAACCGATTTTAATGACCGATAGTTCATTCGACGCGAAATCTGGTCCCATTGTTTCCTATTGAAAATGGTTCTGATTGGTCCAGCCGTTCCGGAGTTATGACCATTTAGATATTCCGGACCGGTACCCCAGGAAGGGGCCAGATATGAAAATGCTACAAACCTATACATGCGGCATATCAAACCGCGGCATTTTCGATAACCTGATGAAACGTATGTAAGAAAAAAGTCTCAGACCACATCTGAACCGATAGTGTTCCGTTACCGGTTCCAGGTGTCCCGCCGGAAGTGGCCAAATATAAAAAAAGCGAACCATACCCATGCATGCGACGCATCAAATCGCGGCTTTTTCGATAAACAGATGAGCGGTTAGCAGGAAAATAGTTTCAGATCATATCTGAACCAGTAGCGTTCCGGAACCGTTTATGGGTGTCCCGCCGGAAGTGACCAAATATTAAAGCGAACTAAACCCATGCGTTCGACACATCAAGCTGTGGCATTTTATAAAACATGTTAAACGGTAAGCAGGAAAATAGTCTCAGACCGGCTCTGGAACTGGTTCCGAGTGTCCCGCCGGAAGTGGCCAAATATAAAAGAGAACCAAACTGCGGTACATCAAAGCATGGCTTTTTCGATAATCTGATGAACGGTTAGCAAGAAAATAGGAACAGGCCACATAAGTAAATAATGGTAGTGTTTCCTGTCCAGCCTGAAGCGCCACGCTAATGAACAGATGGCAATACAATAGTCACAGAACATATTTAGGACAGCCGGTAGTGTCGTGGAATCGGTTCCGAGTATCCCACCGAAAGTGGTCAATCATAACAGTGAATCAAACCCATGCATATGACACATCAAATAACGACTTTTTCGATAACTTATGGATAGCAGGAAAATTGTCTTAGACCATATCTGAACCGGTAGTGTTCCGGAAAGTAATCCAACTCATGCATTTGACGCATTAAACCGCTTTTTTGATAATCTGATTAACGTTTAACCAGAAAATGGAAATGGAATAGACAACTTTAGAGACTACCGGTACACTCAAACCTCCATTTAGGTAGGATCCATTTAGGTAAAATCTATTTAGGTCCCTCCATTTAGGTAACGTTACCTAAATAGAATTTGGTTGTGTTCAGAACAGTTGGAGTACTTATGATTGATGACGTCATACCCGACATTAACCTATCATTCACCTGTTTTTATTAAGGCCTCCAAACCCAACATAGACCCAACAGTTGTTCGATGTTGGTCCAACAGTGGCCCAACATACGATAAAAATTTACCCGACATTGACCCGACATTCAACAATTTTTCAGTCTGGCGGAATTTTTCAGGGTTTTTTGTGTTCCGCGCCCAGCTAGTCATTTGCATGACAATTCTCACCTGAGACCCTTCAAAACCCCCGAAAACGCCCCTGAAGCCCCTCCCCTACAGAAACTCCCTTGAAAGTTCTCTGAAACTCCGCATGACCATCTTTAAATCTCCTATTCGAGTTACTCTCCCTAGTTAAACTTCTTTGCAACCTTGTATTCCATTTAGGTAATGAACTGAATCCATTTAGGTAATGAATCCATTTAGGCAAAAATTCTATTTAGGCAGTCCCGACCCATTACCTAAATGGAGGTTTTGGTGTAGTTTTGCAGAACCTGCATTCGATGCTTCGTCGTAAGTTGGAAAGTTAACAAAATCAATGCTAGTGATAAATATATGTGAAGCAGCAAAACTAAAGGATCTCATCAAAGCACACCATTTCAGACTCCTTAGGTGTAAATATACAGAAGGATGGGCCATTGTTGTATTGGAAAGTTAAAATTAAATCACATCGAAATTTTGGGCTCTACCCCATTTGGCATAAGGATATTTGGCATAATGCTATTTGACATAAAGGCTATTTGGCATAATGGCCGTTTGACATAATGCCGTTTGGCATAACACGAAGAACAGCCTTCTTGATAAGAATGTGCATAATATTTGTTATGCCAAATGGCCATTTCGCCAAATGACCGTTATGCCAAATGGATTTTATGCCAATTGGATTTTATGCCAAATGGCGTTATGCCAAACTGCATTATGCCAAATGGGGTGGGACCAAAATTTTGACGTGATTGATTGCGCCCCGCGCTCTGTAATGTGGTTGAAATTTGAATCGGATTTAGTATGGGAAATTTCACTTACTTGCATATTTTTTTGCCAATTTATATGAATCTTGTAACCAATGATAACAAAATACAGCTCAAAGTGTACAGAAAATACTGTGTTAAAGACTGTAAAGAGATCTGTGATTCTGAATAAAGTTATATCCTAGCTTGTAATTATCGTCTTGATAATGATCAGCTTTTAGTGATAGTGAAGGTATTCAAGCAGTCAACTGAATGGTCTGATATTTCTTAGCTCAGTCTATACGTCGAACATAACTTCGGACATCAACGGAAACATCATGAGTACATATTCGACGAGAAAGGCACAATCAACACTAGGTGGATTAAACTGGGTTTTTTTTTGCAAATTAACAATGTTCAATTGTCGTGTGGTGCCAATCTGGATGCTTGCCAAGGGCGCCATGAGACCACGCCACGGCTCTGCATAAGCCACACGTCTTGCTACAGCTTTTCTGATGAGCATGAGTAATGGCAATGTTTTCAGTGAATATCTGATTAACTTCTCCAATAGTGTTACTTGCGACTGACAAGAGATATGGCTATGGCTTTGTGATAAAATTGTGATAATTTTTGCAGCTTATGATGACTAAGTTGGTGATTTCTGGTGACCTCCCCTGAATACAAGGAATATCCAGTTCAGCATTGGTGACGTACAAACCTGCGGATATCTAGAAATAATTTTATAACTTCTGTCTACTGACGTCAAAGTAAGTCAAAAGCCAGACAAAACGCCGGATTAACGACGGAACGTGCTTCTATATTTGCTAGCACATAGACGCTGACCATGGCACGCGTCTACCTAGTAATTAATCAGCAGAAAATGTTCGAAATTTCGTTGAGTAATGCTATCGATGATCCGTCTAATCCACGTTTGCATTGTTTACCACACGAAACATAACGTCAAGCGAGAATGATAAGAATTCGCTCGAAGTGTGCTCGGCTAATTCAAGAGCAGTTGCGGATGTGCACTAGACATCTTTAATCTTGTTTTCCGATGGACTCATTGGTCACGACTTTGCCTTCGAGAACGGCAGCGTACCAGTGGGCTAGTACAGCGCCGCACATCGGGTGGGAAACTACAATAAATTGAAACGAAGCAACAAATCACCGAAAATTGTAAGGGGAGCTACTTCCAATGAGCCACGATTATCCTAATTATATGGTAGCCAAAACCGCTAACCACCGCTGGCCGACAAAACGATTTTCCCAGAAGCGGGAACCACATCGAGCAATTTCCTAGAATCACACGGCTAGTGTGAAAAACTGCATCTCTCGAAGTCTTCACACGATTCTAACGTAGAAGCCTTCCTGCTAAAATGCTACCACCGCCGAAACTTCCGAACTCATATTGCGCTCAACCGCACTCAGGTCCTCTATAATTACAGTGTAAACAGATAAAAAAGAAAATCGATTTCGCAGGTTTCGTGTTAAAATATTAATCCTTTTCTCGTGCGATCAGGAGATTAAGGCCCACGTCGTCCGTCGTGCCGTGCCGCTTGCCCTAGACGTGGATACCCGCACTGCTGCAGTCAATACCTTCTTCAGAAGCGGTGCGACCGATCATCACCCGCGCACTACTAGTCCCCTCGGTTGAAACCCCAGTCAGAAAATTTCGAAAAACTCGCCGGATTCGAAATTATCATCAAACACGAACCCGATAGCTACGCGCCGAGCCTTGATTCGATTCGTGCGTCCTTTCTGCTGGCCGACGAATCGTGTCCTGCGCCCCGTGTTCCAATTGTCGACGACCGGACACCATTTGGCCTTTGGGCGCAGCGCAGCACCAATCCGAGTGTGGATTGCTATCAGTATTGCTCGCTACTTACGTTCGGAATGAGAAATGGATGCACAGGCTTTTTGGTCAGGTAGGCGAACATTTAGAGTCCCACTACCACCATATCCGATCAGGGCCCCGTTTGATATAGTGCTCATTGTGCTGCGGTTGCTGCCGGCCCCGGCCGAGTGTTCAAGTGTCGTTTGGACGGGGATTCGCGAAAATCGGAATCCGACGGAACCGTACCTAAATTTTAAAGCGCACCCTTACTCGCGTTGCTGACCCGCAAGCAACGTGTGCGAGTCCAGTCGTGAAAGATAAATAATAAATCGAAATAAGTGCCTTTAATAAGTCCACGCAAGGTTTGGCCCATTTATCTCGGGATTGGACTGATCTCTGGTGGATCAATCCACATTTGTACAGTAATACTCTTATTTCGGTACCGCCTTGAAGCAATCGAATTACGGACTTTGAACAATAAGCAGCGAGAGTTCACTACACTTGAATTTCCATATTATATAGAATTTCAAGTAACCAAAAGTTCCGCTTCCCATGACGAAATGCACTACCAAGTTCCATAAAGTTCAGATAAAGTTCGGAATGGAACTTTTTGGCTGCTTAAGAGGCTAACAATGAGACTTGTTGGAACTTCGCACACAAGTTCGGGCAAGGCTTATTGTTAGCCTCTTAAGCAGCTTGAAAGCTGCTTAAGATGCTACTGGCAACAATCTGTGGTGAATCTGAGAAGTACATTTTTGTTTATACATTCATTGTGAGAAAGTTCCATCAGAAGCTGCTTAGAAAGCTAACAAGCTTCCTAATGTGAACTTACAAGTTCCGAAATTACTTTAAAATTAAGCTGCTTAGAAGGCTAAAGAGCATCCTCCAGCAAGCTGCTCCCTCTTATCCGAACTTCTGGTTACTTGGGATCTATTCAGAAGTTCTTATTTTCAGTCCTCGGCACCTATTATCCGTCATCGCCTGGACAAATTTCTGCTGACTTCCTTTATCTCCTTGTTGAGGCTGCGCCGTCATGAGCCTCTGAATCTGCCTCTGTTGCGATGTCCTGTTGGGTTCCATGCAACCTAGCGCTTGTTTACACATTTTGTTCCCGCCCCTGCGTACAGTCGTTTACTCACCTCCACTTTCGCTCCCGAATTTCTGTCGCTATCGGCTTTTGATGACATCGGCGATGAAGCGATGAAGATCAAATTGTGAGGCCACCATGCACGAAATATATTCCGCAGGCAATTATTGATGAAGACCTGCAGCCGTTGAGTGTTCTTCGCTGATACACACCAAGTTTCACTGGCGTACAGCAGCACAGATCTCACGTTCGAGTTGTAATTTTGGATTTTGAGCGTCTATAATTCTGATTGTTTATCCATGCATTTCTTAAACTCCCAAAGGCAGCCCTCGCCTTCTTCATCCATCCACCTATGTGCACCTATGATTTCAACGTTCTCTACACTTGCCCAGCTTTTGTGTAGGTGGAAGGGTTGACCGTGTTTACATCAAACGATTTTATCTTGTTGACGTTGATGGTAAAACCTGCCGCCGAGGAGCGATCGGCAAGATCATCGAGCTTACTCTCCATATCAGAGCGCCGTTGAGCTAGGAGAGAAACGTCATCAGCCAGTTCGCAGTCATTTAGGTGCTCCATGGTAATGGGCAGCAACCCACGATTTGGTTCACGATCAATCGCACCTACCAGGATCTTATCGATTACGATGATGAACAGTAAACGTCTCTCCGGGTAGGAGACTCTTTCCAAGAGCGAATTTTAGAAGTGGCTCAAACACTCAGTCTTATCTAGCAAACCATGAGCAAACTCAATCAGAAGCACCAACGAATAAAGAACAACAAAAATAATATCCGAATAAAAAAAATGCAAATTCAAACTATTGAAACGATCTAGCAATTTAATAAAAAAAAACAACTATATTCCTGGCCATAGTGGTTTTCAAATTACAAGTTCGGGGCCCGAACTTTGAGCTCAACGTACCTTACGGTTTACAAGCTTTGTCTTGGTGATGATGGTTGCCGAGGAGATGCGGGTCAAGTAGCACTGATCTTGGTCGCGCGGCGTAATGCATAAAGCGCAGTTTCGAGTTCAAAAGGAATTGCTCAAGAAACTTCTTGAGCGATTTCTGGCAGAAACTTTCTACGGTGACTGCCATTTAAATTGTCATTTCTTCGCAACTGCGTACTGCGATGGAAGAAAAACCGGTTTCTTGAGCAATTCAGGCAAGGAATTTCCCATGCATCAAGATAGGCTGAGAAATTCCTTCTGATCTGCAAACAGCGCTTAAGATGTGACGGTATCCCGTACCGGCGGTGTCACGTGGCGGCGGACGAATTACTCGAAATGTCGCAGGATATCTATATGAGTGTCTCCCGGGTAGAAGAAAATAGCTCAATAATAGCATATTTTGGTTTTGATATCAAAACGTGATATTGGTTTGATTGATATAAGGATAGAGTTAAGGGAGTGGAGTAGAAGGTTAGGGTAGACGGTAGGGAAGAGGGCAGGATAGAGAGTAGGGTTGAGTGTAGGAAAAATGTTAGGGTGGAGAGTAGGATAGACGGTACGATTAAGCAAAGGATAGGGCAGTGGTTATGGTAGATGATAGTGTAGAGGGTAGGGCAGATGGTAGGGTTGAAGGTTATGATAGAGCGTAGGATAAAGGGTTGGAATAGAGGGCAAAGAAGACAGTACGGTAGAGGCTAGAGAGTAGGGTGAAGAATTGAATTGAGATTAGATGAGCTGCGGTTCTTTTTTGAGATACCTTCAGGAATTCTTTCCAGGATTTCTTCAGGCATTCCTTTCGAGAATCTTCGAGATTCCTTCAGATATTGCTTCCGGAACTGCTGTACGGATTGCTCCGGAGTTCTCTTCAGGGATTTTTGCAGGGGTTGCTTAGGAAAATCCTGAAAGGATAATTTTATTTATTCTTTTCTGCATTCCTTCAGGGATTTGTGCTGGAATTCCTTCAAAGATTCCTTCCAGGATTATTCTTTTTTCCTGCTATTCCTTAAAGGATTCCTCCCGGAAAAAATATGTGCTACTTCCGAGATTTTTTTTTCAGGCAATTCTAGATCATAGAGACATCTTCTATGGTTCTTGCAGGAAAGCCTGCTCAGCTTCTGGCCGGCGTTCTTGTCATGATCTCTCTAAGGATTCCATCAGGTATTCTTTGCGGGATTGCTTCAGGAATAAATTCAGGGATTTCTACCAGAATTGCTTCAGAAATTTCTTTACAGATTCATTTTAGTATACTTTCAAAGTGATTTGTCGAAACATATTCAGAGAATCCTCATGGAATTCTTTTACCTAGCCGGGATCCTCGCTCGGGATTTATACAGTAATTCCTCCCTGAATTTCATCTGTGATTATTTCAGGGATTCCTACCAAGCTTTCAGTTGAGAATCCCTCAGAACTCTGTCAGATATGCCTCTCAGAATTCCTTCAGTAAATCCTCCCAGGATCCCTTCGGGGATTTCTACCGGGAATGTTCTTCCCCCCAGCGTTATGTTTTTCAGACTTTTGTACGTAATTCTAAATTGCAATTGGTAGATCGAATAAAATTGCATTTTTGGGTAGTTTATCATTTTTCATGTAGCCGAAAGACACATTATCTCTTCGATTTAACTTTGATAGTGCCCAGAATAAAACCATAAAACCCACACATTGTTCACGAATAAATAATCATGGAGTAGTAAAAAACATAAATAGAGAAGCCGTGTGGAGTATATCTAGTTGAAATTTTATATCAAAACATGGCATGATGATGAACCTGGGCGTGTTAGTGGAATAACTGTTGCTCTTGAAATGAGTTCCATGCTGTTTATTTTTTTATTCAAGATAACCTAGTAATAATTGTCTTGATCATTCGAATACAGATATACCATGTGTGTGCGTGATATTACGTGGCCATTATGGTTCAGTACATCGAAATTAGTCTTGCGACATGTTAATGGATCATGACAAACACCCTAATTCTTGTTTACTATTGCGAGATTTACGCAAAGCTAAAATGTCGTTTGAGACGTAGGTGGCGCTTTGGAAAAGTGGTTATTTACGCCTTTTTTGCACAAATACAGTGATATAAATGGAATAAAAGTGAGAATAATGAAGAAAATACCAACTTTGACACAATAGACATTTTTTACATACATGGGAGTGTCCATAAATTACGTCACGCTGAAATTGGCTATTTTAACTCCCCCCCCCCCCCCCCTATGTCGCACTTTTTGTAAGGGATCTCTGAACATTTTGTAAGGTTCGTCACATTTTGCTGAACCCCCCTCCCCCCCTAAATGCATGACGTAATCTATGGACGGCCCCAAGTCTATGGACCATTTTACGAGACGGTTCAGAACAACTGATCGCTCATTTTATGAATGAAAATTTGACAGTATGGAGCCAGGTAATTTTGACAGATCTCACACGAGCAAGAAAAGGTCGGCAAACTGCAAGAAAATTGTTCGTCTCTTTCTTGCATGTGTGTGATCTGTCAAAATGACCTGGCTAATGTCAAACATTTCGAGGTTAGGTTTCGTGGTGTAATGAAGAATAGACTTTGTTTTTTTGCAGCCAAGCAAGACAAAAGAAATCTCAAAAAGTGCAGCCAAACGAGCAAAGCTCGTAAGGAGCAAGCAGCGAGACAAGACAGAAAACGTGATGCCGTGCGAAAGAGAGCCTGTATTGTTTACGTTCGAATCCATTTTCGAAAGTATTTCGTGTGTATTGCCGTTTACGTCAGCATAATCAAATGAGCGAAAGATTCGAACTAATCAAATTCGATCGAAAGTGGATACATCCGTAAACAAGAATGAGGGTGAAATATTATAATCATGAGTACTTCTTATGATTCCATGAAGGCGAATCATGATTACAGCATGCATGCTTCATAGTATCATGACTCTATGTACGGCATTTTGCTAATAAAACGGGCATCATTATTGACAAATACCAGAATCATCAAAATTACTTCAATATTTAGGAACCTTGTTCATGATTTCAGAGTGCGTTCTTCACGATAACATGACCTTAAATGCCACTTTGCACCAATTAATCCGAAAGTATAAATTACAAATACTAGAATCATGCATTCTGCTTATGTCTTTATAACATTAGGTAATAAATTTAGAACATACTTTATGATAACATGACCAGTACTACCATTTTTCGCAAATCGATCCAGTACCATAAATGACAAATACTTGCACCATGAGTAATGCTCAAGCTTTCATAAATTTAGTTCATAGTTTGAATATGTACTTCATGATAATATGAACGGACTTACCAAATTTCGCTAATAAAACTGGAACCATAAATGACAACTACTAGTTCTATGAATACCGCTTCTGGTTTTATGAATCTAGTTAATAGTTCTGGTATTCATGGGCATGATATCATGACTTAACATACAAATTGTTGTCAATAAATTTGAAAAACGTAACGCCAAGGTGACGTTACGGCAACATGAATCATGAAATTATGACCTTTTTTGTGGTGTATATTTATAACATGAAAACACACATTTTACGCGAAATCATGACTCATTTAGCAGGTTTCAAGCAGCGGATTTTTTCCCATGTACCTGTAAGTACGAGACACCGAAGACGTCCTTATAGTTGAGGTCAAATACGTATCAGTCAAAGGATACAAATTAAAAAGAACAGTACTTAACAAGATTTTCTTTTTAAAACAAGCAAAATTTTTGAAAAGTTTACGTATTTTAAGTACGTAAAGAGAGTTTGTGGGGTGCTGAAGGAAAAACTCAATTACTTTATTAGAAATGATTATCTCTGTAAAATCTAATTTCTGCAGTATTTTAACGTTTGGTTAAGCTACACATCTTCATTTGATTTGCTAAAAAAATGATAAATGTTGGACATTGCAGTCGAAATTACATGAATTTACAAGAACCATGTATTACATACTTTTAGGCGTTTATCGGGTTATATGTTTGCCCCAATTTAAAAGTCATTCTTCTATTCTTTTTGAGTGGTTATCATCTCTCTCACTTGCTTAGAGCTGTATTGTATCTATATGGATCAGAATATTACGATGCGATAGCGTTGATTTTGTGCTGAAATAGAACTCGAGAAAATTATCAGATATTCAGGAACTACAATGAAGATTTTTTTTGGAACTTCACCATAGACTTCCATTTTTTTCGTCAAATCATGTTTATTTTATTGGAACTCGACCTTTGATAACAAATTTATTTGAAGATTTAAATTGTGAGACACCTTGAGCGGGTTAATATTCTCACCTCTTTTTTAATGTTCAGTAGCACAACTTAGCTCAACTTAGAACTGATATTCTATAATTTTATTTCATCGGTTAGCTAGATTGTATAGCGTGTCACTCAACGTCTGACTTGTTCCACATCAAGAAACTGATTGATTGCCTCCACGCAAAATTTAACGTATTTGCTATACGTACGATATATGCCCAGCAACTCCTATCCCTACATCCGCGTCGTACCGGCTGGAAACTACGAGCAACCTTATCGGGTAACCAACCTTGGTGGAAACTTTGGTCGCAGGCTGACAGGAAAGGAGTAGATTTGCTTCTGCAAACTTGATCGTATGTTCTCCAGGAGGAATGGGCTACCTCAGGGTCTGATCCTCATGTTAGGGGCGGCTGATCAACATCCGAGTGCCAGGGAAGGACTCTAAGTTCAACTGTGCACTGTGGTTCTCCGGAAAGTAGGGGGTTGGTGTCAGTCGTAAAAAAAAGCATTGTAATGGAAAATCAACAACAAAACTCGGTACGTGGCACTGTTGATCTCTCAACTTTATTGGGAGCACCCGCATACCGCACCCGTAAATTTCCATTACGAAAAGTACTTGGGCCGAACGGGAATTTATTCCGCCATCCTCGGTATGTTTTCGGTAATCACTTGCTCGTTTATCGCTTCTGGTATGCACTGAAGCCCTGCAAATCATGTCTTTGCACCAAAAACATTTGAATATTTTCAAATCGTTCCATACTATTCCTCACATCAGAACAATAACCGCAACAGAAATGCTCCCAGGGCACACTCAGGTTGCGCTCGGATTCATATTGTCCCTATCATCCGCTCGCGCTCCGTTTACTGCAACTATCAGTTTTCCGCCACTGACTGCACAGACTGAAGGACCACATCGCCTCGACCCGCAGGAGGACATGTACCAAAGGGGAAACCTTGACTAAATTACGAGCCAAATTGGTCTCGCGATCTTACTTATTGCTGACTGTTGTTGCTGCTGCTGCTGCTGCCACCATACCGTGCTCCTACTGCTCGAAGGAAGATATTAAAAATCACGCGTGGTTTGCTCTCGGAACGAGCTTTGTGACGACGACGACGAAGCTGCCAATACGGTGCACTATGGGCCAGAAATCAAAATTTCGCGACAAAAATCAAAAAAGGTTTGTTTTTTTCTAAGATCAATCAATTTTCATATGCGTATGATTTTTTTCCCTATGTTTGATTATATACCGACTGAATTTTTCGATTTGTAACAAAATGTTATCGTTTTTTGTATGAAGAAACTTCTTATAAGTAAAAATTGCCAATTTTAACCAAAATTAAGAAAAAATAGATTTGTGGTATTGTGGTATGACAAGTATAGCACATACATTTCCCAACAGTAAATTTAGTGCATGTTGCATATCTTATGCATAAATTGCAATGCTAAGTTCATTTTTTTTTACAATATTTACTCAAATTTTTCGGTTTATTTGCAACCGGTCTAGGAAACTAGTTTAGACTCCTCTTTTTCGAATGCTACCGAAATTTTTTGCGGGAATTTGAGGGAATCCAAGTTAGAGTGACATTAGTGCATGCTTTTATTTTACAATATTTTAGGTTGTGCTCCAATCATCGACTCTTGCCATAACGATGCAATTACTTTACGGCTTGCGAAACAATATACATACCAACAAACAACTAACATTCTCGAAGGTTTTGTTTCAGATATAAATGTGATTATAAGCTTTAAAATCAAGACCACACACTTACTCAATGTACAAAGTTTCAGTATATCAATCCGAGTGATCAATTAGAATTTTTAATTGACTCAACGTACATATGAACAGATGGATAAATTATTAGTGAAATTATGAATAAATCGCAGCTTAGGTGAGAGTTTAACTCACGACCCTGATATGCTACACAAGTGCTTTACGGACTAAGCTACCGAGCCAATCAATGACACGGCATTTTAGTTGTTATAAGGAAAATCAAATATTTCGCCTGATCGCAAATATATCCTTCCCACTTGTACATATGTACGAAGAGCGAGCGCAATTTATTTATTGTTCAAATACCGGCTCCGAGTCATTTAGCCGAATGCCATTTGGCTGAAGGAGAAATTATGAACTTGACACTGTTCTCCACGTGAGTATAACTCGAAAGAATCGCCTATGATTTAAAGGAGGAAAAACCTCTGATAAAATATTGACAGTTTCAACGCCAACTAATCCTTGAATTGTAAAACTAGAAAGAATAGTCATTGATTGACAAAAGAAAAAAAAAAGATGATCAAATTAGCAGCTACAATGTGAGAAAGGGTCTCTGAATTATTTTGAACATAATTCGGCCAATCGGCGGCATTCAGCCAAATGGCCGGACATCTGAAATGCCTGAGTAGCAGTGTTTTCATTAAAAACTTATCCATCTTTACATAAGTTGAGTTAATAAAAATTATAATTGACCACGCGAATTGATGTACCGAAACTTTGCACTTTGAGTAATTGTGTTGTATTAATTTGAAAGCCTACAATCACAGTTATATCTGAAACGAAACTTTCTAGAATGATAGTTGTTTGATGCTATGCGTTTTGTTTCGCAAGCCATAAGAAAATTGCATCGTAATGGCAACAGTGGATCTTGGAGTGGATGATTATTGAAGCACAGCGTAAAATATTGTGAAATTAACGCATGCACAAAAATCACTCTAACTTGGTCTCCCGCAAGCTCCCGCAAAAAAGTCCGAAAGCATCTGAAAAAGCTGAGTCTAAACTAGCTTCCTAGACCGGTTGCATGTCGAATACGGTCGAATACAACTACTTTTTGAACAAATTGGCAAATAAATCGTAAAATTTGAGTAAATATTGTAAAATTTTAATATAAACTTAAAGCCATCGCAATTTGTGCATCAAATATGTGAAATATACTCAGTTAACTGTTAGAAAATGTGTGCGTTATACGTATTGAGCACATTTTTCACCACAAATCATAGTTTTCTTAATATTGATTAAAATCGAGAATTTTTGCTTATAAGAAGTTTCTCCATACAAAAAACCATAAAATTTCGTTACAAACCCAAAAAATCAGTCGGTATACAATCAAACATAGCCCAAACAATCACACACATATGAAAATTGATTGATCTTAGAAAAACAACTTTTTTGACTTTTGTCGCGAAATTTTGCTTTCTGGCCCATAGTGCGGTGTCATGATCGGCAGGGCGCACGGGTGGGGGAACGTGGGGTAGAATGCTTCAATTGTTTAAAAGAATCACTAGCAAAAGCCCCTCAAGCGTCCAGGGCCTACATAGTTAGCCTAGATGGTGTAAGGTATTGGAACACAAACAAATTCATGCAATGGCAGGCAAAGACCAATCATTCGATTACACAGCGTAACAAAAATTAACTTTTGGTGTGTCTCTAGAGCAAACTTATGTGTCTCTGACAGATTTTGAGTCCGGGCTCAGATTTGCTCTAGCACGTCACAATTTTGAGCTATACCCCATTTTATAGGGTAAAATATGCGATTTTGGGCTTTTTTGACTGCAAGCCATTAAGCATGGAAATTTTTTTTCAAGCAATCAAAAAGTAAATTGCTCAATTAACATCTAAACTAACGACTCATGCAAAATATTTTGTTTTTCCAAATCAAATTTGATAGTTTTAAGCGATTTATGTTAGGTACGATTTTTCCCATACAAGTCACCCTCCAGAAGTTGCATGCAAGTTTCGATAGTAACATAAAAAGCTTAAATCTGTCAAATTTGATTTGGAAAAACAAAATATTTTGCATGAGTCGTTAGTTTAGATGTTAAATGAGCAATTTACCTTTTGATTGCTTAAAAAAAATATTTCCATGCTTAATTGGCTTGCAGTCAAAAACGCCCAAAATCGCATATTTTACCCTATAAATTAGGGTATTGTCAAAATTGTGACGTGTTAGAGCAAATCTGAGCCCGGATTCGGATTCAGCAGCCCAAAATCTGTCAGAGACACATAAGTTTGCTCTTGAGACAAAAAAAAATGTTGCGCTGTGTTAATAATTGTGAGAGTGCTCAAAGAACACTAAGTAAAAGGAAAGCAGGTCTTGATCCAGAGGGAATGAAGATCCAGAAGAAAAAGAATACGAAGAAGATGTAGGTAAAATTTCATCTTATGTGATAGTACTGAACATTCTGGAATTTGAAATATCGTACCGTGGAACTTAAACTCAATAACTCTATGGATGCCGATTGAGCAAACGAAAAGCCTAGTTGGATCACTGGATGCATTCCAGTTAAGAGTAGTTTTAGAGGTTGCTCAATGAGTGAGCAAGCAAAAATAAATCCGAAGAGCCAAAATTCTACTCCACCACGATATTCAACTCTGAAAAAAAGTGAATTCACATTTTACCCCCTCCTCCGCCCAGCAGATTTGAAGATGCCAAGAAGAAACGGCCACCTCGCGGAGAGCGTGACTCAAGTTTTTGAACCCAAGCGCAGGTCTTTGAGGCCAAATTGGTGCCTTCGACGACTACGACTGACTACTACACGCCGACGACAACGACGGACGGTTTTTCCCTTGCTTGTGCCACGGTCTGGTCTGGTCATGAACCTATTGGTCGTGGGAAAGTGTGGCAGCTGCACGATTTTTGCTCTCCGCGGTCATCCCGGTCAGTGGGCTGGCTGCGCAATCGATCGATCGATGGACGAGGACGCGGACGACGACGTAGGTGCATTAAGTAGTCAATTTTGATTAATAGATCTGTTAATCCGAACATGTGCATTAAAGCGGTTTGGTATTAGAACAGGCCTCCCGCGAGAAACGTGGATTTGATCACGTTGCTGCGCCACTTTTGCACTGCAAGTGGGCGTGTCGTTTTGGGTGAGTGGCTGTGATAACGTAGGCGTTAAGTGTAACTCTGAGTTGCGCCCCAAGTGTCTCGTTCGAGCTCACTTTCCCGGGAAACTTGAGTTATCATAAAGTGCAACGACTGTATCGAAGGACGATCGACTTAATGTTGCTACAGTTGCATGAAGAGCAAAAATAATCCAGGGATGGTTGAACACTAGGTTTGCGAGGGTCAGATGAAAAAAGTGTGTTACAACTTTTGATAGCTTAAAATCTTGTCCTATTTCGGTAAACTTTGTAGTAAATCCAGAATTTTTGAAAAGAGGCAGATCATGATCCTGTCCTAACTGAAGAATAGCGATGGGGTTTCAAATGAGCAAATATACAGGGGATGGCCAAAATGTTTGGGATAGGCAATTTTTTTTTCTCTCTCAAAAAAGTTCAACATGCTGTAACTACCGTCTGCCCCCGTTGGTTTGACCTCGTCTAATCTGAACACTTTTTAATTTGGCCCCCTCTAATCTGCACATCGTTCAAACTAAAAATGATTGAAACGTCATTCTGCTCATGGAACGGGGTGAAACGGAACGCAGAATCAAAAACAAAACAGCAAACCATCAGTGTGTTTTTCGATGCCCACAGGGTTACTAGAAGTTCAAATTAAAAAATGAACCCCGTTGGTTTGCATGAGGTGTCGTTCAAACCAACGGGGGTAGACGGTATTCATAGAGTGCATCAAAAAATCTCAAATTTTGACCGTTTGTCTACCTACTATATGTGCATCATTGGTACAAATTTGGACTCGATTGATTAATCTTTCGCAAAGTTAGAACCGTTCGGGTAAAACACTATTTTTAGACAACTCATTTTTGAGCTGTCATATCTCGAAAACCAGTGAACCGAATTGAATGAAATTTTGAACCTACACTAACAATATGTAAATGATTCACAACATAGATACTTTTAAAACGTTGAAAAAAATTATCTTGGATTGACACTTTTTGGATTTTTCTCGAAAAAAATGTATTTGTTTTTACATCAATGTCAATAAATTTTAGTGTTATATCCAAAGATTTTCCACTCCTGTTCTCAAGTTATCTCTAATCAGATATATTAGAGCCTATTTAGATTGAAGGAAGAACACAATTATTAATTTTTGTGTGGTATTGTAAATTTGACTTATTTTCCTCTATATGGGTAAAAATTTAAACCCGGTATAACTTAATTGGCCGTGAGAAAATATTACATTTTGTAACGTCGTTTTAAGTATCAATATATTGTTGATAAACGTTAAAACATTCATTCACTGGTTTCCGAAATATGACAGCTCAAAAATGAGTTGTCTAAATAATAGTGTTTTACCCGAACGGTCATAACTTCGCGAAAAATTGATCAATCGAGCCCAAATTTGTACCAATGGTGCACATATAATAGGTTGACAAATAGTCAAAATTTGAGATTTTTTCATGCACTCTATGAAAAGTAACTGCATGTTGAATTTTTTTTGTGGGAGAAAAAAAGTTGCCTATCCCAAACATTTTGGCCATCCCCTGTACGTTACTGTTTATAGCAACAGCCAGTGGGAGGACCAGTTGTTAACTAGTCCGAGCGCCGGCACTGACAACGATTGGATACCATTACGCTTTATACTGTACACCAGTTGCCGACCAGACTACAGCGGACGGTGGTCAGGTCATATCGCATGCCACTCGACAGAGCATTACATATTTGATACACCTCTAAGCCACTTTGGCGTCGACGCCCGCCGACGTCTTCGCCCGTCGGTGACTGATAAATTCCCGGTAGTACCTAAGTCCGTTTCGTCCGTGCCAGACGTGCAAACAGAAACGAACGAAAGGAAGTCGATGAAGATGTAGATGAAGGTACATAGATGCAATGCCCCAACTACCGAGCAGCGGAAAAATGCACCGCGCTGCTGCTGAGTCGACAAACTTTGTTCAAGTGTGCCGCACACTTACTATGGCTACAGTTGATCGGGGTGAAGTTGGTCGTATGTAACTTTTTGTCTGAAGAAGTAAAAATACAGTATCTACCATGTAATCGAAGCGATTTTTGAAGAGAAGAACGTAGTACGAGCGGTGATGCTGCAGCATGGAACCCGGTTGAACGTTAATCGATAATAATAAAAAAAAAGAAAGAGAAGAACAGAAGCCAAAAGAGTAGACTCGCATATGACTTCTGAATTATCTACCTGAAGCTCGACACATCCCACAACGGTTTCGTGCCGTGAGTCGAACTATGCATGGATAAGAACGGGAACCTTTTGACGGGTGAACGTGAGGTGATTGAATGATGGATGCAGCACTTCGATGCACATCTGAACGACGAGGAGAACGCAGGGCCGCCATACCTTAGTATGGACGAAGCTACACTAGCCAGAAGCTTGCGCTTACTGGTATACACCGCAGAACTATTGGACATCATCCGAAACAGCACAGCTATAGCTGTGGTGGCTCTTTTGCAGGCGTAATCAACGTGGCTACCGATGGTAAGCTTTTCGTCGATCATCACACCGAACCCAGCTAACACAAAGTCGTATACGATGTTACATAGGATGCTAAAGTGGAGGCCATATACGTACATGCTTCCATTTACCTGCGTGTAAAGAGTGCGTAAATCGCCTCCACTTTTGCATCCTATGTAACATCATATACGATCGTGTGTTTGCTGGGAAGTGTTAGACGGAGCGCTTCGAATTGATAGTGCAATCGCCTACATTGATCACCACTTGCTACTCCGACTTTCGGTTGTTCACAACCACCACCTCAGTTTTATGGTGTGCCAACTCCAGTTTCCTGGATCTCATCCACGCCTCCACAACCTGGAGTGGACAGTAGTCAACTCTGCTTCTTCGATGGTTTCACCCCAAGTAACACACTTGTCACTGAAGAGTCACAGCGGCGCAGGTTTTTGTTGCACAGAAATCATTGTGACTTACTTCTAGCAAGTAAGTATTTATTTGTATTTGTAAGTCACAATGACTGCCGTAACTTTTCCGTAACAAGTGTGTTACTTGGAACCGTAGACTTCCAGCGTAATGTCTTCAGCAAAGCCGACGATATCCACCCCCTCTTGAAACTCTAACCTCAATACCTCGTCGTACATCACATTCCATAACACCGGACCAAGGATGGAACCTTGCAGGACTACTGAGGTTATGTGAAAGCACTCCCGATCCACCTTTGTGTCGTAAACTAGTACTCGATTCTAGTAGCCAGGTATTCCCAGACGCAGGAGCGCATCGGCAATAGCTGGCCAACCGGCGCTACTGAACGCGTTCCTTACATCCAGAGTCATTACCGCTCAGTAGCGAATCTACCTTCTCTTACGATGGAGCGCTATTTCGGCGGTTCCTTTTGAACCGACAGGATAGTGTCTACGGTTGACCTCCCCTTCCTGAAGCCGAACTGGCTGATCAATAGACTATATACACCCTCGGTGTGCCTCAACATTCTATTGAGGATGCTCTTTTCGAGCACCTTCCCCGCTTTGTCGATCAAGCTAATTAGTCTATATGTCGACGGGTCTCTGGGTGGTTTCTTCGCCTCTGGCAATAAAACCAGGCTCTGCCTCTTCCAAACATCTGGGAAAACTCCCTCCTTCGTCCATGCATTTTCGCATAGCAGACCTGAACATCTCGGCAGCTTCTGTAATAGCTACTTTTAAGGCCAGGTTCGGAATTTCGTCCGGACCTGGGGCCTTACACCTACGCTAAGGGACTCTTCTATCCCTGCAAGTTCCACATCGGTGATCCTCTCCTCATCGCCAGTCCCAGTCCCCGGCTGTTCTACGAAAGGAGGCCAAGGATCAGGATCATGGCGCGGAAAAATCCCCTCGATGATTCCCTCCAACATCTCTGGAGATTGCTCTATAGGAGCTATTACTCGTCTCGTTTTGATCATCACGATCCTGTAGGCATCACCCCACGGATTCGCAATGGCACTCTGCAAGAGATCCTCGAAGCAGGCCTTCTTGCTTGTCCTTATCTCGGTCTTCAGCGTGGCTTTTGCAGCGGTGAACACTACCCGTCGTTCGTTTCGCTCTTCCTCAGATCGTGTTCGCTGCATCCACCTCCTAGCTGGTAGACAGGCGCGGCGCAGATCCGTAATCGCTTGAGTCCACCAGTAAGCCTCTGGTTTGCCATTTCTAGGGTGGGTGGACTCGTTCAAGCATGGTCGCATCGCGAGCACGCGAGTGTAGGTTTCGCTCACAGCGGAGTGCCTCCCTAAATACCTCTTCGTCAAAGTATGATGTCTTCCACCTGCGAGGGCTTGGCCTTGGCCTAGCCGCCTCTTCCTCTACCCGCTGCCTGCTGTTATTGTAGTCGATACTGTAGCGAACCACTATGTCAGTGAATGTAGCTATCATCTACTCTCCAGTTCGAACTACTTATTAGGCCAGAACTACGAAAAGTAACGTCAATAATCGACTTCGCACCATTCCGACTGAAGGTACTCTTGGTGCCGACGTTAGCCAGCTTTGTCTAGTATGGTGATCGTCTCTAGCAGGATCTGATCCCGCTGCGGCTTCCCCATTCCACGGCCCAGGCATCAAAATCACACACTATTACCACCGGCGTTCGCCCTGTTAGCACGGTCGTGATACAGTCCAGCATTCGCGTGAAATGCTCAATCGGCCACCGCGGAGGCGCATAACAGCTACAGAAGAAGACCCCGTTTACTTTGGCGATCACGAAACCCTCATAGGTAGTAGACACCCACTCCTGGACAGGGTATATACCCGTTGTCCATAACACCGTCATTTTTCTGGACCCATCCGCAACCCAATTGCCGTTGCCGGCGGGTACTCGGTATGGGTCTGCTATGATGGATGGCGATATCCATTTTCCACTCAGAATCTGCCTGACAAAGCAGTTGCTGAGCCGCATCACACTGTGATTTGTTGTTCACTGCGGCTTTCTTGAAGGCCGGGCACCTTGGACCACCCATCGGATGTCTGTTGTTCGAGGATTTCCCGGTACAGATCATGCAGATGGGCGGACTCGTGCAGCTTTGGGCCTTATGACCTTCAGCGCCGCATCGCCTGTACAGTTTGCGCCTGTCGGGGCCTTTGCAGTCCCACGACTTGTGTCCTGGTTCCAGACACCTGAAGCAAACCTCTGGTGGCTCGTGGAATGTCAGGTGACATACACACCAACCCACCTTTATGCTCCCTACTTTAACGGACTTTTTGACGTCCGCCACAGGTGGCTGAACCAAAGCTATCTGTGTCCCTGCTGGCCATTTCCGTAGCTTAACGGCTGCGGCGGCCACCTGCACATCGCACTGTTGCCGCAGTGCCGTGACGAGCTCTTCCACTTCGGTGATCTAATCAATGTCCTTGACCATAAGAGTCGCCTCATGTGTCAGAGCCCTCACCTGCACACCCTCACCAAGGACCTCTTCTGCCAGCCTCTTATAGGCGGCGCCCTTGTGCTCCTTCTGGCGCTTCAGCTCCAGGATCATCCCGCCCATACGAGTACGTCTAATACTGCGTACGTCGGCTCCAAGACTCTCAAGCTTGGCGTCGCTTCGCATCATCTTCAAGACGTCCGAGTACTTGGACTGTTCCGTCTTGATAACGATCGCGTCGCCTTTCTCGCGCTTGGCACCTGCCCTCCTACGCCTTGGCTTGGCATCGTGCGCTACTACCTGCGGATTCGCCTTCTTCTTCCTCTTCCGCTCTACCTTCGTCCAAGGGGGGTCCTCCCCTTGGATCGCCCTACTCTGTGGCTGTTGAGGGCCCACCAGCGGTCGAAACCCCTTGTTCCCATCGTTCCGGGACGGGCCAGCCTTTTCAGGCGCACCCTTCCCAGCTTTCCGGGAACCCTGGCTGGGGTTCGACCTTCCGGCATTATTACCGACTTTCGGGGTAATGATTCGCCTGGCCTTGCGAGCACCGCCAGACAGCTCCTCGCCTGACGGTTGCCTCGCCCGCTTCTGCGATTGCTTGCCCCGTTTGTCGCGAGCAGTCGCTTCCGCCTTATTCGGACTTCCTGCGAAGGAGAAGGCCTCCGTTTGGGTAAACTTCGGCACTTTCTCAGTTGCAGGCTTCGCTGCTGCAGCAGTCAGCAACGCGAGTGCCGCGTGCCCCTGCTTGGCATCGTCGACCGACGCCCTAAGTCGAAGCAAGGCCGTTTTCAGGTCCTTGCTTATGTTCGACTTAGTGGACGCAAAGTCGATGATTTTTCAAAGCTGCTGCTCAGCCACCTCTATTGAGGACCGTCCTTTGGATTCTCGGGGTTGACGGCCCTCAACAACCACGCTCCGTCCATAACCTCCACCGGCTGGCTTGCCGGGAAGTGGACTGGAGCACCCACGCTTGAGCTGCGTACGCAACTCCCAGCGCCTATCTCCTCACTTCTCCTTGTCGGAGATCTCATCAACCCGCTTCTTTTGAAGGGGTTGATCGAACCACTACTTCCACCTAAATTTTGATTTCTTGAATTTTTACTCATTTTTTCATCTCACGAGTCGCACGGGAAATAAGGTATAAGGTCCACCACGCCAGAGCCCTGCATTAACGCGGTAAGGGACAGCTTACTGGGTGAGGGGGGGGGGGGGGGGGGGTTGCCCAGGTACCCCACAGGCTCCGTTAAAGATCGAGCATCTTTTTCACCCCCTCGATCACTCATTTCTCAGCACGGGTCGCTTGACACCTTGAATTGGGGTTAGTAGTCATATTCTTAGCCGGCGACTACGCGGCTGACTCGCAAGCGGGGGTTGCGTCAGGCCCCAGGACTTTCGTCCCTGCTGCCCCTTCGCCTCTTGTGTGTGTGTGTGTGTGTGTGTGTGTGTGTGTGTGTGTGTGTGTGTGTGTGTGTGTGTGTGTGTGTGTGTGTGTGTGTGTGTGTGTGTGTGTGTGTGTGTGTGTGTGTGTGTGTGTGTGTGTGTGTGTGTGTGTGTGTGTGTGTGTGTGTGTGTGTTTTTTTTTTTTTTAATCGGCTCAACAGACACCCTAACAGGAAGGTTAGGGTAGTGTGGGGTTAAGGCCGTCTTCAACAGCACTAGTAAAAGCCAGGACTACTCTCTCCTCGACCCACTAAAACACATTCAACACGTCTCTCCGGAACCACCAAGAAGGTATTGCTTCAGAGAGGAGCTAGTGCATATCGCACCCACAAGGTTAGCTGCCGTAGCCTAGCAACAACGAACATCGATGACTCGCTCTGAAGAGTCCATCACGGTAGCATGCTGGCGCTTAGCCAGTTTCCCGAGTGGTCCTCGCCACTCCCTTTGTCCTCGGAAGGCGGGCAGGATCAACCCCGCCCGCGCCCAACTGCTTGGCAGACATCAAGAACTGATGCCCACGTGCAACCCGATCTGACCTGCCCGTAAGGAAGGGTATCACTACCGCCTCTTGTGTGAGAGCCTTCATCTGTACCCCTTCGCCAAGGATCTCTTCCGCCCAAACTTTTGTAGGCGACGCCCTTCAGCTCCAAGATCATCTCGCCAGTACGAGTACGTCTGATACTGCGGACGTCGGCTCCCAGCACCACGGAGCGCGTTGTCGTTCTCGCGCTTGGCACCTACTCTTTTACGCCTTGGTTTATCTTCTTTTTACGCCTTGGTTTATCTTCTTTTTCATCGCTCGACCATCGTCCAAAGTTCCTCCCCTTGGTTCGCCCTTTTCTATGGTTGCTGAGCGCCTAACAACGGTCGCAACCCCCTGTTTCCATTCTTCCGGGACGGGCCAGCCTTTTCAAGCCCACCCTCCCCAGCTTTCCGGAACGCTGGGGCTGGGGTCCAACTTGTCGGAATTACTGCCGACCTTCGGAGTTAGTATCCTCCTGGCCTTGCTGACATCGCCAGATAGCTCCTCACCTGATAGCTGCCTCACCCGCTTCTGTTTATCATGAGCACTCGCATCCACCACATCTTTCGGAGTGCCTGCGAAAGCGAAGGCCTCCGTCTGGATAGACTTCGTAACCTTTATTTTCACCGGTTCCGCCACTGCTGCAGTTCTTAGAGGTCCACCATGCGAGAGCCCGGCATTAACGCGGTAAGGGACGAAATACTGCGGGGGTGCCCAGGTACCCCACAGCCTCTGTTAATGATCGAGCATCACTTACCGAGGGGGTGACTCGATCACTCATTCCTCGGTGCGAGTCGCTTGACACCTTGAATTGGGGTAAGTAGTCCTATTCTTGGCCGACGCCTACTCACAAGCGGAGTGAGCCAATGCCTACTCACAAGCGGGGTGAGGGGGGGGGGGGTGGTTCGTCAGGCACCAAAACTATACTCCCTGCTACCCTGCTGTACACTGTACAGTGTACAGTTGTTCCAAACGTTCTAGCTATAACATCCATGTCATCCGCAAAACGTGAAATTGTTTGTATTTCAAATCTCGAGGAACACGTCAAAAATGAAGTACAAGCTGGCTGGAGGCAGCGCGGACGACAGGGCAATCCTAAGCAACAGTGTCACGATATACGTGGACACTTTCGAGGTGGTAGAAGATTTCGTCTACATCGGATCCTTCTTAACGGCAGACAACAAGTGATGAACAACGAGCTCGCTGCACTCTACGACGAACCTAGCATCCGGAAGGTGGCAAAAGCTTGAAGGATACGATAGACAAGGCATGTTATGAGAAGGCCGGGCAACAACCCTTCAAAACTAGTGTATGCAAGAGGAAAACCACTTCTAAATTCAGTGCACAATAATTTGTCCGGAATCCTGTTTGGCCGATTGAGGAGACCTTCGTCAGAGAATACCAGGTGCGTTTCCGAGAGGGCCGATCAACGACGGATCATATGTAGGTATCCGGAACCGAAACCAGTGGAGGCGAATGTTTCATTTGCGGTAGACTCACCGTTACGAGATCGTCATCAAGTAGCAAGTTAGTAAATAAAGGCGTTCAATGAATCAGTATTTCAGACGGAGAGAATTATGACGATTCAGGATATAGCAACGTGGTCTTTACAAAAGCAATATTAAATGTATTGTACATTATTTTCACTGACTCCAAAACTGAACTGACTTATATTCTGGTTTCGTAAATTCACATAATACGTGAAAGTCATTCAACCATTTTTGATTGGAAACAGTACTGATTTTGCTTCAACGTGCTATTTTGTCCTCACTGATCAATGTTACATCAGTTTACGTTACTAGACATGACTTCATCCGACTCGACTACTGTTGATAAGCGCGCACTGCGCAGCCTTAGCGGGGCTTACGGACAATATGGGGGATCGCATTTCACCACGGTGCATCAGCGGCGGCGCGCGGCGGCTTAAGAAAGACCACGTTCGACACAGTCGTCGTCGTCGTCGTCGTCGTCGTCGTGTGCATCGGACATCCAGCCAGCAGACAGGCTGGAGATGGGGGCGGGGCAGAGTAAACAAGTGGAGCAATGTGTGA
Source organism: Aedes albopictus (assembly GCF_035046485.1). Classification (NCBI taxonomy): domain Eukaryota; kingdom Metazoa; phylum Arthropoda; class Insecta; order Diptera; family Culicidae; genus Aedes; species Aedes albopictus. Next base: position 312,795,089 of record NC_085137.1, on the reverse strand, counting down.
GATAATCCGAGAACTGTTGCCGCTCGGCTAGGTATCCAGCCTGCTTCTGGAGGTACACGTACCTAGGCGAGGTAAGTTTGAACGTCATTCCTGGCCAAGTGGGTGTGAAATTCTACAGCTGATTAGTCACTAGGTGGCAAAGCGGGAAACGTTAGAGTGTTGGGAATTTGCGAGAGGAAATGGTTCACAAATTATTGAAAATGTATTAAGTACATTTAATGGGTTCAAGTTCCCACACATGATTCTGGGAAAAATAACTAGGCAAGAATGCATTCATCCGCCTGGCCCTCAAGGCTGGAATGGTAATAAATTGAGCACACTAACTTGTCTATAACTTTTTACTTGAATGCTTTCGATTGCTGCATACAAAATATGTTGAAAGGGAAAACAAACTTACTTTGTCTTTGATCAAAACTAGGGGTTTTCAGGAGTTGTTTCAGAAGCAATTATAAGAAAAAAAGATCAAGAACTGAAAATTTATCACAAATCTGTATTCGGTGTGCATACAATGTAACCAGCCCACTTTGGTATGCCGAATGTCATGCACGAAACCACGTGGTGTCGTTAGGAATATATCGTTCTATTTACTGATTAAGAAACAAAGAATTTTGTTAATGAATGAAAACAGGGGGATGGTTTGTGAATTTCCTATTTATTACTACATTACTACATACTATTTATTGTTACATTATTTCAACATCTGTTTAAAATCGCATACAACACTCTCTCATACAATACATAGGCTATTGTACGAAACTACGTACACAGTCTTGTAACTAGGTGACACATTAAAGGTTGATCAATTGAGCTAATAATTATTTAGGCAACCATTTTCAGTACAGTATGCGTTACTATGGTAACATAAAATAATCAATCTAAGAAAAAAGGTTTGGTTGCACGCCCATTGTCTCCCAGTAACTTGATTGCAGCGGACATGAAGCTGGACCACGAAACCTGCCGCAATTTAGTTTGCGCCTTGTGTTTCCGTAAAACTAAATCTCCCAGAAAACTATATGACATAGTAAAGCAAACCTTAGTGAAATTCTTTTTGCCTAATTACAATGATAATGAAGAAATTTACCCGAAAATTTTGTGTGCCAAGTGCTACATGGTTGTCTACAGGCGGTCGGAAGGTAATAATAAACTTTTTTTTATTTAAATGATTATGCATAGTAATATGTTTTCTATATCAGGGCTACCACATAAAACTATAAAACTACATGATTATAGTAAAGATGTGTCGTCGGTAGTCACGAGAGGACAAACGTCAACGAAACATACGTGCAATTTGTGTACGGTGGCCTGCCAAAATCCGTTGAGCAAACCGGTGAGCAAACCAAAGTCAAGGCCAAACAAAGCAAATCCAAAATCTAATTTCAACCTTAAGTTGTGCTCAAAGTGCTTATCAGAAGTTCATCGAGGGAAATCGCATCATTGTTCAAAAGACACAAAAGAGAAAAATCTAGTGCGCCTTGCTGGTAACGATACCGGTAAACTTCTGGCACAATCACTGAGATCCAGTAATGCTCCAAACGGCGATGTAGTTTTGAAGAATTCCAGAGGAAAGCCGACCAAAGTAAAGATTCTAGGAAGTGCGAAAAAAAATCCGGAAAAGCGGCGTCTGTCACATAACCAGATCTTGAAAATTCAAAATAAACTGGATCTGAGCACAGAAAGGTTTGTGGGACTTGTTTTTAAAAAATGCGTTTTTTTTTTAATTTTTCATTGTTTTTCAGACTCGGAAACTTGCTCAAGCTCTTGGCGAATCGAAATCAGTGGCGATACAGCATGGTTTGCAGAGCTTTCTTACAAGTTCCGCACACGAACTTGATATTTTTTTTGAAGTTGAGTCAATGTTTTTTTCAACTTCAGGCGGCAACCTTAACAAGGAATGTCTGATCTTCTGTCGAAGTGTCCATGGCTTGATAGCATATGTTGAAAATCGTCGTAATATTCAGGACGCACGCATACTAATAGGGATTGACGGAGGACAAGGTTCGTTGAAGATAATCTTGAATATGGAAAACAATTATGAAGCCGGTCAGCCAGAGTTCAGGGATTCTGGAGTAAAACGGTGCTTCATTCTTGCATTGGTTGAAAATGTCCAAGAAAACTACGACAATGTTTCAAAAATCTGGAAAAAATTGGAACTTGGTACCCTGGATGCAGTTGTAACAGGTATGCATTCATCGTGAAATATAACAAAATTATTCAACGTAAAATATAACAAATATGTCTTTTCAAGGCGACCTGAAGATTATAAACATTGTCGCAGGTGTGATGAGTAACAGTTCAACATACCCATGCGCTTTCTGCACCGTGAATAAGAAAGACGCTACGCACGATCGACTCAATCCAGCATAATAGCTCTTTATGGAACGCCGAAGGGGGGATCAAGAACAATGCCAAGTTCTATTTGAACTGTGTGAATACACCTTTGTTTCACGGGGACGGTTCCACCAATATTGTCGATGTCTGTGCACCTCCGTCATTACACCTGCTCTTGGGAATGGTTAATACAGTATATAATGGCATTGCTGAATGCAATGATGATATTGCACAATCCTGGACGGCAGCTTCAGGTGCAACACGACATGCCCAATTCGGGTTCACTGGAAGACATTGTCACAATCTTTAAGCGGAGCGAGAAATCCTAAACGACCAAGACCCAAACCTGAAGAAATATGTATACGTACTTAACGGATTACAGAAGGTAGTTGATGCTTGTTTCGGAGCCAAGCTGCAAGATGACTTCCAGCAACACATTATTGAGTTTTGTGAAGCTTGGAAATTGGCAAAGCTGCCAAGGACTCCAAAGTTCCACACAATACATCAACATGTTGGAGAGTTTTGTTCTAGCATGCAAACTGGATTGGCAAAATTCTCGGAGCAAACAACCGAAGCCATACATAAAGATTTTGCAAAAAAATGGGAAAAGTACAAAGTTCCCAAAACGAGTCTTCAATTTCCGAAGAAACTGCTAAACTGTGTAGTTTCGTACAATAGCCTTCATATTGTATGAAAGAGTGTTGTATGCGATTTTAAACAGATGTTGAAATATTGTTACAATAAATAGTATGTAGTAATAAATAGAAAATTCACAAAACATCCCTCGGTTTTTATTCGTTAACGAAATTCTTTGTTTCTTAATCCGTAAGGAGAACGATATATTCCTAACGACACCACGTGGTTTCGTGCATGACATTCGGCATACCAAAGTGGACTGGTTACATTGTATGCACACCGAATACAGATTTGTGATAAATTTTCAGTTCTTGATCTTTTTTCTTATAATTGCTTCTGAAACAACTCCTGAAAACCCCTAGTTTTGATCAAAGACAAAGTAAGTTTGTTTTCCCTTTCAACATATTTTGTATGGAAAAATCTTAAAATACTCAAATCGATTTTTTTTTTTAATTTTCCCCGATGAAAGATTTTCTAGTCTTCAGCATCGATTTCTATACTGTTAATACTAACTTTTAACGAAAAAAAATATGAGGTTCATGCAAGTTCGATAATAATCATGTTTCAGCACACCGTGTGCTGGGAGTCTCCCGGTACTTGTCTATAACTTTTGACTTCGAAACAGTAGTTTTTTGTCAGTGTATAACTTATATAGGGCATTTGATGGCTTCATTTATTGTGCCCAACAGAATCATTTGATTTTGCTGGAAAACGGTTTGTATCGCCAAACACGTTACAAGGTCTTTCCTAGCTAAATCAAATGGGTTTGTTGGGCACACTATAAACAAAGCCAGCAAGTGCCCTATTGTAACCTTGTTGCTTACAAAGAAACTTTACTCAAGCTCCGAGCGTTACTACTTCTCTTAAGATAAAGTTTCCAGCGACACTGCCGTAAGTTTTAATTTATGTTTTGGAAAACTTTAGGTTAAGTTTTTATACGAACCATTGGACAAAAAAATATACCAATAAAGTCTACAGGTTCTAGACGTAGGTTTTAAAAATGGAGCTTTTATTGACCGTTCCTTAAAAGAGAGACCCTAAACACATGTGCGGGAATGTACCTGCCCCCCACTGCATACATGCATATCTGTGTTCATCATAATGTCCACGTAACCGCAAACCTTTTTATAAATTCGTCCTATCGGACCCTTGCCTATTCCACCTAACGAGCGTCGGATATTGACCGATGAATAGCAAACATTAGAGCACATCATGCCACCGGCGACGAGCTGCGACCGCCTCATGGCTGCATTTGTGCAAATAGACCGACAAGACGCGGTCGGACATAATGGTCCAACGAGGAGCCAAGACGGTTCGTTCCCATAGCAATTTACGGCGATAAATTTAGCTCTTTTATTGCCTATTTTGCCCGCGGCTAGCAGCCGATCGCCGATCACCCGCGTGCGCGCATTGCTTACCTATACCGAGTTTGTTTGTGCGCGCCTTTCTTTCTGGTTGGCGTCGGCGGCGGTGGAGGCGGCAACGGCATCATCAGCATGGAATGCTTCCCGAACGATCGTCATAGGAGAAGGACCGCGAACGCCGACGAGTGCCGACAACTTCAATGCGGAAAATAGCTGTTTGGCCGTCAACAGATGTGCTGCTCAGAGCAGAGAAGCCAGTGGCGGTGTGTCGGTGAAGCCGCAGCGAACGTTAAACAAGTACGGAGAGGTGATGATCTGCGTGATGATGGAAATTAGCGCCGCATACCGTCCTATAGACACAGGATAGGGGAACGTTGACCGCCGCCGTTGCTCACCGCATGGGAATCTCGGGAAGGGACTCATTAGCAGCGGAAGGTTTTAGACGGCTGCCGCCGGAGAAGCAGTTGATGACTTTGGAATTAGCGGCTGCGGCGGCGGTCGGGCTCAAATTCGTGGAACGAAACAAAGTCCTTAGGAATGTGAGGGCTAAGGGTGGAATTTGGAGAACCCTGCTTGATTTTGGTACGGATCGTGCATGAACACGACACGACCAATGGAATTTCGACGATTTGGGCTGTTGTTTTCGGTTGGAACAAGAATGCCACCGACCCTTGTTTGCTCTGTCCTTCAACATACATTTTTCATTCCGACCGAAAAACAAGTCACGACGGCACACGCAACCAGTGGCGGAGCGAGGAAGTCACATGCTTTACATAATCAAGGTACCATCATTCTTTCTATTATGCCCACATTAACGTAGTGTTTCCTCCACAATATTAGCATTCATTTATTTTTTTCAACATTAAGTAGTTATAACATTGAGCCAACAATTTCCCGCTATTACACAAGATTTACAGTTTCAGATCTCCGGATTCGATCACGCCAAACGATCGACAGATCACGCTTCAACTGGTCTGGCCATCGTCATCTCTGCGCTCCTTGTGGCGATCGGATCTATGACGAATTCCAAATTTATAGGGTTGTTTTCCGGATATCTAGCAACATGCTCTTCCCACCGTATCCTCCCGATCTTCTGGATGTTAGGTACGCCGTAGAGTACAGCCATCTCGTAGCCATCAGTCATCCTTCACCGCCACACGCTGAAAACTTCGAGTCCTTGTAGGTCCTCCTAACAGGATTTAACCTTGGGGAACTTCTTAGATTTGTGAAAGCACTTCCAACTCATCTGTGCGTTGCATATCAGTACTCGATTCTGGAAGAAGATTCTGAGAATCTTGCACAGGATGTACTCGGATATGCTCAGCCTTGAGAGTGTTCAAGAAATACCTGCCCAACTGGCGCAAAAAGGCGCTTTCCTTACGTCCATGTCGAACAATCATATTGGTTTATATGCCGACGGGTCACCAGCCTTTGGCAATAGGGCCACGGTCTGCCGCTTCCAAACCTAGGAAGACTCTCTAGCAGTGCTGACAATGTCATTTCGACTTATCTAGATTCAATCAAGGGCTGCAAAACGGTGAGTCGATAAGTAGAGCGTCCAACATAGCTCTGGCCCTACAAGTTCCTACCTCATGCTTCCATGGGTCATGCGATGACAAAGACCGCCAGCTAAGAGTTGTGTGCTTAGTTGGTAGTGCAGCCTGGACACTGTTGTCCTTCTGACTTCAGCTAGATTGAGGAGGTACGACCCGAGCGTCTGTTCACCAAGGAGGTGTGGCTCAAACAGCGTCTGTTCTGGCTTCCAGCGGTTGAGTAAGAAACGCTGCACCACGCCCAGCTAGATCCAAGGTGGCAGCCCCATCAGCGTGGTCGTCCCAGTGTTGGTTGGGACGTTAAACAGAACTAGCACGATGGCCCTCCGGCGAGACAGGAGTGTTGGCGTAGGCTAAATAAGCTACCCGTAAATATTCCCAATGCGAATAACATAGGAGAAAATACGACTCGATACAATCGGTAATGACCCACGCGACGAAATAAGGACTACGATTGGAAACTTGGAACATGGAATTGCAAGTTACTAGGTTTTGCAGGGTGTGACGAAAAACTACATCCCCGCAACTTCGACATCGTGGCGTTGCAGGAACTTTGTTGAACTGGACAGAAAGTGTCGAAACGCGGGCATCGAGCGGCTACCTTCTATCAAAACTGTGGTACCTCCAATGAACTGGGAAAAGGATTTATAGTGTTGGGCAAGATGCGACAACGTGTGATCGGGTGGCAGCCGATCAACGCAAGGATGTGCATGTTGAGAGTTAAGGGCCGTTTCTTCAACTACAGCATCATTAACATTCACTGCCCACACGAAGGGAGACCCGATGACGAGAAAGAAGCGTTCTACGCGCAGTTAGAGCAAACATACGATGGTTGCGCTCCGCATGACGTGAAAATCGTTGTAGGCGACATGAACGCGTAGGTAGAAAGGGAGGAAATGTACAGACCGATAATCGGGCGAAACAGCCTGCACACCGTATCGAATGATAACGGCCAGCGATGTGTAAGCTTTGCAGCCTCCCGTGGTATGGTAGTTTGAAGCACCTTCTTCCCCCGCAAGATATCCACAAGGCCACCTGGAGATCACCCGACCAAATCGACCACGTTCTAATCGCCGGTTAATTCTTCTCGGATATAACCAGTGTCCGCACATACCGCAGTGCGATTCGGATCACTACCTAGTCGCTGTATACACGCGCTCAAAACTTTCGACGGTTATTTCCACGCGTCGAAGTCTAACGCCATGGCTCAATATCAAGCAGCTGCGTAACGTAGAAGTGGCTCAAGACTACGCGCAGCAGCTAGCAGTGGCCCTACCAACGGAAGAGCAGCTTGGCGCAGCTACACTTGAAGATGGCTGGAGGAACATCCGATCCGCCATAGGTAGTACCTCGGCTACAGCACTAGGCTTCGCGACTCCGAATCACAGAAACGACTGGTACGACGGCGAATGTGAACAGTTAAAAGACGAGAAGAATGCAGCATGGGCGAGAATGCTGCAACACCGTACGAGAGCGAATGAAACACGTTATAGACAGGCGCGGAACAGGCAGAACTCAGTCTTACAGATGAAGAAGCGCCAGCAGGAAGAACGAGATCGCGAAGCAATGAAAGAGCTGTACCGCGCAAGGAACACACGAAAGTTCTACGAGAAGCTGAACCGCTCGCGCAGAGGCTTCGTGCCACAAGCCGACATGTGCCGAGATAATCACGGGAATATTCTCACGAGCGAGCGTGAGGTGGTCGAGAGGTGGTGGCAGCATTACGATGAGCACCTCAATGGCGACGTTCAAGGATGGGAACAAGGAGAATACATTTTACTAAGGTGGCGCAGATAAACATTGCAAACCACTGGTTGTCTCTTCCACTCTTCTGGTGTTCTTATGCAACTAAAATAGTGACGTCACTATTTCAGTTCCATAAGAACACCAGAAGAATGGGAGAGACAACCAGTGGTTTGCAATGTTTATCTGCGCCACCTTAGTAAAATGTATTCTCCTTGGGATGGGAACACTCACTTTCAAAGAGTTACAGTCACTTGCTATTTTCTCAGCTCAGAAGCGTGCAATCAAGAAACAATGTACAGACGACTTGTTTTGTCTAAAATTTTGCCGAATAGAGTAGGGGTCGCACACGCATACCGAAGTCATGAGGGAGCTGCAAAGGCAACTCTCCACGAGGTGAATGTAAATTACACTCACCTCGTGGAGAGTCGCTTTTACAACTTTGTCACGACTTTGGTATGCGTGTGCGACCCCTACTCTATTTGGCAAAGTCTTAGACAAAACCACAATGCAAAAGTCGTCCATACATCGTTTCTTGATTACACGCTTCTGAGCTGAGAAAATAGCAAGTGAGTGTAACTCGTTGAAAGTCAGTGTTCCCATTCCTGGCGACGTTGCAAGTACCGAAGGTGGCGTGTTAACAGATCTAAGAGTATGTGCACATGACGAAAGACTTCGGCCCCTGACCTCCAAGAGATTGAGGAGGATGTTGGCCGGTTGGAAAACAACAAAGCCGCTGGAGCAGATCAACTAGCAAACGAGTAACTAAAACACTACACTACACTGGGTCATTAATAAGATTTGGCAGGAGGAAGTATTACCGGAAGAATGGATGGAAGGTATCTATCTACAAAAGAACGGCAAGCTGGATTGCGGGAACTACCGCGCGATCACACTACTGAGCGCTGCCTACAAGATACTCTCTCAAATTTTATGCCGTCGTCTATCACCGATTGCAAAAGAGTTCGTGGGGCAATATCAGGCTGGATTCATGGGTGATCGCGCCACAACGGACCAGATGTTCGCCATCCACCAGATGTTGCAGAAATGCCGCGAATACAACGTGCCCACGTGGAGGAATCACCGCGCCCGCCAACCCGAATTTATATCGACGGTGATGAAATCGAGGCGGTTGAAGAATTCGTGTACTTGGGCTCACTGGTGACCGCCGATAACGACATCAGCAGAGAAATTCAGAGACGCATTGTGCCAGGAAATCGTGCTTACTTTGGACTCCGCAGAACTCTACGATCGAACAAAGCTCGCCGTAACACGAAGTTAACTATCTACAAAATGCTGATTAGACCGGTAGTCCTCTATGGGCACGAAACATGGACCCTACGTGCAGAGGACCAACGCACCTTTGGAGTTTTCGAACGGAAGGTGTTGCGTACCATCTACGGCGGAGTGCAGATGGAAGACAGGACTTGGAGAAGGCGAATGAACCACGAGCTGCATCAGCTGCTGAGAGAACCAACCATCGTCCACACCGCGAAAATCAGGAAACTGCGGTGGACGGGTCAGGGCATCAGGATGTCGGATAGCAACCCGACTAAAACCGTTCTCGAGAGTCATCCGACCGATACAAGAAAACGTGGTGCGCAGCGAGCTAGGTGAGTCGATCAAGTGGAGGACGATTTGTGGACTTATCGCAGACTCACCGAGTAGACTGGAGACGACTCCTACGTACATCAGAAGACACTTAGGCCAAGACTTAGGCCTTAGTCTGACCAGTAAGGTAAGGTAAGTAAAGTGTGCTTGCTCTTTGAGTATTTGTTTGTCTATCGCGAAACTTTCCACCTCGTCGGAAAGGTTCTCGATAGGACTATTCTTAAAAGTCTGTTGAGCTGCATACACCGAAGATGTAAATGGTCTATTGAAAATTGATAAAACCGTCAACCGCTCTTCAGCGTTATACGAGGGAAACCCGATACTGTGCTATAATAACCCTTGATGTAAGCCAAGTAACATTTTGATGACCAATTATTCTTGTAGGGGTTTTGAGGACCGTCATAAATTCTAATACGTTTTATGTATGTATGTATGTAGGTAGCCACCATCCTAGCTTGAGTCTTGCTCTGCATGCAGTTCCACCTAACAGTAAAGATCAATTTCATTACCACCCTGACTTCAACATACCGCTGTATGAAGGGCCAAAAGGGGGTGTGGCGGACCCGTAAGTAGAGACACTTACGCGAAATCCGCGGGTTTAAGAGAATCTCCTTCCAACAGTATGATCCAAAAGGATGAATAATGAAATTTACATTACTTGTCAAGCTTTCTACGGGATGGTTTGTTACAAGAAGGGCGCGTCAAATCCATTGCAACTGTTGGGATAGAAGAACCCATCTACAAGGATGTTATAGTTACTTCTCACCACACTCCGGCTGGCAATCCACTCCGTCGTACAGTTTCAACTTCAATGATGCCCTGATGCACCCTCCCAACCCCATATAGGTAGATGTATGGTTATATAACGATTTAAATATAATATTTTATGAAAATTTATGATGAAATATAATCTTGAAATATGGTATAATCAATAAAATATAATAACATAATGTAATATAATATAGCAAAATGGAATAAGATATCAATTATAGATGAAGTAAATGAATATTTTTCGGTGACGAGGCATTTTACGTCCTGGCTTCTACTCCGTCGTACAGTTACAACTTCAATGATGCCCTGATGCACCCTCCCAACCCCATATAGTTTTATATAGTCAATAGTATAATTTATTATGATGAAATATGTGTAATATCGAAGTATGGTATAATCTGTAAAAATAAATGAAGACGTATAATGTAATGAAATGTAATGTAGTGACACGAAATAAGGTATCAATTTGTAGATAATATGAATGAGTGTTGTTCGCTGACGAGTCACATCACGACCTAGATGGTTTGGTAGAACATTAGTATAATGATTATCAAATAATTGAATATAATGTAGTATAATGAAATGAAAGAATGTAATGTAATGAAAGTTTATAGAATATACATAATGAAATAAGATATAATATAGGAAACTTACAAAAGGTAGGTGATTATAAGAATTAGAGAAGTATTATTACAATCGATCTTGGTAGTAGTATTGATTGACCTTAGAACCCTTGAGAATGTATAAGAAAATATATGAAATAACAACCAACAAATCTGCCTGCATGTTTGTCTGTATCCTAAATGTAATATATAATAAGACAAAGACGTAAAACCTGTGGACTTACAAAAATTTCCTTACAGTAATATGATCCAACAGGGTGAATAATAGCTCTGCAGCACTTATTAAGCTTTCTACGGGATGGTTTGTTAGCAGAAAAGCACGTCAAATTCATTATAACTGTTGAACTTTAATAACCTTCGATGTCCTTAATTCTAATACGTTTTATTTTGATATTATGATGGTTTTAAGAACCTCTTCTAGTTTAAATGCCACTAGGGAAGAAACGCAGTCAGTCACATAGAACTGCAAATGCTGTGTCATTCATTGCGATGCAAACGTTGAAATATTTAATTACATTGAATTACATTGCTAGTACACGTACTAATCAGAACAGTCCCATCCCAGCTACGACGTTGCCATCGGGAGAATCTACGTAAACCGGCGTAGCGTAGGCACCTTGACCACTACCGTCATCGGGCTGCGCCGTTTCAAAAGAAGAAATGTGATTGAAAATCAAATCTTATTTCTGTTCCCACACTTTCGACCACCGCCGCCGCCGCAACCACAGCACGACACGCGCGGGAGCAAGGCAGGCGACGCGACAGCGACAACCGGTGGACCACGCGAGAAGAAACCACAAAAAATAAGAAACAGAAAAGACAACGACAACAACACAGGCAGGGGCAGGAGAGGTCCACCGTACACCACTACTGTTCCCGCTGCCATCAGACCAGCAACGAGACCAACCGTGCCGAGTAGATGCCATTATATGTTCATCAACGATCGCAAAACATCGTGTACCGAAAAAAGAAGTACGTATCCGATCGATACCGGCTCAGGGTGGTCCAGAAACTTGACAAAGATATCAAACTAAAACTAATGCTCACGGAGACACATTAGACTTTCAATATTTGCCAAGTTATGGTAAATACTTAACGAATTTTCAAACAAGATTTTTTAACAGTAATAATATGGAACAAGCTCACATATTTTTATCCATCGGCACGTTCACCAGAGAATATGAAACTGCACAATCGCTCATAACAAAACATTACCATTTGCAGTCACGAACATATTGTCCCAAAAGAGCAGCACGCCACGCCTGCATCCAGATGATCGGGCCTTCCCCGAATTTCAATCAAACATTCTGCACCAGAGTCTGAACCACTGTGCCCCAACACTTGAATGAAGCAAACGACGCAAGGTACACACGCCATGCTCGGCAGGCGGCGGACTCGGCAGGAGGGAACGCATTTGGACAAAACGTGCCATGCCGCCAGCCGAGATTACTGCGCAGAGATTCTGGCATTCTGCTGGCAAGTGAGCAGCAACAGCAGCAACAACAGCAGCAGTGGCGCGGTGGTCGAGTAGGTGATTTCGGTGAGGTCTTTTGGCGTGGCGGCGGTGGCTTATTCCTTATTGTCTGTTCGATTGGAATAGGATGGAGCTGAGGGCGGAGGGGGACAACTCCCTGGAAGTCTCTGGATGGTGGTCGGCGTGCGATCGGTCGGTCGGTCCGGTCGTGATCAACTACGAAAGCCGCACGTCACCACTCATCAGTGCAATCATCGGCGAGCGTGTCTATTGGGAATGGGATTCAAGTTGGACCCAAGTGAGGGGTGTGTGGTGGGAGGAAGGGGTGGGGTCGACCTCCCTCCGAAAGAGAAGCCGAGTCAGAGCTGGTTGCGGTTAACGATCAAGCTGAGTGAGAATCAGGCGATGGAGCATGATGGGATAATGAATTTCGGATTTGTTGGATATTAATTGAAATTGGAAAATGAACTTGTTGGACTTGACTGGCAGTTGGGGATTAAGAGGAGGACCTTTGGTATTATTCTTTGCCGGACGCGGACGAGATGCGACTATTGTGGGAAACTAGAATCAAGAAGCTTTGATGTTTGATACACAAAGAAAAAAGATATTGAAAAGGTCAGCTACCAATAGCTTTGGTCTTTGGTGTTTGATCATGTCTACGCGTCGCTTCTGCATTTTCTTGACACAACAATCCAACTCTGAGGCCACCATGCACACATTATAAACCTCAGGATTTGTTAATTGCCCTCTTCTGATACCACAGGCGTACAAGAGTACATATTACAAATCTGAGTAGAATATTCGGATTTTGGTGCGTCGACCTAGGTACATCTCATAGTTTTCGCTGGTCTCGAACACGCTTATTGTCGAGCATCGCGGAGGACCGGTGATCTTAACGATTTACCCGCCATAAATATGGAATCGCATATTGCAACACCCATACTGAACATTGCAGCACCCAAAAAAGTTTGGCATCACCCTAAAATGTGAGTATTTCAGGTCTTTGAGGCACAAATTACTTATGACCCCCCTAATTCTCTTACAAAATGCAACTCGTACCTACAACATAATTGGTTGTTGTTCGGCATTCTTGCAACATGCCCTGTCCACCGTATCCTTCCGACTTTGGCCATCTTCTGGATGCTGAATTCGGCGTAAAGTGCAGCGAGCTCGTGATTCATCCTTCTTCGCCACACACTGTTCTCCTGTACACCGCCGAAGATCGTCCTTAGCACGCGTTGCTCGAAAACTCCGAGTGCTTGCAGGTCCTCCTCGAGCATGGACCATGTCTCGTGTCCGTAGAGGACCACCGATCTTATTAGCGTTTTATACATGGTGCATTTGGTGCATGGGTGAATCTTTTTCGATCGCTGTTTCTTCTGGAGCTCGTAGTAGGCCCGACTTCCGCTGATGATGCACCTCCGAATTTCACGGCTCACGTTGCTGTCAGCCGTCAGTATGGATCCGATCCTCGAGGTAGACGAATTCCTCCACCACCTCGAAAGTATCCCCGTCTATCGTTACATTACTACCCAGACGGATCCGGTCGTATTTCGTTCCGCCTACCAGCATGTACTTTGTTTTTGAGGCATTCACCGACCTTTGATGCTTCGCGTTTCAGGGGGGTGTACAGCTCTGCCACCGTTCCAAATGTTCTGGCAATAATGTCCATGTCGTCCGCAAAACACACAAATTGACCGGATTTTGTGAAAATCGGTCCACGGCTGTTGAGCCCCTGTTGTCGTAGTCCCCGTCGAGATTCGAACGAACTGGATAGTTCACCCGAAGCCCTTACGCAGTTTTGTACACCGTCCATCGTTGCTTTAATCAGTCTAGTCAGCTTCCCAGGAAAGCCGTTTTCGTCCATGATTCTCCATAGCTCTACGCGGTCGATACTGTCGTATGCCGCCTTGAAGTCGATGTACAGGTGATGCGTTGGGACCTGGTATTCACGGCATTTCTGGAGGATTTGCCATACGGTGAAGATCTGGTCCGTTGTCGACCGGCCGTCGATGAAGTCGGCTTGATAACTTCCCACGAACTCATTCGTTTTAAGAGGCAGACGACGGAAGATGATTTGGGAAAGCACTTTGTAGGCAGCATTCAAAATAGTTATCGCCCTGAAATTCTCACATTTCAAATGGTCGCCTTTCTTGTGGATGGGACAGATTATCCCTTCCTTCCACTCCTCCGGTAGCTGTTCGGTTCCCCAGATCCTGGCTATCAGCCAATGCAGACAGGTGGCCAACTTTTCTGGGCCCATCATGATGAATTTAGCTGCGATACCATCCTTACCAGCTGCTTTGTTGGTTTTGAGCTTAACTTCCCTTAGCGTGGGAGTTGTTTCATTTCTGTCCTCAGCTGCACTGGCGTCGTCGTTTCCTCCGTTGCGGTGATCTCCCGTGCCTACGTTCTCCACGCGATTCAGGTGCTGATCGAAGTGATACTTCCACCTTACGAGCACCTCACGTCCATTCGTTAAGAGGCCACCTACTTTATCCCTGCATATTTCGGCTCGTGGCACGAAGCCGTTGGGGGATGCGTTGAGCTTCTGATAGAACTTCCGTATTTCTTGGGAACGACACAGCTGTTCCATTTCTTCACACTCCGCTTCTTCCAGGCGACGCTTTTTCTCCCGAAAGAGGCGGGTGTCAAGTTTGTTTTTCGGATCTTCCAACGGATAGACTGTTTGTCTTGACTTCAGACATGAGAATGTTTATTACTTTCAAAAAATATCTTCCATGGTTCCTATCAGGAGACACTTGAAGTACCGATATATAAAAGCGCTATGTACAACGATCACCAATCAGCGATCGTTGTTCATGCGAAAGCGGGAGAGACAGAGTCCCTCAAAACTGCATGACTTTACCCACAGCTGGTAACAGCGTGGTTCAATAAATTTGTAATGCGACACTTTTCGTTTGTCGCCAAGAGTGCGAGACATTGAACTGAAGGTACAATGTCGGTTTGAATTTACCTTCTCAGCATGATTCCACTGGTGTGGTCTGCTGGAAATGTATGATCGAAAGGAATGTGAATAACATGTGCGCTGCGCATGTTACACGGGTCTGCTGTTTCCGCTTCTGTTTGTAACGTTCCACGTTCTGTCGGGTCCTTTGCTGCAGCATTACCGCCCTCGCTACGTTCTTCTCCTCCAAAACCGTTCTGCACTCTTCGTCGAACCATTCATTCTGTCGATTCCGTTCCACGTACCCGATGGTGCTCTCGGCTGCGTCGTTGATGGCTGCTTTTACTGTACTCCAGCAGTCCTCTAGAGGGGCCTCATCGAGCTCGCCCTCGTCTGGCAACGCGGCTTCGAGATTCTGCGCGTATGCTGAGGCGACATCCGATTGCTTCAGTCGCTCTAGGTTGTACCGTGGCGGTCGCCGGTACCGTACATTGTTGATGACGGAGAGTTTTGGGCGCAGTTTGACCATCACCAGATAGTGGTCGGAGTAGATGTTGGCGCCACGATAGGTCCTGACGTCGATAATGTCGGAGAAGTGCCGTCCGTCAATCAGAACGTGGTCGATTTGAGATTTCGTCTGCTGTGGTGATCTCCAGGTGTAACGATAAGGGAGGCTGTGTTGGAAAAAGGTGCTACGTATGGCCATATTTTTGGAGGCGGCGAAATCAATGAGTCGTAGGCCGTTTTCGTTCGTCTGCTGGTGGGTGCTGAACTTACCAATCGTTGGTCTGAATTCCTCCTCCTGGCCTACCTGAGCGTTCAAATCTCCTATGATGATCTTGACGTCGTGGCTTGGGCAGCGATCGTACTCGCGTTCGAGCTGCGCGTAAAATGCGTCCTTGTCATCATCAGTACTTCCGGAGTGTGGGCTGTGCACGTTTATTATGCTGAAGTTGAAGAATCGGCCTTTGATCCTCAACCTGCACATTCTTTCGTCGATCGGCCACCAACCGATCATGCGCCTCTGCATATCACCCATCACGATGAAAGCTGTTTCCAGCTCGCGTGTGTTGTCGCAGCTCTGGTAGATGGTATGATTACCTCTAAACGTTCGGACAGGATCCACAACACACCTCCTGCAGTGCTACGATGCCGAACCCGCGGTTTTTCAGTAGATCGGCGAGTATGCGGGTGCCCCCAATGAAGTTGAGAGATCGGCAGTTCCACGTACCGAGTTTCCAATCGCAAGTCCTTTTTGTTCGCTGGGGTCGTTGCCGTTGGTCTCGGTTCGTATTATTCTGTTGCTGATTTTCCGTTACAATGGTTTTTTTACGGCTGGCTCGTAGGGCCTGACACCAACCCCCTACTTTCCGGAGGACCATAGTGCACAGTTGAGCTTAGAGTCCTTCCCTAGCACTCGGACGTAGATCAGCCGCCCCTTACATGGGGATCAGACGCTGTTGTGAGCCACTCCTCCTGGAGAACAGACGCTCAGGTTTGCCGAAGCAAACCCCCCCTTCCCTGCCAGCCTACGACCAAAGTTCCCACCGGGGTTGGTTACCCGATCTTCCCTAAGGTTGCTCATAGTTTCCGGCCGGTACCGCGTGGTGGTAGGGATAGGAGTTAATGGGTAGAGGCTAGTTTTTTGCAGGTTATTTCTATGAAATTTCAGTGTATGTATCTTTTTTATGCTCTCCAATATTGTGTATATAAAATATAATAATCACGGTAACTATGGCAACGGCGGCTAGGGGGCGTTTATAGGGACGAGAAAAGGTTGATTGCAGGGGGTTAAAAGGGTTTTCAGCGGGGTACCAGGAGATAGCAGGAGTGTTTCAAAAAGGCACCAGCAGATAGGAGCATTTAAGGAGGTTTAGGGTCCCCTCAAGGGGCTTCAGGGATTCTAGAAGGTCTCGTGAGTGCTTCAGGTGGCCTTAGAAGGATCTAGGGGAGTTCAAACGGGTCTCCGTGCCGTTTCTGGGGCATTCCATGGGGAACCAGGGCGCACCGGAAGGTCTTAGGGGCATTTTCAGGGGCTCAAGGGGTTTGAAGGGGTCGCATGGGTGTTTCGAAGGATTCAGGGGGTTTCTGGTGGTACCTTGACGTAAAGGTCATTTTAGGGGGTTCTAGGGGCTTTCAGGGGGTCTCAGGAGCGTTTTAGGATGTCTTAGAGGCGTTTCAGGAGATCCAAAGGAATTTCAGGGGAGTATTTACCTGGAGATCACGCTAGGGTTATTGATATATGGAGCAGGTCTTAGGGGCATTTCCGGGGTCATTTCAGGAAATATCAAAGGATTTTCGGCGGGGTTCAGAGGAGGTTCGGCGGGGATTTCAGAGGCATTTCAGGATATTTCAGAGGTTTTACGGTGGGTTTCAAAGGCATTACGCAGGCGCTATCGAGGGTTTCGGAGTGTCTCAGGTGCGCTACACTACCGTGCAAAAGTTTGGGGTCACCCCCTCAAAAACATGGAAATGTTTTTCGGTCATATCCCAATCATCTTTCATTTAATCCACTTGTTCTTAGGCTCTATCGAAAGATAAAGAGTTAGATTTGATTCGTAGGTACTTTCCACAAATTTCGTATGAAAACTTTAGTACAAAAAGTTTGAAGAATTGAAGTTGCACCAAAAAGAAATGATGATTCGAACAAAAATCCGACTCAAACTTCATTTGAAAGGTGAACTCAAACTTTTGCACGATGCAGCATCCTTAGGGGTGACCCCAAACTTTTGCACGGTGACTTGTAAACCTAACTCGATAATTTAAATTATGTTATGAATTTTTCCGCTAAAATCTAGTGAATGGCTCTCAAAGAGGATAGAAATAGGGTTCTAATGCAACATAAATTTCAAAATTTAGTCGACCCAATTTTGAATTACACGGAAAACAATTTTTCCTACAGATTTAGGAAAAACATAGGTAAACTTTTTATACTAAAAATTTCATAGAAAATTTGTGAAAAGTACCTACGAATCAAATCTAACTCTTTATCTTTCGATAGAGTCTGAGAACGACTGGATTAAATGAAAGATGACTGAGATATGACCGAAAAACATTTCCATGTTTTTGAGGGGGTGACCCCAAACTTTTGCACGGGAGTGTACATAAGGCCGACGGGGTTTTCATGGGATTTCGGGGGCAATTTAGGAAATTTCAGATTATTTTTGACGAGTACGTAGTTACGTAGGCGCTTTCGGTGCTTTCGGACGGTCTCAGGTGAACTACGTGGGGTCCGTGGGGGTTTCAGGCGGATTTGAGATGTGTTTCATAAAATTTCAGAGGATTTTCAGTGACTCATTAAGGAAAACCCTTGGAACGCCCCGGAAATGCCTTAAAATACCCCTGTAACTTACATAATCTCATTGAAACGCCCTTGAAATTCCCTTATTTCCATTTCAAATGCCCCTGAAACCCCAAAATGTTCCTGAAACTCCCCTGATAGGGTCATCTGAAATGCTTCGAAACGTCCTTGAAACCTCCGTAATCCCATTAAAACGCCCTTAAAATCATCTTAATCAATTTTAATAAACGCTTAAACCCCTTTGAACGCCTCTGAAACTATCTGAAATGCTCATAAACGCCCTTAACCCTCGAGCGATCGCGCTGTTGTATTTTGTACAACACGTTGAAAAACTCTCGCTTTTTGTATTCAGCATTAGCGTGGTGCTGGCGATGGTTAAAATGCTCCTGAAATCGCCTAAAATAACCCAATGAAACACACCTGAAGACCCTTGGAACTTCTTGGAAATCCCCTTGGCCCCATCTCAAATTTTCAGGCGCAAGATCTGTTCTGGCAAACTACATTCGCTCATTAAAGCCCTGACTTAAGTTATGCACAAATAACCTCTTTTTTATGCCCGTTTTAATTTATGCAGTACCATTTTGAACGTACTGAACAAAAAGATAGAACAAGTAATGGTCAAGTATGTAATGATTCCACTACAAAATTACTTGAGCAGTTCGCAGGCGACAAGCAAAGTGTAACATCGGTAATATCTCCCATGCAGTTCAAAGTTGCAAAGTTCTTTGCGGAAAATAGTCCATTATTCTGTCTATTATTCCGTAAGGAAAAATTATGCTTCAGTTGTCAAAATACTTGCGGAAAAATGAGGAATTCTACTTGAGCGCTCTACTTGGGAACAGGAAACTATATATTCGAAATTCCAAATATATTTTTATTAATATTTTTTACCCTTCTTACACCCATAAGAAGGGTATAAATATCGCTCGAAAAACCGACTTTCGATCCGAGGCCCGGAGGGCCGAGTCTCATATACCAATGAACTCAGCTCGACGAACTGAGCAAATGTCTGTATGTGTGTGTGTGTGTGTGTGTGTGTATGTGTGTATGTGTGTATGTGTGTGTGTGTGTGTATGTGCGTTACAAAAAAAAGTCACGCACGTTTCTCAGCCGTCTCTCAACCGATTTGAGTTCTCTTGGAAGCAAATGAAAGCTACTACATCCTAGTAGAACGCTATTGAATTTTTTTTCGATTGGACGTTTGGTTACCGAGATATCTCTCGAAGAGTACTTGTGAGTCATACATCTAAACTTTTTAAGATTTTTTACCAATTGTATCATAATAAATATTTCGGCCGTTTGTCAGTCGATTTGGGTTCTCTTGGCACCAAATGAAAGCTACAGCATCCTAGTAGATCGCCTACAAATTTTATTTCGATTGGACATTTGGTTACAGATATATCTTTCGAAGAGTACTTAGGATTTATACAACTAAACCTTTTGAGATTTTTGACCAAGTGTATCATAATAAATATCTTAGCCGTCTGTCAACCGATTTCGGTTCTCCTGGCACCAAATGAAAGCTACAACATTCTAGTAGAACCCTATACAATTTCATTAGGATTGGACATTTGGTTACCGAGATATCTTTCAAAGAGTACTTGGGAGTAATACAGGTTAACTTTTTGAGAGATTTTTGACCAAGGGTACCATAATAAATATCTCAGCCGTCTGTCAACCGATTTGGGTTCTATAAGCACCAAATGAAAGCTACAATATCCTTGTAAAAGGCCCTGAAATTTTATTTCGAATCGACATTTGATTACTGAGATATTTTACGAAGAGTATTCAAATAAATTCTTGTTTTATTATTATATTCGCTTGTTATCTTGCATGAGTTTTTGACCAGTCTATGGGAAATTATTTTTCAATAAATAATGCTGACCGCATACAAAGTGTATACTAACAATATGTTAAATGAAAGCTTTGAATTTATATATTGTGGGAAAAATGCAAGAACCGGACAGCCAAAATAACTAGCTAATGCCAAAACTGATTAACTTAGTAGATATATCCTTTTTGTCCTTTCTACACCATAACCAAGAATACCAAGTACTTCGGAGCTTATTTAATCGACTAACTAAGAGATATTAGACAAAGTGTATCTCGCTGATTTTCTTACCGATTTGTTAATCGATTCAAGATCTTTTGGCAGTTAACAAAAGATACAATATTCCAGAATTTGTAAGCTAATTTTTAAATATTCCATACAATATTCTAGAAGGTGTCTGGCATTTCTGGTAGTTTAGTCCATGGTCCATGATGCTATTAACCAATCCACTAGATGCCAAATCCACAATATTTTCTAGAACTTTTGGTCAATTACACAAAACAAATATGTTAAATACAAATAATATAACAATAATTTTAATAAGTGTAAGAAGGGTTCTGTTCACCATAGGTGGATTAAATCGGGTTTTTTTATTAATCATTTACAGTTTTTTTGTGATTAATTAATCATGACTAATCATGATTTTTTATCAATTAGCCATTTCTAATAATCAATCATAATCACTAATCACAGATACATAGAAGATAATTTAATCGTTAAGCATCCTAAAAATCAAATTAATCATTAATCTTAATCATTAATCACAGAAATTGAAACTTAAATCATCAATGATTAATCAAGATTAAATTTTTCGTTAATCATGGACGCTCTGATTCCAATGCATTGATATAGGCCATGTCAGGGGCCTGGCTTTTTGTTTTGTTTTATTAGCAGCTCTTTACACTGAACGGAAACATCCTCCTTGGAACGAATGAATTATCATTCATACTCATCTAAAATAGAATACTCCTTCTTCCGTATGACGGCTCCACCCGAATGACGCATCTCCGCGTCTTCGAATGATCGTCAGTTAGTCACAGTCTAACAATTGCAATGCTTACAGAATGCTTCGTCATTCAAACATCGGATGAGTTTCAGCCGAACGAGGATCATCCGCATACTGGATGATGCTCGATTCACTCGTGCCCCATAACGCGTATTATTCTGTTGTCATATGCGTTTCTGAATAGAGACCATCTCAAGCATAATTTTTCAAATCGACGTATCTAAATTTTTCACTGATCTGAGTAAATTCATGGTCAATGTTGACGACCATTTCACTAAAATAGTTTTTTATAAAAAGACTTTTCATAAGTTTTTTCGTGCTTAACATCACCAGGGATATAGCACGCACTAGGTAAAAAACAAAACCTACTCATTCCATATCATTTTCACAATGAATTTTGACAAAAATACACATACACCGGGTTGGTTGGAGATACGTCATGCCAGATACGTCGCTTTTGTATGGTGCCAGTTTGGTGTATCTGTTACTTTTGATTTTGGCTAGATACGTCTTTTGGTTTTCTCATATACCAAAACGGTGTATCTATCAGTAAAGTTGTAATCATAAAAATAGTTAGATACGTCGTTTCGAAAAATATCCTTAGTTAAACAAATTAAGCAATACATCATCAAACAGTGATGTGGATTCTTCAGTTTGCTTTATGAATCATGCATGCAGCAGTTAACCCGGATTTGTTTACATTCTCTAGTTACGTCAGATTGAAAAGTTATGCTTGATCTGTTGTTTGATTCTCTCCGAGTGGTCCTGGCGCGGGTATTGATTCGCACTCTTGTTTCCTTTTGTCCGGCAGCCATTGTTAGCGTAACTTTGAAAATTAGAGGCAGTTCGTTTTTTACTAATAAATTCGTTTTTGTGTATTAATATTATTCCCGTGTAATTGCCGCTATACCTAAGGTAGGTAATATTAACAAAACATTGCGCATTTACATCGAAGTCTATGATAATTTCAGGGGAAATTCGACGCACGGTCTAATCATGATTTGGATCACGGCTCACGGGCAATGGAGTCCGCCCGGAAAGACGACAACGGATCATCCTATCTTGCTTGACATCGTTGGGCCTCGCGTTTGGCCATTTGTACAGCGACGGAACCTGGCATTATTCTCGGTATTATGTATTATAAAGCAAATAATTTACACCACGTGCATGAAATGTTTATTAATTTTTGTATTCCGCAAAAGAAATAACTAATACAATTGAGTGAACACGCCTCTCGTTTCTCTGATCGTATATCCTTTCAATTTTTTATGTATAAAATCAAAACCATATTTAATTTCATTACTATTTCAATCTTGTTTCATTTACTCGACAGATGAAACACATTCGATACGAATAAGATCTTCAGCTGGATTTTAATGTCGTTGTCGTACTGACATCGAATGACAAGCATACGCTTGCTCATCATCCAATCGAATCGAAGCGTATGCTCGTCATCCGATTTTTGACTTATTTTCGTTAAGGGCGCGACCGTATCAGTTGTCATATTCTTAAAGGATGGGGTGTTGGTTCAGTGTAGCTGCTGCCTTGGCTGTTTCTGTTTCTGGGGGTGGTGATGCCTCCCGCCAACCCATGCAACAACGGCAGCAGCAGTGCTGCCGATAAAACAAAACAAAAAGCCGTTCATTGGATCACTAATCGGTAATAAATCAATAACTTTTTCCACAAGCATCCAATCGTTTTGCGGTCTACGAAGGATTGATTGATTGATTTGTCTTTATTAAAGAGACTTTCAGCCCTTGGCTGGTTCGGTGCGTTAGGCCCCTCCTACCTCGTGTCTGAACATTGGAGCTTTCGTTACTGAAAACACTCGCTGGATCATTAACTTCTAGCATTTGTTGTCCCACAGTGGTGACTTTTGCTCAGCTTATCTCCACTTTTCTTACCAAAGAAGGACTTAGACGTTCTCACCCCTACCAGGACGCTCCATCACAACACTGCCTGTTAGCTCAAACGATCAGGACATAATCCAGGATTAATGACCACAATTTCTCCAAACAGCTTCGTCGTGCCCATTGTTCTGGCTCAGACGAAAGAAAAACATTTCACTTCCCCAGAGGCGGCCTTTGTTGAGGACCCTTGTGATCCGATCGCTCACCTGACCGAATCGTGAGCTGAAACAAAAGAACTCGAAGGCGACAACGACGACGGCAGTGTGGCGACGGCAGCAGGATGTTATTTTAGGATCGACGTCTGCCCCCAAACAACCTGATCGCTAGCACCTACCAAGCAGCAGCAACAGCAGCAGCTCCTCAGCTTCTGGTGCCGATTGTTTTCCTAGATGATTTGCATCGTTTAGCTAGGAAACAGTGCTGACCTGTGCGAGACATCAGACTGTTTTGATAAAGGATTTACTGAGCGTGCAGCCGTTGCGTTGGTCCGCTTGAAGCGAGGTAGAATAAAACTGCAAGCCTAACACCTTTCGATGGATGTTGTTTCAAGTTAATCGTTGACGAGGCGAGTCGAGACAGTTCAAACAAAAGATCTCAGGTAGATTAACAAACGGGTGTCAGTGCATCAGTCAGGATGAAATGTGTTGTTTTTACAGCTTTGGGAAAGGCCACTCATTAGTCTCTAGAAGACGATGTTCAGTGGGCGTGGGCGAACAGCTTCGACCGAAAAAAAAAACGTCTTTAAAATTCTTATTTACCAACACGGATTGTTATCGTCGTCAACATCTCCACAAAGAGGCACAATATACAACGCCAACCTGACCGCGCGTCCTTCTCACGCAATCATTAAGAGAAAAAAAATCAAAATCACGACATCCATCGAAACAGCAAACTGTGGCACATTGGACGCATGATTGACGTGGAGTCGTGAGTCGATAAATTTTGATGATTACTTCATAATCCGCACAGCTCTTTGGAGTCGACACTTGGAGTCACACGCTCACCGATTCTTTTTGTGCTTCCTCCAGAAACATGTAAAATAAGTTCTGATTACTACCACGGTTGACGTAGATAATCTGAAACCAACACCCCTTTTTGAAAGCCACTCAGATGACTGGGGGTGATGAAGGACGTCTAACGACGTCAACGGCGGGGCTAATTTGGTCACGCTTTTCAGCAACGCCAATAAACTTTGCGGCGCGTTTTAATTTGGATACCTTTCTTGCTTTGGGTCTATTAGACAAGCACTTGGCCACGATTGTCAGATTATGTCTTCATCGTAAAGTAGCACCAATCAGCGTTCTAGTATTGATCAATCTGCTGACAACATGAAGCCGGTCGTGCGCTGCGGTCTTTAAGGGACAAATGCATTATTAGACGAAAGAGCTAAGATGGTTTTTGCCCCCGTAAAGTAGGGAAATCTGTGGTGCGTCAGCGCGATATAAAAATTAAAATCCTATCTTGTATCGACTTTTCGAACCCTCTAAGCAGAATACCCTCTTCGAATGAGTGTAATCAGTTTCGTTCACTTCGGGTGAAATTGATCACTTTTCGCAGGTTTTGGCGAATAACTTTTGAATACTTATCGTCAAAATTTTTTTATCAATTTGAATTACCCAAAATGCTCTCAAATAACGTTTTATTAAATTTTGCCTCCTGAGGGGGAGGTCGTGCAGTGAAGTGAAGTGATTTATTTTTGGAAAATGTGCACCACGTGGGTGGTGGTACACGCAAAACAAGAAAAGCTACCAAAAATTGAGATATGCCTTTTCTACCAATTTATGTATTAAAAACGTACAGAAAATGTGATAAATCATAATCCTTACTTACCTTACCGGTCAGGCTAAGGCCGGGGTGGCCTCTGCTGTACATAGTAGCCGCCTCCATTCCACTCGGTCCATGGCTGTTTGTCTCCAGTTCCGCACTCTGCGTAGGGTCCGCAGATCGTCCTCCACTTGGTCGACCCACCTAGCTCGCTGCGCTCCACGTTTTCTTGTACCAGTCGGATGCCTCTCGAGAACCATTTTAGTCGGGTTGCTATCCGACATCCTGATGACGTGACCCGCCCACCGTAGCCTCCCGATTTTCGCGGTATGGACGATGGTTGGTTCTCTGAGCAGCTGATGCAGCTCGTGGTTCATTCGCCTTCTCCAAGTCCCGTCTTCCATCTGCACTCCGCCGTAGATGGTACGCAACACCTTCCGTTCGAAAACTCCAAGGGCGCGTTGGTCCTCTGCACGTAGGGTCCATGTTTCGTGCCCATAGAGGACGACCGGTCTAATCAGCGTTTTGTAGATGGTTAACTTCGTGTTACGGCGAACTTTATTCGATCGTAGAGTTCTGCGGAGTCCAAAGTAAGCACGATTTCCTGCCTCAATGCGCCTTTGAATTGCTCTGCTGGTGTCGTTGTCGGCGGTCACCAGTGAGCCCAAGTACACGAATTCTTCAACCACCTCGATTTCATCACCGTCGATATAAATTCGGGGTGGCGGGCGCGGTGATTCCTCCCTGGAGCCCTTTGCCATCATGTACTTTGTCTTCGACACATTAATGACTAATCCGATTCGTCTGGCTTCACTCTTCAGTCGGATGTACGTTTCCGCCATCGTCTCAAATTTACGAGCGATAATATCAATATCATCAGCGAAACCAAGCAGCTGAACGGACTTCGTGAAAACCGTTCCACTCGTGTTTATCCCCGCTCTCCTTATTACACCCTCTAAAGCAATGTTGAACAGCAAGCACGAGAGACCACCACCTTGCCGTAACCCTCTGCGAGATTCGAAGGGATTCGAGAGTGTCCCTGATACTCGAACTACGCACATCACTCGATCCAACGTCGCCTTGATCAACCGTATCAGTTTATCCGGGAATCCGTATTCGTGCATAATCTGCCACAGCTGTTCTCGATCGATTGTATCATACGCCGATTTGAAATCGATGAACAAGTGATGTGTGGGCACGTTGTATTCGCGGCATTTCTGCAACACCTGGCGGATGGCGAACATCTGGTCCGTTGTAGCGCGTTCACCCATGAATCCAGCCTGAGTATCCTGTAGGCAGCGCTCAGTAGTGTGATCGCGCGGTAGTTCCCGCAATCCAACTTGTCGCCCTTTTTGTAGATGGGACAAACGATACCTTCCATCCATTCCTCCGGTAATACTTCCTCCTCCCAAATCTTGGTAATGACCCAGTGTAGTGCTCTCACCAGTGCTTCTCCACCGTATTTTAGAAGCTCGCTTGGTAGTTGATCTGCTCCAGCGGCTTTGTTGTTTTTCAACCGGCCAACCTCCTCCTCAATCTCTTGAAGGTCAGGGGCCGAAAGTCTCTCGTCCTGTGCACATACTCCTAGATCTGTTACCACACCACCTTCGGTACTTGCAACGTCGCCATTGAGGTGCCCATCGTAATGCTGCCGCCACCTCTCGACCACCTCACGCTCGCTCGTGAGAATATTCCCGTGATTATCTCGGCACATGTCGGCTTGTGGCACAAAGCCTCTGCGCGAGCGGTTCAGCTTCTCGTAGAACTTTCGTGTGTCCTTAGCGCGGTACAGCTCTTCCATCGCTTCGCGATCTCGTTCTTCCTGCTGGCGCTTCTTCATCCGGAAGACTGAGTTCTGCCTGTTTCGCGCCTGTTTGTAACGTGTTTCATTCGCTCTCGTACGGTGTTGCAGCATTCTCGCCCATGCTGCATTCTTCTCGTTTTTCAACTGTTCACATTCGCCGTCGTACCAGTCGTTTCTGTGATTCGAAGTCGCGAAGCCTAGTGCTGTAGCCGAGGTACTACCTATGGCGGATCGGATGTTCCTCCAGCCATCTTCAAGTGTAGCTGCGCCAAGCTGCTCTTCCGTTGGTAGGGCCACTGCTAACTGCTGCGCGTAGTCTTGAGCCACTTCTACGTTACGAAGTTGCTCGATGTTGAGCCGCGGCGTTCGACTTCGACGCGTGGTGATAACTGTCGAAAGTTTTGAGCGCATGCATACAGCAACTAAGTAGTGATCCGAATCTATGTATATTCGCACTGCGGTATGTGCGGACGTTGGTTATATCTGAGAAGAATTTACCGTCGATTAGAACGTGGTCGATTTGGTTTTTTGTTTGATGGTCGGGTGATCTCCAGGTGGCTTTGTGGATATCTTTGCGGGGGAAGAAGGTGCTTCGGACTACCATACCACGGGAGGCTGCAAAGTTTACGCATCGCTGGCCGTTATCATTCGATACGGCGTGCAGGCTGTTTCGCCCGATTACCGGTCTGTACATTTCCTCCCTTTCTACCTGCGCGTTCATGTCGCCGACAACGATTTTCACGTCACGCGGCGAGCAACCATCGTATGTTTGCTCTAACTGCGCGTAGAACGCTTCTTTCTCGTCATCGGGTCTCCCTTCGTGTGGGCAGTGGACGTTGATGATGCTGTAGTTGAAGAAACGGCCCTTAACTCTCAACATGCACATCCTTGCGTTGATCGGCTGCCACCCGATCACACGTTGTCGCATCTTGCCCAACACTATAAATCCTGTTCCCAGTTCATTGGTGGTCCACTGCTTTGATAGAAGGTAGCCGCTCGATGCCCGCTTTTCCACACTTTCTGTCCAGTCCAACAAAGTTCCTGCAACGCCACGATGTCGAAGTGGCGGGGATGTAGTTCATCGTGTCACATCCTGCGAAACCTAGTGACTTGCAATTCCATGTTCCAAGTTTCCAATCGTAGTCCTTATTTCGTCGCGTGGGTCTTTGCCGATTAAATCATAATCCATTCGTTGTATTAAGATGCGCTACACGGTTCCATAGCTTCCATACCACTACACACAAACACCTCCATTCAAACCCGAGAAGTTGAACCGGGTTACGTCTAAAAATAACTTTCGCTTCGCTGCTGAGCTTCGCGTTCTATTGTCTACATGGAATTTTCCATTTGCAAACAGCTCACTGCCGGATGCGGGCTTTTCAGTGCACAATGGGTCTAGAGTCGTATTTACGAAGACAAAAATTCGCCAAGTTCTGTCATTTCTTTTATTTTTTTTTCATTATTGTGAAATGAGCACGGTCAATCAAGTGTGGCCTATCCAAAAATCTGCTGATTAATTATTCTCTATACAATATCAAAATGTTTTACAAAGTTATTGCAAATTTGCAAAAAAAAACATTCGAATCATTAGAACTTTTCGAAAAGTTTTCAATAAATTGCAACTTTTTTTGCCTTTGGTCATATTTTAGTCGAGTCCAACGATACATGAAGACTCAAACCCAAATTTGCACCAATTAAATCAAAGTAATCAAAATTTGAATAGTTTTGGTGGACTTTATAAAAGGATACAACTTGCTAAGAATGTTTTAGGAAATTTTTGAAACTTAGCATGCTTTTGTATATACCTCTAGGAGGCACTAGAGGTCAAGCAAATTTTAAATTTAATATATCTCAGAACTCTGGCCACTTACAAAGTTGGTGTCTTTGACAATGTTGTTTGGTAAGTCAAGGGCTTACAGTTAATGGTCCATTTGTTTCGAAATTTCGCCACAAGGAAGCGCTAGTTACACATTTGCAAAATTATGGAAATGAATGTTTTTTTTCGTAAAGCCAATCAAAAATCTGTAATTTAGTTTTCTTTGAACATATTTAAGTCAAGTCAAAGGTTTTTCAAAGAGCTATATATTAGTCATAAATGTGCAAAATTTCATTTCATCCGGTTCACTTAATCCAGAGATATAGCAGTTTAACGAAAAATACTCAAATATGAAACATTTTACTAGAGTCGCTCCAACTTCATATAAAACTATCCAATCGAGCTCAAATTTGTACCATTTATAGCTATTTAGTTGTGCAACTAGCAGATAAAATTTGAGAATATTCCCTACACATTACAGAAAGTTACAGGTTGCTGAATATATTCGAGATAATAAGTAAAAGATACATGCTTCTACTAATTTGCAATTAGCGCCGTCTACTGGCAGAATCTTGAAATAATCAGCTAATCAACTGCAAGGCCTTAATAAACCAAACAACATTGCCGAAGACACCAACTTTCTAAGTAATCAGAGTTCTGAGATATATGGAATATAAAAATTAATTTATCGTCAGCGCTACCTAGTGGTGGAATTTTGAATCAAACGGCCCATCACCAGTAAGACCTTGGCTGGCCTAACAACTTTGCCAAGTATACCGAATATTTAAGTCATCATGGTGCTAAGATGTACGGTATGGAAAGTTCGCCAGTGCTACGTCTTACTGTCTGTGATATCTGTCATACCAGAGACAAACAGACGTAACACTGATGAAATGTTTATACCAAATATCTCATGATCCTGATTACTTAAAGAGTTGGTGTCTTCGGCAATATTATTTGGCTGGTCAAGAACTAACAAATGATGAGCCGTTTGATTCAAAATTCCACCACTAGGCGGTGCTAGTGAGCAAACAAATATTATATTCCATATATCTCAGGACTCAGATCACTTAGAAAGTTGATGTCTTCGGAGATGTTGTTAGGTTGGTTAAGGCCGCTCAGTTGATTAGCTGATTGGTTCATGGTTCTGTCAGTAGGCGGCGCTAGTTACGAATTAATTGAAGCCTGCAACTTTTATTTATTATTTTGAATATATTCAGCAAGCTGTAACTTTTTCAAATATGCACCAAATATTCTCATTTTTTTTCCTGCCAGTTGCACAACTAGTTAGCTATAAACGGTACAAATTTGGGCTCGATTGGATAACTTTACATAAAATTGAAGCAACTCCAATAAAGTAGTTCATATTTGAGTGTTCTTCGTTTAATTGCTATATCTCTGGATCAAGTGAACCGAATGAAATGAAATGTCGCACATTTATGGCTAATACATAGCTCTTTGAAAAACATTTGACTTGACTTAGACACGTTCAAAGAAAACAAACTTACAGCTTGTTGATTACTTCACGAAAAAATTCAATCATTTGAATGATTTTGCAAATGTGTAACCAGTGCCGCCTAGTGGCGAAATTTCGAAACAAATGGACCATTAACTGTAAGCCCTTCACTCACTTAACAACGTTGTCGAAGACACCAACTTTCTAAGTGGTGAGAGTCCTGAGATATATGAAATTTAAAATTTGCTTGACCTCTGGCGCCGCTTATTGGTGGAATTTCTAATTAAACGATCTATCACCATCCATCATGAAATCGCAAATAAAATTATTAGAAAGCAGATTTTTGAATCAGTTTAACCAGACGAACCACCCTAACATAACAATAATGGGGAATAGGGTCAACAATTGAAAATAAACTTTCTAAAACACAATTTGTGTCTAAAAACTTAAAGCTTAAGCTTAAACAGTTTTGTCTTCGCAAATACGGCTCTGGACCCATTGTGCAGTGTGGCGGCTGTATCACTTCCATCACCAAGCCACGTTTGTATTGATTATGATGGCTTTCAGCCTCTCGTCTATCCATGTGCAGTTATAGCCGTGCTGGTTAGAGCGCAGATACTGTGTATCAATCATGATAGTGTCTCGGTTTGATTCCCGCTGCCGCTCGTTTTTCTTTTTAAACATGTATTAGTATTTGCCGCCGCTGCTGCCATTATCAGTCTAAAAATAGAACAAATAATGAGAAACCAGTGCGACGAGCACACGCACACATGTGAAATGTTCCTTTTCCAGATTCTAGGAAGCCAATACAATTTTTGGTATACTGCCACCTACCAATTTTTGTATTTGCAAGGCCCTAATACAATATTTGCATATGTTTCATACCGCATTGTATTAGAATCTGCCAATCTCAGGTTGCGTCTAATAATCACAATAACCATTTTGAAAAAAATCTTTTTTGACTTAAAAATAAAGCTCCTTAGTCGTCGACTAACCGTGACTAAGGAGGACGAAATGGCTGCTTATCGATATGGTTAAATTAAATGCTTTAAAACAAGTACGACCATGGTTTTCATCAGTCAAGGAGGTTGAAAATTCTACTGCAAATTATTTTTTTACAAAAAATATCATTTGAAATAAAAAAATCAAGAATTTTACTTTCGGGGTGAAATTGATCAGTCAGTGAAATGTTGTTGTAAATGCTGAAAATATTTTTTCCACCTAAACTAACTACCCCGGAATGCGAAAAGCTATGCAAAACTTTCAAAAGTTTACTTTTTTTTTAATTATTTAAGTTTGAAGTTAATAAATCTAAAGAAAACGCATGAAAGTATGCAATTTCCATACTAAATATGTTATACCTTCCAGAAAAGTACAAATTTATACATAAATGTCAATATTTGTAGAGCTATTGACGACGCAGTCGGGTTTAGCGAATACTAAGACAGCTAGAAACATTCATTCGAATATTCATTACATATGTGATACAATTTCGGTAACAAAAGTTTGAAAGTGTCTTAAAAGTTCACCAAACACGAAGTTTCGTAAAATATTGAATTTTATACAGAAATATGTTTCTAATTGGCTGTAAAACATGTTTACCTACTCATCATTCAATAACCCTTGAGCCAGATGATGGACATTTTTTACAAATTGTTTTAAGTTGATAGCGTTATTTTTAACAAATAATTAAAATGGTCCTCACGTCGATCAATTTCACCCGAAATCACGGTACATTTTAATTTCGCCTATTTTGCTTATCCTTTGACAGATACGCGTATTTCGACTACCACTTGCAATCTTCCTCAGTGTCAGTTATCCACTGACTGACATTGAGGAAGAAAACAAGTGGTAGTCGAAATACGCGTATCTGTCAAAGGATGAGCAAAATAGGGCGGAATCAAAAGGTACGAAACTGATTACACTCATTTGAATTAAAATCCTTATTTATCTTTTTTCAAGCAGAGTGACACATACATTTTGTTGTTTTGCCTTTCTCGTACACTGAAGTTCACTCAAAAAACGATTTTTCGATAGAAGGTTCGGAGGGTCAAGTCACATCAGAGCGTTCATGATTAACAAATATTTTAATCATGATTAATCATTGGTGATTAAAATTCAAATTTCGGTGATTATTGATTATGATTAATGATTAATTTGATTTTTGGGATGATTAATGATTATGATTAATGATTAAAATTGATTTTATCTGTGATTATTGATTATGATTAATGATTAAAAATGGCTCATTGATTAAAAATCATGATTAATCAATCATAAAAAAAAACAGGAAATGATTAAAATATAATTAT
The DNA here is from genome assembly GCF_035046485.1 of Aedes albopictus. Lineage (NCBI taxonomy): Eukaryota > Metazoa > Arthropoda > Insecta > Diptera > Culicidae > Aedes > Aedes albopictus. The sequence continues at coordinate 312,762,878 of NC_085137.1, read as the reverse complement.
TGTTTAAAATATTTTTGAAGTTCCAAAAGTAAAAGATATCTCTGTCTGGGAGATTATTGAAAAAATAATCAAGAAGAACAGCATTTGAACCAATTCAAATTGGATCATATATTTTATATGGTGAAAATTTTTTGGTGATGAATGATTAATGATTGATTAATTTTTTTTCTTATGATTATGTTTACTGATTAATGATTAAATTGCGAAATCAGTGTGATTAAGATTAATGATTAATGATTAAATGAGAAATTTTGGTGATTATGATTACTGATTTTTGATTAATCTTAATCATTAATCATTAATCATGATTAAATTTATGATTAATCATTAACGCTCTGAGTCACATATACCAATCAACTCAGTTCGACGAATTGAGATGATGTCTGTATGTGTGTATGTTAGAGTGGGTCATTGTTTATATGGAAAAATGAAAAATTCACTGGTATCCCATCAGATCAAAGCTTTTTTGATCACATTTCAGGGCCCAAATAAGTGTGCAAAATTTGGGCACGATCGATTATGTCTACGTTTTGCGCATTGCGTTTGAAGTTTGTATGGGGTTTTACATGGGAAAACACACTTTTTTGCATTTCTCTCATAACAAGCTCGAATTTTTCTAAAACCGTGTAACCGTTAAAGTGAAAACATAGCCTATGGTGTCCTGAAAACTTTGTCGAAGACCGCGAAGTGATCTGATGCTTATGAAAAAAGAGTTATAGCGTTAGCATTGCTTGGCGAAACAGCATGATTTTGTTGCTATTGTTATTCATTTACATGTTAAAACATAAACACATGCGTGCGGTTCGTTGGTTATAACTATTTTCACAAGCATCGGATCGCTTTGCGGTCTTCAACAAAGTTTTTCAGAACACCCTAGGCTATCATTTAATAGTATTGGTTAAAAAGTTTCAGACAAACTCGTTCAACTTATGACAAAAATGCAAAAATTATGTTTTCCCATACAAAATCCCATACAAATTTCAATTGCAATGCGCAAAGTGTAGACGCAACCGATCGTGCTCAAATTTTGCACAGATACTCAGGACCCGAAACGGAACCAAAAAAGCTTTGATCTGAGAAAACGGTTCCGATGACCCACCCTTGTATGTATGTATGTTTGTGCGCAGAAAAAGTTCACTCCCTTTTAAGGCACTTCCTATTGGTCGGATTATAGCTCGAATCGAGCTGGAATTTTACCGCATTGTTTGCTATTGATAATGGTCAGGATCAGTCAAGGCGTTCCGGAGTTATGACCATTTCAGACTAGCACCGGTATAACAGGCCGTAAACAAAACTGAACCAAGCCCCATCATGCGACACATCAAACTGCGGCAATTTTTGTTACCTTTAGCAAGGTTGATGAATTTTGTGCAGAAATCAACACTGGAAACCTGAAATTTCACGATGTCGGCCCAAAATTCAAGATGGCAGCCAAACATTCAAGATGGCAGCTTCAAAATCAAGGTGTCGGCTGTTTAATAGAGTTTTAGGCTCTAAAACCATGCAATATGGCTATATTTGGTATGGGGAAGGTTTACGGAGTCCATGATTGGCGACCACAATATCCACGATGACGGTCTAAAATCCAAGATGTCGGCTTCAAATTCAACATGGCGGCTGTTTAATGGTGTTTAAGGCTCTATAATCACGCAATATGAGTATATTTAGTAAGCGGAAAAAGCAAGGGAAGAACTCCAAAAATGGTGACCAGAATATCCATGATGGCGGTCTAAAATCCAATATGATAGTTTAAATTTCAAGATGGTGACTGTTTAATGAAGTTTTAGCATCTAAAACCATGCAATATAAATATATATGGTATTGATAAGATGTCCGGAGTTCAAACATGGCGACCATAACATCCAAGATTTCGACTCCAGATTCCAAATGGCGGCTTTTCAATGGTTTTTTAGACTCTAAAATCATGCACTATGTGTATATTTGGCATGGGGAAGATGTCTGAACTCCTAAAATGGCGACCAGAATATACAAGATGGTGGCTGTTTAATGGAGTAGCTGTTTAATAGAGTGTCAGGCTACAAAACCATGCAATATGGGTATATTTGGTATGAGACAGACAACCGGAGTTCAACAATGACGACCAGAACACTCAAGCAGGCATCTCAAAATTCATGATTGCGGCTGCTTAATTGAGTTTTGGGCTCTAAAACCATTCAAGTGGGCATATTTGGTATGGGGAAGAAGTCTGGAGTCCAAGCTTTTTTCAAGAGTTAAGGCTCAAATATCAAGAACCAGAAAAACGATATGGTTTCGTGTGAAAGTGAGATATTCATCAACATGTCACTTGAGTTATGTTGGAATGGGTTTTCGAAGGCACGAGAAAGGCGGCATCACCGCTAGGGTTTTTTTTTTCATACTTCAACTAAATGAAATGAACAACATTAAGCATGAGCATGAGTATAGATGATCGTATAATTCGTAGTTGCTCCTCCGTGAATTACCAGAGCAATCTAAATTGCACAGTGAACCAACAAACGGAGCTTACACGCTAAAGCCGCTCAGCACTAAAGTGAATAATTTCCAGACACCAAAAATGTGTAACCCTTGCATATTCACAAAATCAGCTCCTGAGTCCACAAAATCGTGAAATTCGCAAAAAAAAATTGTACGGCAATCTAGCTAGGTTTACTAGTGACCTTGATAAGCAAAAACAAACGACATTTCACATCTAGAAGTGTGTATGAGCTGTTTTTGTGAATGTGTAACTGCTACACATTTTTGTGTGATCTGTAAATTATGCACTTATGAGTAGGTCTTACACATTCTAGGTTCTGAGCGGTCTTAGCGTGTAGGAATAGCGAGCAGGTCAATGAGTACCTTCGAGAATTTTCTATAACCAGTGTTTGGAGTTTTATCGCTAGTTACTGAGTGGTACATATATACCCAGCTTCTATTACACTCGATGAATGTAACAAAAGATGAAGTGATGCGCTCAGAAACGCTTCCCGAGAATGGGAACAAATTCAATCGAAAATTCAACTTTTTAAGGTTCTTCGGATTACAAATGTGATAATTACATATGTTTTCTCTAATTTTATTGGCATACGTTGTTCGGAGAATTGGTTGCAAATAAGTATGACTATGAATAAATTTTCCACAAGTTTAGTATAGTTACGATTTTTTGATGTTCGAAAATAAGTCGAAAAACACTAAATTGATTTGATGCACCTCTTAATTGAAATGGATTTGGCTGAAATTTTGACCAGTTACTTCTTTTTGGATGCCAAGGGCGGACTTGAAAATCAGTGAACATTTTTAAAAATTGAACAGGCCTCATTCCAATGGTCACCAAGCGCTTCGTCTCTCCGGAACCACCAAGAAGGCATTGCTTCAGAGAGGGTCTAGTGCACATCGCAACGTCATGGTTAGCTGCGCAGCCAGCAGCAACGAACAATTGGTGTCCAACCGTGAAAAAGTGATGCTCCCAAGAATTCACAAATCAAGACCAACAATTGAAAAGGCCACATCAACATTGCGTAAACAAACACGTTTCTGTCGACTTAGGGCTTTCTGGGCTCCACCCACGCACCTCACCACTATTAACAGAAATCTTGATGTTTGCGCTAACTGTTAGTTGTGGTGAGGTGTGTGGGTGGAGTTCAAAAGGCCTCAAGTCGATAGAAACATGTTTGTTTATAAAATGTTGTTGTGGCCTTTTCAATTGTTGGTCTTTAAATGTTCCAAAACAACGATGAGAGCGCATCAGAAAGTGTTACACTTAGCCATGCTTGATTATCGCCGCAGCTTATGTAAGGGTGCTATTACACTCTTTGCCCAGACGCCAATATTTGACCACTTTTGACAGATAAATTTTGGCAGGTTGTTTGGCTCTGTTTGTCCCTATTCCTTTTTCGAGAGTGACAAATATTTTTGTTTGCCAAGTACACCTTGGTCAAAATTTAACTGTCAAAAGTGATCAAATATTTGGCATTGGTCAAAGAGTGTCATACTAGCTTAAGACGAAGTAACTTGTTTGTATTCTTCGTGATCCATACGACTCGACGAGAGAACATGGTCGCGCCTGGTAATGAAACAGAACCAACAGAAGGGAAGAAAAATTTCTGAGTGGTTCATTTACCACTCCGGCTTCCAAACACTGCCAATAACGATGCCGATCACGCCCTTATGGTCATCGAGGAAGGGGAGAAATTTCAGTATGACATGCGTTGCTACCAGAGATCGAGATCACCTCTACTTCACAACGACTGTCATGGGAACAGGGATTGGCGGCATGCACCGTGCGGTGCGAAAAAAGCGTGTGCTTCACACAATCGCAAGTGCTCGTCTCCCGTTTTGCCGAGAGACAAGAGACGTATGAGTGAGAGCTTTCGTAATTGTGCGAGAGACAATCGCAGCACTAGCTCTACGGCGCAGGGAGTAATGCACGGTGCTTGGGACTGCGCTTGTCTCCAAACAGAAAAAAATCAATTAATAAATTAATTGAAGAGTTTGTGTTTTCGGCAAAGTTGTTAAGCTTGTCAAGGATTGACAAGTGATGGGTCGTTTGATTCGAAATTTTTCCAATCGTGCGTAATATCAAGCCAAGCGCAAAGCACGGAGACAAGCACCGAGAGAGTGCATACGACAGAGCGTGAGAGACAGGAGAGCTCCAGCGCGCGGCAAAGTAAGCGAGCAACACACAACCGATTGCGCGTACTCGTCTCCTTCTAGTTTGTTGTGCTGTCTCGTAGCAGAGTGTGCGGCACGCAAAGAGTTTTGAGTCGCACCCTATCCCTGCATGGGAAGGAGTTTTTGTTAGTGGATAGAGGGAAAAGTCACATGCTCCAGATACACTTTTGTAAGAGATGTGAAGGATGTAAAATCTATTCGAATAAAAAAAAACTTATTTTCCAGTGGAGCGGACCTGGTGTGATGGTTAGAACACTTGACTACCGTAAAATGGGGTAACTTTGATAGTTTTTCAGCGAATTTCCTTGATATTTTTCCATGTAACAGTATTTCCCCGAGTTTTATATTTTTAAAACAAGTACTGGGGTATCAGTTATCAATTGCAATTGAAAGATTCGATAACCTCAAATTATTTGGGTGACTTTTAGTTTTCCATATGAGCAAGAATCAGATTTTCATTTTGGGGTGACTTTGATAATGCCCTGAAAAACACATTAAATCCTAAAAAATAATCACAGATTGAAATCTTAGGAATATAAACATGATGAGAGAAGCCTTGTGGAATATATCAGATAATTTTTTTATATCAAAACATTGATTTTTACAAAATTCTTCATATAAAAGTATGTGTTTGTGGAGTACTGAGTGGAAAACAAGGTGAATTTAGCTATCAAAAATCATTATCTTTGTAAAAATATATGTTTAACGGTACATCAACATATGATTACATGCTATTCATGGTAGTTCTTTTATTTTTTGGGTTGTTTTTTAATGTTTTAATAACAAATTTTAAACAACACTGATTTATCTACATGATATTACATGGACATTGCATACTTTTAGGCGTTTATCAACGTATGGAGATTTATGTCACAATTTACAAAACTGCTTCCATTTCGTAAAAACACACTTCGTTAAGAGATTCAAGACCAGAGTTGGAATCTACTATGATGATTCTAACGAGAATAAGAGTCCATTCATTAAAAAAATAATTGCAACGAAGTCGTATAGCAGATTGTTTGAAGGGGTTGACAAATGACAAAAATATCAACAATTTTTAGTTTTTGTCCAAAAAGTTGTATTTTAACTAGGTTTTAATGAAAATACGTCTAAGATGAACTTTCATATGTATAGAATCGATCTACGTTTGCCTTTTTCTTAGCTGGTTGAAGGAACCATAGTTATAAGATAAACTTTACAACGCCTGTCGCACTATCAAAGTAACCCGCATTATCAAAGATACCCCGTTTTACGGTACACTGAAACCTCCATTTAAGTCGATGCATGGTTGACCGAAAATAATTTTTACCATGCAGGCAATGACAAAACTATAGACAATATAAAAGTCTTAACACTTCGCATGACAAAGGAGATTTGTCAAAAAATATAAAACTGTATAGTTTAGTCATTCCCTGTACGGTAAAAATTATTTTCGATCAGCCATGCATCGACTTAAATGGAGGTTTCAGTGTATCACGCCGAGGACCTGGGATCGAATCCCACTCCCGACAAACTCACAAAATGTGGGTTCTTCCTTCGGAAGGGAAGTAAAGCGTGGGTCCCGAGATGAACTAGCATAGGGCTAAAAATCTCGTTAATACAGATAAAAAAAAACTTATTTTCCATTTGATCAAAATGAAACACATGTCGACATGTCGACATCGACATCGAAGATGACGAACCATTAAGGACAAACGTCTTGAAATCTCGCTTCAACAGTGCATCAAAACTTCAAAAGCACAAATCTCAAGAAGCAAGCTTCAAACAACAGTGCATTTTATTATTCTATTCTCACTTGAAATAAACTTAAAATATAAGATCAGTTGCGCTAGTTTTATATACGAAGAGATTTGTGCGCTTGAAATCGTGAGTAGAAGTCAAAGTCGGCCATTTTGCGATTCCAACAAGTCTGTCCTTAACATTATTTCGTAAACGTAAATATTCTTGCTATTGAATGGCACCGCCATCGCAAATCACCATTGGCGTAGCTAGGGGAGGTTCCAGGGGTGCCTGGCACCCCCTAGAGTAAATTTGGCACCCCCTAGAATTTTTCTAGTCATTTAAAATTTAAAACTGCACACAATAAATCCAATATGTATTAATGGCACATTTGAACATAACTTAAGCACATCCGGAACTACTTATATACCTGTCGTACGTTTTGGCGTTTTGGTTATTGGTAAGAACAATAAACAGACTTCTCCATGGATTCCTCCAGAAATACCTCTATCTATTCATACACTGATTCTAGAGAAGGGTTCCTTTATGGATTCCTTCCGTTATTTCTTCAATAAACTTTTCTTAGGATTCTCCAGGCAGTCCTGATGGGGTTGTATATACTAGAAATTTCTGCAGATATTGATCCAGCAATTTCTCCTAGGATTTGGATATTCTTACTATGATACTTTTTGGAAATCTTCTAGGGATTCCTCTAAAAAAATCTATTGGGATTCCTTCATCAATTCAATGTGGAATTACCGACAATCTACCGGGGTTCTTTTCAGAAGTTCCTCCGGTGATTCTTCCAGAAATTTCTTTAGAGATTTTATTCAGAGATTATTTCAGAAATTTCCCATGGAATCCCTCCAGGAGCATCTATTGGACTTCCTCCGGAAGTTGTGACTAGGTTTTCTCAAGCTTTCTCCCGCTGTGGTTCTTCCAGCAATTTCTCTTAGAACTTCTCCAAAAGTTCTGGTACCTTCAGAAATTCAACTACGACAGTTTTTTTTTTTTATTCTTAACCACTTAACCTAATTTACAGCTCTTTTGTCCACTAGGGCACTACGTGAGCGATTCCAATTGGCAGCTGCATTTACACTTATGTGCAGCGCCTAAATGTATTCTGTTCTATTTCTACTATATCTAACTGGCAGCCTATGTGCTGCTGTCACTTTCCTACCCTGTCCATGGTAGAATGATGAGCACGAGGATGTTGATGTGTGGCTGCTGTTCCTTTTACCAGTCCGATTGAGGGTCCATTATGAGTTGCC